>NC_090321.1:235230440-236430440 GCF_040869045.1 Eurosta solidaginis | reverse complement strand
ATTACAAAAGGTTTCAAAAATAAAAAAGAACAAAAAATTAGGAAAATTAAAAATGTGAAAATTTTTGGTTTTCTTTTTTTTTTCTTTTTCATTGTTAACAATTTTTTCGTTTTTCTTCTTTTCTTTGGATTAATATTTTATTTTTATTTTTATTTGTTTTTGTTAAAAAAATTTTTGTTTTATTTTTGCTTCGCGGATTAGGCGCATATATATTTTTTTTCATCTACGGATTAGGCGCAGAGAATTAAATAAATATTTGCCTAGCCAAATTTTTCTTTTTTTTCTTTTTCATCTACGGATTAGGCGCAGAGAATTAAATAAATATTTGCTTAGCGGATTAGGCGCATAAGCTCAACTTTTTCTTTTCTCTTTTTCATCTACGGATTAGGCGCAGAGAATTAAATAAATATTTGCCTAGCGGGTTAGGCGCATAAGCTCAAATTTTTCTTTTTTCTCCTGGACCAGAGGTGTTAACATTTCTCGAACCAGCTATGGGGAGATCGGCAGAATCCCGGTTGGAAGTAGTGTAGCCATTTGTCAAATTCGATGGCACTACGAGCCTACTAAGGCACGATTTGTCCCACTTACAAGCCCGCTCTTGTTAGATAAACTCCCTCTTGGTGCCAGATCTTTTATAATTCCTTTTCATGTTCTTTGTATGTTTGTTTGTTTTATTGTGTGGGGGTAGTTTGTCCCCTTCTTTTTATATTTTTAATGTGGAATTTATGAATTTTTTTCCCACTAAGTGTGGTGACTGAAACTTTATTGTCTTTTGAAACGATTTCTTTATTGTATAGAGGTTTTTGCTTCCCCTTTAGTGGCTTATCCTTCACGTATATGACGTCATTTTCGTCATAACGCTCCGGTAGCATCCTTTTTTCCAGGGTGCGGTTCTTCGTCGATTTGAAGTCTGCCCCCGAACACAATTTGGTTTCTGAAAACATTTAGTGGTACTTCCACGAAGGGGATCAGGTCTGTGTTATCCTGTTCTGATCCCATGGTTGCATTCTGACTACCGACCTCGGATGTGGGCGGCATTGAATCCGTAAGTTGGTTTACTTGGGTTTTTAGACGAGAAAGGGCATCAGCCACGACGTTAGATTTTCCGGGTTTGTAGATGAGTTCATAATTGTATTCTTCGATCGGGGTAGTAGTTGCGATTGCTGAGGGAGAAAGTTAGTGGTTGGTGGTCGGTGAATATACGTATTTTCTTGGCACCATACAAGTAATTTCGCAGATTGTCTAACGCCCAAACGATGGCGAGCATCTCTTTTTCGTTTGTAGCGTACCCTTCCTCTGTGGTTGTTAAACTTCTCGATATAAACGCAATTGGCTTGTCTTTACCATCATAGTCCTGTGACAATACCGCGCCAATAGCGTAGTCTGAGGCGTCTGTTGTTAAGTTAAAGGTTTTTTCGAAGTTGGGAAGTGTTAAGACTTCTGAGGTTGTCAACATTTCCATAAGGTCATCGAATGCCCTAAGGGCGTCCCTATTTAGTGATATTGGCACTTTTTTGGACTGCGTAGCCTTAACTTTTGCGTGTTCGCCCCTTGTGAGGTTAGTGAGCGGTTTCGGAATTTTGGCGTAGTCCCGAATGATTTTCCTATAGTAAGCGTGTAGTAGTCTAAAAAGAATTGTTTCGATGTCCTCCAAATGGTTGGCCTCGTTCTTGCTGAAGATAATTATATCGTCGATATATACAAAACAAATTCGACCTATAAATTCTTTGAGGACATCGTCTATCATTCTTTGGAAGATAGAGGGCGCATTCCTTAGCCCGAAAGGAAGTCGCAGGAATTCATATTTTCCATTCATGGTGGAAAATGCCGTTTTAGGGATGTCACACTTTTTCATTGGGATTTGATGGAATCCTGACGTTAAGTCCAGTGTGGTAAAATATTTGGCTTCGCCAAGGCTGGCAATAGTACCGTTGATGTCCGGGATGGGATATGTATCGGGAATCGTTACGGCGTTTAACCTTTTAAAATCAATGACCATCCGGTATTTCTTTTCTTCGTCCGAGCCGGATTTCTTTGGGACAATCCATAGGGGGGAGTTATAGGGACTCTTTGACGGACGGATGATGCCTTGTGAAAGCAGTTCCTGAATTTGTCTTTCGACCTCTCCACGCATATTGACGGGGTAGGGATAGCTTTCGGTGTAAATGGGGTTTTCGGATACTGTTTTTATCTCAGCCTGGAGGTTGGTTTGAATTTCCGTGGATTGGTCGACTGGACCGAATAAAGTTTCGTACTTGTATAGTATCCCATATAGCTTGGTTTTCGTACGTTCGGTGACATAGGTGTCAAGGGGGTTGTCTATATTAATGGAGTTTACCTGTTGAGCAGTCTTTCGCTTAAGAGGCAGAAGGATGTCTGCATTATTATACCTTGAATGGTTCGGGGCTGGATTCTGCGGTGTGCCAGAGTAGTCTGTGCTGCCGCGAGGAAAATATCGCTGTGATGGAGTTTGGAACGAATCGCCGAACATTCGGCCACTTCTGTTTAATATCTGTGGGGGCGGTAAATAGCGTTTCGCCGATCCACGTTCATGAACGTGAGGCATGACGAATATGCCTCAGGTAAGGATTTTAGCTTCTGCATAAGAAGCAAGGTCGGCAAGTCGCCGTTTAGCCCCCTGATGAAGACATCCAAGGCTCTTCGTCTATGTGCCTCGGCCAATGCCTTCACCGTTTCTGTGTGCACATATTTATCAGTGCTTATCGTATTTATCGTGAGTGACAATTGCTTGTTTATTTGGGCATAGAATTCGGACAACTTTTGTCGCCCCTGGGTCATGAGGGTAAGTTGCTGATCAAGAGTTTCGATATCCCTAACGTCCGCATAATGCAAGGAGAAAATCTCCTTGATTTTCTTCCAATCCGAATCTAGAATATTGTGAGACACCAAGGCGGCATCTGCCGCTCCCCTAATCTTGCATCTTATGTGCCTTAAAATTTCCCTATATATTGGCTTTTGCCGAACGGACTTATAATCACTTAAGACTTGTTCTACACCATGGATCTAGGAGGCATAGTGCTCCCGAGATCCATCAAATACTTGAAGTTCTTTCACGCAATCTGGTAACCTCGCTATTTCTTCGAGATCCTCCTCCGACTGAGGAGTCACAAGAGGCTCTCGCTATCGACAGATTGCCGACGAACCTCTTCTACCCTACTTTCTAGTCTCTCTAAGGTTTGGCTAAGTCCTTGTATGGACTCGTCAGCGTTTGTCGATTCTACGCTTTTGAGGCGTTCCTCGAATTTTCTCAGCTGAGCGAGGATGGCGTTCACGGCGCCATTCATTTCAGTCAGTGACTTTTTCATTTCGTCGGCGTTCATGATTAGGTATGCTGAAAAGATAAGAACTGTAAGAAAACATACGTGTGACCTACACAATCCAATGTCTCATTTGAGGATTCTTTTCGCGTTTAGATTGGAGAATTTTCAATTTTCTCTCTTTCTCTTCCACTTTTCCCTGTTAGATTGGAGAATTTTCAATTTTCTCTATTTTTTTGCACTTTTCACTTAACACACGCGACGCGAACCCTGCACTCCAAAGCTTGGGCGCCAGTTATCTCCCGTCTCGTGGGAGATGTAAAAAATTTAAAGGTGCGGAGGAAGTCACTGTCCTCCGATACTTGAAACGAGGAACGATTTCAGATTAACGTCACAACTTCTTTATTCGTGCCACTTGCACGCCAATTAACTACTGCCCTAAACATACGTTGCAACTTACTTAAATAACTTCTTAACTAAAATGTTTACATTGCAGTTCCCATGCTTTACCCAGAACTGCTCGCGCGTGTAGACAGGAATTGCTGATATTGCAATTCCCATGATTTCAATTATTTCGATACCTGATCCGATCGTTGGTTGCGCGTGTGCCGCGTCAGCGAGTTTGTGCAATGAACTGTAAGTTGGTCAATACGGTCACATGCGTGGCAACGTGAGTAAAGGGTGCGCCATTAGTCAGTATTGGGACTGCAGGTGGGATAACTTCTATCTCGATTAGTTTATGGCGTTACGGATTACCGTTATGCGAACAAAGTTAATATACTATGTGAGCTCTGCTCAGCTGAGTATAAAAAGTGGACGTGGTTATCATCCGATTTCGCTCATTTTCAATACCAATCTATTCTGGGTCCAGGTAAGCTCGTGTACCAAATTTGGTGAAGATATCTCAATATTTACTCAAGTTATCGTGTTAACGGACAGAAGAACGGACGCACGGACATGGCTGAATCAAATTTTTTTTCGATACTGATGATTTTGATATATGGAAGCCTATATCTATCTCGATTCCTTTATACCTGTGCAACCAACCGTTATCCAATCAAAGTTATAATACCCTGTGTACAAGTACATCGGGTATAAAAATAGGTAAGTACTTAGTGTGAGGATGCAAAGTTTCACTTTTTTTGTGGTCTGCATGAAATAGCTATGACCATGAATCACTTATCTCAACAATATATGAGGTGAAGCATTTGATGAAATTTGTAGCCGTTCAAATGGGGCAGTCATTACCAAAAGCTTCTTATCTGAACAATCGGCTGTGCGGGATATGTGCTATATATACGACCGATCTCTTCGTATTTTTCAGACATCAATATTTGCTATGTACGAAAGCATATGGTGAAATTTGAAGGTTCTAGCTGTTAAAATGGGGCCGAAATTACGAAAAGTTATCTGAACAATCGGTTGTATGAGATATATACTATATATACTACCGATCTATATAATTTTTTCAGACAACAATGAATGCTCTATACGTAAGCTTTCGCTGAAATTTTAAGCTCCTTCTCTCTGGCAACCGGCGCCAATTGCTCACACCAAGCGAGTTTAAATCGTTTTCCCACTGGTCCTTCCAGCGGAGTGGGGCCGCCCTCTACCTCTGCTTCCATAGGCGGGTTTCGATAGAAACACATTCTTGGCCGGAGCGTCATCTTTCATTCGCATAACATGGCCTAGCCAGCATAGCCGCTGTGTTTTAATTCGCTGGACTATGTTGATGTCTGCGTAGAGCGCGTACAGCTCACCGTTAAATCTTCTTCGGTACTCGCCATCGCCAACGCCTAGCTGCCCATAAACCTTTCGAAGAACTTTTCTCTCGAACACTCCCAGAGCCGCTTTATCTGATATTGTCATGGTCCATGCTTCTGCTTCTTATAGCAGGACGGATACGATAAGTGCCTTGTAGAGCATGATTTTCGTTTGCCGAGAGAGGAGTTTACTTTTCAATTGCGTACCTAGTCCAAAGTTTCGAGATTATGGCTGCCAACAGTAGCGTGGTTGCCAAGACGTATATGCGCTGACTCTGCTCGATGACAGCATGTACTTCGTTTTGTCCTCATTCACCATCAAAGCCATCTTTACCGCTTCTTTTTCAAGTTTGGAAACTGCGCATATGACAGTAATTGCACGCTTTTATAGAATATTGTTCCAGAGCGGTTAAGTTCTGCAGCTAGTATAATTTTCTTCAGCATCAAATTAAAGAAACCGCACGATAGCGGGTCACCCTGTCTGAAACCTCGTTTAGTTGCGAACGGCTCGGAGATGTCCTTTCTAATTCTGACTGAGCTGATGGTGGTGCTAAACGTCATTTTGCACAGCCGTATAAGTTTTGCGGGGAAACCAAATTCAGACATAGCGGCATACACGCAGCTCCTTTTCGTGCTGTCTCTACGTAAGCACTCGGTGAATTCGGTGAAATTTGAAGCTTCTAGCTCTGAAAATGGGACAGAAATTACGAAAAGTTTCTTATCTGAAAAATCGGTTGTATGAGATATATACTATATATACGACCGATAAATACAATTTTTTCAGGCAACAATTAATTCTCTATACGTAAGCATAAACTCATTAATCTAAGCAGGGAGGACCTAAGAACTCTCACTGGGACACTGTGGTCTACGATATCACCTAAGTAAGTTAAATCTATCCGATACCCAAATGTGTCGTTTATGTGAGCTGGATGATGAAACACCGGTTCACATTCTCTGCGAATGCGTCGCTCTGGCTAGGCAGAGACTCTCCCATCTAGGTGGTGTGACTCTTAATCCCTATGTAATATGGAGTAAAAAGCCCGAAGAGGTAATTAGATACATCAAAAGACTCCAGATACAAAATTAGGCTGGAAGGTCATGCACAATAGATTTGCACAAAGGTAGCAGTGCTTCCAGGCCTAGTAATAATAATACGTACGCATTCGATGAAATTTGAGGCCTCTAGCTGTTAAAATGGGGCAGTAATTACGAAAATCTTAGCTGAACAATCGGTTGTGGGGGATATATGCTATATATACGACCGATCTCATCCATTTTTTCAGACAATAATATATGCAATATACGAAAGCATATGGTGAAATTTGAAGCTCCGATCCGATAAATTTAGGAAGATATGACAAAAATCCTCTTTTCTGAAAAATCGGTTATATGGGGGATATATGCTATAGTGGTCGGATCCGGCCAGTCCCGACAAATGTCTAATCGGACCACTAAATATACCCGCCCACCAAATTTTATCAAGATATCTCAAAAATTCAGGGACTAGTTTGCATACAAACAGACAGATGGATATTCCTAAATCAACTCAGTTCTTCATTCTGATCATTTTGGTATATTGGTGGGTCTATCTATTTTCATTTTCTATCAATTCAACAATTTTGAGATACGTGACGAAGTTAATATACCATTTCATTTTAATGAAAGATATAAGAAGCACGCCTAGTACAAATTAATGTAAAGACAGAATGTCTCAAATTGTGCGAGAGCGTGGACACATTCAGTCGTATGTGGGGTATTGAGCTAATTAATTCTTAAAAATCCTAAGTAAAATTGAACACACCATCAAACAAACAAACATATAAGTTTATTTTTTATTCACAAGACCCAACTTATATATATAAAAATCAATCTGTGTGTTTGTGGGTGTGTTTGTGTTCCTTCTGGAAACGTATTTCCCACACTTCAATCATCGCCAAATTTTGGCTATAATCAGAACTAAGAACTTTAAATTAAAAATAGTTTTTTTCAATTTCACGTGCGCCACTGGGTGGTGGGAAAATTTTTGTATGTCAGCAAAAGTTACTCATAGGCCTTGTACGTACTTAAGTGCAGAACTTTGGTTTGGTCTTAACATTGAATTCACAAAAAGTTAAAGCGATTCCATTGAGTGATTTAAAAGTTTTATTAAATTTAAGCATTCCATTGTAAAAATAGCTGTCTTTATGAGATGATAGACAAAAATTGTGCAGCTAAAATATTTTGATTAAATTATTAGATTTTGAGTATGAATTGTGTGTGACAAAATAAAATTTGAAAAATAAAGCAAAGAATGATAAATTAGAGGACTGAGGGATCTAAGAAAAAAGAAGGAGGGAAGTAGATGGTGTAAAAAAAGAAGAGGGAGGGATAAAGAAATTATAAAGGGTAAGAATGAGAAAAATTGGGAGATACATTTTGAAGAAGATCGATAAAATCTTATGTACTGATTGCTTGACTTTGAGTTACGGAATGCGTTAAAATACAGCTTCTTATTTCGATTAGTATCTGCCCAACCCGAGCAACGCCGGGTACCCTGCTAGTTATTTATACATAGCGCCCACAAAGTTTAACTTTGCATCACTTTATATTTAAATTAAAATGATTTGACACAATCGTATCGCGCTCCTGTTTATCCCGCTTAGCTGCATATTTGTGAAGAGGATCACATCTTTATCAATCATGCAATGCCAAGCTGTAACCAGCATCTGTATAGTGGTTAATGAACGACGGCTAGTCTCTATACGCCAGTTAACGCCATTTATATGCGAAATTTCGAATTTGTATAAGTTAATAAAAGGCAGCCAACCAGGATAAACAGGAGCACGAAATGATTGTGTCAATTCATTTTAGTTTAAATATGAAGTGGCGCAAAATTAAATTTTGTGGGCGCTATTTATACATAACTAGCAGAACCGGCAGACGTTGTTCTGCCCTAAACTTTTGGACTATCTGCATACATTTTAATAAGCTTTTTCCGTCTAACTTTGCCCTCGCCCCTCTACACTTTTTCCTAATCTTTGTATTCACTCCTCCCTCCGTATTTTTCGCTTCATCTATCACCATCTTCATCTCATTCTATCTCTTTCTCAGTCTTTTCCTTCTCTCTTTTCTCTCCTCTCTATGTATTTTGTTCCAGTCCCACTCCGAGTCTAAGTCTCAGCCTCAGTCCCAGTCCTAGTCCTAATCACAGTCTCAGTCCGTCTCTGGTCTACTTCCCGGAAAAAAGCATCGTAAATACTAATATAGGCAAATTTATATACCAAATTTCAGGCAAATCGAATAGGACGTATGTAAATAGTAGAGATGCCACGAATAGTGAATTGGCCGAATACCGAATATTCGGCATCGCTGTCGGCCGAAGCGCCGAATATTCGGCTCGAAATACATGCTTGTCGGGGCTTGTTAGCTGGATTAAGACAAGTGGACACCTGTTTTCTGCTTGTACATAACAGATCATGAAACTTTAATAAATCTGACAATGGGAACTATTGGAACAATGTATCAAACTCCTCAAACCATTCGAAGAGATTACAAAAATAACGAGCTCAGGTATCTGTTGCATCTCTGAAGTGATTCCACATGCAGTAAATTTATTAAAATATCTGGGAAAAGCAGAGACAGCTGAGAAAGTACCAAATTTAGTAACAATGAGATCTTCACTGCAAGGCGAGTTTGAAAGGCGATTCAGCTTCGATGAAAAAAACAAATATCTGGTTGCTGCTTTTTTGGATCCTCGCTTCAAACCGTGTTTCCTAAGATTGGTTCAAGCAGAAAGAGCAAGACAAAAAATTCTTCTAGAAGCTCTGAAAATAGTACCGGTGACGATTCTTCTCCAATTCGTAAGAAAAGAAACCTGAATGAAAATGATAGGACTACTGAAATACACGACAGTTTCTGGAACTGCTTTGAGGAAGTCGCTACAGATAATATGCGAAATGCTAATGATGAGGAGGACGTGGAGAAGAATGCTGTGGCAAAGTTTAAAAGTTTGCTAAAGTTTATCTTTCTTCTCCTGGAAGTAGCGTGTATAGTGAGACCTTATTTGCTGATGCTGGTAACATTTACGATGAAAAGCATAATCGTTTACTACCCAAAAATGATGAAAAGCTTATTTTTGTCTAACATAACTTACCACTGATCAATTTTAAATACTAAAGTGTTGTAATTTGGAAATAAGTACATAATTTTGAGTAATATAGCGTGTCTTTTTTACATGATTCGGTATACGTATTATTCGGCCGGATACCGAATAGCAAAAAAAGTGGCCGAATACCGAATAGTTGCCGAATATTCGTGACAACTCTAGTAAATAGGTATGTGGGTATTATTAATTCATGTCTTTATTTCGGCTTCGCATGAATATTTATCAGTTTTGCCAGGTTGATGCGACTAAATCGAATATCACAATGAAAATTACTTTAAAGCTCTCAGCAACAGCTTTCATTTGATATCCATAATACACACACATTCTGGGTGTATCCGGGTCCACGTTTTGATCTATATCTCGATACCCTAGTCACCCAGCGGCATAAAACTTACTCTGTACTAAAGCACACATCAACAGCTTCAATTTGATATCCATAATTTAAAAACACATCCTACTGTTACCCTTTTCTACGTTTCTGCCTATATCTCGAGACCCTAGTCACCCAACGGCATAAAACTTACTCTGTACTAAAGCACACATCAACAGCTTCAATTTGATATCCATAATTTAAAAACACATTCTAGTGTTACCCTTATCCACGTTTATGCCTATATCTCGAGACCCTAGTCACCAATAGGTATGAAAACTACCCTGTACTAAAGTACTCATCAACAGCTTTCATTTGATATCCGTATTGTATAAACACATTCTAGGGGTGCCGGGGCCACGTTTTGGCCTATATCTCGAGACCCTAGTCACCAATAGGTATGAAAACTACCCTGTACTAAAGCACTCATCAACAGCTTTCATTTGATATCCGTATTGTATAAACACAATCTAGGGGTGCCCGGTCTACGTTTTGGCCTATATCTCGAGACCCTAGTCACCCAGGGGTACGAAAAATACCCAGTATCAAAGTACTAATAAACAGCTTCTATTTGACACCCATACTCTACAAACATATCCCAGGATTACCCAGGTCCACGTTTTGATCTCAAGACCCTAGCCAGAACGGGATAAAAAGTATCCCATGTCCGTTCCCTGGTTCTGAGCTACCTCTCCACCAATTTTCAGCCAAATCGGTTCATCCGTTCTTGAGTTATGCGTAGTGTAACTAACACCACTTTCTTTTATATACATATTTGAATTTTTTCTAAAAAAAATCATAACTCAAGAATGGCTAAACCGATTTGGGATTTCAAAATCAACTAACCATCATCTCTCCTTCCTGTATTTTTCCTAAAAGTTGCATGGCAATCTTTCTATCCGTTCTCGAGTTATGGAGTGACAATCAAAATGTACACTTCTTTTTATATATATAGAATAAAAAATAAACAATAACTTTTCCGCGTCTAAATTTTAGGAATTAAACACGTAATTAAGTAATTAATAAGATCAAAGAAGAAACAAAAGTATTATTAAAAAGTCAAGATTTTCCTGAAAATATTACAAATACCCTAATTAACAGATGTACATCACAAGCTAGTCAACGGGAATCACAAAAACCTGAAATTTTCAAATCATTATCTTATGTACCAAATTTATCAGAGCGCTTAGCAAACTCGAATTGTTATAATAAAGAAAAAGTTAGAATAGCGCACAAGCCAATTAACACATTAAAAAATTTATTCAACAGAACAAAATATAAGGTCCCTCAGGCGGATAGAAGCAATGTGATATATAAAATACCATGTAATGGAAATGACATGGAATCATGCAATAATATATATGTGGGCACAACCAAAGCCAAATTAAAAACTCGACTAGCCCAACATAAATCAGACTTTAAACATTGCCACGAAACAACTCACCATAAAACAGCACTTATGACACACTGTACGACGAAAAACCACTCTCCGAACTTTAACCAAACAACAATACTTCAGGAAGAGAAACAATATAATAAGAGATTGACTTTAGAAGTACTTCATATTTTAAACACACCGACTAACATACGAATGAATTACAAAGCGGACATTATTAACTGCGCGAGCTACTACAAACACTTGATAAACAATATGCGGACAGTGACTAACTCCACGTTAAACAACGAAGACATGTAAAATAATGTATGCAGAGAAATGTTCATGTTTGTTTAATTTTTTATGTCAATTGTATTTTTATTTTATGTTTCTGTAATTTGTTTATAGTTCAAAGCCCTGAAGGCGGTTATCGTGTGTAACCGAAGTATATTGGTAAACTAAAAAAAAAGGGTGGAGCCGTGTGTAGAAGTCCACGAAAGTGGGGAAAGCCTCTGACCGCCATTCACCTGGGAATGGCCAGAGCGATTCTTTTGCATGCGGTTCAAGCAGCTCACTACTGCCGGTCGCTTGCGGCCAAGTATCCTCTGGGTAGCCGCTAAACATCCGTTTAGCGGTGAGCTAATGTGAGAAGGCGACAACCTGGCTAGGCCACTCTGACATAATCGGTTTAAGGGCTAGCCGGGGGAGATCTCATCGGCAGCGTCTGTACACCTTTAGGTGCGGCTGCAAGCGGGCGTCTGTCTTGGAGCAAGCGGCTCGCTATATAAACGTGCAAGTAATATTTTCACCCCCGCTAAGCGGGTTGTGCGCTGGGCTTTGGATCCGCCACGTAAAACCATACTCCAATGCAATATAACAACAAGCCTCGGATAAATACACTCTCTATTGATGACGACCATGGCAAACGTTTGAAGGACAATGAATTGAGGGCATGAACCTGGAACGTCCGCTCCATGAATGGGATTGGTGCAGATGCCCGGCTGGTTGATGTCCTCGTCAAAGCAAAATCTGACATCACCGCCATCCAAGAAATGCGTTGGACGAAGCAAGGAAGAAAGAAGATCAAAAATTGTGACATCTATTGGAGTGGCCATACGAATAAGCGCAGTTTCGGCTCGTGGTGGGAGAGACTTTGTCGCCAAGTGCTGGCGTTTACACCTGTGGACGAGCGTCTCGCCGCTATCCGAATAAAAGCAAAATTTTTTAATATATCATTCATCTGCGCCCATGCACCGACAGAGGAGAAAGACGATGAGGTGAAAGGCACTTTTTATGAACAATTAGAACGCACATGCGAGCGCTGCCCCCGTCATGATATAAAAGTCGTGCTTGGCGACTTTAACGCCAAGGTGGGCAAAGAAGGTGTTTTTGGCCCTACAGTCGGAAAGTTCAGCCTACACAATGAAACTTCTCCTAACGGACTGAGGCTGATTGAGTTTGCCGGTGCTCGAAACATGGTCATATCCAGCACGATGTTCATGCATAAAAAGATACATCAAGCTACATGGCTGTCTCCTGATTGAAATACTCGCAATCAGATCGATCACGTTGTGATAGACGGACTGCATACCTCCAGTGTTTTAGATGTGAGCACGATCCGAGGACCTAACATCGACTCGGACCATTATCTCGTTGCAGCCAAAATACGCACCCGCTTCAACGCGGCTAAAACCAAGGAACAAAAAACACAAGGAAAGCTAGACGTCGAAAAGCTTCAATCACAACAGACTGCCAATGATTTCGCAACTCGACTCTCACTCCTGCTCTCTGAGAGCACAACTCATCCTGAAGGAATACAGGAGCAGTGGGAGCATGTCTCCAAAGCACTTCGTACTGCCGCCGAGGAAAAAATTGGTTACCGGCGGCCACGAAAAAATAACTGGTACGATGAAGAATGCCGCGTTGCAACCGAAAGAAAAGACGCTGCGTTAAAAGCGAGCGCGACAAGAGGAGTCTGTGAACGCTATCGTGAGTTGAAAAGGGAAGCGAGACGCCTTTTCAGGAAGAAAAAAGCAGAAGCAGAAAGGCGTGAGTGCGAGGAGCTTGAGCTGCTAGCCACCAGGAATAACGCCCGAAAATTCTACCAAAAACGGCGAAAGACGGAAGGTTTTAAGACCGGGGCAAACTCCTGTAGGAATGAAAACGGCGACCTTGTAACTGATGTCCAGAGAGTGCTTAGATTATGGAGGGAATACTTCTCTGCTCTCCTAAATGGAGGCAGCAATTCACCGCGCAGACATGAAGAACCCGATCCCGCAATAGATGATGATGGAATATATGTCCGCCCGCCCGATTATGACGAAGTTAGAATAGCAATAACCATATTGAAAAACAACAAGGCCGTGGGCGCTGATGGATTGCCTGCGGATCTGTTCAAGTACGGCGGCGAGGAGTTGGTAAGGCGCATGCAGCAGCTTTGCAAAATGTGGGCGGACGAGTGCATGCCCGACGGTTGGAATCTAAGTGTTCTTTGCCCAGTCTACAAGAAGGGGGACTCTGCAAAATGCACCAACTATCGTGGAATCAGCTTTCTTAATATCGCATATAAGGTCCTTTCAAGTGTATTGTGCGAAAGATTGAAGCCCACCGTGAACCAGCTGATTGGGCCTTATCAGTGCGGCTTCAGACCTGGTACCTCTACCATCGACCAGATTTTCACAATGCGCCAAATATTGGAAAAAACCCGTGAAAAGAGAATCGACACACATCACCTCTTCGTCGACTTTAAAGCCGCCTTCGACAGCACGAAAAGGAGCTGCCTATATGCCGTTATGTCTGAATTTGGTTTCCCCGCAAAACTTATACGGCTGTGCAAAATGACGTTGAGCAACACCATCAGCTCAGTCAGAATTGGGAAGGACCTCTCCGAGCCGTTCGAAACTAAACGAGGTTTCAGACAGGGTGACCCCATATCATGTGATTTCATTAATTTGATGCTGGAGAAAATTATACTAGCTGCAGAACTTAACCGCACTGGAACAATATACTATAAAAGCGTGCAATTACTGGCATATGCTGATGACATTGATATCGTCGGCCTAAACACCCGCGCTGTTAGTTCTGCTTACTCCAAACTGGAAAAAGAAGCGGTAAAGATGGGTTTGATAGTGAATGAGGACAAAACGAAGAACCTGCCGTCATCCAGCAAAGAGTCAGCGCATACGCGCCTTGGCAACCACGCTACTGTTGGCAGCCATAACTTCGAAATAGTAAAAGACTTCGTTTATTTGGGAACCAGCATCAACACTAGCAACAACATCAGCACTGAAATCCAGCGAAGAATCAATCTTGCCAATAAATGCTACTTTGGACTAGGTAGGCAATTGAAAAGTAAAGTCCTCTCTCGGCGAACGAAAATCATACTCTACAAGTCACTTATCGTACCCGTCCTGCTATATGGGGCAGAAGCATGGACCATGACAATAGCAGATGAAGTAAGTAAGTAAGTACGTAAAAAAGAAAAGAAAAAAACAATTTTTGGTGTTTTAATACTAAAAATTGGACCTAACGCCGGTTAAACAAATACCTTGTAATTAATAAGAGCAACACCTAATTAATAAGAACAACACCTAATTAGTAGAACAAAAAATGTTTATACAGCTTTTTAATAACAACATTTTCTTAGAAATTTCATATTATAGGAGCTTTATTTATTTATATGATAAGTACAAAGCGTGCAAGTAGTTAGTTTTATTTGTTTCCAAACTGCTAGTATGTTCTATCGTACACTGTCACAAAACCAGAGTTGAGAACAGTGCTCGAACTTAAGTAAGCTGACATAATCAAGATCTTGTTCGAAGTGTTAATGAGACCTTAATGCATCCCTGAAGCAAGGGGTGTTCCCCAAGAAGTGGAAAGGATCATTCATTATACCACTGCATAAAAATGGAAGCAGAACGTGTGTTATAAATTTTAGAGGAATAGCCAAACTCAACACTATTCCTAAGCTATTTGAATTGACTATCACAAAACAGAGTGCTTTTAGAGTATCTTCTTTAATGGACTTTTCACAACATGGCTTCTGCAAGGGTAAATCAACGGTGTCCAACTTGCTCGAGTTTGCAACCTTTGTATCCAACAGTTTTAAGACTAATTGTGAAGTTGATGTTATTTATACTGATTTTAGTAAGGCATTTGATAAAGTTTCTCATTCTATAGTTTTATTCAAACTTGATCGGTTAGGATTTCCTCCTTTGCTTCTATCTTGGGTATCTTCTTATGTGAAGGAAAGAAAAAAAATAGTTATATTTAATAATTGTTGGTCTCGGTTCATAAACGTAACTTCTGGTGTTCCTCAAGGCAGCCATATTGGTCCGGTTTTGTTCCTGTTGTTCATTAATGACCTTCCTAGTGTTTTGAAGAGCTGCAAGCCGTTGATGTACGCTGATGATGTCAAACTTGTAATGCCTATCCGCTCACCCGTGGATAGGGCATGTCTTCAGCCTGATGTGAATAGTATTGGTGACTGGTGTAATGTAAACGCCATGTCACTAAACCTACCTAAATGTAAGTAGGAAGTCCTTCCAATCGCATGATTATGTTATTGGCGACTATGTAATCAAGCAAGTCACTAATTTTATTGATTTATGCGTTACAATGGACCCAAAACTCGATTTTAAACTTGATATTGAATCTTGCGTGAATAGCGCTAAAGGTACTTTGGCTTTCGTTAAACGTTGGTCTAAAGAATTTAATGACCCATACGTTACAAAAACTCTTTTTATATCATTGGTCAGACCTACTTTGGAATATGCTTCAATAATTTGGAATCCGCGTTATCAGATTCATTCTGACAAGCTGGAATCGGTCCAGAAAGATTTTAAAGCCGCCTTCGACAAAACTTCCTTGGCTGTGCAAAACGACGTTGAGGAACACCATCAGCTCAGTCCGAATTAAGAAGGACATCTCCGAGCCGGTCGAAACTAAACGAGGTTTCAGACAGGGTGACCCCCTATCGTGCAATTTCCTTAAATTTGATGCTAGAGAAAATTATACTAGCTGCAGAACTTAACCGCTCTGGAACAATATTATATAAAAGCGTGCAATTACTGGCATATGCTGATGACATTGATATCATCGCCCTAAACACCCGCGCCGTTAGTTCTGCTTACTCCAAACTGGAAAAAGCAGCGGTAAAGATGGGTTTGATGGTGGATGAGGACCAAACGAAGTACCTGCTGTCATCGAGCAAAGAGTCAGCGCATATACGCTTTGGCAACCACGCTTCTGTTGGCAGCCATAATTTCGAAATCGTTTATTTGGAAACCAGTATCAACTCTAACAACAACATCAGCTCTGAAATCCAGCGAAGAATCACTCTTGCCAATAAATACTACTTTGGTGCAGAAGCATGGGCTACAACAACATGAGATGAAGCGGATCTATGAGTGTTCGAGAGAAAAGTTCTTCGAATGATTTAGGGGCCTCTACGGGTTGGCAATGTCGAGTACCGAAGAAGATTTAATGACAAGCTGTACGTCTATAGTCTAGCAAATTAAAACGTAACGGCTGCGCTGGCCAGGCCATGTTATGCGAATGAAAGATGACGCTCCAGCCAAGAAAGTGTTTCTATTGGAACATACCTGTGGAAGCAGAAGTAGAGGGCGGTCCCCACTCCGCTGGAAGGACCATGTGGAACGCGATGTAAACTCCCTTGGTGTGACCAATTGGGTCCGGTTGGCAGAGAGAAGAAGCGACTGGCGCTGCTTATTGGACGGCCATAACCGTTTAAACGGTTAAGCGCTAATTATGTAAATAATAAGAAATATTTCTAGGAAAAATATACGGGATCGGTTAAAGATGTTTAAAAGGATCGTAGACTAGAATAATATGCTATTTCTTACCGAAAAATAGTTTTGTATCAATAATATTTCACTTACCAAGTTTTATTGTAAGAGGAAATTAGGAGACATTTTTTTTAATGAGCGGTGCCATGCGCCTATTCCGATTAGGTTAGGTTAGGTAGTAGTGGCTGCCCCATGGGCACACATAGGCCAGTATCAGTTGGCCCGTTGTGGTACCACAGAAAGGCACCACTAGCCCTCCTCTTCGAACCATTTCGAGGACTTGATAAAAGCTACCCTTATATCATGCTCCCAGACCTGGCGGAGATCGCTCAGGAAGGGAGCTCCCAGACAGCGTTGTCTGGGGCCACTTAACGCCGTGCGGTTGCAGATGAGGTGCATCACCGCTTCCTCTACCTCGTCTTCTTTACAACTTCTGCAGCATCGTCGGAAGGGCGCTCCTAGCCTTTCCGCATGCTTTCCGATGAGGCAGTGCCCAGTCAGAACTCCTACAAGTGAGGAGATTTTTTCCCTGCTTAGGGTATAGACGTGACGGGATCTCTTAGTATCCCATTAGGCCAGGGTTGCTTTGATATTCTACATCCCGGGGTTAGTAGCCATCTTTCGTTGGCTTGACTGTAGGTATACTCTTTTAGCATTAGCTTGCAAGTGGCAAAAGGCATACCTAGGCGTTATTTGTCAGGAAGAATCTGTCTGGTCGTACCCTGCCTAGCAAGCTCGTCTGCAGCGCAGTTTCCCTCTATGTCCCTGCGTCCCGGGACCCATGTGAGGTGTACACGGTTCTGTTGGCCCATCTCCTGAAGAGGTCGGCGACAGTTAAGTGTCAATTCGGAGTTGAATGAATAGGAACCAAAGATTTTATTACCGCTTGGCTATCGCTGAAAATAAAGATTTCCCCGCCGGTATTCTGTGTGCCTATTTGAGTCGCGGCTTCCATGATAGCTGCTACTTCTGCTTGGAAGACGCTGCAATGATCAGGTAGTCTGAAAGAAAGTTGGAGATTTGGGTCCTTTAAAAAGACGCCTCCTTCAACCCTATCATCCAGCTTAGAACCGTCCGTAAATATGGAAATGCTGCCTGTGGTATCCCCCCAATCTTCCCTGCTGGAAATTTTTACTATGAAGTTGCTGTCCGCAACTATTGTGTTCGCACACCGGTCTGTACTTCGAGGAAGGAGGTCGTAGTTATACAGTATGCTGCCGTGACCTCTAGGCTTTGTGCTCCAGCTGGACTCCAGCAGCGCTTGGCGTTGTTCTCAGATCACCAATTATGCGGATCATACTAGATCTGTTCACTTTTTCTAGTAAGTTTCGGTTTGACACTTTGTCCAAGGCTGTCCACCATACAACTACCCCGTATAGCAGTATGGGTCGGATAATCGATGTGTATATCCATCTGCAAACGTCGGGGGTAAGACCCCATTTATTGCCTATGGCTCTTTTACATGTGTATAAAGCGATATACGCTTTTTTCTGGAGCTGGGTAATATTATCTTTCCAGTTCAACCTTTTGTCCAGAACCACGCCTAGGAATTTAGCCCTATCGGCCAGATTCAGGCGCACTCCGTTTATTTCCGGTAGGGTCAACGGTGGTATTTTGTACAGTTTGGTGTATAGGGCAAGTTCCACCTTATCTGAATTGGCGCTGAGTCCGCATCTGGAGGCCCACGAGAAAACCTCCCGCAGTGCTACTTGCATCAAGTCACACAAGGTTTGGGGGAATTTGCCCCTATAAGCAATAGCTAGGTCGTCTATATATGCCACAACCCTGCCGCCACCCCAACGGGTGTCTCGTAATAGCGAGTTCACCGTTAGGTTCCATAAGAGCGGGGAAAGAACCCCACCCTGAAGCGTGCCTCTTGTGACATAGAGTATTATATCAGACTTCCCCATTGGTGAAAGTATTTTCCTTCCCCTGAGTAGTTATTCGATTAGTCCCACGAGGGACGTTGTTACGCCCAGATCCGTCAAGGCGTTATTGGCGGCATCTGGGCTTTTATAGTTGAAGGCTCCTTCAATATCTATGACGGCCACTAGACAGAAATCCTTTTCGATCAAGGATGTTTCTATAGTAGAGACTAGGCTGTGCATCGCAGTCTAAGCGAATTTGCCCTTGATGTAGGCATGTTGATATCCAGATATGAGATTGCTAACAATAGTGGTCGTGATGAAATCACTTATGATCCTCTCTAGGGCCTTTAGCACAAAGGCGAGAGACTAATCGGTCTGTAGTCCTTTGGCTCGTAATGAGAGGCTTTACCAGCCTTAGCAATGAAGATGACCGTAGCGTTTCTCCACGCATGCGAAATATAATTTAAGGCCAAACCGGCAGAATAGATATGACATAGCCATCTGCCTGTTACCTTCAAGGAGTTAATAAGTTGTGCGGGAATGATCCCGTCCGGTCCGGCAGCCTTGAAAGGTTTAAAGCTTTTAACTGCTAACTTAACCCTCTCCTCCGTTATGGGTATATTTACGGCCAGATTCGTTACAGGTACTTTGGGTGGGTAGTTCTGGTTTCCAGGAAAATGTGTGTCCAGGAGCAGCTCTAGAGTCTCCGCTTCTGACTTGGTCCAGGTACCGTCATTCCTCCACAAAAAGCTCTTTGTGTTTGGGATTTTGAAAGCAAACATCGCAGCCTTGCTGTATCGTTAAAGCTTTCTACTCCTGTGCAGAAGTTTCTCCACGAAGTTCTCTTCGCCTGTCTTAGGGCTTTTTTGTATGCCCTTAAAATTCCTTTGTATAATAGCCATTGTGGCTCATTGTCTAGGCTTTTTGGGCTGTTATACTGTGTCCTGCAGGATTTGCGAAGTAAGTCCAGGTGATGGAACCACCAGTGGGGTTTTCGGTTTCCGCGTGGTTTTGGCTCTGTGCAAACCTGTTCGCGGGTATTAGAGAGTGCCGTTGTAAAGGTCGCTACCATATCCTCAAGCTCCTCCGTTGAAGATTTTGTGAGGGAAATTCCTGTAGGTCCCTAGATAACAGAAAATTGTGGGTTTCCCGGTTCGTATTGCGCGGGTTGCGTTTTACGATGGCTTGTTCCACCAAAAAGTCTATCACAACTTCGATGAAGCGGTGGTCTGAGAAGGAGTGTTCCTCTAGAACACGCCATTTTTTACACATCCATACATACTTTCAACTACAAATGGTGAGGTCTATGACCTCTCTACGATTTTTAGTAATACAAGTTGGTTAGTTACCAATGTTGCAAACTACCAGGTTAGTAGTTAATCAAAAAGTCACTCACCACGAGTGTTGGTATCGGAACTTCCCCATTGGACGTGATGCGCATATGCGTCCGCTCCGATAATTAAGTGGCCTTTGCTGAGGTCGGCCACCAGATCTTTCACCATCCTATGCAGAGGAGGTTCCTCAGCATCATACGGCATGTACACGGATGCCATCGTTATGCCAGTGTTCCCAACTGCCAAGCTGACCGCAGTCGTGCCTCCATTGCTATATTTAGGTAAAAGAAAGATGTTTAGCTCAGACTTTACCAGGATACAGGTTCTAACATTACCTTCTGCTGAAGCTCGGATGAGCTGAACCCACTGGCCCCCAAACCGCAGATCCTGGAGTTATTCACCCAGGCTTCTAGGATAAGGACCACGTCGAAGTCGCTTTTAGAAAGGCGACTAATGAGAGCAGCCAAGGCTGCTTTCGACTTGTGGAGGTCTATCTGAAGCACCGTCAGTGTGAGTTGATTCAGACTCCCCTCCCTCCACTACCGTAACGTCGGCCTTTCCCCGTCGATATTCAGCAGGTAACCCTCCATCGTCGGATTGCCCAGAGCAACTGCACAATCTGACTAGGCGGAAACCATACTCTCTGCGCCGGAGAGCTCCGCTTCCTCTTCGGCTGACCCGGTGAACTTGGTCATCGAGGCAGCCGAAAGGGATGCGCGTTGCGCGTCGCCACTGTATACATGTATTATGACATCTTCGATGCCGTAATACACCCTTCGATTGCTCCTACTGCGGTGCTCAAGAGCATCTTTATTGAGGGCCAAGACGACCTGCCTCCTCGGTCCAACAGCGTCCTCGATTCGGATCACACTCCAGTCGTGCATCGGGAGAGCCGGGTTCATGACCTGCAGCATTCGCAGAATTCTTTCTGGTTCAGCTGGAGTTGCTGGAACCTATGCTCCTGCCCTTGGCCTGACCTGGAATGTCCTTCCTGTCGACGACCTCTTTCTTAGCCCCGGGATAGGGCCCAGCCTTGCAGCTGCTGCTTTATATAAAGTAACATTTCTTGCGTCATCGCAAGCGAGGACCTTGATCTGGCCCTGGTACCATCCCGCATTAGTACCACGTGGCGGGGTGTGCGGAGACTCCATCATAACTTCGAGAACGGAGTTACCGATTTCGTTCCGGTCATGCGGCCACCGGTCTTTCGGGAAGGCCCCACGGTAATTTCCGCGGTCCAGGATACCTATAAGGTCCTGTCCTTGGCCACCTCGGAAAAGCTGGGCTTACCTACCCCAGGGTGCAGTTGGTACCTTTTCGGAGGAGGTTTGATATCTTCGTCCGACCTTTGGTGTTTGTAGGGGGTATCGCTGATTGCAGCCGGCACTAGAGTGCTTCGGAAATTCGGCAGCAGGGCTTGCGCCCTTTCCACCGCGTTCCTGGCACTATGTGCAGTAGGCCGGGTCGATTTGTGGGGAGGCAAAAAAATCGCCCATTGCTCTGTGAAAATCGTATTCTAGGGATCAAAATAAGAAACTTTGCCGAAGGAACCATACCTCTAAAACGAATTCTGATGTCCCCCCCCCCCCCCCCCCCCCCCGCTTTGGGTCGTAGGGGCAAATTTTGAAAAATCCCACTTTGAAATGCCTATGTTTTTTCATTTTGGAGTTTATTTTTCTCTTTAGAAATTTTTTTAGTCAGAACATATATAAATGAAAAAATGAATTTAACTTAGTAATAGAAAAGAAATTAAAATAAATTATTACAAATTAGCGTTTTTACAACCCCCTTTTAAAACCAAGGCATCACTGTGATGCATTTGCATGTCGTAAACATAGTTGTGTGGGTTTTTTATTCAACCGTTTTAAAAAATGAAGGTATCACTGTGACACAATTGCAGATGGTAAAATTGTTTGTGTTGTTTTTTTTAAGCCACCACAAGACACAGCAGGTAGAATTGAAATTGCCCCTACCCAAAAGTTCGACCCAAAGGGGGGACATCAGAATTCGTTTTAGAGGTATGGTTCCTTCGGCAAAGTTTCTTATTTTGATCCCTAGAATACGATTTTCACAGAGCAATGAGCGATTTTTAAATCGACCCGCCCTAATGTGCAGCGAGTCCAGCGGTACCCCTTCATAATTTTTAAGGGCCTTAGCGGCCCGCTTTTTATCCCGGCCACCGGGATATATCGTTTATGTAAATGCTGAACAGGATTGGTGCTAATACCGACCCTTGTGGTAAACCTATGTCCACTTGTGCCTCGGATGAGACTACTGACTCGATGGTTGTTCTTTGTTTCTGGTCTGATAAGAAGCTTCCAAATCACTGCAATTCATTTTCCCTAATACCAATTTTTTGTAGTTTATCGAGCATTATATTCCTATCAATTGTTTCGAACGCTCTTTTCAGGTCAATGAAAACTGGTACTATATGTTTTTTTAGGCTCAGCTCTTCCTTCCAGCTAGATATGACGCAATTTAACGCCGTCTCGCAGGAGTGCCTTTCTCGGAAACCGGATTGTTCCTTTATAAGGATTTTATTATTTTCTAAGTAATTAAGCAGTTGATTTTTTATTACGATTTCCAGAATTTTTTCTATGTTCGGCAATGTATTTATCGACCTTAGTTCTTCTGCCATTATTGAATCTTTAACTTTCCTAAGTGGTACTATTGTCGAAATTTTCCACATGTCTGGCACTATTCCAGTAGTCATGGATTTGTTTATAGCGGTTGCATAGAAGAAACCCATGTACGATACCGAATCTTTCATAACCGAAACTTCCTCCAGCGATCGCTCTCCCGGTTTGAGGCTTCTTTGCCGCCTCCGTCTACCCTGCGCAATCAGGGAGAACGGTAACGGAACTGGCGTCTGGTGGGCGCACAGTAGCAGCAGGCGCTTCGGTGTCCGCTCTTGCTGGCGCGACTACCTTCGTAATATTTTAACCCCCGCTAAGCGGGTTGTGCGCTGGGCTTCGGATCCGCCACGTAAAACCATACTCCAATGCAATATAACAACAAGCCTCGGATAAATACACTCTCTATTGATGACGACCATGGCAAACGTTTGCAGGACAATGAATTGAGGGCATGAACCTGGAACGTCCGCTCCATGAATGGGATTGGTGCAGATGCCCGGCTGGTTGATGTCCTCGTCAAAGCAAAATCTGACATCACCGCCATCCAAGAAATGCGTTGGACGAAGCAAGGAAGAAAGAAGATCAAAAATTGTGACATCTATTGGAGTGGCCATACGAATAAGCGCAGTTTCGGCGTCGGATTCGTGGTGGGAGAGAGACTTTGTCGGCAAGTGCTGGCGTTCACGCCTGTGGACGAGCGTCTCGCCGCTATCCGAATAAAAGCAAAATTTTTTAATATATCATACATCTGCGCCCATGCGCCGACAGAGGAGAAAGACGATGAGGTGAAAGACACTTTTTATGAACAATTAGAACGCACATACGAGCGCTGCCCCCGTCATGATATAAAAGTCGTGCTTGGCGACTTCAACGCCAGGGTGGGCAAAGAAGGTGTTTTTGGCCCTACAGTCGGAAAGTTCAGCCTACACAATGAAACTTCTCCTAACGGACTGAGGCTGATTGACTTTGCCGGTGCTCGAAACATGGTCATATCCAGCACGAGGTTCCTGCATAAAAATATACATCAAGCTACATGGCTGTCTCCTGATCGAAATGCTCGCAATCAGATCGATCACGTTGTGATAGACGTACGGCATGCCTCCAGTGTTTTAGATGTGCGTACGATCCGAGGACATAACATCGACTCGGACCACTATCTCGTTGCAGCCAAAATACGCACCCGCCTCAACGCGGCTAAAACCAAGGAACAAAAAACACAAGGAAAGCTAGACGTCGAAAAGCTTCAATCACAACAGACTGCCAATGATTTCGCAACTCGACTCTCACTCCTGCTCTCTGAGAGCACAACTCATCCTGAAGGAATACAGGAGCAGTGGGAGCATGTCTCCAAAGCACTTCGTACTGCCGCCGAGGAAAAAATTGGTTACCGGCGGCCACGAAAAAATAACTGGTACGATGAAGAATGCCGCGTTGCAACCGAAAGAAAAGACGCTGCGTTAAAAGCGAGCGCGACAAGAGGAGTCTGTGAACGCTATCGTGAGTTGAAAAGGGAAGCGAGACGCCTTTTCAGGAAGAAAAAAGCAGAAGCAGAAAGGCGTGAGTGCGAGGAGCTTGAGCTGCTAGCCACCAGGAATAACGCCCGAAAATTCTACCAAAAACGGCGAAAGACGGAAGGTTTTAAGACCGGGGCAAACTCCTGTAGGAATGAAAACGGCGACCTTGTAACTGATGTCCAGAGAGTGCTTAGATTATGGAGGGAATACTTCTCTGCTCTCCTAAATGGAGGCAGCAATTCACCGCGCAGACATGAAGAACCCGATCCCGCAATAGATGATGATGGAATATATGTCCGCCCGCCCGATTATGACGAAGTTAGAATAGCAATAACCATATTGAAAAACAACAAGGCCGTGGGCGCTGATGGATTGCCTGCGGATCTGTTCAAGTACGGCGGCGAGGAGTTGGTAAGGCGCATGCAGCAGCTTTGCAAAATGTGGGCGGACGAGTGCATGCCCGACGGTTGGAATCTAAGTGTTCTTTGCCCAGTCTACAAGAAGGGGGACTCTGCAAAATGCACCAACTATCGTGGAATCAGCTTTCTTAATATCGCATATAAGGTCCTTTCAAGTGTATTGTGCGAAAGATTGAAGCCCACCGTGAACCAGCTGATTGGGCCTTATCAGTGCGGCTTCAGACCTGGTACCTCTACCATCGACCAGATTTTCACAATGCGCCAAATATTGGAAAAAACCCGTGAAAAGAGAATCGACACACATCACCTCTTCGTCGACTTTAAAGCCGCCTTCGACAGCACGAAAAGGAGCTGCCTATATGCCGTTATGTCTGAATTTGGTTTCCCCGCAAAACTTATACGGCTGTGCAAAATGACGTTGAGCAACACCATCAGCTCAGTCAGAATTGGGAAGGACCTCTCCGAGCCGTTCGAAACTAAACGAGGTTTCAGACAGGGTGACCCCATATCATGTGATTTCATTAATTTGATGCTGGAGAAAATTATACTAGCTGCAGAACTTAACCGCACTGGAACAATATACTATAAAAGCGTGCAATTACTGGCATATGCTGATGACATTGATATCGTCGGCCTAAACACCCGCGCTGTTAGTTCTGCTTACTCCAAACTGGAAAAAGAAGCGGTAAAGATGGGTTTGATAGTGAATGAGGACAAAACGAAGAACCTGCCGTCATCCAGCAAAGAGTCAGCGCATACGCGCCTTGGCAACCACGCTACTGTTGGCAGCCATAACTTCGAAATAGTAAAAGACTTCGTTTATTTGGGAACCAGCATCAACACTAGCAACAACATCAGCACTGAAATCCAGCGAAGAATCAATCTTGCCAATAAATGCTACTTTGGACTAGGTAGGCAATTGAAAAGTAAAGTCCTCTCTCGGCGAACGAAAATCATACTCTACAAGTCACTTATCGTACCCGTCCTGCTATATGGGGCAGAAGCATGGACCATGACAATAGCAGATGAAGTAAGTAAGTAAGTACGTAAAAAAGAAAAGAAAAAAACAATTTTTGGTGTTTTAATACTAAAAATTGGACCTAACGCCGGTTAAACAAATACCTTGTAATTAATAAGAGCAACACCTAATTAATAAGAACAACACCTAATTAGTAGAACAAAAAATGTTTATACAGCTTTTTAATAACAACATTTTCTTAGAAATTTCATATTATAGGAGCTTTATTTATTTATATGATAAGTACAAAGCGTGCAAGTAGTTAGTTTTATTTGTTTCCAAACTGCTAGTATGTTCTATCGTACACTGTCACAAAACCAGAGTTGAGAACAGTGCTCGAACTTAAGTAAGCTGACATAATCAAGATCTTGTTCGAAGTGTTAATGAGACCTTAATGCGTCCCTGAAGCAAGGGGTGTTCCCCAAGAAGTGGAAAGGATCATTCATTATACCACTGCATAAAAATGGAAGCAGAACGTGTGTTATAAATTTTAGAGGAATAGCCAAACTCAACACTATTCCTAAGCTATTTGAATTGACTATCACAAAACAGAGTGCTTTTAGAGTATCTTCTTTAATGGACTTTTCACAACATGGCTTCTGCAAGGGTAAATCAACGGTGTCCAACTTGCTCGAGTTTACAACCTTTGTATCCAACAGTTTTAAGACTAATTGTGAAGTTGATGTTATTTATACTGATTTTAGTAAGGCATTTGATAAAGTTTCATTCTATAGTTTTATTCAAACTTGATCGGTTAGGATTTCCTCCTTTGCTTCTATCTTGGGTATCTTCTTATGTGAAGGAAAGAAAAAAAATAGTTATATTTAATAATTGTTGGTCTCGGTTCATAAACGTAACTTCTGGTGTTCCTCAAGGCAGCCATATTGGTTCGGTTTTGTTCCTGTTGTTCATTAATGACCTTCCTAGTGTTTTGAAGAGCTGCAATCCGTTGATGTACGCTGATGATGTCAAACTTGTAATGCCTATCCGCTCACCCGTGGATAGGGCATGTCTTCAGCCTGATCTGAATAGTATTGGTGAATGGTGTAATGTAAACGCCATGTCACTAAACCTACCTAAATGTAAGTAGGAAGTCCTTCCAATCCCATGATTATGTTATTGGCGACTATGTAATCAAGCAAGTCACTAATTTTATTGATTTATGCGTTACAATGGACCCAAAACTCGATTTTAAACTTGATATTGAATCTTGCGTGAATAGCGCTAAAGGTACTTTGGCTTTCGTTAAACGTTGGTCTAAAGAATTTAATGACCCATACGTTACAAAAACTCTTTTTATATCATTGGTCAGACCTACTTTGGAATATGCTTCAATAATTTGGAATCCGCGTTATCAGATTCATTCTGACAAGCTGGAATCGGTCCAGAAACAATTTTTGCTTTTCGCTTTGAAACACTTACCATGGGATCCTTCTAAAAATCTTCCCCCCTATTGCAGCCGGTTAAAACTAATACAGCTGCCCACATTGCAGAGCCGCAGGGAGATGCTTGGTGTCTTATTTATTGTTAAATTAATAAGAGGGTCAATAAATAGTCCATTTTTGCTTGGTGAAATTAAGTTTAACGTTCCTATTAGGACATCTAGACATTTTCAATCAATTTTTGTAGCTACATGCAGGTCGAATTATGAAATGCACGAACCACTTCACTGTTTATGTCGTGATTTTAATAAACACTGTAAAAATTTAGACATCTGCGACTCGTTTCTTGGCATTAAAAAATACCTTTTAACTACATTAAATTTGTAATTCGAAATGAAGCAAAGAACGCTAAACTGTGATATACTGTTCAACCCTCTGTTTCAAATTTGAAGTACCAGTTACTTGAAGCTTGTTTGCAAAATTGCGTTGTGATCATTATTTTTATATGTATGCAATCAAATTTACTCTGTATAAATTCTATTCTGTATATATTTTATCTACTATTAATTTGCTTTATTGTCAATTTCATAAATTATTATTTACTAGCTCCTTCATGAGTACATTTAAACACATTTACAACATTTTAACTTTTGCTTACTTCTAACTTGTCAAGCGTTTAATTCAATACTGTTTAAATATTACTTTAAAATTGATGACTGCTTATGTTGTTTATATCGTGTATTACATCTGAGAATTAAGTGTCGGTATATTTGATCTGTATAATTGTTTAAATTGTAGACTGATAAATAAATACATAAATAAAATTTGTTATGCATTTAAATGCCTGTTCATCTTACACATACATATTCGTAAAATTTAATGAGTTTTTGGCGGCTTCTATAGGAATATAGAAATTGAGTTAACATTGCTTCAAATAAAACATCCTTACTACCCATAATCTTCTTAATAAACTAAAATTTTTGGAGGTATTTGCAAGAGAGTGGCTACCTGCGACCACTAAAAAACAACTGGTACGATAAAGACTGTCGCGTTGCAACCGAACGGAAAATACGCTGCCTACAGGGCTACGTTAAAAGCGAAAATTTTACCAAAAAATTCGGCGACAGACGGAAGGTTGTAAGTGCGGGCAAACTCTTGTAAGACCGAAAACGGCGACCTTGTAACCGATGTCCAGAGAGTACTTAGATTGTGGAGGGAATACTTCTCTGCTCTCCTAAATGGAGACAGCAATTTACCGCACAGGGATGACGCACCCGATCTCGCAATAGATGGTGATGGAATAAATTATGATTATGATGATGTCAGAATAGCAATAACCAAATTAAAAAAGAACAAGGCCGCCGGCGCTGACTGAATGCCTGCGGAGCTATTCAAACACGGTAAGGCGCATACATCAGCTTCTTTGCAAAATAAGGTCGGACGAATGCATGCCCGACGATTGGAATCTAAATGTTCTTTACCCAGTCCACAAGAAAGGGGATCCTGTCAAGTGTATTGTGCGAAAGATTGAAGCCCACCGTGAATCGACTGATTGGACCTTATCAGATCGGCTTCAGACCTGGTAAATCTACCATCGACCAGACTTTCACAATGCGCCAAATCTTGGAAAAAAACCGCGAATAAAGAATCGTCACACATTATCTTTTCGTCGATTTTAAAGCCGCCTTCGACAAAACTTCCTTGGCTGTGCAAAACGACGTTGAGCAACACCATCAGCTCAGTCCGAATTAAGAAGGACATCTCCGAGCCGGTCAAAACTAAACGAGGTTTCAGACAGGGTGACCCCCTATCGTGCAATTTCCTTAAATTTGATGCTAGAGAAAATTATACTAGCTGCAGAACTTAACCGCTCTGGAACAATATTATATAAAAGCGTGCAATTACTGGCATATGCTGATGACATTGATATCATCGCCCTAAACACCCGCGCCGTTAGTTCTGCTTACTCCAAACTGGAAAAAGCAGCGGTAAAGATGGGTTTGATGGTGGATGAGGACCAAACGAAGTACCTGCTGTCATCGAGCAAAGAGTCAGCGCATATACGCTTTGGCAACCACGCTACTGTTGGCAGCCATAATTTCGAAATCGTTTATTTGGAAACCAGTATCAACTCTAACAACAACATCAGCTCTGAAATCCAGCGAAGAATCACTCTTGCCAATAAATACTACTTTGGTGCAGAAGCATGGGCTACAACAACATGAGATGAAGCGGATCTATGAGTGTTCGAGAGAAAAGTTCTTCGAATGATTTAGGGGCCTCTACGGGTTGGCAATGTCGAGTACCGAAGAAGATTTAATGACAAGCTGTACGTCTATAGTCTAGCAAATTAAAACGTAACGGCTGCGCTGGCCAGGCCATGTTATGCGAATGAAAGATGACGCTCCGGCCAAGAAAGTGTTTCTATTGGAACATGCCTATGGAAGCAGAAGTAGAGGGCGGTCCCCACTCCGCTGGAAGGATCATGTGGAACGCGATGTAAACTCCCTTGGTGTGACCAATTGGGTCCGGTTGGCAGAGAGAAGAAGCGACTGGCGCTGCTTGTTGGACGGCCATAACCGTTTAAACGGTTAAGCGCTAATTATGTAAGTAATAAGAAATATTTCTAGGAAAAATATACGGGATCGGTTAAAGATGTTTAAAAGGATCGTAGACTAGAATAATATGCTATTTCTTACCGAAAAATAGTTTTGTATCAATAATATTTCACTTACAAAGTTTTATTGTAAGAGGAAATTAGGAGACGTTTTTTTAATGAGCGGTGCCATGCGCCTATTCCGATTAGGTTAGGTTAGGTAGTACTGGCTGCCCCATGGGCACACATAGGCCAGTATCAGTTGGCCCGTTGTGGTACCACAGAAAGGCACCACTAGCCCTCCTCTTCGAGCCATTTCGAGGACTTGATAAAAGCTACCAAGTCCCTTATATCATGCTCCCAGACCTGGCGGAGATCGCTCAGGAAGGGAGCTCCCAGACAGCGTTGTCTGGGGCCACTTAAAGCCGTGCGGTTGCAGATGGGGTGCATCACCGCTTCCTCTACCTCGTCTTCTTTACAACTTCTGCAGCATCGTCGGAAGGGCGCTCCTAGCCTTTCCGCATGCCTTCCGATGAGGCAGTGCCCAGTCAGAACTCCTGCAAGCGAGGATATTTTGTCCCTGCTTAGGGTATAGACGTGACGGGATCTCTTAGTATCCCATTAGGCCAGGATTGCTTTGATATTCTACATCCCGGGGTTAATAGCCATCTTTCGTTGGCTTGACTGTAGGTATACTCTTTTAGCATTAGCTTGCAAGTGGCAAAAGGCATACCTAGGCGTTATTTGTCAGGAAGAATCTGTCTGGTCGTACCCTGCCTAGCAAGCTCGTCTGGAGCGCAGTTTCCCTCTATGTCCCTGTGTCCCGGGACCCATGTGAGGTGTACACGGTTCTGTTGGCCCATCTCCTGAAGAGGTCGGCGACAGTTAAGTGTCAATTCAGAGTTGAATGAATAGGAACCAAAGATTTTATTGCCGCTTGGCTATCGCTGAAAATAAAGATTTCCCCGCCGGTATTCTGTGTGCCTCTTTGAGTCGCGGCTTCCATGATAGCTGCTACTTCTGCTTGGAAGACGCTGCAATGATCAGGTAGTCTGAAAGAAAGTTGGAAATTTGGGTCCTTTAAAAAGACGCCTCCTTCAACCCTATCATCCAGCTTAGAACCGTCCGTAAATATGGAAATGCTGCCTGTGGTATCCCCCCAATCTTCCCTGCTGGAAATTTTTACTATGAAGTTGCTGTCCGCAACTGTTGTGTTCGCACACCGGTCTGTACTTCGAGGAAGGAAGTCGTAGTTATACAGTATGCTGCCATGACCTCTAGGCTTTGTGCTCCAGCTGGACTCCAGCAGCGCTTGGCGTTGTTCTCAAAGCACCAATTATGCGGATCATACTAGATCTGTGCACTTTTTCTAGTAAGTTTCGGTTTGACACTTTGTCCAAGGCTGTCCACCATACAACTACCCCGTATAGCAGTATGGGTCGGATAATCGATGTGTATATCCATCTGCAAACGTTGGGGGTAAGACCCCATTTATTGCCTATGGCTCTTTTACACGTGTATAAAGCGATATACGCTTTTTTCTGGAGCTGGATAATATTATCTTTCCAGTTCAACCTTTTGTCCAGAACCCCGCCTAGGAATTTAGCCCTATCGGCCAGATTCAGGCGCACTCCGTTTATTTCCGGTAGGGTAAACGGTGGTATTTTGTACAGTTTGGTGTATAGGACAAGTTCCACCGCATCTGGAGGCCCACGAGACAACCTCCCTCAGTTCTACTTGCATCAAGTCACACAAGGTTTGGGGGAATTTGCCCCTATAAGCAATAGCTAGGTCGTCTATATATGCCACAACCCTGCCGCCACCCCAACGGGTGTCTCGTAATAGCGAGTTCACCGTTAGGTTCCATAAGAGCGGGGAAAGAACCCCACCCTGAAGCGTGCCTCTTGTGACATAGAGTATTATATCAGACTTCCCCATGGCTGAAAGTATTTTCCTTCCCCTGAGTAGTTATTCGATTAGTCCCACGAGGGACGTTGTTACGCCCAGATCCGTCAAGGCGTTATTGGCGGCATCTGGGCTTATATAGTTGAAGGCTCCTTCAATATCTATGACGGCCACTAGACAGAAATCCTTTTCGATCTAGGATGTTTCTATAGTAGAGACTAGGCTGTGCATCGCAGTCTCAGCGGATTTGCCCTTGATGTAGGCATGTTGATATCCAGATATGAGATTGCTAACAATAGTGGTCGTGATGAAATCACTTATGATCCTCTCTAGGGCCTTTAGCACAAAGGCGAGAGACTAATCGGTCTGTAGTCCTTTGGCTCGTAATGAGAGGCTTTACCAGCCTTAGCAATGAAGATGACCGTAGCGTTTCTCCACGCATGCGAAATATAATTTAAGGCCAAACAGGCAGAATAGATATGATTACCTTCAAGGAGTTAATAAGTTGTGCGGGAATGATCCCGTCCGGTCCGGCAGCCTTGAAAGGTTTAAAGCTTTTAACTGCTAACTTAACCCTCTCCTCCGTTATGGGTATATTTACGGCCAGATTCGTTACAGGTACTTTTGGTGGGTAGTTCTGGTTTCCAGGAAAATGTGTGTCCAGGAGCAGCTCTAGAGTCTCTGCTTCTGACCTGGTTCAGGTACCGTCATGCCTCCACAAAAAGCTCTTTGTGTTTGGGATTTTGAAAGCAAGCATCGCAGCCTTGCTGTATCGTTAACGCTTTCTACTCCTGTGCAGAAGTTTCTCCACGAAGTTCTCTTCGCCTGTCTTAGGGCTTTTTTGTATGCCCTTAAAATTTCTTTGTATAATAGCCATTGTGGCTCATTGTCTAAGCTTTTTGCCCTGTTATACTGTGTCCTGCCAGATTTTCAAAGTAAGTCCAAGTCATAAGACCACCAGTGTGGTTTGCTCTTTCCGCGTGGTTTTGGCTCTGCGCAAGCCTGTTCGAGGGCATTAGAGAGTGCCTTTGTAAAGGTAGCTACCAGATCCTCCAGCTCCTCCGTTCGATGTAGCGGTGGTCTGAGAAGGGAGTGTTCCTCTACAACACCCCATTTTTTTACATATCCATACATAATTTCACTACAAATAGTAACGTCTATGACCTCTCTGCGATTTTTAGTAATAAAAGTTGGTTCGTTACAAATGTTGCAAACTACCAGGATAGTTGTTAAAAGGTAATGAAAAAGTGACTCACCACGAGTGTTGATATCGGAACTCCCCTATTGGATGTGATGCGCATTTGCGTCTGCTCCGATAATTAAGTGGCCTTTGCTGACGTCGGCCACCAGTTCTTTCATCATCCTATGCGGAGGAGGTTCCTCAGCATCATACGGCATGTACACAGATGCCATCGTTATGTCAGTGTTCCCAACTGCCAAGCTAACCGCAGTCATGTTGCCATTGCTATATTTAGGTAAAAGAAAGACATTTAGCTCAGACTTTACCGGGATGCCGGTTCTAACATTACTTTCTGCTGAAGCTCGGATGAGCTTGAACCCACTGGCCCCCAAACCACAGATCCTGGAGTTATTTACCCAGGGTTCTTGGATGAGGAGCACGTCAAAGTCGCCTTTAGAAAGGCGACTAATGGGAGTAGCTGAGGCTGCTTTAGATTTGTTGAGGTTTATCTGAAGCACCCTCAGTTTGAGTTGATCCAGACTCTCCTCCCTCCACTACCTTAACGTCGGCCTCTTCCCCGTCGCTATCCAGCAGGTAATCCTCCATCATCAGATTACCCAGAGCACCTGCACAATCTGACGAGGCGGAAACCATACTCTCTGCGCCGGAGAGCTCCGCTTCCTCTTCGGCTGTCCCGGTGACCTTGGTCATCGAGGCAGCCGAAAGGGATGCGTGTTGCGCGTCGCCACGGTATACATGTATTACGACATCGTCGATGCCGTAATACACCCTTCCGTTGCTCCTACTGAGGTGCTCGAGAGCATCCTTATTGAGGGCCAAGACGACCTGCGTCCTCGTTCCTACAGGGTCCTCGACTCGGATTACACTCCAGTCGTGCGTCGGGAGAGCCGGGTTCATGACCTGCAGCATCCGCAGAATTCTCTCTGGTTCAGCTGGAGTTGCATGCTCTTGCCCTTGGCTTGGCTGGAATGTCCTTCCAGTCGATGACCTCTATCTTAGCCCCAGGATAGACAGGGCCCAGCCTTGCAGCTGCTGCTTTATATAGAGCAACAGTTCTTGTTATATATATATATATATATATATATTTCCAAGCAGATAAGATTCACAAGAAACTAGTTATATATATATATATATATATTTCCAAGCAGATAAGATTCACAAGAAACTAGTTATATATATATATATATATATATATATATATTTTCAAGCAGATAAGATTCACAAGAAACTAGTTTGCATTTTTCTTCTTTTATACTGTTTCCTTTTGTGTCTTCATATGAAATTGTTGAATACACCAATAAAACCTACATTGTTCCTTAAAATTCATATCTTGATGAAATCAGAACTGATTTTACATTTTCCCCACATAATCATTTGTATATATGTATATATTAAAATGAATGAGATACAATAATTTAAATTTTCGTAATATTTCTCTAACATCGCCGAGAATCAATCAACAGTTTATACACTGCTGAAAGCGCAAGCGGATTCGCCCATGTATGTATACAAAAACAATCAATTGCAAAGAAATTTGTTTTGAAAAGGTATAGCAAAATGTTTTGTCAAAGCGGCGCTATTTCATTGCGCTAGATTATCAATAAATACGTACGTTCTATTTTGTTATTTTGATAGAACAAAATATGTTTGTTCAGCTAATTAAACAAAAACAGAAAACAAGTAAGGGTGTTTAAGTTTGGGCGTAAATAATAACCCAGCGTGAGCTTGCATTGTGCAATTCATTGCAGATAAATTACTTTTTCGAATTTTGGTACGAGAGATCGTTTTTTTTTCATTGTGGCTCTAGAAATGTTTTGTTTTGTTTAATCGCCGTTCTTGACGTCAGGATGGAGATTCCGGGCACCCCTCCACGTGCTACTGATGCGGGATGGTACCAGGGCCAGATCAAGGTCCTCGCTTGCGAAGACGCAAGAACTGTTGCTCTATATAAACAGCAGCTGCAAGGCTGGGCCCTGTCTATCCTGGGGCTAAGATAGAGGTCATCGACTGGAAGGACATTCCAGCCAAGCCAAGGGCAAGAGCATGGGTTCCAGCAACTCCAGCTGAACCAGAGAGAATTCTGCGGATGCTGCAGGTCATGAACCCGGCTCTCCCGACGCACGACTGGAGTGTAATCCGAGTCGAGGACCCTGTAGGAACGAGGACGCAGGTCGTCTTGGCCCTCAATAAGGATGCTCTCGAGCACCTCAGTAGGAGCAACGGAAGGGTGTATTACGGCATCGACGATGTCGTAATACATGTATACCGTGGCGACGCGCAACACGCATCCCTTTCGGCTGCCTCGATGACCAAGGTCACCGGGACAGCCGAAGAGGAAGCGGAGCTCTCAGGCGCAGAGAGTATGGTTTCCGCCTCTTCAGATTGTGCAGGTGCTCTGGGCAATCTGATGATGGAGGATTACCTGCTGGATAGCGACGGGGAAGAGGCCGACGTTACGGTAGTGGAGCGAGGAGAGTCTGGATCAACTCAAACTGAGGGTGCTTCAGATAAACCTCAACAAATCTAAAGCAGCCTCAGCTACTCCCATTAGTCGCCTTTCTAAAGGCGACTTCGACGTGCTCCTCATCCAAGAACCCTGGGTAAATAACTCCAGGATCTGTGGTTTTGGGGGCCAGTGGGTTCAAGCTCATCCGAGCTTCAGCAGAAAGTAATGTTATAACCTGCATCCTGGTAAAGTCTGAGCTAAATGTCTTTCTTATATATATATATATTTGTCGACTATTAATAGTTAAATCGGAATATCTTATCCAAATTTCAATGGATTTATTATATTCGTGAGTTTTTGAACGAAAAATTATATATAGCCCATTTACAGTTTTGATTTATTTTGTACTTTTTGTTCTATTTCTTCTACAAAATTAATATTTAATGACCTAAAAGTGTATCGAAGAATAAACCGGAAAGTTATATACCAGTATACGTATCCGCTGATGAGAAGGGGGTTTTGGGCCCTTAGCCCGGACTTTGAGGGCGTATTCGAAATACCAGGTAGGCAGATTTTGTTTACTCTACTACACCTAAAACTTGATGTATCGCAAAGAATATATTTTCAACGTCATTTAGTTTAATTCATAGCGAAAAAATTCACCTTCTGTCTCTCATTTAGGGAATGTAAAATCTCCCCTTAGCTTCTTTGAGTTTTGCATACATCACAAGCATGCAAAAATTACTGCTATTCCTTGTCGTGCCGAACATCATCATATATGGTCATATATATGTACTTACATTTTTGAGGTACCCACAATTGTTGCTTCAAATATTGTAATATCCGCTCAGTCCGATGCTCATGTTTTCTTTATGCAGGTGGAGATGCGTTGAATGTCGCGTCCGTTACCAAGGACTTGCTCATATGTATTTGCAAATTTCAATTGTGTTATTAATTTGACATGTGTACAATGAATGTATTTTTACTGAAAAGTATAAAGGGAACACTTAATTAGTTTTATCTGTTTGCAAGCTGCTAATATTCCATCGTACACTGCTACAGAGCTAGGGTTGGGAGCAGTGCACTAAATATGGAGCAACAATTACAGCTTATGTGAGCTGACATAATCAAGATAAGTATTAATGAGACGTTAATTTGTTATGGATTTAAACGCCTGTCATCTTTCACAGATTCGTAAAATTAGCCAATATCCGTGAGCTAGTCCGCACGAAGAAAATACAACATAAAAATATTGTGATATACCAATATATAATAATACCCAACGGATTAAACCCTCCAAAGCCCGCCCGACCGGCGCGAGGGGCGCATCAGCATGACGCACGGATTTGTTATTGCCGAGTTGTTGTTAAGCGTCGAGATCTAAAACTGCTCAGCTACAGAATAAAAATCATCAGCTGAGTACTATACATAACAGTTAGAAATTACATAGAAATTATACATATATATACTACATTGTTAAATAAGTGAACATTTTTAATTTATTTGATTTTTTTTTTTTTTTTGTTAAGAGTTAAGATAGGATAAGACAGTTTTCTTTATGGTAAAAAGTGAATCCGTTATATCAAATGAATTAGAATGAGTGGTAAAATCATGACACAAACACCGAAAAGATTCATTTAATTCGAAATTAGTTCTACACTGCCTCAAAAGAAGAGGTTTGTAATGTCTTGACACCCGTGATGGGACGTTGAAATTTACTTCGTTCAAAAGAATTGGACTAGAAATCAGTCCATTCAGGAGTTTAGCCATAAATATAACGCCTAGCATTTCTCTACGACTTGCAAGAGTTGGAAGATTGATAACCTTTAACCGACTAGTATAAGGTGGAAGATTATACGCAGAGTCCCACTGAAAATTCATTAAAGAGAAAAGTAGAAATTGCTTTTGTATTGATTCAAGTCTATCTGCATGAACTCGATATTGTGGATTCCAGACTATTGATCCGTATTCTAGTATCGGTCTAACTAAGGTGATGAAAAGGGCTTTAGTTACATAAGGGTCACTAAATTCTTTGGACCACCGTTTCACGTATGAAAGAACACCTCTAGCCTTATTGACAGTAGCATTAATATGAAGGTTGAAACTAAGTTTAGCATCTATCGTGACTCCCAAGTCCTCAAAATAGTTTACTGATAGAAGACAAAAATTATTAATTACGTAAGAGGCTGCTGGCAAAGATCTTCGAGATAGGCACATGAATTTGCATTTATTGAGGTTCAGCGGCATTGAATTTACGTTGCACCAAGTAACTAGGCAGTTTAAATCCGCTTGAAGCAAGGGACGTTCTTCGATAGACGCATAAGACCTAAAAAGTTTTACATCATCAGCATACATTAAGATTTTGGAATATTTTATAGTGGTACAGATATCATTAATAAATAGCAAGAACAGAATTGGACCAAGGTGGCTGCCTTGTGATCTTGTAAACAGTACCGAGACCGTCCAGATAACAATCTGGCAATAGACCCAACAAATCACTAACTGTTCGCAGTCGCGGAAATAACCACGCAGTCATAATTGGAGAGAATGATATGCTGGATATTTTAAAAATGTAGGCTCCAATACTCACCTGAAATACTTTTTTATACTGCTGAGCAGAGCTCACAGCCGGTACCCCTTAACGGCATAAACTAATCGAAATAGATATTGACTTCTATATATCAAAATGATCTGGGCGAAAAAATAAATTCTTTTAGCCATGTCCGCCCGTTCGTCCGTCTTTCCGTAAACACGATAGCTTGAGTAAATTTTGAGATATCCTAATGAAATTTGGTATGTAAGTTCCTGGGCACTCTTCTCAGATCGCTATTTAAAATGAGCGAAATCGGTCTATAACCACGCCCACTTTTTCGATATCGAAAATTTCGAAAAACCGAAAAAGTGGGATAATTCATTACCAAAGATGGATAAAGCGATGAAACTTGGTAGGTGGGTTGACCGTATGACGCAGAATAGAAAATTAGTAAAATTTTGTACAATGGGCGTGACACCGCTCACTTTTAAAATTAGGCAATTTAAAAGTTTTGCAAGCTGTAATTTCGCAGTCGTTGAAGATATCATAACGAAAGTTGGCAGAAACGTTACCCCTATTACTATATGTGTTCTAAATAAAAAAAGTAAGGAAGGCTAAGTTCGGGTGTACATACTCAGCTGAGAGCTTTGGAGACAAAATAAGGGAAAATCACCATTTAGCAAAATGAACCTAGGGTAACCCTGGAATGTGTTTGTATGACATGTGTATCAAATGAAAGGTGTTAATGATTATTTAAAACTTAGTGGGCCTTAGTTCTATAGGTGCACGCCTTTTCGAGATATCGCAATAAGTGTGGACCAGGGGTGACTCTAGAATGTGTTCGTACGATATGGGTATCAAACTAAAAGTATTAATGAGTATTTTAAAAGGGAGTGGTGGTAGTTGTATATGTGAAGGCGTTTTCGAGATATCGACCAAAATGTGGACCAGGGTGACCCAGAACATTTTCTGTCGGGTACCGCTAATTTATTTATATATGTCATACCACGAACAGTATTCCTGCCAATATTCCAAGGGCTTTTGATTTCGCCCTGCAGAACTTTTTCATTTTCTTCTACTTAATATGGGTAGGTGGGTGTGACATTTTACAAAGTTTTTTCTAAAGTTATTTTTGCGTCAATAAACCAATCCAATTACCATGTTTCATCTCTTTTTTCATATTTGGTACAGAATTATGGCATTTTTTTCATTTTTCGTAATTTTCGTTATCGGAAAAGTGGGCGTGGTCATAGTCGGATTTCGGCCATATTTTATACCAAGATAAAGTGACTTCAGATAAGTACGTGAACTAAGTTTAGTTAAGATATATCGTTTTTTGCGCAAGTTATCGTGTTAACGGCCGAGCGGAAGGACGGACGGTCGACTGTGTATAAAGTGTAAGGGCATAGCTGCTAAGCCGATAACTGTTTTCTGTGAAAATGGGCGAAATCGGTTGAAGCCACGCCCCTTTTTTATACACAGTCGACCGTCTGTCCTTTCGCTCGGTCATTAACACTATAACTTGAGCAAAAATCGAAAAATTTAAAAAATGCAATAATTCTATACCAAATACCAAAAAAGGGATGAAACATGGTGATTGGATTGGTTTTTTGACACAAAATATAACTTTAGAAAAAACTTTGTAAAATGGGTGTGACACCTACCATATTAAGTAGAAGAAATCAAAAGCCCTTGGAATCTTGGCAGGAATACTGTTGGTGGTATTACATATATGAATAAATTAACGGTACCCGTCAGATGATGTTCTGGTCGATATTTCGAAACCGCCTCCATATGTACAACTATGGGCCACTCCCTTTTAAAACCCTAATTAATACCTTTAATTTGATACCCATATCGTACAAACATATTCTAGAGTTACCCTTGATCCACCTTTATGGCGATATCTCGAAAAGACGTCCACCTATAGAACTAAAGCCCGCTCCCTTTTAAAATACTCTTTAATACCTTTTATTTGAAACCCATGTCATACAAACACATTCCAGGGTTACCCTAGATTCATTTTCCTACATGGTGATTTTCCCCTATTTGACTCATACTTAAGAGCGCTTCGAAAATATTTCAAGGATGATTAAAAAAAAATGATAAAGAAATGCGTTCAGATTTAACCAAATTTTCAAAATACAAAAAAAACTATTCAAATAAAACGGATTCATAGCTGAAGAAGTTGCTCCACTTTTTAATATTACCATTTGTATGTATCCATGAAAAAGACAAATTTGTCTCCAAAGCTTTCAATTGAGTATGTAATGTTCGGTTACGCCCGTACTTAGCCTTCCTTACTTGTTAACATTTAATTTTATTTGAAATCAGCAAATGCTGTCTCTCAGCATGCAGACCCAGCGGCCAATGTCTCGTGATTGGGGTAGTGATCCTAAATATTTCTTTTTGTATGTAGTACCAGCGCTTTACCACCCGCGTAGTTAGTTCTGCTTGATCCAAACTGGAAAAAGTAGCGGTAAAGATGGGTTTCGTGGTGAATGAGGACAAAACGAAGTACCTGCTGTCATCGAGCAAAGAGTTAACGCATACGCGCCTTGGTAACCACGCTACTGTTGGCAGTCATAATTTCGAAATAGTAAAAGTCTTCGTGTATTTGGGAACCAGCATTAACATTAACAACAACATCAGCTCTGCAATCCTGCTAAGGATCTGTTCGGGCCTAATTGGCATCTCTATATTAATCAATCTATAACTTGTCAATATGTACTAGTATTGGTAGCACTGACCGTCAGCTGTTACTTTTGCTTCTTCCTTTTTCTGCTCTAATTAAATGAATTGAACAAAGTGGAAGTGTTTTTTATATATCGAGGTTAATCCGCAAGTAAGTAAAACTTACATCCCGCAAACCGCTAAAATCCGCCAACATTTTGATTCTTCAAACCGGATAATACATTATTTCTCGTTAATACAGTCCACGCCGCGATATATTTACAAATTTGTAATTTTCATACATAACCTCGCAAATAAAAAATGTCGACACTTAAAGTTCGTGATTCTGCACTAAAAGCAATAAAACGCTATTTGCAAATGAGCAAATCTGATTAGCTTACTGTCGATACAGAAGCTGCAACTACATATTTACAATTGCTGGAAGAGCAATGGGTACGCTTTTCAGAAGCACATCAAGAAGTGGAGGTACCCTGTGGAGATGAGAACGCAAAAGTGGAGGAAGAATCCCGCATTCAAGGTGAGGAATGGTATACCGTAGCTATATCTAATTTTAAACGCCTCATAATGCCACAAAAACAAACGAGTGGTGAAGTAACTCAGGCTGCACTTGCACATGTACGCATACCGCTTCCAAAGCTGCAATTACCGTCATTTAGTGGAGACCCTACTGAATGGCTAACTTTTCATGACGCATTTTGTTCGTTAGTCAATGCTAATACAAGTTTGTCGGATGGACAAAAGTTACAATATTTAAAAAATGGTCTAAAGGGTTGGAATTAGTTAGTAGTTTTCCAGTGAGTGACAAGAACTACAGTGAAGCCTGGGACATGCTGACCACTAGATACAAAGTGATGCGAATTGTAGTGGACAGTTACATAAAAGCATTATCGTCGATTGAAAAAACTACAAAGGACAACGCTAAAGCAATTAAACATGTTCTTAACCTAATTTGCAGCACGTTGGTGCGCTACGTGCCCTGAGTTGGCCGGTTGACTTTTGGGATGACTGGCTCGTCCATTTAACTGTATCGAAATTAGCTTTCGAAACCCGAAAACAATGGGAATTATCGCTTGTGTGCGACGATGTGCCATCATTCAGCGCACTTCGTGACTTCCCCGAAGCTTGCGCACGGTCGTTAGAAATGATGCCTGCAGTTTCACACAACGCAAGGGCAAACGCAAAAAATGTTCTGCATACAACATGCAACGAAATCAATTCAAATAATTATTCATCTTCAAACACCGCTAAGGTCGCAACCTGCTCACATTGTAAGGTTGACCACAAAATACACACTTGTGCGAAATTCAATCAGCTGGATTTTAAAGCAAAGCCAGCAGCTATAAAATCGTGCCTGTTTAAATTGCCTCAGTTAGGGGCATGTCTTTGCAAAATGTCGTAGTTCTTCGTCATGCCGCATATGCCAACGCGCTTTTACACGCCGGCCTCAATAATCAAGAGGCAGCACCCGCTTATAACGACGCCTAATATTTTGGAGATCGAGGAGGGACAAGCATACGTGGCGCAGAGTCGAGTAAAGCCTTTGGAAGGATTATGGATTGAGGACTTAGATTGTAACAAATTGTCAGGAAAGAGTCCTTGTTATAATGAGTCACTAAATGAACTAAATAGAATCAGAAATAAGAGGCAATTAAATAAAGACCAAAAACTTGAAAATAAAATAATTAAAAAAAAAATTTTTAATTAAACGGTTTTACTGAAAACAATACTTAAAAAATAAATAAATGTAAGGCGCGATAACCTCCGAAGAGATCTAAGGCCGAGCTTCTCTTCCAATTTGCGTCGTGCTCCTCTTGATTTTTCCCTACAAATTGGCCGGACGGGACCTACATGTTTTATGCCGACTCCGAACGGCATCTGCAAGGCAGATGAGTTTTCACTGAGAGCTTTTCATGGCAGAAATACACCCGGAGCGCTTGCCAAACACTGCCGAGGGGCGACCCCGCTTAGAAAAATTTTCTTCTAATTGAAAAATCTTATTTCTAAAATTTTGATGTTGCTTTGCCCGGGAGTTGAACCCAGGGCATACGGTGTGATAGGCGGAGCACGCTACCATCACACCACGGTGGCCGCCAACAATACAATAAAAACAATACTTACAAGAAGTAATAATAATACTAAAAGCTAGTAGGTCCTAGGTACTAGTCATGGGTTGGTGTCGAAATTCTGTATGTACAAAATTCTAAAAACAAAATTCTGCTTTTTTAAAATTCTGCTTTCTAAAATTCTGCTTTCAAAATTCTGTATTACAAAATTCTGTATTACAACATTCTGTATTACAAATTTCTGTATTAAAATATAATGTTAACAATGTTAAAGAGGTCATGTAATTATTTTGAAAAAGTGCGTCATGCACAGTAATTCTGCGTAGAACACCTTTCTGCATAGGCGGCCTTCGGCCGCACTTTAAAAAAATAACCCTTAGCCGATCCAACATCGGCTACGACATGCCATGATTCCGGAATTTTGACTTCCAGAATTAAACATGCAGAATTTTGTTCAAGCAGAATTTTTTTGCAATTTACAGAATTTTGTCACCCAGAATTTTGTAATACAGAATAATGACACGCTCCCCTAGTATCACACTCCTCATCAATTTAGGGCGTTGGTCAGACAATTAAATAAAAGCGTTGGACGCGTCAAATTCCTATTGATAGTCATAATTAAGACCAACTGAACCTTAATAAGGTTATGCTTTTAGTATTATTATTACTTCATGTAAGTATTGTTTTCAATAAAACCGTTTAACTTAAAAAAAATTTTTTAATTATTTTATTAAGAAAACAAGTGGGAATTAAATCAGGACCGTATTTGTAAGATTCCTTCAAAGACGTTAAATGTGAAAAAATCTGCTCTGGATATATTGCAGGAATATTAATTGCGTTAAATGATTTAAGTTTATACGGGTATTTATTAGACAAAGAAATTAATTCACCGGAATAGTTGGAATGAAAATTTGTGCAACGAAGTTGGCAATATCTTGATCGTCGTTAGAGACATGCTCACGGTATTTCATACCAGAAGGAAACCCTTTAACCCTACGTTTAGAGTTTACGAAATCATAGAAAGCTTTCGGATTGGAAGTTATTTTCTTTTTCATCGTACATGGGTGTGTTCATTTCACATTGTAACACTTTTTGTTTAATTCAAAATATTAATGACGCAATATAGAGTACTTCAAGTAGTCAGAGTCTGAACCCTTCTTCTTGTACAACTTGAAGGAACGCGATTTTTTATTTTTTAAAGATTTCAGCTCTTTGGTGAACCATATTTGGACTAGTTCAGTGGAAACACGTTTGCTCTTAGGTACGTGTCTTTCCAGAATAGCGGGAATGACGGTATTGGAGTCAGAAAGGTTGTTGGCAACATCTGCACCGTATTTGGGCCAAACTACTGTAGACAAAATTTGGTTAAGTTTATTAAAATTAGCCTTCGCGAATTCAAATCTAAAACTAGAGTCGTATACAGTGGTAATGCAACTCCGAGAAGTTTTTTTCAATTCGTAAACTAAATCCAGGGACGGATGTTAAGGGTCCTCAGGTACAGTAAGACAGGTTCACTCCTCTTAAAAGTGAATTTTGATGTATCATCAACAAATACCAAATCAAGGACCCTCCCGGACATGTTTGGAACTATATTTATCTGCTAAGGAAAAGTTCGGTTATTTCGGTTAATGAAAGGTATAAAAAAGCACGCCTAGTACAAATTAATGTAACGACAGAATGTCTCAAATTGTGCGGGAGCGTGGACACATTCAGTCTATGTGAGGTCTGGAGCTTATTAATTCTTAAATATCTTAAGTAAAATTGAACGCACCATTAAACAAACATATAAGTTTATTTTTTATTCACAAGACCCAATCTATATATATAAAAATCAAATTCTGTGTGTGTGTGTTCCTTATGGAAACGTACTTCCCACACTTCAATCATCACCAAATTTTGGCAAACATGTTCCTTCGATCAAGACGAAGGTTGCTCATATTTCAGAACAAAGAATTTTAAATAAATTTTTTTTTCAATTTCACGTGCGCCACCGGCGGTGGTGCGGCAAATTTTGTATGTCAGCAAAAGTTACTCATAGGCCATGAACGTACTTAAGTCCAGAACTTTTGCTTGGTCACAGCATTGAATTCACAAAAAGTTAAAGCGATTGCATTGAGTGATTTAAAATTTTTTATTAAATTTAAGCATTCCATTGTAAAACTAGTTGTCTATATGAGATGATAGACAAAAATTGTGCAGCTAAAATATTTTGGTTAAGTTATTAGATTTTGAGTATGAATTGTGTGTGACAAAATAAAATTTTTAAAATAAATCACAGAATTAGAGGAATGAGGGATCTAAGAAAAAAGAAGGAGAGAGGTAGAGGGTGTAAAAAAGAAGAGGGAGAGATAAGAAAATTAGAAAGGGTAAGAATGAGGAAATTGGGAGATACATTTTGAAGAAGATCAATTAAGTCTTATATATGTACATATTGCTTGACTTTGAGTAACGGGAAGGAATGCGTTTAAATACACCTTTTTATTTAGATTAGTATCTGCCCAACCCGAGCAACGCCGGGTACCCTGCTAGTTATTTATAAATAGCGCCCACAAAGTTTAACTTTGCGTCACTTTATATTTAAATTAAAATGATTTGACACAATCGTATGGCGCTCCTGTTTATCCTGCTTATCTGCATTTTTTTTACTTATACGAATTCGCAAATTCGCATTGTAAATGGCGTTAACTGGCGTATAGAGACTAGCCCATAGCGGAATAAATCATTACGTTGGTACATTAACCACTCTACAGATGGTGGTTACAGCTTGGATTTGCATGATTTACTTTTATTGCTGTTGTCACCGATATTCGTTACTTAAGCGTACCTGACCAGAGAGTGCTGTGGAGAGTGTATATTATCCATGTGGATTTAGTTACGAAACAGAAGATATGGATATAGCTTTAATTGAAGTAAATCAAATGTTGTAATGTAGTTTCTCAAAATGATATTGTTTTTACAGTTCGAACAGAGTTAAGGATTTGACTCACTTGAATTGCAGCTATATCCATGAATCCTGTTTCGTAACAAAATTCAAATGGATAATATACACTCTCCACAGCACTCTCTGTCGAGGTACGCTTAATCACGAATATCGGTGACACCAGAATAATAGGGAATCATGCAAATCCAAGCTGTAACCACCAGCCGTATAGTGGTTAATGTACCAGCGCAACCATTTATGCCGCTATGGGCTAGTCTCTATACGTCAGTTAACGCCATTTATATGCGAAATTTCGAATTTGTATAAGTTAAAAAAAGGCAGAAAAGCAGGATAAACAGGAGCGTGATATGATTGTGTCAATTCATTTTAGTTTAAATATAAAGTGGCGCAAAATAAAATTTTGTGGGCGCTATTTATACATAATTGTGTCTTGTGAATAAACAATAAACCATACCTTTTCCGTCTAAATTTTAGAAATTAGACACGTAATTGAGTAAATAATAAGAGCAACACCTAATTAATAAGAACAATAAATGTTTATGCAACTTTTTAGAAACAACATTTTTTTAGAACGTTCTTAGTGTAGGAGCTTTATTTATTTTTATGATAAGTACAAAGCGTGCACGTAATTAGTTTTATTTGTTTCCAAACTTCTAGTATGTTTTATCGTATACTGTCACAAAACCAGAGTTGAGAACAGTGATCAAGCTTAAGTAGGCTGACGTAATCAAGATCTAGTTCTAAGTGTTAATGAGGCCTTAATTTGTTATGAATTTAAATCTTACACATATTCGTAAAATTGAATGAGTTTTAGGCGGCTTCTATAGGAATATAGAAATTGAGTTTACATTGCTTCAAATAAAACATTCTTACTACCCACTACCCATAATCTTCTTGAAATAAATTTAAATTTTTGGAAGTTTTTCAAGAGAGTGGCTACCGGCGAACACGGAAAACCAACTGGTACGATAAAGAATGTCGCGTTGCAACCGAAAGAAAAGACGCTGCCTACAGGGCTACGTTAAAAGCGAAAATTTTACCAAAAAAATCGGCGACAGACGGAAGGTTTTAAGTCCGGGGCAAACTCTTGTAAGAACGAAAACGGCGACCTTGTAACCGATGTCCAGAGAGTACTTAGATTATGGAGGGAACAGTTCTCTGCTCTCCTAAATGGAACAGCAATTTACCGCACAGGGATAACTAACCCGATCCCGTAATCGATGATGATGGAATAAATGTCCCCCACCCGATTATGATGAAGTCAGAATAGCAATAATCAAATTAAAAAACAACAAGGTCGCGGGCGCTGATGGATTGCTTGCGGAGCTATTCAAGCACTTTAAGGCGCATGCATCAGCTTCTTTGCAAAATATGGTCGGACGAGTGCATGGGAATCTAAGTGCTCTTTGCCCAGGAGCTGCCTATATACCGCTATGTCTGAATTTGGTTTCCCCGCAAAATGACGCTGAGCAATACCACCAGCTCAGTCAGAATTAGTAAGGACATCTCCGAGCTGTTCGAAACTAAACGAGGTTTCAGACAGGGTGACCCCTATCGTGCGATTTCTTTAATTTGATGCTGAAGAAAATTATACCAGCTGCAGAACTTAACCGCTCTGGAACAATATTCTATAAAAGCGTGCAATTACTGGCATCTGCGCCGTTTCCAAACTGGAAAAAGAAGCGGTAAGGATGGGTTTGATGGTGAATGAGGACAAAACGAAGTACATACTGTCATCGAGCAAAGTGTCAGGGCAACATGACAACATCAGATGAAGCGGCTCTGTGAGTGTCCGCGGTTGTGAAAGTTCTTCGAAAGATTTATGGGCCTCTACGGGTTGGCGATGGCGAGTACCGAAAAAGATTTATTGATTAGCTGTACGAGCTTTACGCAGACATCGACATATTCCAGCGAATTAAAACGCAGCGGCTGCGTTGGCCATGTTATGCGAATGAAAGGTGACGCTCCGACCAAGACAGTGTTGCTATCGGAACCTGCCAGAGGGCGGTCCCCACTCCGCTGGAAGGACCAGATGGCAAGCGATGTAAACTCCCTTGGTGTGACCAATTGGGGCCGGTTGGCAGAGAGAAGAAGCGACTGGCGCGCATTGTTGAACGGCCATAACCGTTTAAACGGTTAAGCGCCAATTAAGTAAGTAATAGGAAATATTTCTAGGAAAAATAGACGGGATCGATTAAAGACCACGGCCTTTTTATATAAACGATGTTTAAAAGGATCGTAGACTATAATATGATATATCTTAGCGAAAAATAGTTTTGTATCAATGATATTTCACTTACCAAGTTTTATTGCAAGAGGAAATTAGGAGACATTTTTTTAATGAGCGGTGCCACATTCCGATTAAACGTTACAAAACATTTCTAGAGCCTCAATAAAAAAAACAAGATCCCTAGTACCAAAATTCGAAAAAGTAATTTATCTGAAATGAACTGTACAATTCAAGCTCACGCTGAGTATATAATATTCGGTTACACCCAAACCTAAACACCCTTACTTTGCTTTTATTTATCTTTCTTTTAATTAGCTGAACAAACATATTTTGTTCCATCAAAATAACAAATTAAACGTACATATTTATTGATAATCTAGCGCAATGAAATAGCGCTGCTTTGACAAAACATTTTGCTATACTTTTTCAAAAAAAATGTTTTTGCTATTGTTTGTTTATGTATACGTGGGCGAATCCGCTTATGCGCAGTGTATACACTGTAGACTGATTCTCGGAGATGTTAGAGAAATATTACGAAAATTTAGATTATTGTATCTCATTCATTTTAATTTATACATATGTACAAACGATTATGTGAGGAAAATCTAAAATCAGTTCTGATTTCAAAAAGATATGAATTTTAAGGAATAATGTAGGTTTTATTGGTGTATTCAACAATTTCATATGAAGGCCCAAATGGAAGCAATACAACCTAGCTTGCATTTTTCTTGTGAATCTTATCTGCTTGGAAAAAGTTTTGATTTATTTTGTACTTTTGTTCTATTTCTTCTATAAAATTTATATTTAATGATCTAAAAATTTATAGAAGAATAAACAGACGGAAAGTTATATACCAGTATACGTATCCGCTTATGAGAAGAGGGTTTGGGCCCTTAGCCCGGTCTTTGGGGCGTATTCGAAATACCAGGTATGCAGATTTTGTTACTCTACTACACCTAAAACTTGATGGCTCGCAAAGAATATATTTTCAATGTCATTTAGTGTAATTCATTGAGAAAAAATTTTCGCGTCCGTTATGTTGCCTCCGTAACCTTACGCGTTTTAAAAAAATATTTCAGATTTCTCATTTAAGGAATGTAAAATCTTCCCTTAGCTTCTTTAAGTTTTGCATACTTTCACAAGCATTAAAAAATTACTTCTATTCCTTGTCGCGTCCGAACCTCATCATATATGGTCATATATATGTACTTTTACATTTTTGAGGTACCCACAATCGTTGCTCCAAATATTGTAATATGCACTCCGTCCGCTGCTCATGTTCTCTTTTATGCAGGTCGAAATTCGTGCGAACACTACTTTTATTGATACGTCGCAAACATGTTTCCGTCAGTTGGGTTGTAGAAAAGTTATTCTCTGAACGACGAGTTGAGTCAACCACTAAATGAAATAATTATCCTTCAACTTTTAGGAAAAGGACTTCCTAAATTGTTTTTCACACTTCACTATAATATTAAAAGGAAAAACTTAATTTATAACCAACACTTTAAAACGTTAAAGAATTGTCAGATAGTCGTATAAACACGTTGAGTGCATGTGGCGAAAAAAATCAGCAAAAGTAAAGAAAATTGTCATTCAACGTTAGATCAACTGTTGTGTTTATCGAAAGGCGTGGGATCAAGTCCTGGAGAAGCAACATCAAAATCCTTAAAAGAGTTTTTTTTTGTATTTTTTTAACAGAGCTGTGGCTTATATTTGCTGAACTTTTTTTGTTGCCTTGACTGTTAAAACGGTTAATTCAGAATAAACAATTTGTGCAAAGTTGATGCAACAGCTATTTGCGATTAATAAAAATTTACAGAAATATCTGTTGAGTAATAAGAAGAAGAATTTAACATTTGTTTTGGCTAAAAGTGCTAGCATATTATTATATTATCCACTCGTTGGTAAGTTTTCTAACATTTTTCGCAATTACAAACTGCAAGATAACAAATGAGTACGACACAGAATGTGTTAGCAAGTATTTTTGTTGTATAGGGAGGATGTTTATAACAGTGCTTCGCGAAATTTTGTATGTGAATGGGCAAGGCGAAAGAAACTTCAATTGCCAAGTCTGAAATTGCTTCATATTTATAAACGCATGTATATGGAAAATTTGATTTTGCTGCGGCCTTAAAACCAGATGGCAAGGCACGGCAAGAAAAGATAAGTAAATGAAAGGAAATTAAACACGGGGCGAAAAAAACAGCAGGGAAATGACAGGAAAACAGCAAAGGAAGGGAGAAGAAAGGAAAGATTAGAAGTCAGAACCGAAACCAAAACTGGAACCAACCGAACGGCGTTTCGTCAATTTGTTTTGAAGTATCAACGGTTTATTATCGATGTGTCGATATAGGTTTCTAATCGTCGGATTATGGACGTATTTTCCACTTCTTATCCGTAACCAAAGCAATAGAAACACTGGAAGAGAATATCTTGGGATTCAGCTTCTCCAACCCAATTGTCAACCTCTCCTTCGAGCGGCGAATCCCGTTTCACTAACAGACGAGGCTCTGGCGATCACAAGCTGCTCGTGGAACTTTGGGGTGGGAGAGGGAGGGATGGCCTGACGGTTTAATGTGGCCATATAAATCGTTCCCGAGATGGTCGGGCTAGCACCTTAATGGTGCTGTGTTACCGGAGCGCACCGGATCTGTATCCGGCAAAAGACCATCAATCGATAACACTCCCCAAGGCCTTCGGGGAGCATCCTTATCGCTACAGCAACAACAACAAGATAATAGCTTAAACTGCAGCCGTGTTAACTTTAATATTGACAGCCAAGCAGCAATTAAGGCATGGCACAATCTAAAAGTGTAAACAATCCCTGGAAAGAATAGGGGCGGGGCAAAGCATTAATCTATGGGTGCCAGGGCATATGGGAATAGATGGGAATGAAAAAGCGGATGAGCTAGCAAAAAGGGCGCATTCCTTGAAGCTCGCTCCGTAGAATTCCCAATTCGGGCAAGATTAAGAGAAAGCGAGAGGTGATCGCCCTAGCAGAAAAGGCGTGGGTCCAAGCGAGGGGCTGTAAAGTGTCGAAGATTATGTGTGGGTCTTACAACCTTAGACTAACAAAGTTGCTTCTATCATTAAAAAGAGAGGAATCTAGAATCATGGTGGATATTCTGACTAAACACTGCCTTCTGGCGTCACATGCCTTTAAATTGGGCTTGGCCAGTGATAGCAGATGTAGGAAGTGCGGGTTGGAGGAGGAAACGATCGAACAAATTTTGTGCTCGTTCGCTGCGCTTGCCAGGCTAAGGCTCCAGCTATTACGAGTGTCACATATAGAAGCAACAAGTGGCATAAGTACTAGAAAGCTTCTAATATTTGCCAGTTATTTTATAACATACATAGGTTCTGATTTTTGATAGGGTTCAGTTTCGTCGTTAAATAAACTTCTGGTAATACTACGGACTGAGTGGTCTTTCGTTTCTACTCAAATGCGTAAGAAATTGGTCCAAAAGGAAGTAAGTTAAACTAGGCGATGTGTTACATGAGGTTTACGTAGACATTAACATAGTTCAACGAATCTCTACCCAGCGGGCTAGGCTAGGTCGTGTTAATGAAGGTGGATTTTCCGACCCAGAAGGTAATCTTGCCGAAAGCTGTCCATGTTAGCAGGAGTAAATGGAAGCAACCACTCCTTTGGAAGGACCAAGTGAAAAACAATCGAACATCCTTGGAGATCTATAATTGGTGCCAGGTGGCAAAAACGGAAGTGACCATCGCTGTAGGACATATCCAGATGACTGACAAATACTGCGGGCGTACCTTAATGCCTCGGTGTGCAATCGTTGACATGCCTTCTAGAACAGTTGCATCTCATGCTTAGTTATTGAGCTATATTCATGTACATATATGTATCTGTAGTTTATGTAGGGCCATATGCTTTATTGCCGTCTATGTGTGTGAAATATTCTCTCCACTGTTAGGTGCTGGTTATGTGTGTGTGAAATATTCTCGTCGCTTCAAGCTGCTGGTTATGTTTGTGAAATATTCTTCCTTGCCTTCTATGCGTGTGTGTATAATAGCATTTACTTAAGCTGCAGACATTGGTGCTTTATCGGTAAACGTATCGGTAACCTTATAACAGCTGATTCGACCAACCTTATGGGAATCAATGCAATCGATTATTGGTGCCACTAAGGTCGTAACCGTATCGTAGCCAACAAATTGGTTTTTGGTTTACCGGCGTAACGATAAACAGCTGATTACGTTAGGGATACGACTACAGCGATACGACATACGGCACCAATGACTCCCGCTTTACTAACCGCACAGAGACGCATCGAAATAGCTAACATTCGCCACAATATTAGCATCTACTGTCGAAATAAGGTTTCTGTATTTTCGGTATTTAGGTATGTGCCGCGAAAACGTTCACAGAACACCAAACCGATAAAGATCGAATTTTTATACTCAGTTGAGCAGAGCTCACAAAGTATATTAAGTTTGATTGGATAACGGTTGGTTGTACAGGTATAAAGGAATCGAGATAGATATAGACTTCCATATATCAAAATCATCAGGATCGAAAAAAAATTTGATTGAGCCATGTCCGTCCGTCCGTCCGTTAACACGATAACTTGAGTAAATTTTGAGGTATCTTGATGAAATTTGGTATATAGGCTCCTGAGCACTCATCTCAGATTGCTATTTAAAATGAACGATATCGGACAATAACCACGCCCACTTTCGATATCGAAAATTTCGAAAAACCGAAAAAGTGCAATAATTCATTACCAAAGACAGATAAAGCGATGAAACTTGGTAGGTGAGTTGAACTGATGACGCTGAATAGAAAATTAGTAAAATTTGGGACAATGGGCGTGGCACCGCCCACTTTTAAAAGAAGGTAATTTAAAATTTTTGCAATTTGTAATTTGGCAGTGGTTGAAGATATCATGCTGAAATTTGGCCGGAACGTTACTCCTATTACTATATGTACGCTAAATAAAAATTAGCAAAATCGGAGAAGGACCACGCCCACTTTAAAAAAAAAAATTTTTTTAAGTAAAATTTAATATCTTTACAGTATATAAGTAAATTATGTCAAAATTCAACTCCAGTAATGATATGGTGCAACAAAATACAAAAATAAAAGAAAATTTCAAAATGGGCGTGGCTCCGCCCTTTTTCATTTAATTTGTCTAGGATACTTTTAATGCCATAAGTCGAACAAAAATTTACCAATCCTTTTGAAATTTGGTAGGGGCATAGATTTTATGACGCTAACTGTTTTCTGTGAAAATGGGCAAAATCGGTTGAAGCCACGCCTAGTTTTTATACACAGTCGTCCGTCTGTCCTTCCGCATGGCCGTTAACACGATAACTTGAGCAAAATTCGACATATCTTTACTGAAATTAGTTCACGTACTTATCTGAACTCACTTTATCTTGGTATAAAAAATGAACGAAATCCGACTATGACCACGCCCACTTTTTCGATATCGAAATTTACGAAAAATGAAAAAAATGCCATAATTCTATACCAAATACGAAAAAAGGGATGAAACATGGTAATTGGATTAGTTTATTGACGCGAAATATAACTTTAGAAAAACTCTGTAAAATGGTTGTGACACCTACCATATTAAGTAGAAGAAAATGAAAAAGTTCTGCAGGGCGAAATAAAAAACCCTTGAAATCTTGGCAGGTATTACATACATCGATAAATTAGCGGTATCCAACAGATGATGTCCTGGGTCACCCTGGTCCACATTTTGGTCGATATCTGGAAAACGCCTTCACATATACAACTACCACCACTCCCCCATTAATACCTTTAATTTGATACCCATATCTTACAAACAAAGTCTAGAGTAACCCCTGGTCCACCTTTATTGCGATACCTCGAAAAGGCGTCCACCTATAGAACTAAAGCCCACTCCCTTTTAAAATACTCATTAACACCTTTCGTTTGATACCCATATTGTACAAACACATTCTAGAATCAACCCTGGTCCACCTTTATGGCGACATTTCGAAACGGCGTCCACCTATAGAACTAAGGCCCACTCCCTTTTAAAATACTCATTAACACTTTTCGTTTGATACTCATATTGTACAAACGCATTCTGGAGTCACCCCTGGTCCACCTTTATGGCGATATCTCGAAAAGGCGACCACCTATACAACTACCACCACTCCCTTTTAAAACCCTCATTAATACCTTTAATTTGATACCCATATCGTACAAACAAATTCTATGGTCACCCCTGATCCACCTTTATGGAGATATCTCGAAACGGCGTCCACCTATGGAACTAAGGATTACTCCCTTTTAAAATTCTCATTAACACCTTTCATTTGATACCCATATCGTACAAACATATTCTAGAGTCACCCCTGGTCCACCTTTATGGCGATATCTCGAAAAGGCGACCACCTACAGAACGAAGGCCCACTCCCTTTTAAAAATACTCATTAACACCTTTCATTTGATACCCATATCGTACAAACAAAGTTTAGAGTCACCCCTGGTCCACCTTTATTGCGATACCTCGAAAAGGCGTCCACCTATAGAACTAAGGCCCACTCCCTTTTAAAATACTCATTAACACCTTTCGTTTGATACGCACATAGTACAAACGTATTCTAGAGTCACGTCTGGTCCACCTTTATGGCGATATCTCGAAAAGGCGACCACCTATACAACTACCACCACTCCCTTTTAAAACCCTCATTAATACCTTTAATTTGATACCCATATCGTACAAACAAATTCTAAGGTCTCCCCTGATCCACCTTTATGGAGATATCTCGAAACGGCGTCCACCTCTGGAACTAAGGATTACTCCCTTTTAAAATTCTCATTAACACCTTTCATTTGATACCCATATCGTACAAACAAATTCTATAGTCAACCCTGATCCACCTTTATGGCGATATCCCTAAATGGCGTCCACCTATAGAACTATGGCCCACTCCCTCATAAAATACTCTTTAATGCCTTTCATTTGATACACATGTCATACAAACACATTCCAGGGTTTCCCTCGGTTCATTTTTCTACATGGTTATTTTCCCTTATGTTGTCACCATAGCTCTCAACTGAGTATGTAATGTTCGGTTACACCCGAACTTAACCTTCCTTACTTGTTTATTTTGATTTTCGTTTTGCTCTTAGCTTATAAGTTTTGGCAGTACAAATAAATTCCAGCAAATTAAATGAGAATTTGAAAGTAATTATAAACCCTGACTTATAGCTTTGGATGAATATGATGATATCGACCTATTTTCGTTGACCTCTTGATACAGGCACCAATATTATTTTGTGATAATAATTGTGCCAATAATTTTATTTCAACAGGAGGAATTAAAAGTATATGGGTTCAGAAAGTATTATTTTGTTCTGCCTATTTCCTTTATGGAATAGGAGCTCCTTACCGGGTATTGTACTCTTGACGCGATACGGAAATTTTCAATGTACGGCATAAGAGGCATTACCCCAGATGTTAGTCTATTTCCAAATCAAAATAATATTCCTCTTCGGAAATAGTAAAAGAGAAAGTTGGCTAAAACTCGAAAACACGCGCAACAATTTGTTCGTGCGTTATTTAAAGTTTTAGCGGCTTGCCTACCTACACACATACATACCAACATATATCTGAGGAACCCGTCGCCATACCGGTACAAACGATTATTTTTGACAGCTAATGGGTAAAAATGCAATCAATTTTTCAACTCTGGTAAATTTCTTTGACGCATGAAAAAGCGTGTTTCAATATGTAATAAGTTTTAACGGTTTGGCGAATGAATACGGAACTCAGGCGGACAGTCAGTTGTTCTATGCAATTTATAGCGATTTGAAGCCTTACATATGTAAATATTTTGATAAAAAGAAAATAAATAAACAAATAAAATAAAACTTGAAAGGATTTTCGGCTATCGTATTGCTGATGACTTTTTAAACGATGTATATTGGAACGAGTTTCCGTCATCCCTTGTCAAATTTGGTTTCGAGACAAACAAACCGGTTTCCACGCTATCAGAAAATCAACAAATCGAGATAAGACTTTAAACCTTAAAAAAAGATAAAGCAAACATTACATTGAAATTAAAAAAAAACTTTAAGCTCAATTTTTAATCTATTTAACTGTTTTCAAATAAATGTACAAGAAAAGTAAAATTTCATCAGATATAAATTAAGCAAACAGGAAAAAATTAAACTTGAGATTAAAATTCAGTAAGCCCAAAAGCATAAGCCTGAAGCGTGACAGCAGCAGAAGTGCGGGCCTACTTATATATAAACGGTTTATTATAATTATTATTAGGCCTGGAAGCACTGCGACCTTCGTGCAGATCTATTGTGCATGACATTTCAGCCTAATTTTGTATATGGGGGCTTTTGGTGTATCTAAGTACTTATTCAAGCTTTTTACTTTTTATCACATAGGAATTAACAGTCACACTACCTAGATGGCAGAGTTTGCCAGAGGGACGCATTCGCAGAGAATGTGAACCGGCGTAACTGTGTAGGATTGCAAGGCACTCAGTGCCGCCTGGCTGTCCGATATAGTGTAAATGCTCTTCGAGGATAAGCACCTCCGCAGACATTCTCTACTGCAGACTTCTATTGCATGGATTTCTGCTTGGGATATATTGGGGCAGCATCCCTTTGTTATCGATTTCTTGCAGCTCGGCCCATAAATGCCAGCTCCCGTTCTTCCGTCATCGTATTTCGATCCATCCGTGAACCAGACCTCTGAGGCAAGGTCAATATAAGGATTCCCTGGATACTTGGCCGGAGCAGCACTTTTTATAGCGTAACTAGACAAAAAAGATAATCGCAAACAGACGACCATAAGCAAGACCTTTGTTCGTTTCGTAATAATCAGAGATAGCATTTAACGGTTAACCAGAAAAAGCAATCCGGTTTATCACGGATAAAACCGATATCCCAAAATCAAAACAGGGCTTTCTCAGTAGAATATGTTTATTTTCGAAATTTGTCGTGAATTATCCATGAAACCAAAAAATTTGTAGTAGTAGGTAGGTAGGTGAAATGGCTGCGACCTTGGTCGCCCAAGTAGCTATTTAAAGCCGTTTTGATGCCATGTAACTCCTCTAAAAACCTACGGAATGTTACGGTCAATGTATTACAACCAACCAGAGTTGTTGATAAAATTAAGAATATTCGGGATTGCTATCACAGATAACCCTCTGAGGTCTTCTAGAAACGGGGTTTCAAGGAACCTTAGCCGAGCTCTAGTTAGAGCCGGGCATTTACACATAAAGTGTTCTACTGTATCCCTGGAATTTGGATCTTTGCAGCTTCTGCAGTATTCGTTATACGGAATGCCAATTTTTTCCGCATGCGTACCTACTCCCCAATGACCGGTGCAGACTGCTAAAAAATGTGTACTTATTATTTAAGAATTCATGAGCTTAACACCGCCTTATAATAATATAATATTCAATTATTATGTTTTCTAAGAGAAACTGAAAAGAAAGAAAGAAACATTTACTGGCATATTGCAATGGTACCATTTCGAAAACCGCCACGTAATCATCATCAACCGAGCTTACAAAGCTTCTCATTCGCAACGAAAGAGAAACTTTACAAAAACCATCTACACAACACACAAATTAATATTTAGGCAGAATGTCTCAATTGTGTTGTTAGTGTAGAAATGAGATAAACTGAATTAAGCAAGGAAACGCGGTTCGAATCCCCGTGAAACCTTTGATAACCTTACGAAATTGCCTGATGATGAAAAATTCCGTTAGGTGGCGCACGGATCGAAAAAATTAGATGATAATTTGGAAATTTGAAACCAGGTTTTAAGTAACTTCTCGATAAGCTAGAGGCGAAAAATTTAGAGCTTAATTCAGAGGTCGATGACGCCCGACTTCACAATACAAAAAATTTCGTTAGGGGGCGCACGGACTGAGATATTTAGAAAATATAATAATAATATGTGCAATATACGAAAGCATATGGTGAAGCTTGAAGCTCCAATCTGATGAACTGAGGAAGATATGAAAAAAATCCTCTTTTCTGAAAAATCGGTTATATGTGGGATATATGCTATAGCGGTCCGGCCGGTTCCGACAGATGTCTAATCGGACACCTAAATATACCCGCTCACCAAATTTTATCAAAATATCTCAAAAATTGAGGGACTAGTTTGCATACTAACAGACAGACGGATATGGCTAAATCAACTCAGCTCTTCATCCTGATCATTTCTATTTTCCTTTAAGGACTTACAATTTTGAGATACGTGACGAAGTTAATATACCATTTCATTTTAATGAAAGGTATAAAAAGCACCCCTAGTACAAATTAATGTAAAGACAGAATGCCTCAAATTGTGCGAGAGCGTGGACACATTCAGTCTATGTGAGGTTTTGAGCTCATAAATTCTTAAATATCTTAAGTAAAATTTAACACACCATTAAACAAACAAATATATAAGTTTGTTTTTTATTCACTAGACCCAATCTATATACATAAAAATCAAATTCTGTGTGTGTGTGTGCGTTTGTGTGTTCCTTATGGAAACGTATTGCCCACACTTCAATCATCACCAAATTTTGGCTATATGTTCCTTCGATCAAGACAAAGGTTTGTCATATTTCAGAACTAAGAATTTTAAATTAATTTTGTTTTTTGAATTTCACGTGCGCCACTGGCCACGGTGGTGCGGCAAATTTTGTATGTCAGCAAAAATTACTCATATGCCATGTACGTACTTAAGTGTAGCACCTTTCCTGGGTCATACTTAGCTTTGTATTCACAAAAAGTTAAGGCGATTGCATTGAGTGATTTAAAAGTTTTTATTAAATTTAAGCATTCCATTGTAAAAATAGCTGTCTATATGAGATGATAGACAAAAATTGTGCAGCTAAAATATTTTGATTAAGTTATTAGATTTTGAGTATAAATTGTGTGTGACAAAATAAAATTTGAAATATAAAGCAAAGAATGATAAGTTAGAGGAATGAGGGATCTAAGAAAAAAGAAGGAGAGAGTATAAAAAAGAAGAGGGAGGATAAGGAAATTATAAAGGGTAAGAATGAGAAAAATTGGGAGATATATTTTGAAGCAGATCAATAAAAACTTATATACTGATTGCTTGACTTTGAGTAACGGTAAGGAATGCGTTAAAATACACCTTATTTCGATTAGTATCTGCCCAACCCGAGCAACGCCGCGTACCCTGCTAGTTATTTATAAATAGCGCCCACAAAGTTTGCGTCACTTTATATTTAAATTAAAATGATTTGACACAATCGTATCGCGCTCCTGTTTATCGTGGTTAGCTGCCTTTCTTTAACTTATACAAATTCGAAATTTCGCATATAAATGGCGTTAACTGACGTATAGAGAGTAACCCATAGCGGCATAAATGATTGCGCTGGTACATTAACCACTATCCAGATGGTGGTTACAGCTTGGATTTGCATGATTCACTATTATTGCTAGTATCACCAATATTCGTAATTTAAGCGTACCTCGACAGAGAGTGCTGTGGAGAGTGTATATTATCCACTTGAATTTGTTTGAAACAGAATTTATGGATATAGCTGTGATTGAAGTAATTCAAGTCTTTAACCCTGGTCGAACAATATCATTTTGCGAAACTGCATTACTGTTTTTACAGTTCGACCAGGGTTAACGATTTAGCTCACTTGAATTGCAGCTATATCCATGAATCCTGTTTCATAACTAAATTCACATGGATGATATACACTCTCCACAGCACTCTCTGTCGAGGTACGCTTAAATCACGAATATCGGTGACACAAGAATAATAGGGAATCATGCAAGTCCAAGCTGTAACCACCAGCCGTATAGTGGTTAATGTACCAGCGCAACCATTTATGCCGCTATGGGCTAGTCTCTATACGTCAGTTAACGCCATTTATATGCGAAATTTAGAATTTGTATAAGTTAAAAAAAGGCAGCTAACCACGATAAACAGGAGCGTGATATGATTGTGTCAATTCATTTTAGTTTAAATATAAAGTGGCGCAAAATAAAATTTTGTGGGCGCTATTTATACATAATTGTGTCTTGTGAATAAACAATAAACCATACCTTTTCCGTCTAAATTTTAGAAATTAGACACGTAATTGAGTAAATAATAAGAGCAACACCTAATTAATAAGAACAATAAATGTTTATGCAACTTTTTAGAAACAACATTTTTTTAGAACGTTCTTAGTGTAGGAGCTTTATTTATTTTTATTATAAGTACAAAGCGTGCACGTAATTAGTTTTATTTGTTTCCAAACTGCTGTATACTGTGTACACTGTCACAAAACCAGAGTTGAGAACAGTGCTCAAGCTTAAGTAGGCTGACGTAATCAAGATCTAGTTCTAAGTGTTAATGAGGCCTTAATTTGTTATGAATTTAAATCTTACACATATTCGTAAAATTGAATGAGGTTTAGGCGATTTCTATAGGAATATAGAAATTGAGTTTACATTACTTCAAATAAAACATTCTTACTACCCACTACCCATAATCTTCTAAAAAGAGATTTAAATTTTTGGAGGTTTAGGCAAGAGAGTGGTTACCGGCGACCACCGAAAAACCTTAAAAGGGAACACAACAAAAGGAGTGTGTGAACGCTATCGCGAGTTGAAAAGGGAAGCGAGACGACTATTCAGGAAGGAAAAAGCAGAGGCAGAAAGGCGTGAGTACGAGGAGCTTGAGCTGCTAGCCACCAGGAATAACGCCCGAAAATTAATCAAAAAATTCGGCGATAGGCGGAAGGTTTTAAGTCCAGGGCAAACTTTCGTAAGAACGAAAACACGCAACCTTGCAACCGATGTGCAGAGAGTACTTAGATTATGGAGGGAACACTTGTCTGCTCTCCTAAATGGAAACAGCGGCTTACCGCACAGGGATGACGAACCCGATCCCGCAATCGATGATGATGGAATAAATGTCCCCCACCCGAATACGATGAAGTCAGAATAGCAATATTCAAATCAAAAAACAACAAGGCCGCGTGCGCTGATGGATTGCCTGCGGAGCTATTCAAACACTTTAAGGCGCATGCATCAGCTTCTTTGCAAAATATGGTCGGACGAGTGCATGGGAATCTAAGTGTTCTTTGCACAGGAACTGCCTATATACCGCTATGTCTGAATTTGGTTTCCCCGCAAAATGACGCTGAGCAACACCATCAGCTCAGTAAGAATTGGGAAGGACCTATCCGAGCCGTTCGAAACTAAACGAGCTTTCCGACAGGGTGACCCCCTATCGTGCGATTTCTTTAATTTTATGCTGAAGGAAATAATACTCGCTGCAGAACTTAACCGCTTTGGAGCAATATTCTATAAAAGCGTGCAATTACTGGCATATGCTGATGGCATTGATATCATCGGCCTAAACACCCGCGCCGTTAGTTCTGCTTACTCCAAACTGGAAAAAGCAGTGGTAAAGATGGGTTTGATGGTGAATGAGGACTAAACGAAATACCTGCTGTCATCAAGCAAAGAGTCAGCGCATATACGCCTTGGCAACCACGCTACTGTTGGCAGCCATAATTTCGAAATCGTTTATTTGGAAACCATTATCAACTCTAACAGCAACATCAGCTCTGAAATCCAGCGAAGAATCACTCTTGCCAATAAATGCTACTTTGGTGCAGAAGCATGCACTACGACAACATCAGATGAAGCGGCTCTGTGAGTGTTCTAGAGAAAAGTTCTTCGAATGATTTATGGGCCTCTACGGGTTGGCAATGTCGAGTACCGAAGAAGATTTAACGATGATCTCTACGAGCTCTAGACAGACATCAACATAGTCCAGCGAGGTATAACGCAGCGGCTGCGCTGGCTAGGTCAGGTTATGCGAATGAAAGATGACACTCCGGCCAAAGCGGTGGAAAGCGATTTAAACTCCCTTGGTGTGCCCAATTGGGGCCGGTTGGCAGAGAGAAGAAGCGACTGGCATTGTTGAACGGCCATAACCGTTTAAACGGTTAAGCGCCAATTAAGTAAGTAATAGGAAATATTTCTAGGAAAAATAGACGGGATCGCTAGTAGAAAGGATCGTAGACTATAATATGATATATCTTAGCGAAAAATAGTTTTGTATCAATGATATTTCACTTACCAAGTTTTATTGCAAGAGGAAATTAGGAGACATTTTTTTAATGAGCGGTGCCACATTCCGATTAAACGTTACAAAACATTTCTAGAGCCTCATTAAAAAAAACAAGATCCCTAGTACCAAAATTCGAAAAAGTAATTTATCTGAAATGAACTGTACAATTCAAGCTCACGCTGAGTATATAATATTCGGTTACACCCAAACCTAAACACCCTTACTTTGCTTTTGTTTATCTTTCTTTTAATTAGCTGAACAAACATATTTTGTTCTATCAAAATAACAAATTAAACGTACATATTTATTGATAATCTAGCGCAATGAAATAGCGCTGCTTTGACAAAACATTTTGCTATACTTTTTCAGAAAAAATGTTTTTGCTTTTGTTTGTTTATGGATACGTGGGCAAATCCGCTTGCGCGCAGTGTATAAACTGTAGACGGATTCTCGGAGATGTTAGAGAAATATTACGAAACTTTAAATTATTGTATCTCATTTATTTTCATTTATACATATGTACAAACGATTATGTGAGGAAAATCTAAAATCAGTTCTGATTTCAAAAAGATATGAATTTTAAGGAATAATGTAGGTTTTATTGGTGTATTCAACAATTTCGTATGAAGGCCCAATTGGAAGCAATACAACCTAGCTTGCATTTTTCTTGTGAATCTTATCTGCTTGGAAAAAGTTTTGATTTATTTTGTACTTTTGTTCTATTTCTTCTATAAAATTTATATTTAATGACCTAAAAATTTATAGAAGAAAAACAGACGGAAAGTTATATACCAGTATACGTATCCGCTTATGAGAAGGGGGTTTTGGGCCCTTATCCCGGTCTTTGGGGCGTATTCAAAATACCAGGTATGCAGATTTTGTTTACTCTACTACTTGATGTCTCGCAAAGAATATATTTTCAATGTCATTTAGTGTAATTCATTGAGAAAAAATTTTCGCGTCCGTTATGTTGCCTCCGTAACCTTACGCGTTTTGAAAAAATAATTCAGATTTCTCATTTAAGGAATGTAAAATCTTCCCTTAGCTTCTTTAAGTTTTGCATACTTTCACAAGCATTAAAAAATTACTTCTATTCCTTGTCGCGTCCGAACCTCATCATATATGGTCATATATATGTACTTTTACATTTTTGAGGTACCCACAATCGTTGCTCCAAATATTAGGGGGACTCATATAACCGTATAAATGCCTTATAAAGTGTGTAAACGTATAAATTTATCTAGTTTACGCACGAGCTGTCAAATTTTGTATGAAAAATCATTTACACAATTTGTATAAATTTACGCGCACATTTCATTGTGTAAACGCGGTAAACTCAAAGGAATGCAACCTTGCAGACATTACAGACGGCATTTTCATCAAAAATATCCAACATCAGCAAGTAAATGCGTTTTAGTTTTGATTTTTCACTTAATCTTGGTATTTTTTAATTTGTATAACAATCAAAAAAATTTTTTTGGAAATAATACAGCTGAAAAACAATCAAGTTTATCAAGAGTATTACTAGGTGCGTTCATATAACCGCGTGCGTAAATGGATATAATTTTACACCTTATAAGTTTATACGCTATCATGAGTCCCCCTATTGTAATATGCACTCCGTCCGCTGCTCATGTTCTCTTTTATGCAGGTTGAAATTCGTGCGAACACTACTTTTATTGATACGTTGCAAAAATGTTTCCGTCAGTTGGGTTGTAGAAAAGTTATTCTCTCAACGACGAGTTGAGTCAACCACTAAATGAAATAATTATCCATCAACTTTTAGGAAAAGGACTTCCAAAATTGTTTTTCACACTTCACTATAATATTAAAAGGAAAAACTTAATTTATAACCAAAAATTTAGAATGTTGAAGAGTTGTCAGATAGTCGTATAAAGACGTTGATATCATGTAGCGAAAAAAATCAGCAAAAATAAAGAAAATTATCATTCAACGTTAGATCAACTGTTGTGTTTGCCGAAAGGCGTGGGATCAAGGCCTGGAGAAGCAACATCAAAATCCTTAAAAGAGTTTTTTTTTTGTATTTTTTTAACAGAGCTGTGGCTTATATTTGCTGAACTTTTTTTGTTGCCTTGACTGTTAAAACGGTTAATTCAGAATCAACAATTTCTGCAAAGTTGATGCAACAGCTATTTGCGATTAATAAAAATTTACAGAAATATCTGTTGAGTAATAAGAAGAAGAATTTAACATTTGTTTTGGCTAAAAGTGCTAGCATATTATTATATTATCCACTCGTTGGTAAGTTTTCTAACATTTTTCGCAATTACAAACTGCAAGATAACAAATGAGTACGACACAGAATGTGTTAGCAAGTATTTTTGTTGTATAGGGAGGATGTTTATAACAGTGCTTCGCGAAATTTTGTATGTGAATGGGCAAGGCGAAAGAAACTTCAATTGCCAAGTCTGAAATTGCTTCATATTTATAAACGCATGTATATGGAAAATTTGATTTTGCTGCGGCCTTAAAACCAGATGGCAAGGCACGGCAAGAAAAGATAAGTAAATGAAAGGAAATTAAACACGGGGCGAAAAAAACAGCAGGGAAATGACAGGAAAACAGCAAAGGAAGGGAGAAGAAAGGAAAGATTAGAAGTCAGAACCGAAACAAAACTGGAACCAACCGAACGGCGTTTCGTCAATTTGTTTCGAAGTATCAACGGTTTATTATCGATGTGTCGATATAGGTTTCTAATCGTCGGATTATGGGCGTATTTTCCACTGCTTATCCGTAACCAAAGCAATAGAAACACTGGAAGGGAATAGCTTGGGATTCAGCTTCTCCAACCCAATTGTCAACCTCTCCTTCGAGCGGCGAATCCCGTTTCACTAACAGACGAGGCTCTGGCGATCACAAGCTCCTCGTGGAACTTTGGGGTGGGTGAGGGAGGGATGGCCTGAAGGTTTAATGTGGCCATATAAATCGTTCCCGAGATGGTCGGGCTAGCACCTTAATGGTGCTGTGTTACCGGAGCGCACCGGATCTGTATCCGGCAAAGGACCATCAATCGATAACACTCCCCAAAGCCTTCGGGGAGCAACCTTATCGCTACAGCAACAACAAGAAGATAATAGCTTAAACTGCAGCCGTGTTAACTTTAATATTGACATTATCAAACTGTGATTTTTGCCGGAAATATTTAAAAAAGCCTTTAATATTGACAGCCAAGCAGCAATTAAGGCATGGCACAGCATCTAAAAGTGTAAACAATCCCTGGAAAGAATAGGGGAGGGGAAAAGCATAAATCTATGGGTGCCAGGGCATGAAAAAGCGGATGAGCTAGCAAAAAGGGCGCATTCCTTGAAGCTTGCTCCGTAGAATTCCCAATTCGGGCAATATTAAGAGAAAGCGAGAGGTGATCGCCCTAGCAGAAAAGGCGTGGGTCCAAGCGAGGGGCTGTAAAGTGTCGAAGATTATGTGTGGGTCTTACAACCTTAGACTAACAAAGTTGTAAAGATCGAATTTTTTATTTTGATTTTCGTTTTGCTGTTAGCTTATAAGTTTTAGCAGTAAAAATAAATTCCAGCAAATTAAATGAGAATTTGAAAGTAATTATAAACCCTGACTTATAGCTTTTAATGAATATGATGATATCGACCCATTTTCGTTGACCTCTTGATACAGGCATCGATATTATTTTGTGATAATAATTGTGCCAATAATTTTATTTCCTTTATGGAATAGGAGCTCCTTGCCGGGTATTGTACTCTTGGCGCGATACGGAAATTTTCAATGTACGGCATAAGAGGCATCACCCTAGATGTTAGTCTATCTCCAAATCAAAATAATATTCCTCTTCGGAAATAGTAAAACAGAAAGTTGGCTAAAACTCGAAAACACGCGCAACAATTTGTTCGTGCGTTATTTAAAGTTTTGGCGGCTTGCCTACCTACATATATCTGACAAACCCGTCGCCATACCGGTACAAACGATTATTTTTGACAGCTAATGGGTAAAAATGCAATCAATTTTTCAACTCTGGTAAATTTCTTTGACGCATGAAAAAGCGTGTTTCAATATGTAATAAGTTTTAACGGTTTGGCGAATGAATACGAAACTCAGGCGGACAGTCAGTTGTTTTATGCAATTTATAGCGATTTGAAGCCTTATGTAAATATTTTGATAAAAAGAAAGTAAATAAACAAATAAACTAAAACTAGGAAGGATTTTCGGCTATCGTATTGCTGATGACTTTTTAAACGATGTATATTGGAACGAGTTTCCGTCATCCCTTGTCAAATTTGGTTTCGAGACAAACAAACCGGTTTCCACGCTATCAGAAAATCAACAAATCGAGATAAGACTTTAAACCTTAAAAAAAGATAAAGCAAACATTACATTGAAATTAAAAAAAAACTTTAAGCTCAATTTTTAATCTATTTAACTGTTTTCAAATAAATGTACAAGAAAAGTAAAATTTCATCAGATATAAATTAAGCAAACAGGAAAAAATTAAACTTGAGATTAAAATTCAGTAAGCCCAAAAGCATAAGCCTGAAGCGTGGCAGCAGCTAAAGTGCGGGCCTACTTAAGTATAAGACGATTAGGGTGTGCTTTTATTATTATTATTATTACTAGGCCTGGAAGCACTGCGACCTTCGTGCTGATCTATTGTGCATGACATTTCAGCCTAATTTTGTATATGGGGGCTTTTGGTGTATCTAAGTACCTATTCAAGCTTTTTACTCCTTATCACATAGGGATGATTAACAGTCACACTACCTAGATGGCAGAGTTTGCCAGAGGGACGCATTCGCAGAGAATATGAACCGGCGTAACTGTGTAGGATTGCAAGGCACGCAGTGCCGCCTGGCTGTCTGATATAGTGTAAATGCTCTTCGAGGATAAGCATCTCCGCAGACATTCTCTACTACAGACTTCTACTGCATGGATTTCTGCCTGAAATATGGTGGTGCAGCATCCCTTTGGTATCGATTTCTTGAAGTTCTGCCCATAAATGCCAGCTCCCGTTCTTCCGTCATCGTATTTCGATCCATCCGTGAACCAGACCTCTGAGGCAAGGTCAATATAAGGATTCCCTGGATACTTGGCCGGAGCAGCACTTTTTATAGCGTAACTAGACAAAAAAGATAATCGCAAACAGACGACCATAAGCAAGACCTTTGTTCGTTTCGTAATAATCAGAGATAGCATTTAACGGTTAACCAGAAAAAGCAATCCGGTTTATCACGGATAAAACCGATATCCTAAAATCAAAACAGGGCTTTCTCAGTAGAATATGTTTATTTTCGAAATTTGTCGTGAATTATCCATGAAACCAAAAAATGTGTAGTAGTAGGTAGGTAGGTGAAATGGCTGCGACCCTGGTCGCCCAAGTAGCTATTTAAAGCCGTTTTGATGCCATGTAACTCCTCTAAAAACCTACGGAATGTTACGGTCAATGTATTACAACCAACCAGAGTTGTTAATAAAATTAAGAATATTCGGGATTGCTATCACAGATAACCCTCTGAGGTCTTCTAGACACGGGGTTTCAAGGAACCTTAGCCGAGCTCTAGTTAGAGCCGGGCATTTACACATAAAGTGTTCTACTGTATCCCTGGAATTTGGGTCTTTGCAGCTTCTGCAGTATTCGTTATACGGAATGCCCATTTTTTCCGCATGCGTACCTACTCCCCAATGACCGGTGCAGACTGCTAAAAAATGTGTACTTATTATTTAAGAATTCATGAGCTTAACACCGCCTTATAATAATATAATATTCAATTATTATGTTTTCTAAGAGAAACTGAAAAGAAAGAAAGAAACATTTACTGGCATATTGCAATGGTACCATTTCGAAAACCGCCACGTAATCATCATCAACCGAGCTTACAAAGCTTCTCATTCGCAACGAAAGAGAAACTTTACAAAAAACCATCTACACAACACACAAATTAATATTTAGGCAGAATGTCTCAATTGTGTTGTTAGTGTAGAAATGAGATAAACTGAATTAAGCAAGGAAACGCGGTTCGAATCCCGGTGAAACCTTTGATAACCTTACGAAATTGCCTGATGATGAAAAATTCCGTTAGGTGGCGCACGGATCGAAAAAATTAGATGATAATTTGGAAATTTGAAACCGGGTTTTAAGTAACTTCTCGATGAGCTAGAGGCGAAAAATTTAGAGCTTAATTCAGAGGCCGATGACGCCCGACTTCACAATACAAAAAATTTCGTTAGGGGGCGCACGGACTGAGATATTTAGAAAATATAATAATAATATGTGCAATATACGAAAGCATATGGTGAAGCTTGAAGCTCCAATCTGATAAACTGAGGAAGATATGAAAAAAATCCTCTTTTCTGATATATGCTGTAGCGGTCCGGCCGGTTCCGACAGATGTCTAATCGGACACCTAAATATACCCGCTCACCAAATTTTATCAAAATATCTCAAAAATTGAGGGACTAGTTTGCATACAAACAGACAGACAGACATGGCTAAATCAACTCAGCTCTTCATCCTGATCATTTCTATTTTCCTTTAAGGACTTACAATTTTGAGATACGTGACGAAGTTAATATACCATTTCATTTTAATTAAAGGTATAAAAAGCACCCCTAGTACAAATTAATGTAAAGACAGAATGCCTCAAATTGTGCGAGAGCGTGGACACATTCAGTCTATGTGAGGTTTTGAGCTCATAAATTCTTAAATATCTTAAGTAAAATTTAACACACCATTAAACAAACAAATATATAAGTTTGTTTTTTATTCACAAGACCCAATCTATATATATAAAAATCAAATTCTGTGTGTGTGTGTTCCTTATGGAAACGTACTTCCCACACTTCAATCATCACCAAATTTTGGCTATATGTTCCTTCGATCAAGACAAAGGTTTGTCATATTTCAGAACTAAGAATTTTAAATTAATTTTGTTTTTTGAATTTCACGTGCGCCACTGGCCACGGTGGTGCGACAAATTTTGTATGTCAGCAAAAATTACTCATATGCCATGTACGTACTTAAGTGCAGCACCTTTCCTGGGTCATACTTAGCATTGTATTCACAAAAAGTTAAAGCGATTGCATTGAGTGATTTAAAAGTTTTTATTAAATTTAAGCATTCCATTGTAAAAATAGCTGTCTATATGAGATGATAGACAAAAATTGTGCACCTAAAATATTTTGATTAAGTTATTAGATTTTGAGTATAAGTTGTGTGTGACAAAATAAAATTTGAAATATAAAGCAAAGAATGATAAGTTAGAGGAATGAGGGATCTAAGAAAAAAGAAGGAGAGAGGTAGAGAGTATAAAAAAGAAGAGGGAGGATAAGGAAATTATAAAGGGTAAGAATGAGAAAAATTGGGAGATATATTTTGAAGCAGATCAATAAAATCTTATATACTGATTGCTTGACTTTGAGTAACGGTAAGGAATGCGTTAAAATACACCTTATTTCGATTAGTATCTGCCCAACCCGAGCAACGCCGCGTACCCTGCTAGTTATTTATAAATAGCGCCCACAAAGTTTAACTTTGCGTCACTTTATATTTAAATTAAAATGATTTGACACAATCGTATCGCGCTCCTGTTTATCGTGGTTAGCTGCCTTTCTTTAACTTATACAAATTCGAAATTTCGCATATAAATGGCGTTAACTGACGTATAGAGACTAACCCATAGCGGCATAAATGATTGCGCTGGTACATTAACCACTATACAGATGGTGGTTACAGCTTGGATTTGCATGATTCACTATTATTGCTAGTATCACCAATATTCGTAATTTAAGCGTACCTCGACAGAGAGTGCTGTGGAGAGTGTATATTATCCACTTGAATTTGTTTGAAACAGAATTTATGGATATAGCTGTGATTGAAGTAATTCAAGTCTTTAACCCTGGTCGAACAATATAATTTTGAGAAACTGCATTACTGTTTTTACAGTTCGACCAGGGTTGAAGATTTAGCTCACTTGAATTGCAGCTATATTCATGAATCCTGTTTCATAACTCTCTGTCGAGGTACGCTTAAATCACGAATATCGGTGACACCAGAATAATAGGGAATCATGCAAATCCAAGCTGTAACCACCAGCCGTATAGTGGTTAATGTACCAGCGCAACCATTCATGCCGTTATGGGCTAGTCTCTATACGTCAGTTAACGCCATTTATATGCGAAATTTCGAATTTTTATAAGTTAAAAATAGGCAGCTAACCACGTTAAACAGGAGCGTGATATGATTGTGTCAATTTATTTTTAGTTTAAATATAAAGTGGCGCAAAATAAAATTTTGTGGGCGCTATTTATACATAATTGTGTCTTGTGAATAAACAATAAACAATACCTTTTCCGTCTAAATTTTAAAAATTAGACACGTAATTGAGTAAATAATAAGAGCAACACCTAATTAATAAGAACAATAAATGTTTATGCAGCTTTTTAGAAACAACATTTTTTTAGAACGTTCTTAGTGTAGGAGCTTTATTTATTTTTATTATAAGTACAAAGCGTGCACGTAATTAGTTTTATTTGTTTCCAAACTGCTGTATACTGTGTACACTGTCACAAAACCAGAGTTGAGAACAGTGCTCAAGCTTAAGTAGGCTGACGTAATCAAGATGTAGTTCTAAGTGTTAATGAGGCCTTAATTTGTTATGAATTTAAATCTTACACATATTCGTAAAATGGAATGAGTTTTAGGCGGCTTCTATAGGAATATAGAAATTGAGTTTACATTACTTCAAATAAAACATTCTTACTACCCACTACCCATAATCTTCTAAAAACAGATTTAAATTTTTGGAGGTTTAGGTGGTTACCGGCGACCACCGAAAAACCTTAAAAGGGAACACAACAAAAGGAGTGTGTGAACGCTATCGCGAGTTGAAAAGGGAAGCGAGACGACTATTCAGGAAGGAAAAAGCAGAGGCAGAAAGGCGTGAGTACGAGGAGCTTGAGCTGCAGGCCACCAGGAATAACGCCCGAAAATTAATCAAAAAATTCGGCGATAGGTGGAAGGTTTTAAGTCCAGGGCAAACTCTCGTAAGAACGAAAACACGCAACCTTGCAACCGATGTGCAGAGAGTACTTAGATTATGGAGGGAACACTTGTCTGCTCTCCTAAATGGAAACAGCGGCTTACCGCACAGGGATGACGAACCCGATCCCGCAATCGATGATGATGGAATAAATGTCCCCCCCCCCCCCCCCCCCCCCCCGATGAAGTCAGAATAGCAATAATAAAATTAAAAAACAAAAAGGCCGCGGGCGCTGATGGATTGCCTGCGGAGCTATTCAAACACTTTAAGGCGCATGCATCAGCTTCTTTGCAAAATATGGTCGGACGAGTGCATGGGAATCTAAGTGCTCTTTGCACAGGAACTGCCTATATACCGCTATGTCTTAATTTGGTTTCCCCGCCAAATTACGCTGAGCAACACCATCAGCTCAGTCAGAATTGGGAAGGACCTATCCGAGCCGTTCGAAACTAAACGAGCTTTCCGACAGGGTGACCCCCTATCGTGCGATTTCTTTAATTTGATGCTGAAGAAAATTATACTCGCTGCAGAACTTAACCGCTTTGGAACAATATTCTATAAAAGCGTGCAATTACTGGCATATGCTGATGGCATTGATATCATCGGCCTAAACACCCGCGCCGTTAGTTCCGCTTACTCCAAACTGGAAAAAGAAGCGGTAAAGATGGGTTTGATGGTGAATGAGGACTAAACGAAATACCTGCTGTCATCGAGCAAAGAGTCAGCGCATATACGCCTTGGCAACCACGCTGCTGTTGGCAGCCATAATTTCGAAATCATTTATTTGGAAACCAGTATCAACTCTAACATCAACATCAGCTCTGAAATCCAGCGAAGAATCACTCTAGCCAATAAATGCTACTTTGGTGCAGAAGCATGCACTACGACAACATCAGATGAAGCGGCTCTGTGAGTGTTCTAGAGAAAAGTTCTTCGAATGATTTATGGGCCTCTACGGGTTGGCAATGTCGAGTACCGAAGCAGATTTAACGATGATCTCTACGAGCTCTACACAGACATCAACATAGTCCAGCGAGGTATAACGCAGCGGCTGCGCTGGCTAGGTCAAGTTATGCGAATGAAAGATGACGCTCCGGCCAAGAAAGTGTTTCTATCGGAAAATGCCTATGGAAGCAGAGGTAGAGGGCGGTCCCTACGCCGCTGGAAGGACCAGGTGGAAAGCGATTTAAACTCCCTTATTGTCACCAATTGGCGCCGGTTGGAAGAGAGAAGAAGCGACTGGCGCGCATTGTTGAACGGCCATAACCGTTTAAACGGTTAAGCGCCAATTAAGTAAGTAATAGGAAAAATAGACGGGATCGGTTAAAGACCACGGCCGTTTTATATAAACGATGTTTAAACGGATCGTAGACTAGAATATGATATATCTTAGCGAAAAATAGTTTTGTATCAATGATATTTCACTTACTAGATAATTAGAGACTTACCCGTCTAGGCGACGTGATTAAACGCGCTGCCGACGTCGGGTGAGATGTGATGAGCTGGTAGCTGTTCTAGTGGTGTCCTTAGTAGCTGTTGAGTCACTCCCAAATGGAGCCTTTTAGATGCGTGTAGATGTGTATGAGCAATCGCCTTTTGCACCGATGATTACTCCGCTTGAGGTCTTTTGTTTCTTAAGTACGTAGCACCTTCTCACAATAACTCAGATTCACTCCCTTGATTTGGCAAATCAGACTTTTTCCTAATGGAATCACTACGAGGACACTCGTCGTAAACCCCCCTTTTAAGGTATACCTTTTCCACCAATTTGGAAAACGAAGCGATGAAATTATACCAGGTCACTTACTACACTTTTGCGAAATTGTATGTATAGATTTATTTAATCAGATTTTATCACTTTGATCAAGCATCGAATTAAACAAGCTCGTTAAAAACAAATTTTACTTTTAGAAAGCACGGTGGGGGTTTTTCGTTAAATACAATGATTGGTTTGCAAAGGCAAAATTAGTAAAAAGAATTTACATCGAACTTGCACAATAATAACAATAGCATTAATAACAAGTAAGGAAGGCTAAGTTCGGGTGTAACCGAACATTACATACTCAGTTGAGAGCTGTGGAGACAAAGTAAGGGAAAATCACCATGTTGTAAAAAGGACCTAGGGTAACCCTGGAATGTGTTTGTATGACAAGTGTATCAAATGGAAGGTATTAAAGAGTATTTTAAGAGGAAGTGGGCCATAGTTCTATAGATGGACGCCATTTAGGGATATCGCCATAAAGGTGGACCAGGCCTGACTCTAGAATTTGTTTGTACGATATGGGTATCAAATGAAATGTGTTAATGATAATTTTAAAAGGGAGTGGGCCTAAGTTCTATAGGTGGACGCCTTTTCGAGATATCGGCATAAAGGTGGACCAGGGGTGACTTTAGAATTTATTTTGTACGATATGGGTTCAAATGAAAGGTATTAATGAGTATTTTAAAAGGTCGTGGGCCTAAGTTCTATAGATGGACGCCGTTTCGAGATATCGCCACAAAGATGGACCAGGGGTGACTCTAGAATTTGTTTGTACGATATGGGTATCAAATGAAAGGTGTTAATGAGTATTTTAAAAGGGCGTGGGCCTTAGTTCTATAGGGGACGCCTTTTCGGAATATCGTTATAAAAGTGGACCAGGGGTGACTCTAGAATTTGTTTGTACGATATGGGTATCAAATGAAAGGTGTTAATGAGTATTTTAAAAGGGCGTGGGCCTTAGTTCTATAGGTGGACGCCTTTTCGAAATATCGCCATAAAGGTGGACCAGGGGTGACTCTAGAATTTGTTTGTACGATATGGGTATCAAATGAAAGGTGTTAATGAGTATTTTAAAAAGGAGTGGGCCTTAGTTCTATATGTGGACGCCTTTTCGAGATTTCGCCATAAACGTGGACCAGGGGTGACTCTAGAATGTGTTTGTACTATATGGGTATCAAATGAAAGGTGTTAATGAGTATTTTAAAAGGGCGTGGTCCTTAGTTCTATAGGTGGATGCCTTTTCGAGATATCGCCATAAACGTGGACCAGGGGTGACTCTAGAATTTGTTTGTACGATATGGGTATCAAATGAAAGGTGTTGATAAGTATTTTAAAAGGGCGTGGGCCTTAGTTCTATAGGTGGACGCCTTTTCGAAATATCGCCATAAAGGTAGACCAGGGGCGACTCTAGAATTTGTTTGTACGATATGGGTATCAAATGAAAGGTGTTAATGAGTATTTTAAAAAGGAGTGGGCCTTAATTCTATGTGTGGACGCCTTTTCGAGATATCGCCATAAACGTGGACCAGAGGTGACTTTAGAATTTGTTTGTACTATATGGGTATCAAATGAAAGGTGTTAATGCGTATTTTAAAAGGGAGTGGGCCTTAGTTCTATAGGTGGACGCCTTTTCGGAATATCATTATAAAAGTGGACCAGAGGTGACTCTAGAATGCGTTTGTACAATATGGGTATCAAATGAAAGGTGTTAATGAGTATTTTAAAAAGGAGTGGGCCTTAGTTATATGTGTGGACGCCTTTTCGAAATATCGCCATAAATGTGGACCAGGGGTGACTCTAGAATTTGTTTGTACGATATGGGTATCAAATGAAAGGTGTTAGTGAGTATTTTAAAAAGGAGTGGGCCTTAGTTCTATATGTGGACGCCTTTTCGAGATATCGCCATAAACGTGGACCAAGGGTGACTCTAGAATTTGTTTGTACTATATGGGTATAAAATGAAAGGTGTTAATGAGTATTTTAAAAGGGTGTGGGCCTTGGTTCTATAGGTGGACGCCTTTTCGAAATATCGCCATAAAGGTGGACCAGGGGTGACTCTAGAATTTTTTTGTACGATATGGGTATCAAATGAAAGGTGTTAATGAGTATTTTTAAAAGGAGTGGACCTTAGTTCTATATGTGGACGCCTTTTCGAGATATCGCCATAAACTTGGACCAGGGGTGACTCTAGAATGTGTTTGTACGATATGTGTATCAAATTAAAGGTATCAATGAGGGTTTTAAAAGGGAGTGGCCCTTAGTTGTAAATGTGAAGGCGTTTTCGAGATATCGACCAAAATGTGGACCAGGGTGATCCAGAACATCATCTGTCGGGTACCGCTAATTTATTTATATATGTCATACCACGAACAGTATTCCTGCCAAGATTCCAAGGGCTTTTGATTTCGCCCTGCAGAATTTTTTCATTTTCTTCTACTTAATATGGGTAGGTGTCACACCCATTTTACAAAGTTTTTTCTAAAGTTATTTTTGCGTCAATAAACCAATCCAATTACCATGTTTCATCCCTTTTTTCGTATTTGGTATATAATTATGGCATTTTTTTCATTTTTCGTAATTTCGGATTTCGGCCATTTTTTACACCAATACAAAGTGAGTTTAGATAAGTACGTGAACTGAGTTTAGTAAAGATATATCGATTTTTGCTCAAGTTATCGTGTTAACGGCCGAGCGTAAGGACAGACGGTCGACTGTGTATAAAAGCTGGGCGTTGCTTCAACCGATTTCGCCCTTTTTCACAGAAAACAGTTATCGTCCTAGAATCTAAGCCTCTACCAAATTTCACAAGGATTGGTAAATTTTTGTTCGACTTATGGCAGTAAAAGTATCAAATTAAATGAAAAAGGGCGGAGCCACGCCCATTTTGAAATTTTCTTTTATTTTTGTATTTTGTTGCACCATATCATTACTGGAGTTGAATGTTGACATAATTTACTTATATACTGTACAGATATTAACTTTTCTTTTAAAATTTGAATTTAAAAAAAAAAATTTTTAAAAGTGGGCGTGGTCGTTCTCCGATTTTGCTAATTTTTATTAAGCAGACATATAGTAATAAGAGTAACGTTCCTGCCAAATTTCATCATGATATCTTCAACGACTGCCAAATTACAGCTTGCAAAACTACTAAATTACCTTATTTTAAAAGTGGGCGGTGCCACGCCCATTGTCCAAAATTTTACTAGTTTTCTATTCTGCGTCATAAGTTCAACTAACCTACCAAGTTTCATCTCTTACTCCATATTTGGTAATGAATTATCACACTTTTTCGATTTTTCGAAATTTTCGATATCGAAAAAGTGTGCGTGGTTATTGTCCGATATCGTTCATTTTAAATAGCGATCTGAGATGAGTGCCCAGGAACCTGCATTCCAAATTTCATCAAGATACCTCAAAATTTACTCAAGTTATCGTGTTAACAGACAGACGGACGGACGGACATGGCTCAATCGAATTTTTTTTCGATACTGATGATTTTGATATATGGAAGTCTATATCTATCTCGATTCCTTTATACCTGTACAACCAGCCGTTATCCAATCAAAGTTAATATACTCTGTGAGCTCTGCTTAACTGAGTATAAAAATTTTGATAACCAAAAAGTGGTGGTTTTCTGACAGGTAGCGATCCTGCCGTATCGCTACTATGTAGTTGCGACGAATTCCATTTGGTGGATTTTCGCGGTGGAGGCTGCCACACGTCCATGAGGAGACCCAATAGGGAATTTAAGGGTAAATACAATTCATTGATTTTGTGGGTAATTCAATATATTACAATTCCATATAATAAAATACAGTACAAGATACGGAATATATAAATTCATGGATATACGTATGTACAAGGAGGAGATGGGACGGGTGGCAGCCTATGCCGCGTAAACACTTACCAAGTTTTATTGTAAGAGGAAATTAGGAGACATTTTTTTAATGAGAGGTGCCACATTCCGATTAAACGTTACAAAACATTTCTAGAGCCTCAATAAAAAAACAAGATCCCTCGTACCAAAATTCGAAAAAGTAATTTATCTGAAATGAACTGTACAATTCAAGCTCACGCTGAGTATATAATATTCGGTTACACCCAAACCTAAACACCCTTACTTTGTTTTTGTTTATCTTTCTTTTAATTAGCTGAACAAACATATTTTGTTCTATCAAAATAACAAATTAAACGTACATATTTATTGATAATCTAGCGCAATGAAATAGCGCTGCTTTGACAAAACATTTTGCTATACTTTTTCAAAAAAAATGTTTTTGCTTTTGTTTGTTTATGGATACGTGGGCGAATCCGCTTGCGCGCAGTGTATAAACTGTAGACTGATTCTCGGAGATGTTAGAGAAATATTACGAAACTTTAAATTATTGTATCTCATTTATTTTCATTTATACATATGTACAAATGATTATGTGAGGAAAATCTAAAATCAGTTCGGATTTCAAAAATATATGAATTTTAAATAATAATGTAGGTTTTATTGGTTTATTCAAAAATTTCATATGAAGGCTCAAAAGGAAGCAATACAACCTAGCTTGCATTTTTCTTGTGAATCTTATCTGCTTGGAAAAAGTTTTGATTTATTTTGTACTTTTGTTCTATTTCTTCTATAAAATTAATATTTAATTTATAGAAGGACAAACAGATGGAAAGTTATATACCAGTATACGTATCCGCTGATGAGAAGGGGGTTTTGGGCCCTTAGCCCGGACTTTGAGGGCGCATTCGAAATACCAGGTAGGCAGATTTTGTTAAACTCTACTACACCTAAAACTTGATGTCTCGCAAAGAATACATTTTCAATGTCATTCAGTGTAATTCATTGAGAAAAAAATGTCGCGTCCGTAACCTTACGCGTTTTAAAAAAATATTTGAGATTTCGAAAATATACGGGCATTGGGTCTTTATTTCACTTTCTGTCTCTCATTTAAGGAATGTAAAATCTCTCCTTAGCTTCTTTAACTTTTGCATTCACAAGCATTAAAAAATTACTTCTATTTCTTGTCGCGCCGAACCTCATGATATATACATATGTACTAACATTTTTGGGGTACCCACAGCGGGTTAGGGGGTTAGAATATGCCCGCTGTAGGTATGCCTGTCGTAAGAGGCGACTAAAATACCAGATTCAAGGGGTTGTGTAGCGCAACCTTTTCAGCGCAATATATAGCTTCTCCAAACCCAATTGTCAACCTCACCTATCCGTGGCGAATCGTATTTCACTAACAGACGAGGCTCTGGCGACCGCAAGCTCCTCATGGAACATGGGGGTGGGGAGGGAGGGATGGCCTGAAGGTTTAATGTGGACATATAAATCGTTCCCGAGATGGTCGGGCTTGGTAGCGGAACGTACCTTATCTGCATCTGGCAAAGGACCACCAACATCGATAACACACCCCAAAGCCTTCGGGAAGTGTCCTTATCGCTGCAACAATAACAACAACATGTTGGTTCTCGAGGCAGGTATTATCAAAAAAGTTAACCGCCTATATATTGCGTTGGCAACGCCTTGAAATGGTTGCACGCTACACAACCCCTTGAATCTATTTAGTATTTTAGTCGCCTCTTACGACAGGCATACCTACCGCGGGTATATTCTAACCCCCTAAACCGCTGGGAAGTGAGAATCAACATCATGGCCTTCGTTATGGAGCTCTAGCTTTATCCACTACTACAAGGCGTCATTCTCAAAATATAATTCAACATAAACGCTACATCCAAAAAGCCAATTTTTTTTAAACAACAATGTTTTTTATCAAAATAATTTCAATTCAAATAGCAAAAATCTCTCATCAAACTTTTAAACTAAATTAATTAAAACTGATTTGAATACACAACGGGACTTCCTTTTGACGTACTTCACTTTATAAGCAAATTACAATAAAGCTGCCAAACAAATTTGTTTGCTTTCCCGACAAACTGGGTTTTTGTTGGTAGAGGTTATTGAATATAAGCTACCGAAGGCACCACATGTTTAATAGACTGGGTTGGTCGCCATACAAAATAAAAAAGTTGCAAAAGTGCGTCCCTAAATTTGAAGCTTATGTTGACAGATCTCAGTAAAATTAAAAAAATTCTTTCCGAGACCCTCTCTACATAAGCTTGAAATTTGGGGGCAAACTTTTGCAAAATTTTTCTCAATTATATTCCTCTCTTTCCCTTCGTTTTTATACCTTTCGTGACAATGAAATGGTATATTAATTTTGCCACGTATCTTAAAATTGTAAGTCTTTAAAGGAAAATAGATAGACCCACCAATAAGTATACCGAAATGATCTGGATGAAGAGCTGAGTTGATTTAGCCATGTCCGTCTGTCTGTTTGTATGCAAAGTAGTCCCTCAATTTTTGAGATATCTTGATAAAATTTGGTGAGAGCGTATACTTAGGTGTCCGATTAGACATTTGTCAGAACCGGCCGGATCTGACTACTATAGCATATATCCCCCATACAACCGGTTTTTCAGAAAAGAGATTTTTGCCATATCTTCCTCAATTTGTCAGATTGAAGCTTCAAACTTCACCATATGCTTTTGTATATTGCACACTTTGGTGTCTGAAAAAATTGATGAGATCGGTAGTATATATAGCATATATCCTCCACAACCGATAGTTCAGATAAGAAGCTGTTCGTTATTTTTGCCTCATTTTAACAGCTAGAATCTTAAAATTCCACTATATGAGAACCTGATGGCAATGCAATAAAAATCCGCTAGGTGGCGAATGGATAGATATATTTCAAAATGTCGTACTTTTGGTCCAATTTGGCTCATATTTGGAACACATATTACATAAAGAAATAAAAAGCGCTTTATGAAATAAAATTCCCCGTGGGTCCGGTAGAAGTGACATCAAAATACTTTGGAGTTCGAGGAGGGACAAGCATACGTGGCGCTGAGTCGAGTAAAGTCTTTGGAAGGACTATGTATTGAGGAGTTAGATTGTAACAAATTGTCAGGAAAGAGTCCTTGTAATAATGAGGCACTAAATGAACTAAATAGCATGAAAAATAATAGGCAATTAAATACCAACTAAAAACTTAAAAATAAAATAATAAAAAAAAAATTTAAGTTAAACGGTTTTATTGAAATCAATACTTACATACATACATACATGTAAGGCGCGATAACCTCCGAAGAGATCTAAGGCCGAGCTTCTCTTCCAATTTGCGTCGTGCTGCTCTTATTTTCCCTACAAATTGGCTGGACGGGACCTATATGCTTAATGCCGACTCCGAACGGCATCTGCAAGGCAGATAAGTTTTCACTGAGAGCTTTTCATGGCAGAAATACACCCGTAGCGCTTGCCAAACACTGCCGAGGGGCGACCCCGCTTAGAAAAATTTTCTTCTAATGTGAACCCAGCGGATACGGTGTGGTAGGCGGAGCACGCTACCATCACACCACGGTGACCGCCATCAATACTTACATGAAGTAATAATAATGCTAAAAGCTAGAAAATAATTTGGTATGTCCTAGTCATCATACTCCTCGTCAAACTAGGGCGTTAATCAGAAAAATAAATAAAAGTGTTGGGCGCGTGAAATTTCTGAAAGCGTGGGGAGTAGCATAACCCCTTAATCAATTCAGTTGGTCTTACTTATACATATATGAAAATATCATCGTAAAGATATGAGCGGTTGACTATCAATAGAAATTTGACGCGATTCACGCTTTTACTTATTTGTCTGATCAACGCCCTAGTTTGATGAGGAGAGTTATGACTAGTACAGCCCGCTTTGTAAAAAAGTATGAAAGTTTACCGATATCAATAGTACCGACAATTAACAGTTATTTAGAGATTGGTCATAAATTAGAAAATATCGATTTCGGTTACTGTTATATGCGATCTCTGGTATGAGCACAAACAAACGACGGTCAAATCCCCCTTACAGTTGGTTCGCATCTAATCTAATTATGCTCTTGAATTTTCTGTGACAATCGCTAAATTAATAGACTGCATACCTGAGAATGCCGATCCGGTATTTACCTAGAGCATTAAACTTCCTAAAAAAGTAGCAAAACATAAAAAAGTTTTTAGTGGAAAATGTAACTGGGTTTAAGCTCTAAACTATTTTTAAACATTTCTTCGGCGCAGATTTTAAACTAAAGAAGGTAGCAAAAGAGAAACATGACGAACATCCTAATGTACATAAAAATTTATTTACACATCTTAGTAGTCGTTTGGTCCCTAAATGTATACATAATTTATGGCGCAAAACATTTGTAAATTTGTATAGCTGCTGTTCACCGCCTTACAGCCTTTGTAACTAAGTAAATGTGTAAAATGTCAACATTCATGTTCATTAAAAATTCATAAAGTTTTAAGTGTGTTCGCCCGAAAAGGGGTGTCCTTCTTCACTTATGCAATTACATTGATGACAACTGACATTTTTTAAATACGGTTCAGAGATGGTTTTGCAAAAATAAAGCATACAATTGAGTGACAATGAGTTGCTGTCGAAAGTCAGAGGGAACTTTAATCACAAGTAGATAAGAGCTTTTATAAATTTTTAATCTAAATTGAATACGAATTATTGGCAAGAAATAAAATTAAATAAAATTTCTGATTTATTGAGTTATTCATGGAAAAGTGAAAAAGTTAAAACATTTTTAAATAGATGGTCAATTTGTAATGACGTATTAACCCAATTTTAATATCAGGATGTCTTAATGACATTAAAATGCGCCAATTCTGTTTTATACCAGGAAAAGTGACTTGTTTGCAATGCTATAAGATCTATGGGTTCGGTCTACTCAATGAAATCAATTACCTAGCAAATCCTTCTAAGTGACGATACTATAAGTTTAATCCGGTTAGAATACCTCTATTTTTCCTAGCTGTAGCTGAGCGAATAGCAACAAAAATTACATAATATGGCGATCTGGAACAATGTCATGAAATTGAATATCTGTATGAATATCTGGTAGTAGGCTTGTAATACGAAAAATCGGGATTGGCGGTACACGGTTCCGAGACCCAACATTTATCTATGTAAACGAAGTGTTAAGAGATGGGTAGAGTAAAAATATAAAGCGGCGGAGGTTTTACAGTAACGATGCTTCAAACACTCAGAACTTATACACATTTATTGATGGCAAAAAAGAAATATGTGGCTTATCAGAACTTTACTTTAAACAGCCTTGGCTGACACTGGAAACGTTTAGACAAACATGAAATAGCCGTATGATTAAACTCGACAGACATGGTTCCGACTTTCTCCATCTATCCAACTGCCTCTCCTTTGGCTAACCCATTTCTTCTTCTTCTTATTTCCTCTCCACTCTGCATTTTCTAGTTTACCTAAATCGGCGCATTCAACTTCCCCATCACTTTCATTCTGCTCTTATCCAAGTCTTACTATTACTAATACTCTTAATCTTATCCTTATGTTATTATTAATCTTCCTCCTGTTAACCTCTTTTTATTGCTTTGTTTCAAACCATTACCCTTATTCTTACTTTTACTTTCACTTTCCCTTTACCTCTTGTTCTCTTTATTTCTCGCACTTCCCTGCTACCTTCTCTAATTGTCCTTCCCATTTCCTCTGCTTTCTCTTTTCTTTCACGTCCCCGTTTCCAATGCGGAGATAATCAAGTTTAGCATATTTCTGCACAGTATATTATTAAGTTTGTAAAAAGGTAGCAAAACAGTACCAGCAATTTTTCCTCCCTACTACTTTAAAATTTATTACCGGATTATGAGGCCGTCAAATTTTTTCGTACTAATGTCTTCACCAGTTTGGTTTTAGTGCGTCATGGTCGTGCAACTGAAATTTATTACAAAATTGAACAATGTCAACACCACATTAGCTACTGGTTTATATGTAATTCAATAATATAAATATAGTGTTAAAAAACACGCAAATCCAATACAGAGATTGGGTCTGGGATTAATTTAACAATATTAGTTTATAATATATGTAGTTGCAGTTCTTAAATTTACTATTATATATTGATGCATCATTATTGTAGTTTTAAGAGGACATTGCACCAGCGTTTTCAACAACTGCCTGGTTTTTGCATTCATAATGCGAAATTAATTCGGCTTGATTATTATCTAACCTCTGGACGACTAATCCAAAGTCAAACACCAAATAAAGAAACCTCTTCGAGAAATGGCAGCGCTCACTTCATTTTCTAAGGCCTGGTTTTTCAGTAGTTGGTTAAGCTAAGCTTAAACTCTAGTCAAATTTAAACTCCAGTTAAACTGCTGAGCAGTTTTTCAGTCAAAGTTTAAGGCTGCTTTTGGGGTATGGTTTTTTGTGCGGAAACATTGGTTTTTTATTATCTAGATATTTTGTAGACACATAAGCAGCTGGATTTTGCTTACCCAAAAAACATTTAAAAGACATTTCTCCAGCTAAATATATATCTAGTTCCGGAGGTAAAATCCAACATCATTATCTAGTTATTATTAAGAATTCATGAGCTTAACACCGGCTTATAATAAATGAATGTTCAATTATTATGTTTTTCTGAACGAAACTGAAAGGAAAGAAGAAAGATTCGCGGTTCGAATCTCGGTGAAACCTTTAATAATATTACGAAATTGCCTGATGATGAATTCGTGGCGGTTTTCGAAATGTACCATCGTAATATGCCAATAAATGTTTCTTTCTTTTCAGTTTCTCTCAGAAAAACATAATAACACACATGAACATTCAATTATTATAAGCCGGCGTTAAAATCATGAATTCTTAATAATAAGTATAAATTGAACACACCATTAAAACAAACAAACATAAATATGTAAAATTGAGCACGAGTTTACAAAGCTTCTCATTCGCAACGAAAACAAGAAACTTTACAATAACAAATCTACAGACTACGCAAATTAATAGAGGCAGAATGTCTCAATTGTGTTGTTAGTGTAGAAATGAGATAAATTGAATTGAGCAATGAAACAAATACAAGCAGGACAGCCTAGTGGTTAAGGCAACTGCAAGTTTCACCGTTTAATTCGCTGTTCGAATCTCGGTGAAACCTTTAATAACATTACGAAATTGCCTGATGATGAATTCGTAGCGGTTTTCGAAATGGTACCATCGCAATATTCCAGTAAATGTTTATTTCTTTCTTTTTAGTTTTTCTCAGAAAAGCATAATAATTGAACATTCCTCATTCCATAACCTCATGAATTCTTAATAATAATAATTTGATTTCTTGATAATTTAATTTGAACACACCATTAAAACAAACAAACATAAATTATCTAGTTATTCTTAAACCAGAAAGGTATTTCTCCAGCGAAATATATATCTAGTTCCGGAGGTGATATCCAACATCATTATCTAGTTATTCTTAAACCAGATAGTTCTCAAGTTGATATCCAACTTCATTCTCCAATCACTATGCAACCTTTGAGAAATTTTGTAAAATGTATAGTTCTCGAGTTGATCTCCAACGTCATTAGCATTTTCAAATTATTATCCAACCTTTGAGAGATTTTGAGACATGTACAGTTCTCAAATGAATTTTCATCACGTTTCTCCAGTTGATATACTACATTGGATATCGAGTTGAGGTGAAGTTAAAAAAAAAAGATAAACACCTGATTGATAGCTGATTGATAGCCTTTATGAAGCGTAATTTATCAAAAATAAATCAAATATATATATTTTATTTTCGTGAAAATACTGTATTATTGGAATATTACACCTGAGTCCAGGCAAAGAACCACAAGTTGGGAACTATCATTTTTCAACTTACGTAATAGCATTGAGGGCATGCACCTGTAACTTCCGCTCCCTGAATGGGATTGGCGCAGATGCCCGGCTGGTTGATATTTTCGTCAAAGCAAAATCTGACATCACCGCCATCCAAGAAATGCGTTGGACGAAGCAAGGAAGAAAGAAGATCAAAAATTGTGACATCTATTGGAGTGGCCATACGAATAAGCGCAGTTTCGGCGTCGGATTCGTGGTGGGAGAGACTTTGTCGCCAAGTGCTGGCGTTTACACCTGTGGACGAGCGTCTCGCCGCTATCCGAATAAAAGCAAAATTTTTTAATATATCATTCATCTGCGCCCATGCACCGACAGAGGAGAAAGACGATGAGGTGAAAGGCACTTTTTATGAACAATTAGAACGCACATGCGAGCGCTGCCCCCGTCATGATATAAAAGTCGTGCTTGGCGACTTTAACGCCAGGGTGGGCAAAGAAGGTGTTTTTGGCCCTACAGTCGGAAAGTTCAGCCTACACAATGAAACTTCTCCTAACGGACTGAGGCTGATTGAGTTTGCCGGTGCTCGAAACATGGTCATATCCAGCACGATGTTCATGCATAAAAAGATACATCAAGCTACATGGCTGTCTCCTGATCGAAATACTCGCAATCAGATCGATCACGTTGTGATAGACGGACTGCATACCTCCAGTGTTTTAGATGTGCGCACGATCCGAGGACCTAACATCGACTCGGACCATTATCTCGTTGCAGCCAAAATACGCACCCGCCTCAACACGGCTAAAACCAAGGAACAAAAAACACATGGAAAGCTAGACGTCGAAAAGCTTCAATCACAACAGATTGCCAATGATTTCACCACTCGACTCTCACACCTGCTCTCTGAGAGCACAACTCATCCTGAAGGAATACAGGAGCAGTGGGAGCATATCTCCAAAGCGCTTCGTACTGCCGCCAAAGAAAAAATTGGTTACCGGCGGCCACGAAAAAACAACTGGTACGATGAAGAATGCCTCGTTGCAACCGAAAGAAAAGACGCTGCCTACAGGGCTACGTTAAAAGCGAGCGCGACAAGAGGAGTGTGTGAACGCTATCCTGAGTTGAAAAGGGAAGCGAGACGCCTTTACAGGAAGAAAGAAGCAGAAGCAGAAAGGCGTGAGTGCGAGGAGCTTGAGCTGCTAGCCATAGAATAGCAATAACCAGATTGAAAACAACAAGGCCGTGGGCGCTGATAGATTGCCTGCGGAGCTATTCTAGTACGGCGGCGAGGAGTTGGTAAGGCGCATGCAGCAGCTTCTTAGCAAAATATGGGCGGACGAGTGCATGCCCGACGGTTGGAATCTAAGTGTTCTTTGCCCAGTCCACAAGAAGGTGGATACTGCAAAATGCACCAACTATCGTGGAATCGGCCTTCTTAATATCGCATATAAGGTCCTTTCAAGTGTATTGTGCGAAAGATTGAAGCCCACCGTGAACCGGCTGATTGGACCTTATCAGTTTGGCTTCAGACGTGGTAAATCTACCATCGACCAGATTTTCACAATGCGCCAAATCTTGAAAAAAAAAAACAGTGAAAAGAGAATCGACACACATCACCTCTTCGTCGACTTTAAGGCCGCCTTCGACAGCATGAAAAGGAGCTGCCTATATGCCGGTATGTCTGAATTTGGTTTCCCGCAAAACTTATACGGCTGTGCAAAATGACGTTGAGCAACACCATCAGCTCAGTCAGAATTGGGAAAGACCTCTCCGAGCCGTTGGAAACTAAACGAGGTTTCAGACAGGGTGACTCCCTATCGTGCGATTTCTTTAATTTGATGCTGGAGAAAATTATACTAGCTGCAGAACTTAACCGCACTGGAACAATATACTATAAAAGCGTGCAATTACTGGCATATGCCGATGACATTTTATATCATCGGCCTAAACACCCGCGCTGAAGCGGTAAAGATGCGGCTGATGGTGAATGAGGACAAAACGAAGTACCTGCTGTCATCGAGCAAAGAGTCAACGCATACGCGCCTTGGCAACCACGCTACTGTTGGCAGCCATAATTTCGAAATAGTAAAAGACTTCGTTTATTTGGGAACCAGCATCTACACTAGCAACAACATCAGCACTGAAATCCAGCGAAGAATCAATCTTGCCAATAAATGCTACTTTGGACTAGGTAGGCAATTGAAAAGTAAAGTCCTCTCTCGGCGAACGAAAATCATACTCTACAAGTCACTTATCGTACCCGTCCTGCTATATGGGGCAGAAGCCTGGACCATGACAACAGCAGATGAAGCGGCTTTGGGAGTGCTCGAGAGAAAAGTTCTTCGAAAGATTTATGGACCTCTACGCGTTAGCGATGGCGAGTACCGAAGAAGATTTAATGATGAGCTGTACGAGCTATACGCAGACATCAACATAGTCCAGCGAATTAAAACGCAGCGACTGCGCTAGCTAGGCCATGTTATGCGAATGAAAGATGATGCTCCGGCCAAGAAAGTGTTTCTTTTGGAACCCGCCTATGGAAGCAGAGGTAGAGGGCGGCTCCCACTCCGTTGGAAGGACCAGGTGGAAACTCCCTTGGTGTGACCAATTGGCGCCGGTTGGCGGAGCGAAGGAGCGACTGGCGCGCCTTGTTGGACGGCCATAACCGTTTAGATGAAAATTCGGTGCGAGTTTTTTCCCTTCTCCCATTCCTCGTATTCTAAATAAAAATTCCTTGTGAGTTTTTTCACTTCTCCCTTTCCTCCTATTCTGAACAATGTTCGAAAAAGAGGAAACCGGTTATGGGAGAAAAGAGGGAGATTTCTTTGCCATTTCATAGGAGCTTTTTCACTAGTTAAATTAAATGGAATGCATCAAAATAGTTAAAGGAAATTCGTTCTTTTAAGAAAGAACACTTATTTGTACAAATTTGTGCTAAAATATGTATTTACATTCTACCACAATATTCTCACTGTTAATACAACAACAACCACAATATTCTTTATTTTAAGTCGAAAAGTATATCATAACCAACGGAAGAGTTCTTTGTATATTTGATGCAGCCATCCAGAAATTGCGCAAGGATTTTTTAACAAGGCTTAATTAGATTTTGGCATATGGCGAAAGGCAAACTCAACTCGACGTGGCCGCCAGAAAATTGCTTTGCAGAATGAAAGCAGGCAACTCCGGCGGATTTGTGTTATCCCGCCGTCTTCTTCTTTTACTGTTTTCACACAGACGGCTTATTGAATAATAAAGACAGTTTTCTACATTAAGACGCTTATTGAGCTCAATCTTCCCTACAAAATTCGAATCTATTATTATTTCATTAGTAGCTAATCGAATGCCTAATGAAGTCAAAAGCACAATGCAACTCTGTTGGCAGCGTTCCGCTTCCGTTTCCGTTTCTTAGTTTTCAAAGCAAATGGCGGAACGATACAAGGTGGCCGCATCGAACAGCTGATTATAACCTTTTTTATTTGATTTGATACATCAACTACCGGCGCAGTACGATTTTGACATTTGTCCATCGAATTTACAAGTACATGGAATTTTTTTGTTTGTAGGTATGTCACCATGCTCCCACCTTGTATCGTTCCGCCATGATTGTCTGTCTCATCCTTCATACTAATCGAGCAGTTACTTCTGTGTGAAAGCAAAAAATTTACGATTTCCTTAGCAGGTGAAATGAGATCATTAAGTGTCTGTGTGAAAACAGTATTATGCTCCTCTGTTGATGTTGCTGTGGCACCAATTCATTACTCATTTCTGTGAATACCACATGCAATGCAATAATGTGCATTGTTTATACCTTACTTCTTAATTTCACACGAATTCGCAACAATAATTAAACTTTTCAATTTTTTAAACAAAAGAAGAAATGCGCAACGAAATTTCAATTGACAAAACAGCTGACCTCGAAAATTCGAAATTCCTATTCCCCAATTTTTCTTCTCCCTAGGAGAAAAGAATTGGAGGAATTTTTCCGCGGGAATAAAAAAATCCTCGAGAACAAAATTCCGCGAGAATATTTAGAATTGCTCTGTATGATTCTCAAGTTTAGCCACTGTTTCGTAACAACTCTTTTGAGATGTTAGAGGTATGCTAGTTATCAACATGAGCTCTAATGGTACTCAGCCCAAATGCTTGATGGGTATATTTGACGCCATTTCGAACGAACGCAAATCACCGTTAGGTTAACTAGGGTTTAAGCTTGCCAGATCGGCCGCTTAAGCTCAGCTTAAACTTCACTTAAAGTAGACTGAAAAACGACAGAAGAAGTTTAACTGACAAACTGAGTTAAACTTGTACTGAAAAACCGGGCCTAAATCTGATAGTGACATAGGGGTGAATAAATGGTGACTTATAACCATAAAGCCATAACCAGATAACACAGCTGATCGAACCTACCTTATTGAAATCAATGTAATCGATTAATGGTGCCTTACCATAACGCTAACTCGATTACATTGATTTCCATAAGGTAGGTGTGATCAGCTGTTTTATCTGGTTTATGGCTTTATGGTCACCATTTATTCGCCCTTTAACGAGTCTACCTTTTTTGCATATTTATACCTTTCATGAAAATGAAATGGTATATTAATTTCGCCACGAAACCCAAAATTGTAAGTCCTTAAAGGAAAATAGATAGACCCACCATTAAGTATACCGAAATAATCAGGATGAAGAGCTGAGTTGATTTAGCCACACCCGTCTGTCCGTCTGTCTGTTTGTATGCAAACTAGTCCCTCAATTTTTGAGATATCTTGATAAAATTGTTGTCTGAAAAAAATTATAAAGATCGTTGGTATATATAGTATATATATGGTGGTATATATAGTATATATATATAGTATATATAGTATATATATATAGTATATATATATTTTTTCGCAATTTCAGCCCCATTTTAACAGCTAGAAGCTTCACATTTCGCCGAATGCTTACGTATAAAGCATATATTGTTGTCTGAAAAAATTATAGAGATCGGTTGTATATATAGTATATATCTCATACAACCGATTGTTCAGATAAGAAACTTTTCTCAATTTCTACCCCATTTTAACAGCTATAAGCTTCAAATTTCACCGATTGCTTACGTATATGGTATATAATGTTGTGTAAAAAAATCTTAGAGATCGGTGATATATATGATGGTATATATAGTATATATATATTTTTTTTTGCAATTTCAGCACCATTTTAACAGCTAAAAGCTTCAAATTTCACCAAATGCTTACGTATATAGCATATATTGTTTTCTGAAAAAATCATAGAGATCGGTGGTATATATATTATATACCCCATATAAACTGTCATTTTTGCCCCTTTTTTACGGCTAGAAGCTTCAAAATTCATCAAATAGTTACGTTTACGTTAAATATTTTTGAAATACGTGATTCGTAGTCATAGTTTTTACATGCAGGCCACAAAAAACGTGAAGCTTTGCATCCTCACACAAAGTACTTACCTATTTTTTATTTTATATTTATCTTAAAAATCGTTTAGGTATGTACATCTGTTCACTTTATATTTCTTATCTTATACATCCGATTATTTGGAGATTACGAACGGGATAAGATTATTGTTCAGCCCCATTCGTGAAATGTATGAAGTCTTCGGCACAGCCGACGACAGTTCCGTCCTTACTTGTTTTATCTTAACATATGCGTATTCCATTATGAACTCTTATTTTACCTACATAGATATTTACAAAGTATGTATGTAATATACTGCAAAACTATTAACTCATTTATATTTTTTTCATTGCAGGTTTTCACACCAGTTCGCATTTATTTGCTAATCGCGAAGGTGCCCACCAAAGTAAGTTGAATCCAAAATAATAAAGAAAAACTGACAACTGCAAGAAAAACAAATTGCATTTACAATTTCCATCACGTTAAACTAATGAAGATTTTATTTTCCCCACTTTTTCACTCTCTCTAGATCGAATGCCACTTTCACTACTTGGACATACAGGCAGTGGAAAGTAAAAAATCCGCACACTTCTCGATCATAACGAACGATCGCGCATATTCATTTGTAACCAGCTTTGATGCGGGGAGCTTTAGTGCGGTAAGTGCAAACATAAATATGTACATAAGTACGAAACTAGCAGCAAAGTGCATTGAATATTTAATTGGTTATTAACTTTAACAATTTACATTTTTAATTACAGAATGCTGATGTTATACTCACCGATTTGGCATCGGCAATTAAGCACATTTTTCCAACAGTTCCTCTTAAGTACATCATAAGAAGGGTAAGTAAGTGTGTGCAGAATGTGCATATGTACATATGTAGATAGTCAATGTACATATATAAAATAGGCAATCGAATATGTAGTAAATAAATATATGCGTGTTCTGTAGGGTGGGTCGATTTGTATAGACGAAAGTTAACCGATATCGCGCCATCGATTTTTCGATAGAGTTTGGGCTCAGGAAAAAAAGTTCCACTACGCATACCCAAAAAAATTATTTTCGAGCCTGCGAAATTTCATTTTTTGACTTTTTTTCGACATTGATTTTTAAGGTTTTTTTCATGACCTACTAAAAAAAATGTTCATATGTATACATGAAAATGTTACAATCAAATGAAATTTTTTTTAGTAGGTCATGAAAAAAACCTTAAAAATCAAAGTCGAAAAAAGTAAAAAAAAAAAATGAAATTTCTCAGGCTTTAAAATTATTTTTTTTTGGGTATGATATCGGTTAATAAATCGACCCAGTCTAATGTTCCGATGTAATGAGTTTATGCGGTGTTGAAGTAGGAGGTTTGTAGCACCCGTTCATGAACAGCTAATTGACATATGATATTAGGTCACATTTTGCATTGGAAAGTGTTTGGTGCAAATTAGTGTGCAAATATGTTCGAGTATGCATGTACCACGTCATATGTGCATACATATTTACATATGTAAATGCCAATTAGTAAATTGTATGCACAGTTAAAAGTGTTTGACATTTGCTCAGACAAGCTAATTAAAATGCTGAAGTGATGAAACAAAAAATTACGACGATATTCACTCAACCTTTCTTCCTTAAATTGATAAATGCAGTTAGAAAAACTTCGTACAAATTTCCCTGCAAATTTACAAGCTACTAAAAGCAAGTACAAAATTCATGTGATATGTACAATTGCGAGTACAAAACTAACAGCAAAAGCTAAAATTTACTGTAGTTGTGCATCGGGAAGTTTTTAAAAAACCGTCATGAAAATTTCAAAATTCTTTCGTTTAATTTTTTATTGAATTTGTTGAGTATGCAGCTTTTTTGTTCAATTGATTTTAGTCTAATGAGACCAGAGCTGTAAACAATCATTTCGATTAATAATCAACGATTGTCTAGTTTATTTGATTGCGATCAATTTTTTTTTTTTTTTGTGATTAGAAAATTTACAAACCAATTCGTTTGCAAACACCTTCATTGTAATGAATTTAGAAACGCAATCAAATACTATGATTGCAATCCTCAAATATACAATAATTTAGAATTTCTGTTAGTTTCTGTGTATATGCACACTCACGATTAAAAATGCTTGAAATACGGTCATGGAAGACTAAGCTTGACGTTGCTTTTTTAATTCGTTTGATATTTCATAGTAAATTCTAAAAATTGTTACTACTGAAGGGCCAATAATAAATTTGACAAAAAAACCAAAATTAGTGCTTTTTGAACTGCAGTAACAATTTATGTATAAATGATTGCAGCAGAAACGTGATTGCAATCACATACGCACACATGATTTTAGATTGTAATTTGTATACAATAAATGATTGTAAGCAAAACGTGATTGCATTCAAATACTCATAAATGATGTTAGATTGTAGTTTTTACATTCAAACATGGTTTAGATCAAATTTGTTTAAAATATTAGTTCTACTTTGTGATTGCAATCATATATGATTGCAATATTTTACAGCTCTGGACGAGATACAAGTTTGAGGTCCCTTCTTGTTTGCACCGACTTTTAACCATTTTCTGTACGAAGGGTATTTCTGTTTTTCAATATAAAAATAAAATCATGCGTGCTTTGTATGGAAGAAAATCTGAAAATGCCTTCAAAAAAACTTGTCTTTACTAATTTGAAGTACTTAGAACTCGAAGTTCGTAGACTAAAAGAAGTCGAAGTACAAAACTGCATATTCATAAAGCTCACTAAAATTCTAAATGTCATATAGCTATTCCTGAAATGTCTAAAATTTTCCAATTTTTTCGAAACCGTTTTCAAAATTGGTTTCGTTACAAAAATTTAAATTTGAAACATGCTGAAAATTATTCTTAAAAGCAAATCATTTTTATACTCAGCTGTGCAGAGCTCACAGAGTATATTAACTTTGTTCGCATAACGGTAATCCGCAACGGCATAAACTAATCGAGATAGATATAGACTTCTATATATCAAAATGATCTAGGCGAAAAAAGAAATTTATTTAGCCATGTCCGTGCGTCCGTGACTCCGTCCGCCGTAAACACGATAACTTGAGTAAATTTTGAGGTATCTTGATGAAATTTTGTATGTAGGTTCCTGGGCGCTCATCTCAGATCGGTATTTAAAATGAACGAAATCGGACTACAACCACGCCCACTTTTTCGATATCGAAAATTTCGAAAAATCCAAAAAGTACGATAATTCATTACCAAAGACGGATAAAGCGATGAAACTTGGTAGGTGGGTTGCTCTTATGACGTAGAATAGAAAATTAGTCAAATTTTGGACAATGGGCGTGGCTTCGCCCACTTTTGAAAAAAGGTAATTTGAAAGTTTTGCAAGCTGTTATTTGGCAGTCGTTGAAGATATCATGATAAAATTTGGCAAAAGCGTTACTCCTATTCCTATATGTGTGCTAAATAAAAATTAGCAAAATCGGATGACGAACACGCCCACTTTAAAAAAAAAAAAAAATTTAAGTCAAATTATAACAAAAAATTTAATATCTTTACGGTATATAAGTAAATTATGTCAACATTCAACGCCATTAATGATATGGTGCAACAAAATACAAAAATAAAAGAAAATTTCAAAATGGGCGCGGCTCCGCCCTTTTTCATTTAATTTGTCTGCTTTTAATGCCATAAGTCGAACAAAAATTTACCAATCCTTGTGAAATTTGGCTGGGGCATAGGCTCTATGACGATAACTGTTTTCTGTAAAAATGGCCAAAATCGGTTGAAGCCACGCCCAGTTTTTATACACAGTCGACCGTCTGTCCTTCCGCTCAGCCCTTAACACGATAACTTGAGCAAAAATCGATATATCTTTACTAAACTTATTTCACGTACTTATCTGAACTCAGTTTATCTTGGTATAAAAAATGGCCGAAATCCGACTATGACCACGCCCACTTTTTCGATATCGAATATTACGAAAATTGAAAAAAAAAAATGCCATAATTCTATACCAAATATGAAAAAAGGGAGGAAACATTGTAATTGGATTCGTTTATTGACGCAAAATATAACTTTAGAAAAAACTTGGTAAAATGGGTGTGACACCTTCCATATTAAAAAGAATAAAATGAAAAAGTTCTGCAGGGCGAAATCAAAAGCCCTTGGAATTTTGGCAGGAATACTGTTCGCTTTATTACACATATAAATAAATTACCGCTACCCGACAGATGATGTTCTGGGTCACCTTGGTCCACATTTTGGTCGATATCTCGAAAACGCCTTCACATGTAAAACTAAGGACCACTCCCTTTTAAAACCCTCGATAATACCTTTAATTTGATACCCATATCGTACAAACACATTGTAGAGTCACCCCTGGTCCACCTTTATGGCGATATCTCGAAAAGGCGTCCACCTATAGAACTAAGGCCCACTACCTTTTAAAATACTCTTCAAAGCCTTTCATTTGATTCCCATATCGTACAAGCACATTGTAGAGTCACCCCTGGTCCATCTTTATGGCGATATCCCGAGATGGTGTCCACCTATAGAGCTATGGCCCACTCTTTAATACCTTCCATTTGATACCCATGCAATACAAACACATTCCAGGGTTACCCTAGGTTCATTTTCCTACATGTTGATTTTCCCTAATTGTGTCTCCAAAGCTCTCAGTTGAGTATATAATGTTCGGTTACACCCGAACTTAGCCTTCTTTACTTGTAGCTATTTTTTTGCTCTCAGGTGTGCTTACTTTATTGACTTTATACTTGTTTTTGGTAGCTTGTAAAGTGGTAAGCAAATTTGTAGCAAGCTTTATATTGGCGGCCGTCGTGGTGTGATGGTAGCGTGCTCTGCAAACCACACCAAAGATCCTGAGTTCGCTCCCCGGTCAACCAACATCACAATTTTAAAAACACGTTTTTTCAATTAGAAGACAATGTTTCTAAGCGGGGTCGCCCCTCGGCAGTGTTTGGCAAGCACTGAGTGTATTTCTGCCATGAAAAGCTCTCAGTGAAAATTCATCTGATTTGCAGATGCCGTTCGGAGTCGGCATTAAACAAGTAGGTCCCGTCCCACCAATTTGTAGGAAAAATTAAAGAAACACGACGAAAATAGGAAAAAAGCTCGGCCTAAAATCTCGTCGGAGGTTATCGCGCCTCACATTTTTTTTTTTTTTTTTTTTTTTCTTACTTCACAGTATTTCATATTCAGATATTTCACTAGTTTTTGTTAAACAATTGATTCAAGTTTAATGGAAATAAAAACACTGATAAAGCTTCCGAATCAGTGAGGGTGAGAGTGGGGCTGATGAAGAGGGTGAAAGTGGGGATGAGGGTGAGGGTCAGGATGAACCTGATTGTGAGGGTGAATGTAAACCCAGCCTTGGTGGTCCAAGGTCTAGATAAAATGTCCCTTTGGCTTTTGGTTTTAGTCTCAAAATTTATATATGTATGTAAATACCATCGCGTCCAAAATGCATACCTACACAATAAAGTTCTCAAGCCACATATTGCCGCCTAGGAAAGGACGCTGCAGACCTGTCGGAACAGCAGACAAAGAACTGGGACCACTCCTACATATCGAGGTAAAATTACTCTTTTTCTTCTTTGTTCTAGGTATAGCAATATATTAAACTCTGACATGCCTATGGGTACATATACATAATTCTCTACATTGATGAAAAAGAAACCATTTTAAAACAATTCTAAATAATTTTCATTTTCCAGAGAGGAAAGTCTATAAATGTTTTGCAAAAATCTTTCTAATAACCTCTATCATATCAAGGCGGAAAACAATGAAACGCCGTACCGTTTCTTGTTTTGAAGCGATCGAAGCGTTTTGTACAAAACTACTTCCGTATCCGCCGATTCCTTTCTCAAGATCATTACTTATCTTTCAGATCTTTTATGGTTCGATATCGCTTTTGTTGTGGGGCGCGTTAAAGAGATCTTCCCATATTCTTCTTTTCGCCTTTTAGCACATTGATTAGACCAGTTCAACACCAGTTGTACTGATTTTGACAAACTTTTATCAGTTTTTCAGTATACTTGTAGGGTATACAAAACTCAAGTGTTGACAATATTATCCTCAAATCAGTACTTACATCAAATTCTCCTCATACATAAAATACAATTGGCATATTTTTTTACTGACTACAGAGTTCACTTGCTCTGCCATAATTGACGGTTATGTGCGTACGAGTCATATATAAATACTTACTTAACATAAGTGTATACCCTGGTCTACAAATCATCCGGTACGTGCCGATGTCATTGACTTGAACTCAGCTTTCATCTACTTATTACATATTTCACTGTAATTCATTGGAGCTAACTCATCGTCCACCTCGCTTTTTGATTCCTCTTCTTTAGCTGTGTATGCTGTATTAGCTAGGCCCTTTGCCAGCTATGAGTTTAACGTTTTCCTCAACATTTCGTTTTGATTGAGTTTGTTTACATAGTTTGCAAGTCTTTATTAATTCATTTGTGCGCGTGTGCCAATATTCAATTTTGTACTTGCCGCGTATACGTTCATGAGGTGATTATATATGGCCCCCACTATGTTAGATGCTAGTGCTTATTAACATTTCTATTGTTGTAATTTTAGGTTAAATTGTGCAGTCAAACCGAGCACGCGTGCATCATATGTAATATGTGTTGATATAATTGCTTTAGCTTTTTTTTTATGAAGTCTTATGTCATTGGAATTTTTCAAAGAGTTATGAAGCTATTAGGAATATAGCCCATGTACACATATGTCTCTATAATATCGCAAGAAACCTTGGAAAAACTTCGCTTAGGCCAGACCATACATCTGTAGTGGGTTTCCGGTCATAAAAGGGATAGACGGTAACGAAAAGGTCGACAAGTTGGGAAAGGAGGGTGCAACACTCACTGAGTCAACGATAGACGTCCCAATCCGCTTGGAGAAATCAAAAGGAGACAGGAGTTGCATATGATCCATCAAGCAGGAAAGGCGTGGACAAAGGCGCGAGGCAGCAAAATGTCTAAGATCATGTGCAAAGCCTACTATATTAGACTCACAAGGTGGCTCATATCTCGGAAGGGAGAAGACTTAAGGCTCACGATGAGTATTTGCCTAGAATACGAAGTTATTCTATAACGTACGACCTGACACCTGATTGGGGTTCTTCCGTTTGGTCGTCAAACAAATTCTGGTAACACTATTGACATATGCAGTCTATGTGAGGTCTTTATTGACCGGCCAGTTCAACCTAACCTAATATGGTAGAGTTTCAGGATTGTGTGGTTAAAGTGGTAGAATATCTACTACTAATTTAGTGGTAGAAGCCCGAACACTGCAGACAAACTATAAATAATGCTGGTAAAATGGAGTAAATTATTGCGACTTGAGTTAAGTCAAAGATATTTACGGTAGGTAATAATATCATATAGTCCTTTGCGGCTAGCACTTACCTTCTTCTGGGCCGAAAATATGTAATTATGAACAAATACGATTTTTACTTCTTCCTACGATGAAAGCAATTCGAACAACGTCTGCGGGAAAAGCAGGGAGGAAGGTATAATCGCTGCGACCCAGGTAGCTCAAGAAGGTAATAAAAACCCGTTTTGATGCCATAAAACTCGTTTGAAGCTACGAATCAGCTCGAGTTCTTTATAAAATCAAGAATAAGTAAGAAGTAAGAATTTAAATTTTTAAAGTCTCCAAAAGGCAATTCTGTGTAGATTTGGTTCAGGGCCTTATTATGCTCGTCTGGATCAAATGGCTGTGTTGACAGGTGCCGAATCTCATCATAATGCTTATAGAGATGTTCCTTCCTGCCCCCAAACTCCAACCATCGATTTCGGTGGCATTATCGAACGTTAACCCCAAAATCTTTAGGTGAGGGACAGTCGGTAGCGTACATCATCTACGTGAATGTCCAATATTCGCGTCATCTGTTCCTTCCACGTCGTAACCAGAGTCAAAAAATTGGAACAAAAAAAGGCAAAAAATTAAAAATATTTATAGTTTTAGCGTTAGCGATGGTTGGAATTTGGGGGCAGGACAGTTCCTCAATGTTATTGTGAGCGAAATGAGAGGATTACTGTTGAGGTAGGTTTGGTTTTTATGTCCAACAATTCGTTGCACGAAAATAATATAGTTTTAAGCATAACATGCATTTTTTTTTGTGATCTTATACTTCGTGCAATCTGTGCATCGTTGCAAGGCAAAGCGAATCCCCCTAATATGTCTTTTTACTTCCTTTATATTAGGTCGATTGAATATTTGTCCGCTGTTCATACAAATCTTGCAATCGATTTTTAAGTAACTTCTCATTGAGCTACAAACGTGAAACTTTACACATAGGTTAGAACACCGTGACAATGCAACAAAAGGAAAAGCAATTCCGTTATGTGGCGCACGGATAGAAATAATTAGATAAGAATTTGAAAATTATCAGACCAGCTTTTAAGTACCTTCTCGATGAGCTAGATACTTAAAACTTCAAACTTTATGCAGAGGTCGATGACACGATACAAAAAGGTTCGCTAGGGGGCGTACGGGATGAGATATTTAGAAAAATCGTACGAAACGGAGGAAATTTTGGGATTGATTTTTATGTAAGTGCGCATTTAGCTACAACTGTAAAACTTCACAGATAGGATAAGAGGCCGGGAAAATTTAAGAAAAGGAAAAAAAAATTCCTTTAGGTGGGGTACGGATCGAAATATTTAGATAAGAATTCGGAAATTTGGTTTTTGAGATCGATTTTAAAGTAACTTCTCAATTAGCTACAAACATGAAACCTCAGGGACAGGTTAAGACACCGTGACAAAGGAAAAAAAGGAGAAAAAATTCCGTTAAGTGGCGCACGGATCGAAAAAATTTGATAGTAGATAATTTGGAAATTTGAAGCCGGGTTTTAAGTAACTTCTCGATGAGCTAGAGGCTAAAAATTTAGAGCTTAATTCAGAGGACGATGATAGCCGATGACACTAGGGGCGCACGGAGTGAGATATTTAGAAAAATCAAACGGAACGGAGGGAATTTTGGGATTGATTTTTATGTAAGTTCTCATTGAGCTACAAGCGTAAAACTTAACAGATAGGTTAAGAGACCGAGAAATGTAAGAAAAGGAGAAAATAAAAATAAAATAAAAAACTTTAAGCACTTCCTTTAAATAAATGGGCGAAAAATGTCTCCTTATATGAGGACATAATACCTGGGCGACCAAGCTTTGCTCGGCTACGTTTCGTTGTGCTGGCAACGTTTCCCGAGTATCTTCATGCGCCGAATTATTAATTTCAAACATTTTTTAGTTATACACTATGAAAGTCTCACAATTTTATTACATTCCAAAAACTTTTAAATTTCACGAATGACAACTATCAGTTAGTTTAATTAAATGTCAACTTACTTCCCTAAGCGCCATCTGTTGGTAAGTAGTTAAATGATTAGATGTTTTAAAATTTGCCTCTAAGTGTTCAACGGTAGCAAATTACCTTGGTGAGATATCTTTTTGCTTAATGGGGAGTGAAATACCTTTCGTTTGATACTCATATGGGCATATTTCATGCATTTTTTTTAATTTCGAATAGGTGGCAACCCTAAATTGCAACTCTACTCAAAAATGGCCTATTGTAATGCGGAGTTAAATACCTTTCGTTTGATACCCATAGCGGCATATCTCTTGGAATTTTTGTATTTCGAATAGGTGGCAACTCTACTCAAAAATGTCCCTATTGTATTGCGGAGTGAAATACCTTTCGTTTGATACTCATATGGGCATATCTCATGAAATTTTTTTTATTTCGAATAGGTGGCAACCCTAAATGGCAACCCTACTCAGAAATGTCCCTATTGTAATGCGGAGTGAAATACCTTTCGCTTGATACCCATATCGGCATATCTCATGCAATCTTTTTTTTAATTTCGAATAGGTGGCAACCTTGTGAAACATTCTGAGTGGCAACACCTAGGTAGAAAGTCTTAGAAGGTGATACATTATCTCTGTGCCAAATTTCATTTAAATCGGTTGAGCCGTTCCCGAGATCGGCTATACAAACAAACAAGAATTGCTCGTTTAACCCAGATAACCCTGATGTACTATATGTAGTACACCAATTTCATGTCGATTCACGCACGCGCCCGATGGCCAGGAAATAACGGGGATGTATTTTTGCATGCAGTAGAAATTGCGCAACACCGTTAGTAAGTGTTTACAGTCCCTCAGTGAGAGAAGTGCTCGTTGTCTTATTCAGAAAATTACTAATTTTGAAAAATTCAAAAGTATAACATACGATTTCAAAAGTGAGTTAAAATTTATATCATAAAATTTAAAAAATATATATTTTTTATTAAAAAATTATAGAGAAATAAACGAGTTTTTAAATGTGTAAAATTATAGTTAAATACATTGAAAATTAATTAGTAGTAAAAATGAGCAAATATTAGTGTACTACATATAGTACATTAGGAAGATAGGTGTCTACAAGAACTATTTTTTTGCAGGGGTCTCTGGCTTCATGAGGTTGTTGTTTTGTTGGAAGATGGTGAAGAAAACACTGGCGGCATCGATGAAGTGGTGTTGTTTCCTCCAGTTAATGCAAACGACGATGATTCTGGTCCTGAGGAAGCTTTTGGCGTAAAAAATTTTCCATCTGCCTAACTGCAAGCGCCAGCAGAAATAAAATTTTAGTGCAGCCGGGCCTGAAAGCTCATCGGATGAGTCGGGCCATAATATACCGTTATATATGTAGAACAACCGCATTTGATTTACATGTATAACTCTAACATGGGAGGAGTGGTACGTTCTGACCAAAATATAAGCTTGTATAGAACTTCAATGAGGGGCAAACGGTACTTGCCTTTGCTAGCCCACTGCATTGATATGGCGCTCCAAAACGCTTGGATCATACATCGCGAACGGGGCAGAAGTTTTGACCAACTGAGCTTTAGGCGTGCAGTGGCTACCATGCTGCTGACTGCCCATCGAAAGCAATCAACCTACCAAAAGGCCATCCAAGTTGCCCTAAATAAGCCGAGATTCGCTATGACCGTGTGGATCATCTTGTAGAGCCACAGGAAAAAACAAACCCGATGTGGATATTGCCATCAAAAAACCACTACAAGATGTGTAAAATGCAATATTGGAGTACATACAAAGTGTTTTGTAAACTTCCATTCCACTAAATAAAAATATATTTTTATCCCTTATATTCCTAATGTACTATATATAGTACACCTCTAAAATAATAAAAAAAAAATTTGTTTTTTTAAAAAGTATCAGTCTTTTTCTATAGCGGTTTTAAACAGAGATTTCCAATAAAAATCAAAAGTTTTCGCCTGAGTAACTTTTAGGGTTATCTGGGTTAAAGTTATAAGATAAGATTCTTGCTAAACTTTGATTTTTAAATTTTGACATAGAAATTGCAAAAATATTTATGAGAAGTAAAAATACAAGAATATGTATGTCTTTATATAAGGAGACATTTTTCGCTGATTTTTGTCCATTTATATAAAGAAAGTGCTTAAAATTTTTTTATTTTATTTTTATTTTACATTTGGTTAGTTCGCCTGTATTTTATTATCTTCAAAGTGGAATATAAAGCGACATTTTTTAGTTTAAATATTTTAGGCTAAAAATTGTTTAGGCTGGTGAGGGTGTTGTTAATGAAGCAAATGCTCAGTGTGAAAAGGAAAAATTAATTATTTCATTAAACAAAATTTTGATTGTAATTAGCTGGTAATTGGTATTAATTTTCACCACGCTAGAAAAAGGCTAAATTAAATTCCTCTATTGTGTCAATTTAAATTATATTTTTTCACTTAACCATTCAAAAATTTCTCTTACGGCCCAATGACGTTTGCTTTTCACCGGCCTTGCCTACATTCGTTGGTCAAATATGAAAATATGCCTGCAGTCTCAACTTACAAAACTTTAATTCAATGTTTTTTTTTATACTCAGTTGAGCAGAGCTCACAGAGTATATTAAGTTTGATTGGATAACGGTTGGTTGTACATATATAAAGGAATCGAGATAGATATAGACTTCCATATATCAAAATAATCAGGATCGAAAAAAAATTTGATTGAGCCATGTCCGTCCGTCCGTCCGTCCGTCCGTCCGTTAACAAGATAACTTGAGTAAATTTTGAGGTATCTTGATGAAATTTGGTATGTAGGTTCCTGAGCACTCATCTCAGATCGCTATTTAAAATGAACGATATCGGACTATAAGCACGCCCACTTTTTCGATATCGAAAATTTTGAAAAACCGAAAAAGTGCGATAATTCATTACAAAAGACAGCTAAAGCGACGAAACTTGGTAGGTGAGTTGAACTTATGACGCAGAATAGAAAATTAGTAAAATTTTGGACAATGGGCGTGGCACCGCCCACTTTTAAAAGAAGGTAATTTAAAACTTTTGCAAGCTGTAATTTGGCAATCGTTGAAGATATCATGATGAAATTTGGCAGAAACGTTACTCCTATTACTATATGTACGCTTAATAAAAATTAGCAAAATCGGAGAAGGATCACGCCCACTTTTAAAAAAAAAATTTTTTTAAAGTAAAATTTTAACAAAAAATTTAATATCTTTACAGTATATAAGTAAATTATGTCAACATTCAACTCCAGTAATGATATGGTGCAACAAAATACAAAAATAACAGAAAATTTCAAAATGGGCGTGGCTCCGCCCTTTTTCATTTAATTTGTCTAGGAAATTTGGTAGGGGCATAGATTTTATGACGTTAACTGTTTTCTGTGAAAATGGGCGAAATCGGTTAATGCCACGCCCAGTTTTTATACACAGTCGTCCGTCTGTCCTTCCGCATGGCCTTTAACAAGATAACTTGAGCAAAAATCGAAATATTTTTACTGAACTTAGTTCGCATGCTTACTTGAACACACTTTATCTTGGTATGAAAAATGAACGAAATCCGACTATGACCACGCCCACTTTTTCGATATCGAAAATTACGAAAAATGAAAAAATGCCACAATTCTCTACCAAATACGAAAGAAAGGATGAAACATGGTAAGGTAATTGGATTGTTTTATTGACGCGAAATATAACTTTAGAAAAAACTTTATAAAATGGTTGTGACACCTATCATATTAAGTAGAAGAAAATGAAAAAGTTCTGCAGGGCGAAATAAAAAACCCTTAAAATCTGGGCAGGTATTACATATATAAATAAAGTAGCGGTATCCAACATATGATGTTCTGGGTCACCCTGGCCCACATTTTGGCCAATATCTGGAAAACGCCTTCACACCACTCCCTTTTAAAACTCTCATTAATACCTTTAATTTGATACCCATATCGTACAAACTCATTCTAGAGTCACCCCTGGTCCACCTTTATGGCGATATCTCGAAAAAGCGAACACCTATAGAACGAAGGCCCACTCCCTTTTAAAAATACTCATTAACACCTTTCATTTGATATCCATATCTTACAAACAATGTCTAGAGTCACCCCTGGTCCACTTTTATTACGATACCTCGAAAAGGCGTCCACCTATAAAACTAAGGGCCACTTCCTTTTAAGATACTCATTAACTCCTTTTGTTTGATACCCATATTACATACCCACCTTTATGGCGATATCTCGAAACGGCATCCACCTATGGAACTAAGGATTACTCCCTTTTAAAATACTCATTAACACGTTTCTTTTGATACCCATATTGTACAAACAAATTCTAGGGTCACCCCTGGTCCACCTTTATGGCGATATCTCGAAAATGCGACCACCTATACAACAACCACCACTCCCTTTTAAAACCCTCATTAATACTTTTAATTTGAAACCCATATCGTACAAACAAAGTCTAGAGTCACCCCTGGTCCACCTTTATTACGATACCTCGAAAAGGCGTCCACCTATAGAACTAAGGTCCACTCACTTTTAAAATACTCATTAACTCCTTTTGTTTCATACCCATATTACATACCCACCTTTATGGCGATATCTCGAAACGGCGTCCACCTATGGAACTAAGGATTACTCCCTTTCAAAATACTCATTAACACGTTTCTTTTGATACCCATATTGTACAAACAAATTCTAGGGTCACCCCTGCTCCACCTTTATGGCGATATCTCGAAACGGCGTCCACCTATGGAACTAAGGATTACTCCCTTTTAAAATACTCATTAACACGTTTCTTTTGATACCCATATTGTACAAACAAATTCTAGGGTCACCCCTGGTACACCTTTATGGCGATATCTCAAAACGGCGTCCACCTATGGAACTAAGGATTACTCCCTTTTAAAATACTCATTGACACCTTTCATTTGATACCCATATCGTAGAAACGCATTCTAGAGTCAACCCTGATCCACCTTTATGGCTATATCCCTAAATGGCGTCCACCTATAGAACTATGACCCACTCCCTCATAAAATACTCTTTAATGCCTTTCATTTGATACACATTCCAGGGTTTCTCTCGTTTCATTTTCCTACATGGTTATTTTCCCTTGTGTTGTCACCATAGCTCTCAACTGAGTATGTAATGTTCGGTTACACCCGAACTTAACCTTCCTTACTTGTTTTTTTTTGTGTTTAACGTTCGTCGACATTTCATATATTCGCTGTGGCTGAATGTGTGCATATGGGCTCATTCATAATCAGTCATATGACGATGGACACATGTGCTTCATACACACAACTTTCGAGAATTGTGTATGACGTTCAGTGGAGCACCAAAGTCCTAACAGACCAATTGCAATTTGTGCATAGTGCGCACTTAACTGAATCCCCTCTGTTCAGTTCTGCTGACTCTGATAATGAATGCATAATGCTATGTATTTAAAAATGTCTGTCTGTAAAAACATTAATATATGCTATAATGTATTGTAACGAATTTACTGCAATTCCCCTTATATGCAATCTTCTGCTAACGTTCGAATCACTAAACTGTTGAATAAATAACTCCAATATTGAATAATGGAAAGATGGCCTTTATTAAAGTACTTCACAATAAATAACTCTACTATTGCCCGACAGATTACGTGCTTAATCAAAACTGACTCTAGCGCCTCTACCTTTGGTGCTTTTATACTTTGTAATTTCCTCGTTGCATCTTCTAGGCGCTTCCAGAATTTACTTAGTTACTGCCATATAATTACAACTACAGATGCACGTGTATAGCTTCTCATATGCGCGCGTATTTGTGAGCGACACTTCCACAATTACAATTGCATACTTTCGGGAGCATCTCAGATAAGATATATTCATGTGTTTTGTGCACTGTTTCTCCCTGCGTGTACGTACATATGTGTAGACATAATTTATTGATTCGTTTGTGCAGATACATAATGATTGATTTATGGATGTGCATGCAAGTCACTGTTTAGCATCGGCTTAGATATGGCAGTACCCTTAGTGTTGCTAATATTCGTAACAGTATTGTATTACGAGTTCTAAGTGCGAGAGCGGCATGACCGATCTACGCATACGAAAGATTTTGCATAAACTGCAAGACTTTTAAAGCAACAGGCGGTTGTTTTTAATTTATTTCATTTGAATATTCTTTGTATTATAAATGCTTGAATTTTAATATGATGTTCTCAATTTGTACTACAAACCACTAATTAAGAATTTGAAGTTGATATGTGTCTACCGTTGACCTGACGGGATCGAAGAAGTAGAGGAACAGGAAAAGACAGAGCGACGGGAGGGATAGAAGAAGACTAGGAGCAGGGTGGGGAAAGATAAAGGGACACAAGAAAAGCAAGAAAAAGAGGAAGGTATAAAAATGGGAGAGGCATGGCGATAGTAAAAATAATGGAACATGAGGAGACCAAACATAGGAGGGAATGGATGGCCGAAAAAAGACTGAGTTGCGATAAACGAAAGGAGGTTACGGCGAGCAAGAAGAAGAGAAATGATAATGAAAAGAAAAAAGTGAAATAGTGGCAGAAGAATCGAGAAGGAAAAGAGTGGGTCAAACCGAAAACGCGACGGAGGGAAAAAGAAAGAGGACGAGGAGGTGAAAGTAAATAGGAGAAAGTGCAAAAGAGATGTGGAAAGTTAAGGGATACTTAAGGAAATAGAAAAATGAAAGAATAGATGGAATGAGGGACAAAACAATATTAAAAAGGAGAGTAATACAAGAAGGAAATGGAAAAAACGAAGCAGGAGGGCTGTCTTCTCAATCTCTCCTAAAAACAAACACCGGAATAAAATTATAAAAATACATAGGTTAGTTAGAATAAGAAGACGTGCGGGGGAATTTCCCACATTTCTACACGAAGACATTTATGTCCATTGTGGGTGACCTCGGCAAGTGCCGCGTGGCTGCACATTCGTTCAACCATATTACTTACTATTGGCCCTCTACGAACCGCTTGCTTTTTTGATGAACTTAAGTAGGAGTGAAAGATGCATCCACCCAACCTCTGACAGACTGTTGAAAAACCGTGCGCCAAGAAAACTGAGTCGTCTTGTTTGCAGTCCTGGATACCGGCAAAGAAAGTGCTAAAGCGACTGTCTTCCATCTCATCCTGACAGCTTTTGCAGAGAGAGCTTGTTTGTATGCGCCACTCTCGCAACATTGGTACTCTCACTGCGGATTTGTTTAGGCTAAGAAAGAATCTAGTCCCTTTCCTATCCAAACACGGTCATAATCATTTCGGTTGATCAATAGCAAGGCCGTTGCCCTAATCTCTTATTCCTCGATTTTTCTCAGGAGATAACCCATTGGCGGTCGTACGGAGCTGCTGGCTTCGCTTATATCCATTTCGAAACCTTTCCTGACCATCTCATCTGCAAATTAATTCCCTTCAATATCGCTGTACCCCGGGACCCAGTAAAGGGGGACCTTTAGATGTCTTATGGAAGCCAGCGCGCTTAGACACCTCAGCACGATATTCGACTTTATCACGGTGGCTTCGAATGCCTTTAAGGCGACCTGACTGTCAACAAAGATCGTTTCATTGGTCTCTGAGACCTCACTGTCGTGGATCATTCTGGCCTCTATCTCTATGCATAGACCTCCGCCTGAAAGACACTGAATAAGTCAGGAAGTCGGTACGACTAATTTAACTGCAGATGCTTTGAGAACCTTGCAACTTCAGTTTCCTATTCCATTTTCGAGTCGTCTGTATAGATTGTAATGCCCCTACCACTGTTTAGGCTTTCATCCCATTCCTCTCTTGAAGGATATCTAATGTTCTGCATCTGAAGGTAAAAATCCGCCATAATATGGTTGGTGTCGGACGTTTGATCAGTTGTGATTCCGTTTAATCGTCCCCTTGTTATGTCATCTCATATCGTCTCGTGTGCGTATTCAGTTCATGTCCACATGATGGATGCTTTTAGTGAGCCCCCTTTCACGGCCTATCCCCGCATGAAAAATAAGTAAATAGTTTGTGAAGGCAATTGCGGTCATTCTTAATCGGAGCATACGCATTACATCTAACGCGAGTCTTTGTTTAAGTTCGAACTTAGACGGATAAACTTAAGAACACCTTATACTCACTGCGGAAAAAAATTGTGCAAGTATTGTTATAGTCTGTCAATTACCGCACAAATTTTTTAGTTAAACCCGTCAATATTTTATGCAATTGCACGATTATCATTGCTTTCCTCTACGTTTTCATAGTTTTCCTTATAAAGGGCCAATTAATGGTGATTTATAATCATAAAACCATAACCAGATAAAACAGCTGAACCTAACTTATGGAAATCAATGTAATCGATTAATGGTGCCATCCCATAATGCTAACGCCATAACCATACCATAGCCAACAAATTGGTTTTTGGTTTCTCGCCATATCCATAACCTAAAAATATTTGAGTTGGTAAATTTAATAACTTTTTGTGGATTTTATTCATTGTTTTGGATACGTTACGACTAAGAAACTAATTTTTTGCGTTTTCTTCATTTTTATGAAATTTTCACGATTTTTAGGTAAGGCACCATTAATCGATCACATTGGAGATGGTTATGTATATGGGTATGGTTACGACTATGGCGTTAGGGTTAAGGATGTTCAATTGGCCCTTAAACCTACGTAATACATATAATAAAAGACAAAGCGTGGAAAAGAGGCAAAAGAGCATGTCAAAGTAAAACCGACGCAAACACGCTTGAAATTTTAAGGTATCTTTATGATGTAAAAAGTCAATCCCATTCTAGCGGGCCTTCTAACACTCGATAGGTTCGTGTGTAAACATCTAATAAAACGTACTCCTCTATGGAGACTTTGTGTGCAATTCCTCTTGTGTGTGTTAGCGGTAGCACGTTCGAGCTATTGAGTGCCAACTTTATGGCGTTGCATGAGTGAGTATTGTTTGCTCTTGTCTTTGCCTTTGTTTTTGCATTTGTGTGGCAGATTTCGTATGTTTTGCTGCTTCAAAGCGCATTTTGTTTACCGACCAACTATGCTTTTTTGTGCCTTTGCTGTGTGCACTTTGTGCACAGAAGCCTACTTGCGATTCCCTCTTTACCTTCTTATTAAGCTGGAGTCATTGGTGCCGTATCGCTGTATCCGTATCCCTAACGTAATCAGCTGTTTATCGTTACGACGGTAAACCAAAACCCAATTGGTTGGCTACGATACGGTTACGACCTTAGCGGCACCAATAATCGATTGCATTGATTCTCATAAGGTTGGTCGAATCAGCTGTTAAAAGGTTACCGATACGGTTACCGATAAAGCACCAATGTCTCCAGCTTTACTCTTCTTCTTCCACTTGTACCATAATGCGGGTGGCGTTGTTTCTGTAAAAAATGTTAATTGTTTTTCTTATGCGGTGTAAAATAACTCGTCTGCTTTGTCAGCTCAACAATGTTTCAGGAGCATTTTGTTTCTCATAAATACTTCTTTGATTGTTGTTTTTATCAGCCTTGAATGGAAAAATTTGCTCTTCAACAGCACGCAATATATTAAAAAATTTTTGAGAAGCTTTTAATAAGTTACTAGTGCAGCCGGCAGTCTTTTTCCTGCCCGAAAATTGGTTCAGAAAGTGAGTTTCGCTTCCCTTCGTCCCAATCTATACCATTGTCGTCAACATGATGCATTTTTCTTCTTCTTCTTTGCCTCTCTCACTCCCAAACTCACACCATATTTCACGTAACTAGCACTCTCACTGTAACTGTAGTAAATGAGTACTCAAAAACAGAGGGTTAGGAAGGTGCGAAGGCTAGCGTGAGAATAACAAGCGCAGTGAGCAGCGCATCAACAACATCAATCAACACATATGGCTCGAAGAGGGAAAGGGAACTTGATCTGGAATACATTCAAAGCCTTAAAGTCGTATATCGTGCGGAGGTGTCTAGCCGCGCTGGTGTCCATAAGGCATCTCAATGTCCCTCTCTTCTGGGTTCCTTGGCATTGCGATATTGAAGGGAATAAATTTGCAGATGAGATGGCCAGAAAAGGTACCGAAACGGACATAAGCGATTCCTACAACACCTTACGAGCACTGCATACCAACAAGCTCCCTCTGCAGAAGCTGTCAGGATGAGGAGAAAGAGGAGTCGATTTATCATTTTCTTTGTAGATGTCCAATACTGCAAATAAGACGACTCCGATTTCTGGGCGCACGGTATTTCAACAGTCCGGCAGAGGATGGGAAGGTGGATCTTTCGTTCCTACTTAAGTTCATCAGAGAAATACATCCCACAACTATGACTATGACGAAGCGAGAATAGGTGGCATGATGGCCACGGAGCTGTTCAAACATGGAAGTGAAATGCTTGCATCAGCTCTTGTGCAAAATTTAGTCGGATGAGAACCCGACGCATATATATTGCGCAATAAGCTGAATCCTACGATCAACAAACTGATTGGACTTTTATTAGTTTTGCTTATGACCTGGTAAGCCTACTACACCATCTCTGAACGGTGGAACCTGAAAATGATAAACCAGTGCATAGCGAATATTAAACCGGTTTAAGATATAAGTGCCAAAGCTACCAACAGATGTAAAACGGCTGAACTGGCAAGCGTTCAACCAGTGGATGGCTTATGATTATAGTCGATGGTTATATGATGTAGTGGCGGTCAATGAATGGCTAGTCTGTGATTCGGACCAACGTTACTCCGCGGAGTCAGCTTTTAGATGTGCAGCCTTGTGTTGTTGCTTTGTCGACTCTCCCTGGATGTCCCTCTGTTCCTCAGAAGGTTAGACCGTAGGTGGATAAACTTGTGAGACTATTCCCTACTTAACCTCAAACAGGATATCCCTAAAAGGTGCTAACTTCTTAGCTGTAGCATCTCCTTAGTACCTCGGCATATGATGTAATATTTTCAACTGTTGACAGTAATACTGTTTTCACACAGAAACTTAATGATCTCATTTCACCTGCTAATGAAATCGTAAATTGTTTGCTTTCACACAGAAGTAACTGCTCGATTAGTATGAAGGATGAGACAGACAATCATGGCGGAACGATACAAGGTGGGAGCATGGTGACATACCTACAAACAAAAAAAATTCCATGTACTTGTAAATTTGATGGACAAATGTCAAAATCGTACTGCGCCGGTAGTTGATGTATCAAATCAAATAAAAAAGGTTATAATCAGCTGTTCGATGCGGCCACCTTGTATCGTTCCGCCATGCAGACAATGACAATTGCTTTGACAAATGACATTTTTAAGCACTGAACACACCAAAAATTAAGAAGCGGAAACGGAAGCGGAACGCTGCCAACAGAGTTGCATTGTGCTTTTGACTTCATTAGGCATTCGATTAGCTATCTACTAATGAAATAATAATAGATTCGAATTTTGTAGGGAAGATTGAGCTCAATAAGCGTCTTAATGTAGAAAATTGCCTTTATTATTCAATAAGCCGTCTGTGTGAAAATAGTATAATACTGTTTTCACACAGAAACTTAATGATCTCATTTCACCTGCTAATGAAATCGTAAATTTTTTGCTTTCACACAGAAGTAACTGCTCGATTAGTATGAAGGATGAGACAGACAATCATAGCGGAACGATACAAGGTGGAAGTATGGTGACATACCTACAAACAAAAAAAATTCCATGTACTTGTAAATTTGATGGACAAATGTCAAAATCGTACTGCGCCGGTAGTTGATGTATCAAATCAAATAAAAAAGGTTATAATCAGCTGTTCGATGCGGCCACCTTGTACCGTTCCGCCATGCAGACAATGACATTTGCTTTGAGAAATAACATTTTTAAGCACTGACCACACCAAAAACTAAGAAGCGGAAACGGAAGCGTAACGCTACCAACAGAGTTGCATTGTGCTTTTGACTTCATTAGGCATTCGATTAGCTACTAATGAAATAATAATAGATTCGAATTTTGTAGGGAAGATTGAGCTCAATAAGCGTCTTAATGTAGAAAATTGCCTTTATTAAAATAGTATAACCTTATTTTGGCAGCTGTGGACAGCAACAACTTTTTGAGGTCACTCTGTGGAGTTGTTGCGCTATCCGATTGGTCCCAGAGGTTCCTTAGAAAAATTTCCGGCTTCTCCTAGCCAAGAGTCGATGAAGGTGCTTACAAGCGACAGCAGAAAGATGATCGTGCTCAAAGCTTGGCTAGGCTGATCACATCTTGTCACAGAGGCGACAAGCTTCTTCTCATCTTCCGGTGAAATTAATGATTGAAATTCATACATCCTGTGAAATCTCTAAATCTGCCATATCCATGTCATAGGGGCCTATTCGTCTCCGGTTTGCGCCGAATGATCGGAGTCGACCCGATCTTTTGGTGGCTTATTGGCTCCAGGGAAAGGTAGGTCAGTTGACCTCCAATATACCAGGAAAAACTAACTATAAGCAGATTGTTTTATGACCAATTGTCTCCAGATCCGCTATATTTGGTAAAAGCAGGGGAACTTCGTTCAGGCAGTGACTCCCATGCTCGGTTTTTCAGTGCGAGTTTAAACTCCAGTTAAAGTTGACTAGAGTTTAACCCTGCCACTTCGGCCGCTTAAGCTGAGATGAGCAGTAAACTCTAGTCAACTTTAACTGGAGTTTAAACTCGAACTGAAAAACCGGGCATTAGTCACATATGGTGAGTTTCTAACCTAAATAAGGCCCCCGAATCAAAATATCATTGAGTCCCCATAAAGCGTTTGAAAGTTTACGCACTCGAGGTAGGCGGTTGCCTTTGTATGCGTAACTTGTATTGCTGATCGCTTAAACAGTGTAGTGGTAGGGACCAAGGCTGTGAATGATGATACTTACAGCGGCATTTCAAATTTCAAAGCAGCTTTTGGGAGCGCTGTCATGTCTGAATGTAAGTTTTATGCCAAATGACAGCTTCGTAAGGGCTGATAAAGGCCTCTACGAATTATTCGATAGTAAACGTTGCTAGTGGAGGTTGTGCTTACATCAGATAGCAATTTCTATGGAAAATTAAAAATAGAATGGGTGCAAAGGCTAACACCAGGGAAAAGAAGAACCCCCATTGAGTTGAGAGAAATCAATGAAATAAGACTTGGTCTGCCTGCGTACCTACTCCTAATTGGCGTTGGTTATCGCGAAGTAGGGATGGCGATTCAAAAGATTGTGTAGCGCATCCCTTTCAAGGGGTTGCCAGCGCAATTTATAGCTTCTCCAACCCAATTGTCAACCGCACCTACCCGTGGTGAATAGGGGTAGTAGAATATGCCCATGGTAGATATACCGATCGTAAGAGGCGATCATAATATCAGCCCAAAATTGACGTCATCGTATTAGAGACGAAAAGGGATTGTGATTTTGGTTAAATTGGTTTGTGTTGATCTTTGAATCTTCACACTACAAGCCAATCAGTGCACCCTAATATAAGGCTAACCAATCCTTGAGTGACATTACTCTAAAGGGAGCAGTTATGGACGCTGTGTACCATCTTCGGGACCCTAGACAAGGTCCTTATAAAAAAGGTTACCGCGGGAGGAGGAAAAGCCAGTTGTGATCTGAATATATTGCATTATATTCAGGTCTCACCTTCCTGTCTTGGGATGGCCCCCTTGTGGGAGCATCGCCGTGGCTGTGGTTTTATGTCCTATATTGGGGAGAGGGACCCTGAATGTGATGGATTGCCTCTGTGTACAATAAAGCATGCTTAATGGAGTTATGCAGTCGCTTCTTCGTTGGAGTTGACAATAAAGTATTTTCTTCGGAGTAATGCGGTCTTCTTCGGTGGGAGGTGGGCAAAAAGTTTACTCATGGAGTAAACTGCCCGAATACGTGCTCGTCTGTGCACAAGTAATTCAAAGACGCTTCTGCGGAAGGTCAAAGTAATGGTTGGTAACATTCCAGAATTGTACAAAGTTGATTAATAAAGGAAGACCAAAGAAAAGGAAGATAAGTGGCTGATATTTAAACAGGAAGTTAAAGGCTGATGAATATAGAGGAAGATTATACAATGTCGAGTTTATTAGAGTTGTATAAATGTAGCAAATAATGATGAGAATACAGGTCGAATGTTGCATATAAAACTGAATTATGAACTAGTTCAGTTGCAACATGGTCCCTCGTTGTGGAAAATTATGGATAATTGTAAGGGTGGGTCAGTGCCCACTCTTCTTTTTGAAATTTTTGGAAACTTCGTTGGACCAAGCATATGATCGATCAGGTTTGCGCTCTAGTGTCTGTGAATGATGAGATGTGTCTTGAGTGCATTCTGGACTTATAGATTACATTGGTAGTTATTCGCGGCGAACGGGCGTATAACTGAGCGAACGTAGTACCCATGACTAATGAGATGTGTCTTGGGTGCAAGTGGTTTAGTACCATGATTAATGAATATGTATCTTGCGAGTGTTGTGTCATAAGTACTTTTGAGTATGACTGTCTGGTGGCACATGACATTTTAGACAGATATACTCACACGAACGGGCACTTCGCTTTATGGAACATTGATGTATCTTGCGAGTGTTTGTGTCGTAAGTACTTGTGAGCATCACTGTCTAATAACTCCAAATATCAGATAGTTTTATTCACAAGGAATTATATGACGCTCTCAGTCTATGGAACATTTAAGTAGCTAGTCATGAAGAAAGACATTTTCACTGTTAGATGACATCGATAGTTAGTTCATGGCGAAAGTGCGTTTTGGATCATAAAGCCATTATAAAGGAGGTATCACATCCCTAAATTTTGTTCCAGATTCCTGGTGCTCATAATGGGTTGCTCACATGCTCCTAATACTTGTATTAAAATTGTGGGATTGTATCATGTATCTGATGCTATGCCAAGGTCAGAACATGTTACAGCGAATTACTTGTGTACAGAGAAAGACGTATTAGAATCCGGGGTGGAGTTGTCCAACAATCGGATGCCATTAACCACAAAATGGCGGGAGCTTGATAGAACTCCTACCTTACCAAGGTAAGGACTTGTAATTTAATCGCCCGATTACAAGCAAATTGGTACCATACGATTCGGATAAGAAGTGTTAAGGGAAGGCAACATGGAGCCGATAGTTGGGCCCTTGATCATGCAGTTAAATCCGTCTTTGACACCGTGGAGTGGAGTTTTCATAAACAGGTATCCACGTTAAAGCACTTATCGACCCGTGGTTAATACTGCTTCTTTAGCAACCGAGGCTCCGGCTACCCCAATTTTCTCGTGGATCTAGGGAGTGGGAGGGCGTTATGGCCTAGAAAGTTTCATGTGGTTATACTAAATTGTTCCCCAGATGGTCGGGCTAGTACCTTAATGGTGCTTGTTACCGGAACGTACCGGATCTGCATCCGGCAAAGGACATCATCATCAATAACACTCCACAAAACTTTCGGGGAGTTTCCTTATCGCTACAACAACAACAAATAGGGATGGCTGGCGTAACCTGCTATGCTTAGACGATTAAGGGTCAATTGATGATGTTTGTTGCATTGAAATCACAGACTTCTACCCACAAATTCATTCAACAAATACAGCACTCACACCAATATTAAAATATACAAAACTATTTTTAGTTAATAGAAAAAAGTAAGCATAGGTGCTTAACATACAAATTTGCAAGCGTGCAACACGCAAACATAAACCTCTTTAAAGCGTGTGGCTCTTCATGCAACCAACTATCTTGGTTTGATTGTTGCGCTTCGGCGATGGTGCTGTTGGTGGGGTTTGTTACCATGTGTTGTTGGTTTTTCCAGGGAATCTGTCTATCAGCGCTTTGTCTGCAGCAACGATTTGTGGTTGAGTGAACAATTACTGAGTTCACAAATTGTTAGCTATTAATTGTTTAACATTATTATTGTTTTTTTTTTTTTTTTGCATAACATTCATATTCAATTAGTGATGATTGATGAAATTATTTTAATGAATTTATTATGCTGTAGTTTAAATTAAATGAGGTACTTGTTAAAGAGAGTGCTTCGGGATTGCTATTAAACAAGTAGAAAAAAATGAGAGCTTGAAAAATCTCTGCGCATTTCAAATGCGTTTACGAATTCCGTGGGGAATTACTTTTAGAGTTCCACCAATTTTGATGTGTAAACATGCTTTATCGCGGTTTAGAGGAATACAGAATGTTGGCGTAAGGATAGGCACCTTGTCGATGGTGTTAGGGCTTAGCCGAGGTCCATCAGCTTGCATCTACGCCATTCCGCATCATAGAAGGGCGGAGGGATGTCGGTGACCAAGAACTGCCAACCCCTCAATCCAGGGAATTTTGCGTACCGTGCCTATTGGATGATTTGTAGCCGGGGAATATATTCGGCTGTATTCCAACGGAGCCTTACAGGGCCACCTCGGAAAGTTTTATTGGCCTTACCACAGTAAGAGGCACCGCTGTGGCGAACGGTTCCTTCCCGATATTTAATACTAGACTGCTGAGCCCGCTTTGTCGGGCAGACGGTCGTACAACGAATAGGATCTTATTTTAATAAGGAAGATGAGAGAGGGAGAACGGATTCGCTAGCCAAAGAACACAAAAGCGCTATAAGTGTTGCCTCGGACTCGGGGAACGAAAGTAGTTGAGAGTCAACTAGTGAAAAAGCATTCGAATCCAAACGGAGAAGTAGAGTGAAGAAGGGTACAGAGCAGAGGGAATAATAGAGGTCTCTCGCACTTGCTCCGCCTACCACATCGAAAGGTCTAGTGCTGCTGTCAATCAGAAAGCGGGGTCGTCCCTCGGCAGCGGTTTGGAAAATACTCGGAGTGTATTTCTGGCATGAAGAGTGTCTAAGTGAAAATGCATCCGTCTTGCAGCCTCCGTTTTGAGTAGGTATAAAACATGTAGGTCCCGTCACGCAAGTTCGTACGAAAAAACTAAAAGGAGCACGACGCAAATTGGAAGAGAAACTTCGCCTTAATCTCCGCGAAGGTGAAAAGCGCCAAGTATTTAAGGCGTGTAAGCAATTCATCACCGAAGCCTTAACAGTTTCTTATTGAGCCACGGTATATTATCGACGGGTAATGGACGATTAACCACTTCATATCGACGAGTTATCGGTTTGTTATACATACGTGTTTTATCAACGGGATATGGACAAAAAAAATTTACTATATATAGCAAAGGTTATTAAAGACAACCTGATTTTTTAGCGATGATTTATAGGTTTTTGTTCGAAAATATATCAATTTATAGTCGAAAAGTTATCAATCACTTATCGGAAAATTATTGATAAGTAATCAAAAATGTATCGATTAATGTCAAAAGTTTATCGATTTTCTATCGGATATTTATCGATCTGTTATATAGCGAAAGTTTTTCGTTATTGTATCACAACGTTATGGATTCTTATTGCATTGTTACGAATTTGTTGTCGATATATTATCAATTTCTTTTCGACGGCTCATCGGTTTATTTTGACATAGGTACCAAAAAACTTCAATGACACATCTATAACCCATCCTTTAACAACCCGATAAGAAACTAATAACAATCGATAACTCGACGAAAATAGTTCACTGTAGATGATCAGCCGATAGTAAAACAAAAACTGTAAGGTATCTGTTGTTACCAGAAAAAGCTACGAAATTACCCCCACGTTATCGCGGACGGATCCCGAAAACCATCCAGAAATGCCCCGAAAGGGTCTCCAAAAGTTCCCGGAATAGTCCCAAAAAAACCAGAAATGACAACGACACGATTCTAGACGTATCCAGAGAACCACACAGAAATGATCCCTGAAGGTGTTCCAAAATGACCCCGAAAAGGTTCCGAAATGACCATGACTGGCTCCCGGGCGGATCTCAAAAACCATCCAGAAAATATCCAGGAAGGGTCCCTAAATTATCCCGACATACTCCAGAACAAGTTCCGAAATGGCTCCGAGGGGATCCACGACGGATCGCGAAAACCATACAGAAATGAACCCTGAAGGGTCCCAAAATGATCCCGAAATAGTCCGGAAATGACCCAAATGGGATCCCGCACAGATCCAGAAATTATCCCGGAAGGGTCCAAAAACTATCCCGGAAAAGTAACAAAAAATCCCGAAATGGCTCCTACGGCATCCCGGACGGATCCAGAAATGCTCTCGGAAGGGTCCCCAAATGATCCCAAAATGACCCTGATGGATTCGGCAAACCATCAAGAAATTATGCCGGAAGGGTCCCCAAATGATCCCGAAATAATACAGAAAAAGTCACGAAACGACCCCTAGAGGATCCCCAAATGATCCCGTATTAGCCCCGAAAAGGTCCCGAAATAACCCCGACGGGATCCCGGACAAATCCCGAAAACCATCCAGAAATAATGCCGGAAGGGATCCCAAATGATTCCGACAAAGTCCCGCATTGATTCCGACGGGATCCCGAACGGATACCGAAAATCATCCAGAAGTGTTGCCGGAAAGGTCCTCAAATGATCACCTAATAGTCCCGAAATTACCCTTAAGGGGCCCTGGACGAATCCCGTAAACCATCCAGAAACGATCCCGATATAGTCCCGAAGAAGTCTCGAAATGACCCTGACGGGATCTCGAATGCATCCCTAAATGACCCTGACGGAATCCCGGACAGATCCCGAAATACATCCAGAAATGATCTTAGGAGGGACCCCAAATGATCCCGAAAAAGTCCCGCAAGGAAAACCCTCCAGAAGTGATGCCGGAAAGGTCCTCTAATGATCACCTAATAGTCCCAAAATTACCCTGACGGCATCCCGGACAGATCCCGAAATCCATCCAGGAATGATCTTGGGAGGGTTCCAAAATGATCCCGAAATAGTCTCGCAAAAACCAGAAATTACCCTGACGGGATCCCGGACGAATCCTGAAAACCAATCGCAAATGATGCCGAAAAAGTCCCGAAATGACCCTGATGGGACCCCGAAAGGATCCCGAAAACTATCCAGAAATGATGCCGGAAAAGTCCTCAAATGATCTCTTAATAGTTCCGAAAAGACCCTGACGGGATCCCGAACGGATCCCGACAACTATCCAGAAATGATGCCGAAAGGGTCCGCAAATGATCCCCTATTAGTCGAGAAAAAGTCCCGAAATGACCCCGACGGGATGCCGGACGAATCCCAAATACCATCCAGAAATGATGCCGGAAGGGACCCCAAATGATCCCGAAAAAGTCCCGCAATTATTCCGACGGGATCCTGAACGGATACCGAAAACCATCCAGAAGTGATGCCGGCAAGTTCTTCAAATGATCACCTAATAGTCCCAAAATGACCCTGACGGCATCCCGGACAAATCCCGAAATCCTTCCAGAAATGATCTTGGGAAGGTCCCAAAATGCTCCCGAAATAGTCTCGAAAAGTCCAGAAATTACCCTGACGGGTTCCCGGACGAATCCTGAAAGCCATTCTTAAATGATCCCGAAAAAGCCCCGAAATTACCCTGACGGGATCCCGAAAGGATTCCGAAAACTATCCAGAAATGATGCCGAAAGGGTCCGCAAATGATCCCGTATTAGTCGAGAAAAAGTCCCGAAATGACCCCGACGGGATGCCGGACGAATCCCAAATACCATCCAGAAATGATGCCGGAAGGGACCCCAAATGATCCCGAAAAAGTCCCGCAATTATTCCGACGGGATCCTGAACGGATACCGAAAACCATCCAGAAGTGATGCCGGCAAGTTCTTCAAATGATCACCTAATAGTCCCAAAATGACCCTGACGGCATCCCGGACAAATCCCGAAATCCTTCCAGAAATGATCTTGGGAAGGTCCCAAAATGCTCCCGAAATAGTCTCGAAAAGTCCTGAAATTACCCTGACGGGTTCCCGGACGAATCCTGAAAGCCATCCTTAAATGATCCCGAAAAAGTCCCGAAATTACCCTGACGGGATCCCGAAAGGATTCCGAAAACTATCCAGAAATGATGCCGAAAGGGTCCGCAAATGATCCCGTATTAGTCGAGAAAAAGTCCCGAAATGACCCCTACGGGATGCCCGACGAATCCCAAATACCATCCAGAAATGATGCCGGAAGAGCCCCCAAATGATCCGGAAAAGGTCCCCAAGTGACTCCGACGAGATCCCGGACGGATACCGAAAACCATCCAGAAATGATGCCGGTAGGTACTCCAAATGATTCCGAAATAGTCCCGAAATGACCCCGTCCGGATCCCGGACGGATCCCGAAAACTATCCAGAAATGATGTCGAAAGGGTCCCCAAATGATCCCGTATTAGTCGAGAAAAAGTCCCGAAATGACCCCGACGGGATCCCGGACGGATCCCGAAAACCATCCAGAAATGATGCCTTCAGAGCCCCCAAATGATCCCGAAAAAGTCCCCAAATGACCCCGACATACTCCAGAAAAAGTTCCGAAATGGCTTCGAGGGTATCCGCGACGGATCGCGAAAACCATACAGAAATGATTCCGGAAGGATACCAAAATGATCCCGAAATAGTGCGGAATTGACCCAGATGGGATCCCGCACAGATCCAGAAATGATTCCGGAAGGGTCCAAAAACTATCCCGGAAAAGTTACAAAAAATTCCGAAATGGCTCCTACGGCATCCCGAACGGATCCAGAAATGATCTCGGAAGGGTCCCCAAATGATCCCAAAATGGTCCCGAAATGACCCTGATGGATCCGGCAAACCATCATGAAATTATGCCGGAAGGGTCCCCAAATGATCCCGAAATAAAACAGAAAAAGTCACTAACGACCCATAGAGGATCCCCAAATGATCCCGTATTAGCCCCGAAAAGGTTCCGAAATAACCCCGACGTGATCACGGACAAATCCCGAAAACCATCCAGAAATGATGCCGGAAGAGATCCCAAATGTTCCGAAAAAGTCCCGCAATGATTCCGACGGGATCCCGAATGGATACCGAAAATCATCCAGAAGTGATGCCGGAAAGGTCCTCAAATGATCACCTAATAGTCCCGAAATGACCCTTAAAGGATCCTGGACGGATCCCGTAAACCATCCAGAAATGATCCCCGAAAGGACCCTGACGGGATCTCGAACGCATCCCTAAATGACCCTGACGGGATCCCGGACAGATCCCAAAATCTATCCAGAAATGATCTCGGGAGGGACCCCAAATGATCCCGAAAAAGTTTCTCAAAAGTCCAGAAATTACCCTGACGGGTTCCCGGATGAATCCTGAAAGCTATCCTTAAATGATCCCGAAAAAGTCCCGAAATGACCCTGACGGGACCCCGAAATGATCCCGAAAACTATCCAGAAATGATGTCGGAAAGGTCCTCAAATGATCTCCTAATAGTTCCGAAAAGACACTGACCGGATACCGAACGGATCCCGACAACTATCTAGAAATGATGCCGAAAGGGCCCGCAAATGATCCCGTATTAGTCGAGAAAAAGTCCCGAAATAACCCCGACGGGATGCCGGATGAATTCCAAAAACCATCCAGAAATGATGCCGGAAGGGACCCCAAATGATCCCTAAAAAGTCCCGCAATTATTCCGACGGGATCCTGAACGGATACCGAAAACCATGCAGAAGTGATGCCGGAAAGGTCCTCCAATGATCACCTAATAGTCCCAAAATGACCCTGACGGCATCCCGGACAGATCCCGAAATCCATCCAGAAATAAGGTCACAAAATGATCCCGAAATAGTCCCGAAATGACCGTGACGGGTTCCCGAACGGATCCCGACAACTATCCAGAAATGATGCCGAAAGGGTCAGCAAATGATCCCGTATTAGTCGAGAAAAAGTCCCGAAATGACCTCGACGTGATCCCGGACGACTCCCAAAAACCATCCAGAAATGATGCCGGTAGGTATCCCAAATGATCCCGAAATAGTCCCGAAATTACCTCGTCGGCATCCCGGACGGATCCCGAAAATTATCCAGAAATGATGCCGGAAAGGTCCCCAAATGATCCCCTAATAGTCCTGATATTACCCTGATGGGATCCCGGACGGATCCCGAAAACCATGCCGAAAGGGTTCCCAAATGATCCGGTATTAGTCGCAAAAAAGTCCCGAAATGACCCCGACGGAATCCCGGACGGATCCCGAAAACCATCCAGAAATGATGCCGAAAGGGTTCCCAAATGATCCCGTATTAGTCGCGAAAAAGTCCCGAAATGACCCCGACGGGATCCCGGACGGATTCCGAAAACCATCCAGAAATGATGCCGGAAGAGCCCCCAAATGATCCCGAAAAGTCCCCAGATGACCCCGACGAGATCCCGGACGGATCCCGAAAACCATCCAGAAATGATGCCGGAAGAGCCCCCAAATGATCCCGAAAAAGTCCCCAAATGACCCCGACGAGATCCGGGACGGATCCCGAAAACCATCCAGAAATGATGCCGAAAGGGTTCCCAAATGATCCCGTATTAGTCGCCAAAAAGTCCCGAAATGACCCCGACGGGATCCCGGGCGGATCCCGAAAACCATCCAGAAATGATGCCGGAAGAGCCCCCAAATGATCCCGAAAAAGTCCCCAAATGACTCCGACGAGATCCCGGACGGATCCCCAAAACCATCCAGAAATGATGCCGGACGCAAATGATCCCGAAAGTACCCGACGGGATCCCGGACGGATCCCGAAAACCATCCAGAAATGATACCGGAAGGGTCCCCAAATGATCGCGAAATAATCCCGAAATGATTCCGGAATAGTCCCGAAAATGTCCCAAAATAACCCCGACGGGATCCCGGACGGATCCCGAAAACTATACAGAAATGATCCCGGAAGGGTCCCAAAATGATCCCGAAATAGTCCCGAAAAAGTCCCGAAATTACCCCGGCGGGATCCCGGACCGATCCCGAAAACCATCCAGAAATGATCCCGGAAGGGTCTCCATATGAGGTGAAGCTAATTATAAAACCATGTTAATAAGGCAGCAGGCGCAGGAGCGAATGAAAAGTTACATAGAAACGTACAGGTAAAGTTAATAAAAGCGTGCTAATAAAAACAATTGAAGGTGGGCGGATGGTGGGGGTAAAAGGAGAGGACCACTGATCGTTCCTCCAAAATTGTCTAGATCTCGATCTGTATGTGCCAGATACCAAAAACTATTGATTTAGGAGAAAATTTATATTGAGTTATAACAATTTATAGATTTTACACCAGAGTGGTGGATAAAGGGGGGAAGGGGGCCGAGGGTGTCACTGCTTACTTTGTAAGCCCTCGTCTTATTTGACCCCTTGAGTCTGTGATATTGGTGAAGGCCAGTATACGTAAAGTTATAATGTGTAAAAATTATTAAAAAGTAATTGCTCGCAGAGGTCGTGGGACCGACACCCCTCTTTCCATGTGCGAAAAAAATTTCGCTAGTAGAATACTGTCTGTGTCCCATATTTCATCAAAATCCGTTTAGCCATTCTGGCGTGATTCAGTCGCAAAGACGAAAAAATATAATAATTAAATTATAACTGTTCCTAGGGGGCGGGGACCACGCCCCTTTTCAAAAATATGTAGCTAGTAGATCCTTCTAGACTATTGGCTATATGTGTGCAAAATTTCATCCAAATCGGTCCAGCCGTTCTTGCGTAATTGAGTCACAAAGACAAACGTCTGGACAAACATCCAAACATCCAAACATCTAAACATCTAAACATCCAAACATCCAAACTTTCCCATTTATAATATACTAGCCTTTACCCGCGGCCCCGTCCGCAAGGAAAATTTTTAATAAATGGGCTATTCGCGTTAGCCTGCTTATTATCTGTTTAAAATTTTGTTTTCTGTCTAATGCATTTTATTTTTGTAATTGAGTAAAAAAAAGAACTAAATGAGCTGATAACCTGATAGGATCCCAAATGATCCCGAAATTATCCAGAAAAAGCTACGAAATGACCCCAACGCTATCGTGGACGCATCCCGAAAACCATCCAGAAATGCCCCGAAAGGGTCTCCAAAAGTTCCCCGAATAGTCCCAAAAAACCCGAAATGAGAGCGACACGATTCTAGACGTATCCAGAGAACCACACAGAAATGATCCCTGAAGGTGTTCCAAAATGATCCCGAAAAGGTTCCGAAATGACCCTGACAGGCTCCCGGGCGGATCTCAAAAACCACCCAGAAAATATCCAGGAAGGGTCCCTAAATTATCCCGACTAACTCCAGAAAAAGTTCCGAAATGGCTCCGAGGGGATCGCGAAAACCATTCAGAAATGATTCCGGAAGGATTCCAAAATGATCCCGAAATAGTCCGGAATTGACCCAGATGGGATCCCGCACAGATCCAGAAATGATCCCGGAAGGGTGCAAAAACTATCCCGGAAAAGTAACAAAAAATCCCGAAATGGCTCCTACGGCATCCCGGACGGATCCAGAAATGATCTCGGAAGGGTCCCCAAATGATCCCAAAATGGTCCCGAAATGACCCTGATGGATCCGGCAAACCATCAAGAAATTATGCCGAAAGGGTCTCAAAATGATCCCGAAATAATACAGAAAAAGTCACGAAACGACCCCTAGAGGATCCCCAAATGATCCCGTATTAGCCCCGAAAAGGTCCCGAAATAACCCCGACGGGATCCCGGACAAATCCCGAAAACTATCCAGAAATGATGCCGGAAGGAATCCCAAATGATTCCGTAAAAGTCCCGCATTGATTCCGACGGGATCCCGAACGGATACCCCGAAATGACCCTTAAGGGGTCATGGACGGATCCCATAAACCATCCAGAAATTATCCCGATATAGTCCCGAAGAAGTCCCGAAATGAACCTAACGGGATCTCGAACGCACCCCTAAATGACCCTGACGGGATCCCGGACAGATCCCGAAATCCATCCAGAAATGATCTTGGGAGGGACCCCAAATGATCCCGAAAAAGTCCCGCAATGATTCCGAGGGGATCCTGATCGGATACCGAAAACCATCCAGTTTACTCTCCTGTAGACCAAATCAGATCGAATCAAGGAATGAGATGCCCCCGTATCTACAGTCAGTACACGCTCTTTACCATCCACATTCCCTCTGACGGTAAGACTGCTTGATTTCCTTCCAATTTGCGACACAGATATCACAGGACATTCAACAGCCGGGGCAAGTTTTCGTTCTTTACATTCGACACGCTCTTGCTCATTTCCGCCAGCTTTGCGTTTACGGCCACCCACATTGTTGGAACTATTAGGACCTAGATCGCAATGACGTGCAATGTGACCTGGGTTGCCGCACTTGAAACATTTAATAACTCCGGCATTTTTCTCGGCATTTTTCTGTTGTGATCCCTTCAGAGCTTCCAAAATTGTATCTACCCACTCTGGCCTTTCTACTTCCACACGATGAGTTTTGTATGCTGGTTTACTCAGTAATGACGCCGTTTCCTGAGTCAATGCATGGGATACCGTTTCAGAAAATGTTTGCTTTGGGTTCGCGTATGTGGCTCGCTTCGTTTCGACGTCCCGTATGCCATTTATAAAGCTTTGAATCTTCACTCTTTCCGTGTATTCCACGGGTGCGTCCGCATTTGCAAGATGAGCCAATCTTTCAATATCTGAAGCAAACTCCTGCAAAGTCTCATTCGCTTTTTGGTGACGGTTTTGCAACTCAATTTGGAATATCTGTTTCCTATGCTCGCTTCCATAACGTCGTTCTATAGCAGCCATCAATGTTTCATAACTGTTCCGTTCATACTCTGGAATCGTCTGTAAGATTTCCGCTGCAGGCCCTTTCAATGCCACGAACAGTGCAGCAACTTTATCTTCCGCATTCCAGTTGTTCACTGCTGCGGTCTTCTCAAACTGTAGCTTGAAGACCTGGAAAGGAACAGAACCGTCAAATGATGGTGTTTTTACCGTTGGATTGCTTGCTGAAACAGCTGGGCGGTTTAGTTGTAACTGCTCCATACGACCTTTTAACGCTTCTATTTCGGCATCAATTTTGTCCTCGAGTTGTAAAATTTTTGCATCCTGCTCTTCCAGTTTCACAAAGAGCTGCGATGATACCTGTTCCGAAATTAGTGCCGACATTTCAGATATACGTGCCTCTTGCGCTTCCAGTTGAGATGCCAAATATGTCTTCTGTTCTTCCAATTGTGATGTTATACGGGTTTCCTGCGATTCCATCTTCGATGTTATGCGTGTCTCCTGCGATTTCAATTGTGATGACATGTTGGTGGATATTTGCGATGACATTTCTGTTATACGTGCCTCTTGCGCTTCCAGTTGGGATGCCAGTTGCGACGACATTGATGCTACTGTCGATGTTTGTGCAGATATTGCAGCCAATATCATGTTCAAGTCTGTGCTGGTAACCGTCTGCGATGTTTCGTTTTTCTCTTCAATTTTTGTTGTTGTTTCGTCCCCATCGGGATAAAAGACAAACTCGTCCACATCAATTCCTTGCGACTCCATTACCTCTCGTAGCCGTGCTTGAAGTTCGATCTTATTGCCGGTTGTATTTAATCCACGGTTCTCCAACTCCTTTTTCAGTTGCTGGATCTTCAATTCACTGAACTTTGCCATGTCCAAGTTGTATTCCCAATCTTCGGAATTTATTCAACAATTCCTCTTCTGACACCAATTGTAACGAATTTACTTGCAAATCCTCTTATTTACAATCCTCTGCTAAGTTCGAATCACTAAACTGTTGAATAAATAACTCCAATTTGTAGTAATGCAAAATGGCCTTTATTAAAGTACTTCACAATAACACTCAAACTGTGCAACGAATAGCTTGCTTAATAACCACACTGATTGATAGCTCAATGAAACTCTGCTATTCAAAATAATACTGCTATTGCTCGCTAGATATCGTCTTAATCGGAACTGCTTGACAACTCAAATCAAACTGAATTACTTCTTACTCGCTTGCCCTGCTTTTATAGTTTATGCTGCATACTTCTAGGCTCTTCGATTTCCAGAACTTACTAGTTCTTTCGGCTACAAAATCGCCAGCCACAACTACGGGCACAAATTATTGCTCTCTCTTGTGACAACTCAGATAAGATATATGCATGTGTTTGTAGTTTATAGTCTCCCGCACACACATAAGCGTATAAGTAAATTCATCGGTGTGTGACATCTCATCTCTCGCTGCCTTGTATGTAAATGTTGCTCGTCGGAATGTGTACGTATGTGTAGACGCAATTATTGATTCGTTTATGTAGATACATAATGATTGAATTATTGATGTGAATTCACGTCACTGCTTAGCATCGGCCTGGAGATGGCAGCACTCCTCAGTTTTGCTAATATTCGTAACAATATATAGACATTCAACTGACCAACATTTCTGTTTTTGAAAACACGTTGTTTTATATTATATTATATTGTCACGAATATTAGAATCACTAAGTGATACTCACATCACATCGCTAGGGTGATTCTAAGCAGTATCTGCGTAAATAAATAAATCATTATGTACACATTACGACAAGCAACATTACATTACACATTAACCGTCGTTTACCCACATGCATACAAGGCAGCGAAGAGATAACTCACATACAGATGTACATAGTCAGTCAACAGTCAGAGTATTACTCACATATATACACGCATATGCCTATGTGAGAGTCTATAAACTACAAATAGGTATACATATATGTAGCTCAATTACTAGGGTAAACAAGTAGAACATTCTACAAGAAGAAACATCTGGAATACGATGCAGAAAAGAGTATAAAAGCGGCAAAAGCGGAGTAGTCTGACTTGAGTTTGATTTAAACACGATAACAGTTGTGAAGTATAAGTGTTATTCAAAGTAGTCTAATAAAGACCGTTTTACATTATTAAATATTTTTATTTATTCGACAATTTAGCGATACGAACGTAAGAAGCAGGTTGAAAATGAGCGGAGTTACAGTAAATTCGTTACAATATTATACAAAGCAAAACTTGACGAAGAAGAACGCAGAGATTTATAAGTAAGAAATGTTGGTCAATTGGATGTCTATATATATTGTTACGAATATTAGCAAAACTAAGGAGTGCTGCCAGCTCTAAGCCGATCTAAGCAGTGACGTGAATGCACATCAATAATTCAATCATTATGTATCTACATAAACGAATCAATAATTGCGTCTACACATATGTACACATTCCGACGAGCAACATTTACATACAAGGCAGCGAGAGATGAGATGTCACACACCGATGAATTTACTTATACGCTTATGTGTGTGCGGGAGACTGTAAACTACAAACACATGCATATACCTTATCTGAGTTGTCACAAGAGAGAGCAATAATTTGTGCACGTAGTTGTGGCTGGCGATTTTGTAGCCGAAACAACTAGTAACTTCTGGAAATCGAAGAGCCTAGAAGTATGCAGCGTAAACTATAAAAGCGATGCAGGCGAGTAAGAAGTAATTCAGTTTGATTTGAGTTGTCAAGCAGTTGCGATTAAGACGATATCTAGCGAGCAATAGCAGTATTATTTTGAATAGTAGAGTTTCATTGAGCTATCAATCAGTGTGGTTATTAAGCAAGCTATTCGTTGCACAGTTGAGTGTATTGTGAAGTACCTTAATAAAGGCCATTTTGCATTATTACAAATTGGAGTTATTTATTCAACAGTTTAGTGATTCGAACTCAGCAGAGGATTGCAAATAAGAGGAGTTGCAAGTAAATTCGTTACAATTGGTGTCAGAAGAGGAATTGTTGAATAAATTCCGAAGATTGGGAATACAACTTGGACATGGCAAAGTTCAGTGAATTGAAGATCCAGCAACTGAAAAAGGAGTTGGAAAACCGGCGATTAAATACAACTGGGAATAAGATCGAACTTCAAGCACGGCTACGAGAGGTAATGGAATCGCAAGGAATTGATGTGGACGAGTTTGTCTTTTATCCTGATGGGGACGAAACAACAACAAAAATTGAAGAGAAAAACGAAACATCGCAGACAGTTACGAGCACAGACTTGAACATGATATTGGCTGCAATAACTGCTCAAACATCGACAGTGGCATCTCAGCTGGAATCGCAGGAGACACGTTTAACATCCAAGATGGAAGAACAGAAAACGTATATGTCATCTCAACTAGAAGAACAGAAAACGTATATGTCATCACAGATGGAATCCCAAGAGACACGAATAACATCGAAGATTGAAGCACAGGAAACACAAATTTCTTCACAACTTGACGAACAGAAGACGTATATGGTATCCCAACTGGAATCGCAGGAAACCCGTATAACATCACAATTGGAAGAACAGAAGACACATTTGGCGTCTCAACTGGAAGCGCAAGAGGCACGTATATCTGCAATGTCGGCACAAATTTCGGAACAGGTATCATCGCAGCTCTTTGTGAAACTGGAAGAACAGGATGCAAAAATTTTACAACTCGAGGACAAAATTGATGCCGAAATAGAAGCGTTAAAAGGTCGTATGGAGCAGTTACAACTAAACCGCCCAGCTGTTTCAGCGAGTAATCCAAAGGTAAAGACACCATCCTTTGACGGTTCTGTTCCTTTTCAGGTCTTTAAGCTACAGTTTGAGAAGACCGCAGCAGTGAACCAATGGAATGCTGAAGATAAGGTTGCAGCTCTGTTCGTGGCACTGAAAGGGCCTGCCGCGGAAATCTTACAGACCATCCCAGAGTACGAGCGGAACCACTACGAAACATTGATGAGCGCTTTAGAGAGACGTTACGGAAGCGAGCATAGGAAACAGATATTCCAAATTGAGTTGCAAAACCGCTACCAAAAAGCAAATGAGACATTGCAGGAGTTTGCTTCAGATATTGAAAGATTGGCTCATCTTGCAAATGCAGACGCACCCGTGGAATACACTGAAAGGGTAAAAATCCAGAGTTTCATAAATGGCATACGAGATGTGGAAACGAAGCAGGCTACATATGCGAATCCAAAACTAACGTTTGCTGAAACGGTATCGCATGCACTGACTCAGGAAACTGCCTCACTTTTGAGTAAGCCAGCGTACAAAGCTCATCGCGTGGAAGTGGAAAAGCCAGACTGGGTAGACGCAATTTTGGAAGCATTGAAGGGTACGCAGCAGAAGAATAATGATGCAGTCAAATGCTTTAAGTGTGGAAAGCCAGGGCATATTGCGCGTTATTGCAACACCAACCCTAACAGTTCCAACAATGTGGGTGGTCGTAAACGCAGAGCAGAAGGAGATGAGCAAATCTCCAAGACAAATCAATCGTTAAACTAAAGCGAGTCAGCAGCAAGGGGCGACAGCTGACTCCCTCAATTGAATACCCCATAATCTCTATCTCACAAATTGGAAGAAGGTCGAGCAATCTTACTGTCGGAGGAAATGTGGATGGAAAGGAACGTTTACTGACTGTAGATACGGGTGCATCTCATTCCATCATTCGAGCGGATTTAGTCAACAAGAAGATAAGACCATTGCATGGAGCAATATTGCGTACAGCCACTGGAGAAGACACCCAGGTAATTGGAGAAGTAGAATGTGAAGTAGCAATCGGGAACGTCACGGTACTACACAATTTTATAGTGGCAGATATTGTTGATGAAATCATAATTGGAGTGGACTTCTTAATCAACCAAGGCATCAAAATCGATATGCAAAGCAAGACGATGCGATATAAGAACATGGATGTGCCACTTAATTTCGGCTACGAGAGAGGCTACAGTAGTAAACGAGTGCTGGTGGAAGAGAGTCAGCAAATACCACCAAAATCAGAAGCAGTCATCTGGGCAAAGGTTGATGGAGATTGTGGGACAAACAAATTGTGGGTTGTCGAAGCAGCAAATAAATCAGCACTGAACATACTTGTAGGAAAAACCCTGGCTATGACAAAACAAGATGGACGTATTCCGGTAAGAGTACTAAATGAGTTCAAGTCACCATTCAATTTGACCAAAGGAGCTATTTTGGGAAGATGCCAAGAGGCCGAAGTAGTTATTAACTGTGAACAGCTCCAGGAACACGTTTCATCTAGTAATACTGATCTTTCAAATGATATCACGGCATGGACGCATGGGCTAGAGGAAGCCTATCAGAGTAAGGCAAAACAACTGCTCATAAAATACGCGAACATATTTGACCAGGATGGTTCCAAACCAGGCCGCACCAATGTTGTGAAACATCAAATTGACACTGGAGATGCGAGACCGATCCGTCAAGCTCCACGTAGTGTTCCACTGGCGAAGCGGGAAGTTGTGAGTCAAGTCATTCAAGAAATGAACGACAGCGGCGTCATCGAACCATCAGCTAGTCCATGGAGCTCACCGGTAGTACTTGTAAAAAAGAAGGATGGAAAAATGAGGTTTTGCGTGGACTACCGGAAGTTGAATGACGTAACGAAAAAGGATAGCTACCCATTGCCAAGAATTGACGACACTCTGGACTCTCTATCTGGTACGAAATGATTTTCCACGCTGGACTTGAAAAGCGGCTACTGGCAAGTGGAGGTGAAGGAGGAAGATAAAGAGAAAACAGCCTTCAGTGTCGGTGATGGTCTTTGGCAATTTACAGTGATGCCTTTTGGACTTTGTAATGCACCAGCTACTTTTGAGAGACTCATGGACCAGGTACTGAAAGGACTACATTGGAAAACATGCTTGGTGTACCTGGACGACATCATCGTATTGGGCAAGAACTTTGATGAACATATTAAGAACTTGGAGGAAGTTTTCCAGAGAATAGCTGGCGCTGGTCTGAAGTTAAGTCCCAAAAAGTGTGCGCTGTTTAAAAAGGAAGTCAATTATTTGGGTCACAAGGTAACGACAGAGGGCATCTGCACTGCGAACGAAAAAATAGAGGATGTACAGGATTGGCCAAGACCACAGAATCTACATGAATTGAGAAGTTTTCTTGGGCTGTGCACATATTACCGCCGATTTGTACCAAATTTTTCCAGCGTAGCCCATAGCCTCCATGAGCTTACAAGAAAAAACAAAGCTTTTGAATAGAAGAAGGAGCAAGAAGTGGCTTTCCAAACATTGAAGGAGCGTTTGTGCACTGCCCCAATGTTAGCATATCCGATTCCAGGAGCAACATTTATTCTAGATACAGATGCAAGTGGATATGCTATAGGAGGCGTTTTATCACAACTGGTCGATGGACAGGAGAAGGTAGTTGCATATTACAGCCGTTCGATTGGAAAACCAGAGAGGAACTACTGTGTTACGCGGAGAGAGCTGTTGGCATTGGTAGAGTGCATTAAACATTTTCACAAATACCTCTACGGCCAGCGATTCCATGTCAGGACAGATCACGCAGCATTGAAATGGCTTCTGCAGTTCCGTAATCCGGAAGGACAATTGGCACGGTGGATCGAGCGACTTCAAAGCTATGACTTTTCCATTGAGCATCGAAAAGGTAGTACCCATGGAAATGCCGATGCAATGTCACGAAGGCCATGTAGTTTGGAATGCAAGCACTGTTCAAAGGCCGAGGCTAAAGAAGACATTATAGATGTCCGGCTAATGACTATAACGTGTACGGATGAATGGGACAAGGAACAACTAAGAAAGTGTCAGCTAGAAGATACAGATCTGTCACATGTTATGCAAGGGCTCGAACGAAACGAAAGACCCAGCAGAGAGGATATGTCAGCAGAGAGTCCCATTGCGAAGTCATATTGGGCACAGTGGAACAGTTTGGAATTGATATCCGGTTGCTTGCATCGAGTATGGGAGAGTGAGGATGGTCAGTGCAAGAAGAAACTTATAGTTGTTCCCAGAAAAAGGATTCCTGACGTGCTCAGCGAGTTGCACAATGGTCCAAGTGGAGGCCATCTTGGAATCACGAAGACACTCGAGAAAATTAAGCAGAGATTCTATTGGGTTGGTTGCCGTCAGTCGGTCACCGAGTGGATTGCCAATTGCGAGGTATGCAACAGAGCGAAAGGGCCCAAAACCCGAAGTCGTGGCCAGATGAAGCAGTATATTTCAGGTGCACCATTTGAAAGGATCGCCATGGATGTCGCAGGTCCATTTCCTACTAGCAACCGCGGAAACAAATACGTACTGGTGGTTATGGATTATTTCAGTAAATGGCCAGAGGTATACCCAATCCCAAACCAAGAAGCAGAAACAGTAGAGAAGTGGTTAAAAACGAATGGGTTGCAAGGTATGGTGTACCAATGGAGTTACATTCTGACCAAGGCAGGAATTTTGAATCAGCTGTGTTCCAAGAACTGTGCAAGAAGTTGGGCATTCGAAAAACACGGACAACTGCATTGCATCCTCAGTCCGATGGTATGGTGGAACGTTTCAATAGAACATTGGAGGAGCATTTAAGGAAAGTAGTCGACAAGTACCATAAGGACTGGGATACACACATATCATTATTCTTGATGGCCTACCGATCGGCAGTACATGACACAACGGGCCAAACTCCCGCAAAGGTAATTTTTGGCAATGACCTTCGACTGCCAGCTGATTTGAAGTATGGGATAGATGCCGATGCGGAGAGGAATGTCAAGAAATCCACTGATGTCTTAGAAGAAGAGCTGAGAGAGATACACGATCTGGTAAGGCAACGAGCAAAGATTATGAGTGACAAGATGAAAGCGAGGTACGATAAAGCAATTAATTCGGAAGGGTTTCAGGAAGGAGATTTGGTGCTGCTATACAACCCACAACGAAAAAAAGGTTTGTCCCCGAAATTTCAGTGTAACTGGGAAGGCCCATACAAAGTTGTAAAACGGATCAACGATGTAGTGTACCGCATACAAACCACTACCAAACCACGAACCAAAATGAAAGTGGTTCATTTGGAGAGATTAGCAGCGTTTAGATCGAGAGATTTGTCTGATCGGGACGATCAGACTTAGGTGGAGGGCAGTGTTACGAATATTAGCAAAACTAAGGAGTGCTGCCAGCTCTAAGCCGATCTAAGCAGTGACGTGAATGCACATCAATAATTCAATCATTATGTATCTACATAAACGAATCAATAATTGCGTCTACACATATGTACACATTCCGACGAGCAACATTTACATACAAGGCAGCGAGAGATGAGATGTCACACACCGATGAATTTACTTATACGCTTATGTGTGTGCGGGAGACTGTAAACTACAAACACATGCATATACCTTATCTGAGTTGTCACAAGAGAGAGCAATAATTTGTGCACGTAGTTGTGGCTGGCGATTTTGTAGCCGAAACAACTAGTAACTTCTGGAAATCGAAGAGCCTAGAAGTATGCAGCGTAAACCAGGCATGCTTAACCAACGAAACGATATCATTTCGTTACGATAATCAACGTTAATAAACGAAACGAAGTCATTTCGTTTCGTTTATTAACGTTAAGATCGTCAAATTAACGAAATGATTTCGTTTCGTTTTCTGCCATATCAAAACGAAATCAAATCGTTTATGTTGATTATTAATTTCAAACTATGCTGGCAAAGCTGATTGATGGCGGAGTCATTAAAGGTGAAAGCATTATCCAAGCTGATTGCAACTTTTCTCATGAATTTTGACAGTACGAACATTTCTCAGAGTATTTTTGACATTACCACCAACGAATTACACAAACAAATTACATAGAGTTTGTGTGTGTATGTGCGCTCGTTGTTGCCACCTTACGGCTTCACCATGGCTATAGCATTGCCAGCACAATTCAAACATAAAGTATCACGTTTTCGTTAACGTTTTTAACGTTAACGAAAGCTTTTCGTTTCGGTTAAAAACGAGATACAATTTATCTTGATAATTTCTTTATCGATAATATTTCGAAGTGTTTCAACGGAAACGGTGGAAATTTTTTGATAAACGATTAGCTTAACGTTAAGGTGCATCCCTGGCGTAAACTATAAAAGCGATGCAGTCGAGTAAGAAGTAATTCAGTTTGATTTGAGTTGTCAAGCAGTTGCGATTAAGACGATATCTAGCGAGCAATAGCAGTATTATTTTGAATAGTAGAGTTTCATTGAGCTATCAATCAGTGTGGTTATTAAGCAAGCTATTCGTTGCACAGTTGAGTGTATTGTGAAGTACCTTAATAAAGGCCATTTTGCATTATTACAAATTGGAGTTATTTATTCAACAGTTTAGTGATTCGAACTCAGCAGAGGATTGCAAATAAGAGGAGTTGCAAGTAAATTCGTTACAATATGTAATTTTAATAAGTATAGAACTGCGAAATTAAATTAAGTTATTTTAATTTCTTTATAAATTGTACTAGGCCCTGAAGAAGACCACAATAATACATGCGTTTTTCTAACTATTTCGACTGAAAACCTGAATATAGAAATTTATAGTAACAAATTTTAGTCAGACTTACAAGTCCTTCGGGTTTGGCCTAGGAGGATGAGTGTGGTAATATTAAATCTTTCCCGGGATGGTCGTGCAAGTACCTTGATGTTGCTTGTTACCGTAACGTACAGGATCTATAGCCGGCAAAGAACCATCAACATCTACAACACTTCCCAAAACCTTCGGTAGTGTTTTTATCGCTACAACAATAACAATATCTGCACTTTACTGTACGAACTTTATGTAAACATCGGCATAGTTCGTCGAATAAGAATTCTAGTTGCATGATCGGTTCAGAATAATTTGGTTTTGCATGGATAATGTTTTAAGGGCGTCAGGTCGCGCATTGCAGAATATCTTGCAATATCGTCTAGACGATATGGCGCAAATTAAGAGGTAGAAGCAGTTCGGCTTGTCACTTTGCTTGCTAATAACTTTTTCATATAAATGTACTTTGCAGACTTCCAGTAAAATTTAGGATTTTCTTTTAATTAGCATCCCAGCATTTGTTTACTCAGAGAGAAACTAAAGTTTTTTGCCTCTTTCCCCGAAAGTTATTCGGCGTTGCTTTGTTACACTCTTACTTGCTCATTGTGTAAGGGTAGTTTTAACATGTTTTTGTTAATTTTTTTCCACAAGTACGTGGCGATATGTGCGTATTAGCACTTAAGCCACTAAAAAACTTCTTACACTTTTTAAGTCAATGTTCTTGTTGTGTCAGTTTGTAACAAAATATTTGTATGGTTAGGTCATGGCACCAACGCGGCGATATGGAAACAAAGTTTCACTTAAATAAAAACTTAATCTAAGTAAAGTTTGTTTGCCTTGCTGGCGGAGGATGTATCATATATATTTAAGAGCATACATATGTATATATGTGCTAATCGTATATGGGTCATTATTTTACAAATCGAACAACTTTTGAAATTTCATAATTTTAATTCGGCTGAAACTTTTTTTTTAAGTTGCTCGCACGAAATAAGCAAATACCTGTATCAGGATTTCCTCGAAAAAACTTTGTTCAGAGATCTGCATGTGCTCAGATTCGATGGCAAACTTGCCCACATTCAAGATGCTATATCTTGGTTCCATTCGTCGTATCTTATTAATTTTTGTTTTATTTTTAAGGTAACAATATTTACTTTATAACTGCGTTAAAAAAATATTTAATTTTATAAAATCAAAATAATGAATAAAAAATTAATTTTTTAAATAATTATTACATACTGTTTTCCACACGAATATTGTCGAAAAAATATATATAATTTTCGATACACTTTCATATAAAAACCCCTTTTTATTTTAAGTTGGACCATTTTGTGGTTCAAAAGATATTTCGAGGAAATCCTGATATATGTATGTGTTGACTTAAATTGCCAAAAGATTCGAACAAATAAATTTGAGGTCTTTTAAAAAAGTGAAAATTTTTTTTTCTACAAATCCGTAAGATTGGTAAAATAATGGCCCAAATAGGGTTATCGAGCTAAATAACAATAAATCACATACTCATATTTTATTCACTATTATTGTTTGTAAGTCACGGATTAGCTATTGCGAGCAACTTGCAGGTCGGTAATTTATATAGCTCAATATAAAAAGTCTTTGTGATAACCGAACCCCATACCTTGGACAGCCAAAAAAATAACTCGACCTCTTTAACTATATATTCTGCTACTAATACGATCTAATTTGGGTTAGTGTTGAAACTGCTTTAAAATATTTCTTTACTCTACACATTCGGCCTCCCTGTAAGAATTGAATTAATTTATGTGCGTACGTGTTAGTGTCTGAAAGAAAAATGTTTATCTTTCATGTAAGTCGTAGCTTTATTGGCTTTTGCAAAGTTGACGCCAAACACCGTCACCCACCCTCTAATCTTTGCATGTTACGATATAGCAACTAGTTAGGAGTTGAATGATGTGTGTTTTCCTACTCTCATCTATCACGTCTGTACATATGTTGCCCATATTTACAAAAAATAAGACCTATGACAACGAAAAAAAAAGTATAGTAGATTGATGATGATGACTATCCCACTAAAGAATGTATCTATCATTTTTTTTTTTTTTTTTTTGCTGAAACCGATTTGTACATAATTACTTTTTCTAGTTCTGGAACTAGTTTCCTTCGAAGTTGTAAGGGGTGGACTCGTCTTCGTTCGAACTTTATTCTGCTAACTTGTGCCAATTCGAATCAAATATTAAATTTAAACAAATGTGTTTATAAGTATACTGACATATTTTGAACCGGTGTCACCGCATCTTGTTTGAGTTCTCTAACCACTGAGCTACAAAACGCTGCAAAAGTTTTTCCGAAATAAACCGTTTTTTATCAACTAGGTATGCGGCGCGGCCTCGCGGCTGAAATTTCGAATAAAATACCTGATATAACGGAAGTATTCGCCCTCCGAATCACCAAAGCGTATCTAAGCTGAGTTTTAACGATGTGGTTATTTCAGGCATGCTTAACCAACGAACCGATATCATTTCGTTACGATAATTAACGTTAATAAACGAAACAAAGTCATTTCGTTTCGTTTATTAACGTTAAGAACGTCAAATTAACGAAATGATTTTGTTTCGTTTTCTGCCATATCAAAACGAATTCAAATCGTTTATGTTGATTATTAATTTCAAACTTTGCTGGCAAAGCTGATTGATGGCGGAGTCATTAAGGTGAAAGAATTAGCCAAGCTGATTGCAACTTTTCTCATGAATTTTGACAGTACGAACATTTCTGAGAGTATTTTTGACATTACCACCAACGAATTACACAAAGAAATTAAATGGAGTTTGTGTGTATGTCCGCTCGCTGTTACCACCTTACGGCTTCACCATGGCTATAGCATTGCCAGCACAATTCAAACATAAAGTATCACGTTTTTGTTAACGTTTTTAACGTTAACGAAAGCTTTTCGTTTCGGTTAAAAACGAGATACAATTTATCTTGATAATTTCTTTATCGATAATATTTCGAAGTGTTTCAACGGAAACGGTGGAAATTTTTTGATAAACGATTAGCTTAACGTTAAGGTGCATCCCTGGGTTATTTTGCCACAAACTGGCCCAGTCTTAGTCGATTAAATACCCCTTTTTTATAGTATTATTAACGAAACAAGTTCAAAATTAAAAACATTCAATAACAAAAGTCTGTTAAGTACGTTTTTTCTTAACTCGTTATTGAGAAATTCTTCTTATTTGATGATGCAATCTGAATATATATAGTCAGCGCATATGCGCCTTGGCAACCACGCTACTGTTGGCAGCCATAATTTCGAAATAGTAAAGGACTTCGTTTATTTGAGAACCAGCATCAACACTAGCAACAACATCAGCACTGAAATCCAGCGAAGAATCAATCTTGCCAATAAATGCTACTTTGGAATAGGTAGGCAATTGAAAAGTAAAGTCCTCTCTGGGCGAACGAAAATCATACTCTACAAGTCACTTATCGTACCCGTCCTGCTATATGGTGCAGAAGCACGGACCATGACAACAGATGAAGCGGCTCTGGGAGTGTTCGAGAGAAAAGTTCTTCGAAAGATTTCAAGAAAATGGTTGTCAGTTCAAGAACAAGGTTGTTGTTTTGAGAACAGGTCTTTCGTTTTTTAAGAACAAAAAAGTAAGAACATGAAAAGCTTGAATTGAGTCCGGTGGTGCTGGACTTTAGAAAGGCGTTTTTCTCGGAGTGTAAAGATGTTTGGAAAGGGCTGCCATCTTGCCGTAGATTTAAATACCCTAGGAGCCCTATCATCAATTTTGGTTGAACATAGAAAAGAAAAAATTTACAGAAGGTGTCTGAGGTGCCACGTTATACTTTCAAGTGGCATAATTCCAAGGAACAAAGTTGAAATTATGTTACTATACAGGAAGTGAGATAATCCCAACTTTTTTCTTAGAATTTTGTCCCTTGGTACCTCTTGTAAACTTTCCTTTACAAATTTTTATTATTTGTTTTAGTTGCTGTTAGGAATTGATGCAATTACCTTCGTTCTCCAAAGGAACATACATTACCGAAAAATATCGTCTTAAGATAGGCAAGCTCACTGCACCCTAATCACACAACAGTATGAAATATGGTGATCAACGGCCAAAAGGTCAATTAAAGTTATGGCAATTTCGAATTATGACCATTTAGGAAATTTCCATTTGACCTTATGACCATTTCAGTAAAAAGACCATAACCATATACTACAATTTAAGATCAGCACAAAAGAAAACAGCATGGGCTAGGCGTTTAGTTGAGTATGCTCTTCTTATTTCAAAGAAATCCGCACCGAAAATTTTAGTTAAATTAAGATTTTCTTATCACAAAGATGGCCTCAGTGGGTTTTGGAGAGTGTTATCGATGCTGATGGTCCATTGCCGTATATAAATCAGGGTTCCGGTAACAAGCACCATTGAGGTGCAAGCCCGACTATCTCGGAAACGATTTAATATGACCACATAGTTTCATGAGGAATTAGATGTCGCCAATGTCCCGCCTGCTAAAGAAATAGGACTCACCACGGGTAGGTAATGTTACGAATTGGGTTGCAGAAGCTATAATGCGTTGGTAACACCTTGAAAGGGTTCCGCTTCACAACCCCTTGAATCATTTGCGTATTTAAGTCGCCTCTTACGGCAAGCATACCTGCCGCGGGTATATTCTAAGCTCCCTAACCCGCTGGGGAAAAAATTAACCTGCTAGTCCTTCATGGGACGACGATTTGATATTTCATCTGCTGAATGGGGGATAAGTCCATCTCAGCTGTTGGGTGATTCAAAAATTTTCTTTAAAAACCACAATTATTTATCTTATCGTTATAGGAGCAGAATTTATATCTGCCAAAGGCATATCAATCCAGCAGCACTACTAAAAGCCTTCGGGAAGCGTAATTTTCGTTAAATATACAAACAATGACTCTCATTAAACATTCGTTTCCTTATTATTATATTCGAACTTTAAGAACTCATGAATGCTTAATCTCTACAAATTTTTTATGGAAATCCCATTCGCATTTCAAATTGTAATCATATTCGAATTTTTCGAAGAATTCTATGTTTTTCGTAACTTGATGTGTTTCTTTGAAGTTTTTCGACGTCATGATTATATTAGAAAGTTGAAATTTTCAGAAGTCATAAACATATTCGAACTTTTTGTTTGCATGCAAACATTTTTCTTTTTTTGGACCACCCTAATTTACAGTTCATGCACTCATGTTCACTTTGCTTTGCTACATCAACAAAGCAAACATCATAGGATGCATTTGCCAACACTCACAACCAGCAGCAGAACTTCATTAGCCGGAAATATATGAAATTATAAACGTTGCCATTCAATAGCGTTGTTCTACTTTTTCAAGCTGCAGGAAAACCAATCAGTTTCTAGAGCAAACTTTGTGTATGCCGGCACTTTAGAAACAAGTTGATGATAATATTAACAAAGTTGTATGCCAAGTTGAAAATGTGTACAGCCACGGTTTAATTGTATTAACAACTTTTGCTTATTGCTTACTTTTACAAGTTACAAACAATCATACTCACTATTATCATGCTCTTTTTACTTCGCAGATCGATATACAACCGCCTGAACGTGAAGTCGTATTTTCGGAAGAGTTTCGTCCCATAGATCCGCGTAGTGTTGGCCCATGTGGCGGTTTTAGCACGCAATATGCGTGTATGTGCGACTTTCATGGTGTACCCTACAGGTTTGGATTGGTGTTTAGTTAGTTTTATAAAAATCAGAAACTTTAAATTTTTTGTGTTTTTTTTTCAGAGAGGAAGTCGCATGGGATATTGATACAATTTATTTGTCGCATGATACACGCGTGATAAATTTACGTGATTTCGATCATTTGGAACCAAAGTGAGTATACCAACATCGTTGACTCTTAACTATATTGAATTTAATGCTTCATATTTTTTATTGCTCACAGAGACTTAATGGCCATTGTGTCCGCATTGGAATATAATACATTTTTTCGCGGGCTAAAAGCTTCACATATGCGTCTCTCTAATGAGACATTAGAACGTATCTTACATGTGCTCAAGCGTTCAATGTGGTTGGAGGAGCTGCATTTGGAGGCATTAGGTTTAAGGTATGTTTGAATTTTTATCATGCATGTTTTAGCAGGAGATTTCTTTTGTTACTTTTTAGCAATATTTTTTTATCTGATTTTTTCCTATGCATGTCGTTCTCTTTTGAAGTATCGCTTCCTGTTTTGAATAAATATTGTGATTACTGCAGCTATTAGAGATAAAGTACTAAGCGTAGAATGGCAAGAAAATAGTATCAAATTAGCGTAATAAGAGATAAATGTAAACACGTCTTCAAATACTCAGAAAAAGTCAAAAAGACTATTTTCGAAAATCCCTGCAGGTTGATGGCCAGCCTGGAAAGTTAAATTGATCGGTGTTAAAACTTACCATGGATTTATACTCCTAGATCTCGAATTAGCAGGAAGAAAGCGTTTAACTCACAACTATATGGCAATAGACAATATATCGATTCCGATCCTTAAAATTATCTTGCCTCTGGCGTTGGATACAATAGTGGCTGCCGATTCGTTATAAGAGTAATAAAGAAAGTTTATGTCAAAATTGTGACTCTTGCTTCTTCGCAAAAAAACTGGGCAGCTGAAGGACCACCTGCACATTACTACAAGGCACGATGTACATGCAAGAACGTTTGTGCCTAGTTTCTCCTTCAATTTGCGTAAAGCGAATTGGATCAGAGCTTACTTTTTGACCAATCGGACAAGTACTTGAAGATAATAGTACTCACGCGGGCCCAATTTATATCTAAATATACAATGACTCACTAAACATTTGTTTTTCTGGATGCTCTATGATTGATTTCAATATACATATTTATGTATGTATATATATTCGAAATTTGATATTGTTTCCAAACGACACCAATGTTTTTAAAGTTTTTCGAAAAAAAAGTCATGGACTTTTTTGTTTGCATACAAATCAATTATGATCTTGAAATTCTTGTTGTTGTTGTTATAGCGATAAGGACACTGCCCGAAGGCCTTGAGGGTGTTATCGATGTTGATGGTCGTTTGCCGGATGCAGATCCGGTATGTTCCGGTACCAAGCCCGGCCATAACGCCCTCCCACCCCCTAGACCCATGAGGAGTTCGGGGTCGCCAGAGCCTCGGCTGTTAATGAAACAGGATTCGCCACGTATAGGTGAGGTTGACAATTGTGTTGGAGAAGCTACATATTACGCTGACAATCCCTTGAGAGGGTTGCACTAAACAACCCCTCGACTCAATTTGGTATTTTAGTCGCCTCTTACGTGCAAACCTACCGCGGGTTAATTCTAATCTCCTACCCCGCTGAGGCCTGGTTGTCTTCAGTAACGCTTCCTTAAGGCCGCTTCCACCATCGGCAGTTAAGTTTCATTTCACCTGAAGGATAGCAATCTATCAGATGGGTTCATGCGAAATTTTCATTTTCACCAACACAGGGTAAGCAACTCCTAATATTTTGTAAAACACATCCCATTACTAGCCTCAGCTGCTCGGCTTTTGTTTGCACCTTTTCCTTTGACTTAACCTAGACGCAAAGATGGTGAAAACGGCCCTCTGAAATTTGTTTTTATACTCAGCGTGCTTTGCACACGGAGTATATTAACTTTGATTCGATAACGGTTAGTTGTACAGGCATAAAGGAATCGAGATAGATATAGACTTCCATATAGCAAAATCATCAGTATCGAAAAAAATTTGATTGAGCCATGTCCGTCCGTCCGTCTGTCCGTTAACACGATAACTTGAGTAAATATTGATATATCTTCACCAAATTTGGTACACGAGCATATCTGGACCCAGAATAGATTGGTATTGAAAATGAGCGAAATCGGATAATAACCACGCCCAATTTTTATATATATAACATTTTGGAAAATACAAAAACCCTGATAATACACCTAGAATGTTGAAATTTGACATGTGGACTGATATTGAGACTCTTGATAAAAATTTGAAAAATTTGTATACTCAGTTGAGCAGAGCTCACATAGTATATTAACTTTGATTGGATAACGGTTGGTTGTACAGGTATAAACGAATCGAGATAGATATAGACTTCCATATATCAAAATCATCAGGATCGAAAAAAAATTTGATTGAGCCATGTCCGTCCGCCCGTCCGTCTGTCCGTTAACACGATAACTTGAGTAAATTTTGAGGTATCTTGATGAAATTTGGTATGCAGGTTCCTGCGCACTCATCTCAGATCGCTATTTAAAATGAACAATATCGAACTATAACCACGCCCACTTTTTCGATATCGAAAATTTCGAAAAACCGAAAAAGTGCGATAATTCATTACCAAAGACGGATAAAGCGATGAAACTTGGTAGGTGAAATGAACTGATGACGCTGAATAGAAAATTAGTAAAATTTTGGACAATGGGCGTGGCACCGCCCACTTTTAAAAGAAGGTAATTTAAAACTTTTGCAAGCTGTAATTTGGCAGTCGTTGAAGATATCATGATGAAATTTGGCAGGAACGTTACTCCTATTACTATATGTATGCTTAATAAAAATTAGCAAAATCGGAGAACGACCACGCCCACTTTTAAAAAAAAATTTTTTTTTAAGTCAAATTTTAACAAAAAATTTAATATCTTTACAGTATATAAGTAAATTATATCAACATTCAACTCCAGTAATGATATGGTGCAACAAAATGCAGAAATAAAAGAAAATTTCAAAATGGGCGTGGCTCCGCCCTTTTTCTTTTAATTTGTGTAGGATACTTTTAATGCCATAAATCGAACAAAAATTTACCAATCCTTTTGAAATTTCGTAGGGGCTTAGATTCTGGGACAATAACTTATTTCTGTGAAAAAGGGCGAAATCGGCTGAAGCCACGCCCAGTTTTTATACACAGTCGACCGTCTGTCCTTCTGCTCGGCCGTTAACACGATAACTTGAGCAAAAATCGATATATCTTTACTAAACACAGTTCACGTACTTATCTGAACTCACTTTGTATTGGTATAACAAATGGCCAAAATCCGACTATGACCACGCCCACTTTTTCGATATCGAAAATTACCAAAAACGAAAAAAATGCCATAATTCTATACCAAATACGAAAAAAGGGACGAAACATGGTATTTGGATTGGTTTATTGACGCAAAATATAGCTTTAGAAAAAAACTTTGTAAAATGCGTGTGACACCTACCATATTAAGTAGAATGAAATGAAAAAGTTCTGCAGGGCGAAATAAAAAATCCTTGAAATATTGGCAGGAATACTGTTCGTGGTATTATATATATAAATAAATTAGCGGTATCCAACAGATGATGTTCTGGGTCACCCTGGTCCAGATTTTGGTCGATAGCTGGAAAACACCTTCACATATACAACTACCACCACTCCCTTTTAAAAGCCTCATTAATACCTTTAATTTGATACCCATATCGTCCAAAACCATTCTAGAGTCACCCCTGGTCCACCTTTATGGCGATATATCGAAAAGGCGTCCACCTATAGAAATAAGCCCCACGTCCTTTTAAAATACTCATTAACACCTTTCATTTGATACCCATATCGTACAAACATATTCTAGAGTCACCCCTGGTCCACCTTTATGGCGATATCTCGAAAAGGCGACCACCTATAGAACTAAGGCCCACTCCCTTTTAAAAAGACTCATTAACACCTTTCATTTGATACCCATATCGTACAAACAAAGTCTAGAATCACCCCTGGTCCACCTTTATGGCGATATCTCGAAAAGGCGACCACCTATACAACTACCACTACTCCCTTTTAAAACCCTCATTAATACCTTTAATTTGATACCGATATCGTATAAACACATTCTAGAGTCACCCCTGGTCCACCTTTATCGCGATATCTCGAAAAGGCGTCCACCTATAGAACTAAAGCTCACTCCCTTTTAAAATACTCATTAAACACCTTTCATTTGATACCCATATCGTACAAACAAATTCTAGGGTCACCCCTGGTCCACCTTTATGGCGATATCTCGGAACGGCGTCCACCTATACAACTACCACCACTCCCTTTTAAAACCCTCATTAATACCTTTAATTTGATACCCATATCGTACAAACACATTCAGAGTCACCCCTGATCCACCTTTATGGCGATATCCCTAAATGGCGCCCACCTATAGAACTATGGCCCACTCCCTCATAAAATACTCTTTAATACCTTTCATTTGATACACATGTCATACAAACACATTCCAGGGTTACCCTATGTTCATTTTGCTAAATGGGGATTTTCCCTTATTTTGTCTCCAAAGCTCTCAACTGAGTATGTAATGTGCGGTTACACCCGAACTTAACCTTCCTTACTTGTTTTTAAATGTACGTGGCACCGCCCACTTGTGATAAAATAAATTTTACAAATATTATTAATCATAAATCAAAACTCGTTAAACCTATCGTAATAAAATTCGGCAGAGAGGTTGCCCTTACTATAAGGAATGCTTTGAACAAAAATTATATAACATATATATAACAAAAATTATATTATAACTTTTATGTAAAATATTTTTAAAATGGTCGTGGACGAATAAAATAAGCTATATCTTTGCAAAAAGAGGTTTATATCAATTGTATTTCATTTCCCAAGTGGATATATAACAATAAATAGGAAAAACTTCAAATTTTAAAAAATGGTTGTGGCACCGCCCCTTTTATGACTAAGCAATTTTCTATGTTTCGGGAGCCATAACTCGAAGAAAAATTAACGCATCGTAATAAAATTGGATGCAAAACTTTTCCCTATAGTAGAAAAAATTTCTAGTAAAAATGGACGGGATCGATTAAAGACCACGGCAACTTAATATAAAACAAGCAAGGAAGGCTGAGTTCGGGTGTAACCGAACATTACATACTCAGTTGAGAGCTGTGGAGACAAAGTAAGGGAAAATCACCATTTAGCAAAATGAACATAGGGTAACCCTGGAATGTGTTTGTATGACATGGGTTTCAAATGGAAGGTACTAAAGAGTATTTTAAAAGGGAGTGGGTCATAATTCTATAGGTGGACTCCATTTCGGGATATCGCCATAAAGGTGGACCAGGGGTGACTCTGAATGTGTTTGTACGATATGGGTATCAAATGAAAGGTGTTAATGAGTATTTTTAAAGGGAGTGGGCCTTAGTTCTATAGGTGGACGCTTTTTCGAGATATCGCCGTAAGGGTGGACCAGGTGTGAGTCTAGAATGTGTTTGTGCGATATGAGTATCAAATTAAAGGCATTAATGAGGGTTTTAAAAGGGAGTGGCCCTTATTCGTATATGTGAAGGCGTTTTCGAGATATCGACCAAAATGTGGACCAGGGTGACCCAGAACATCATCTGTCGGATACCGGTAATTTATTTATATATATAATACCACGAACAGTATTCCTGCCAAGATTCCAAGGGCTTTTGATTTGCCCTGCAGAACTTTTTCATTCACACCCATTTTTCAAAGTTTTTTCTAAAGTTATATTTCGCGTCAATAAACTAATCCAATTACCATGTTTCATCCCTTTTTCGTATTTGGTATAGAATTATGGCATTTTTTTAATTTTTCGTAATTTTCGATATCGAAAAAGTGGGCGTGGTCATAGTCGGATTTCGGCCATTTTTTATACCAAGATAAAGTGAGTTCAGATAAGTACGTGAACTAAGTTTAGTAAAGATATCGATTTTTGCTCAAGTTATCGTGTAAACGGCCGAGCGGAAGGACAGACGGGTCGGCTGTGTATAAAAACTGGGTGTTGCTTCAACCGATTTCGCCCATTTTCACAGAAAACAGTTATCGTCATAGAATCTATGCCCCTACCAAATTTCACAAGGATTGGTAAATTTTTGTTCGACTTATGGCATTAAAAATATTCTAGACGAATTAAATGCAAAAGGGCGAGCCACGCCCATTTTGAAATTTTCTTTTATTTTTGTATTTTGTTGCACCGTATCATTACTGGAGTTGAATGTTGACATCATTTACTTATATACTGTAAAAATATTAAATTTTTTGTTAAAATTTGACTTAAAATTTATTTTTTTTTTAAGTGGGCGTGTTCGTCATCCGATTTAGCTAATTTTTGTTTAGCACACATATAGTAAAATGAGTAACGTTTCTGCCAAATTTCATCTTCAACGACTGCCAAATTATAGCTTGCAAAATTTTTAAATTACCTTCTTTTAAAAGTGGGCGGTGCCACGCCCATTGTCCAACATTTTACTAATTTTCTATTCTACGTCATAAGGTCAACCCACCTACCAAGTTTCATCGCTTTATCCGTCTTTGATAATGAATTATCGCACTTTTTCGGTTTTTCGAAATTTTCGATATCGAAAAAGTGGGCGTGGTTGTAGTCCGATTTCGTTCATTTTAAATAGCGATCTGAGATGAGCGCCCAGGAACCTACACACCAAATTTCATCAAGATACCTCAAAATTTACTCAAGTTATCGTGTTTACAGACGGACGGACATGGCTAAATAAATTTCTTTTTTCGTCCGGATGATTTTGATATATAGAAGTCTATATATCTGGATTAGTTTATGCCGTTACGGATTACCGTTATGCGAACAAAGTTAATATACTTTGTGAGCTCTGCTCAGCTGAGTATACCAAGTTTAAAAGCGTCGTAGACTAGAATAATTAGCTATAACTTAGCAAAAAATAGTTTTGCATCAATGATATTTCACTTATCAAGTTTTATTGTAAGAGGAAATGGGGAGATATTTTTTTTTAAACGTGCGGTGCCACGTTTTATGTACAAAAGTAATTTATCTGAAATGAAATGTACAATTGAAGCTCACGTTGAGTATATAATGTTCGGTTACACCCGAACTTAGACACCTTTACTTGTTCTCTCTATGTTCGAATATTAAAAAAAAACTTTGCATACCTTTTTAGGCGATCATATTTTGGCGGTATTGTTTTTTGCGTTCTATTATTTCGTCTGCAAATCCTTCCTATGAGTTTTTCAGTGAATAAATTGTGTGTTTTTCAAAATTTTTTTCATTAATATTTTTTACTCTTACAGATCCGATTTTCTGCATAAACTAGCTGTATCTGTGATTACAAATAACAACCCCGCAATACGAACGATTGACTTGAGCCATAATTTAATTGAGGATAAAGGTATGTTGGCTGATTTAGTGCAAAAATTAAAAAAAAAATTTAAATACACACATACATACAAAAATTTAATAGACATTATATACATACAATTAAAGATGGAAGTTAATTTTTCAATTCTTATGCATGTAAGTCACTAACCACTTATCCATCCTCACCAACTAACACCTACATACATATTTACACATGCTCTTTGCTAAGCAAATTAAAGAAAATATTTACCTTACACCCAACAACCATTCTAATTGAAAAACTTTATTTATTGTACTACATTTATAGTCAAAAATAAAACTTTCATACCAATAGACATATCTACTCGTACATACCTTCAACCATCATAAAAAATCTCTTTAAAGTCTAACTGCACATATACTTACATTCGTACATTTGTAATCAATCAACCACCCTTTAAATCCATTGTAATCCAATTTCAATTACCTCCCTTCTTCCACTTTTCGTAATGTAGGAGCAAGCTCTTTGTGCGCCCTACTCGGAAAAATTGTGCAAGGTTTGATTTTTTAGTTTGTGAAAAAAAAAATATTGTTCCTACAAATTTATATCTTGCTGTTTCTTAAAAACTATATAATAGGGCTGGAAATTTTATCCAGATTAAATCTCAACGTATAAATGCATGAATATCTAGTTATTCGAAGATGTGGATAATTCCAGCCCTAATGTATGTATATTCTAATAGTATTATTTTTATAAATATTAGCGCAATTTAAAATAAAATAATTTATAAAAATAAAAAAAAAACATCCGAGCTTAAAGGCTCATTTGAATTCACGAGCTAACAACGATGATAATGGTGATAATTTGAGCTTATTACATATACATTAACCCTTATGTCATGTTATTGGCCCGTTGGACGTCAATTAAAAAGGCAAACTTTAGTTTTGTTTCAATAACACAAAAATTAAGAATGAAGGACTTTAGTTAAGCAAATATTTAAACATGTTTTGGTTTTTGGAACCAATCTCTTAATAAAATTTGTTTTAGTCAATGGTACCTAATACTATGTTCAAACAGAAAAATAAATTGAGGCAATTTCGATTTAAATTGAGGGGTGTTCATACAACTCAATTTAGCTTACACAATAGTATTTTGATAGCTGGTTGGCTCATCTCTACAGCAACAATATACCTTTGTTCAGACTGTCAAAATGTGCGTGTTGGTATTAGGCGAATGGAATGGAATGAAAACATAAAACTTTGAAATTTGTTTGTGTTGTAAGAAAATGTGTTCAATGTTTTGGTTTCATTCCTCTTGTTTTGCAAATCCTACTCCAGTGAAATGAAAAAAATAAAATCAGCTGATGAAATGAGCCAACCATATGGTTGAGCCTTGCCTAAACTGACGTTGAAATCTACTCAAGAAACACACTTTACAAGGTTGCATTTGCCGTTTGAAACAATTTATTACGCAATTTTATTTAAATTGGCAATTTATTATTACAATTTATTACATGATAAATTGCGTAATAAATTGCCCAAATGGTATAAATTTGCCAATTTGGTGTGTGTTTGTACCTAGTATAAGGTTAATGCAAATATTTGAAAATTGTTAGCCTGTGAATTCAATTTTAAATAATGTTATGCTATGCACTTTTTTTCATAAAATTGAGGGTATATTTTGGTCTAGTAGCAAGAATATAAAAGCCTGAAAAATAGTTTAAAATTGAGTGTTATAACAGGCGGCAACAACTTAAGTCGACTTAAGCAATTTTCAAAATGCAATAGTTTCCCAACTTAAGTTAAAACAAAAATTGTTGTAATAGCTCATAGGAAAAATATATAAGAACTAAAAAAGTTTAACAGAATTTGAGGATTTATTATTAAAAAGACTGGCGTGAAGCCCTTAGTTTACTTCAGTTGCTATCGCTTGTGTCCACACGTACATTCGAAAATTTAAGTTTTTCTATTAAACAATATTTTTTATAATGTTTTCAATCTTTATTTACAATGCTTATATATGTATACAGCTATGAAATTTATTTTATATACATACATATATGTTAGTATGAGCTCTTAAATATTACGCAAATTTCGAAATTCAAATCCAGTTTTCTACAACTTTGCAATTTTTCACAAATTTTAATAAATTTTAGTGAAGTGTTTCGAAATTCCAATTATACTTCATTTGAATATTTACAATGATATTCAAAACTATTAGTAAGTCCCAATCTAATTCCAAGTTGAACTTTTTTTCGAAGTCTTAATAGATTTTTTCGAAGTCTAAACTTTTTTAAATTACAATCAGGCATTTTCTGTAGTGCACATTCGAGTGAAAATGGGTGTTGAGCCCATTCGATCCGTGATCGAAATCAATTTTTTAAATCACAATAGCTCTGAAACCGTGAATCGGACTAAGGAAATACATATGTTTGTGAAATAGTGGCTACGAGCCACTCATTTGATCCATGATTTATCATTTGAGTAAAATTTTTTTTTTCATACGTGATCGTATAACACGATACGGTCCCAGGATACAGCAACCAAAATCGAGTATAAGTGAAATACTAAACATGCCTAAATGTTTGGTTTTTGCTTAGACTGATTTCAAATTTTTCCAAAAATCATTTTCGACCATTGAAATTTTTTGAGATTATAATCACATTAGAGGTTTTGATTTTTTTCGAAATTGCTAACAAACTCAAACTCAAATACGACGCTTTCAGATTCCATTCACATGCGGCTTATAGCATTTTTTTTCGAAATTGCTACCGGAATTGTTTTTCGAAGTGGTATTTTATACGAAGTTTTGAAGTTGTTCAAAATTTCTTTCGTTTTCAAACTCAAAGAAATAGGGTTTTTCTAGATTGCAATCTTAATGTTACAGTTTCAAAACTCCAATATAAGTCGAAGTTTAAAGTTTTTTGAAATTGTAAACATATTTCAACTTTAAAATTTTTTAAATACTGATCGCTTTCGAACTTCAAAAATTTTGAGTTTCAATCGCTATTTTTCTTGGAAATTCTTAGTTCTTAAAAGTTTTCGATTTTCAATATTTGCACATTGAAACTAATTCGAAATTGTAGCCAGGATTTTTTCAAAGTTTCAAAAATATTCGAGCAATATAAGTTTTTAAATCCAATTTAATTGAGTTGGTTTTAATTTCGTAATCCCAATCAATTAAATTTACTGCATATGGTTTTCTAAGAAAATCAAAACTTCCCGAAATCTTAATTTTATTGAATTTTGATAATTTTTAAGATTATAGTAATTTATTACATAAAAATTGAAAACCGCCTACAACTTATTTTTTAAGATTGTAGTCGAACTGAAACTTCTAAAGACTTTGAAATTCTTATCATATTCGTGGGTTTAACATTTGGAGTTTTTCCATTTTTGAAGTTTTTCAAAATTTCAATTATTGAAATTCTAATTCTTAAGTTGACGGTTTTTTCAAAACACCAATTTTAGTGAGAATGTGAACTTTATTCTTCCTTGAACTAGTTAATTTTCGGAGTTCCAGTAAAGCTTTTGCTTAAATTTGGAATTTTCGATATTAAAGTATTTGAGTTTTGAAACTTATTCGAAATTGTAATCTTCAATATTACAAAGTTCTAGACATATTCAAACATTCAAGTATTTCGAAATTTACAATTCAATTCAAAACTGGTAGTTAAAAGTATTTGGGTTTTCTATTTCCATCATTAGACAGTTATTAAGATTGACACTCAAATTCTTAATTTGACGTTTTTTCAAACACCAAGGGTTTGAACTTTGTTATTTCTTGAACTGGATAATTTTTTGGAGTTCCAGTCATTCTTTAATTTCGAGTTTTCAATACTATAGTATTTGAACTTTTAAATTTGTATGAAATTGTGATTTCGAATATTTCAAAGCTCCAAACATAGTCAAGCATTCAAGCGTTTCGAAATTGATATACATTTTAACAACGAATTTCAAAGTGTTTCGAAATTCCAATATTTTTTAATTTAGCAGTTTTCCCATTATATTCGAAATTGCCCGAAATTGTATCCTTATTTGTGCTTAAGCATTTTTTAAGATTCTAATGTTTTATCACTGTTCTCATAGACCAAAATTTTCCCCTAAAGCCTACCTTAAACTTAAAAAAAATGTGTTATGGCATGTAAAAAATGTTCTTTAATGTTTTAAATTTTCTTATGAATTGGGCTTTTGAAATCCATTAACCATGATTTAAGTTTCCTTGAAATTGGACAATAAAATGCATTCAAAATTTGTATATTAAACGTTTGTATATATAATTTTGCTAACGCTTTCCGCTTTAAAACTAGTTCAAAACTTAAATTAGAGTTAAGAAAAACATGTATCCCAACATTACTAAACATATCTCTTATCCTTTCTCTAGGTGCTATTCATCTAGCCGGTCCTATTGCCAAAGTATCGAAAGGTCTCTGCAAGCTGGCGCTCGCTCACTGTGGTCTAACATCGAAAGGCGTGAATCAGATGTCACATTCGTTATCGTTGAATCAGAGTATATCCAATTCGCTCACGTATTTAGATTTAAGTGGTAATAGCCTAAAGGATGATATAACAGTAAGATGAAGAATTGTTCTGAAAATACCTATTAGTGAATAATTTTATATTCTCACACTCACTTTTGCAGAATTTACACAATTTTCTGGCACAACCGAATGTCTTGGAACATTTGGATCTCTCATCGACTGATATAACATTGGAGAATGTAAGTGCAGCAAAGTTCATTTGTTTTGTATTATAAAATATAATTGTTGAATTTTTTCCTTCCAGTTATTTGGTGCCCTTCTACGCGGTTGTGCAACGCATTTATCACATTTAAATGTTTCACATAATTCTTTTAGCACAAAAAAAGGCAAAGAAATACCGCCATCGTTTAAACAATTCTTTACGAGTACACTAAGTTTAAAGCATTTAAATATTGCCGGTTGTAAATTGCCCATGGAAGCACTCAAGTAAGTTTTGAATTATGATTTGGCACCTAGAAACAAAGAAAGGCGATGCAAATAGTAAATTTGTATTCAGATTAAGTTGTACAACGGAGGCTAGGCAAAAGTGTTATCTGAAGATCAAGTATCGGAAGGCTCACATTATTACTAGCCCTCGATGCACTGCGACCTTTATTTAGAGCTATTGTGCTTGACTTTTCAGCCTGTTACTGTATGGAAGGGCTTTTAATATATTTAAGAACCTCTTCTGTCGTAACTTCATATAACCAGGGATTCAAAAAAGAGTCATGCCACCTATTTGGAAAATCCTCTGCCTTACCAAAATGACAGATTCGCAGAGAATGTGAACCGGCGCTTCATCCTCCAACTCGCAAAAGAGACAGATTTGTTAATTGGCTAGATTTAACTTACTTAGGTGATAGAGAAGACTACAGCGTACCCCATTGTATTCAGTGAGAGTTCGTGAGTCCTCCGCTTAGATTAACGAGTTTGGCTGATACTCCCCTTGCTCGGGGTATAAACATTTTGGCCTGCCCTTGCCCTGGGTACTCAATCCAGTGTCGTCTGAACTGCTTTGTTTCCAAGTAACTTACGGGTTCCTTAGCGTGTGCCTTTGTGAGTCCAGAGAATAGACTCTAGACCAAAGAACTGCTTTGAATACTAATAAAATTAGTGACTTAGTCATGAGCCAAAAAATTGTGTCAAAATGTGTACTTAGTTAAGTACAGACAAATACTGTGAGTGATTAGCACATAAAATAGAAAATACATACGAGTGCACCGTAACACATATGTCTCATACATATATGACATTGTTGAGTATAAACTGATGCCATAGTCGCTTTAACTAAGTAGCACGTTGATTTCGTGTGTAATACACTGTATACTTCGTATATCATCGGTTTTACTGTGGCGCTGTATTCAGTTTAATTTCGTGTACACCGTTGTGTTGCTAGCGTCAGGAGACTGATATGACTTTATTCATTTTATTGCACTGTTAGTCTTACTTATTCCAATTAGTGTGTTCGTATAACACAGTTGAATTTCTTGCTCAATAAGGCAATTGAGTACTGAACTGCCTCGTGGCTTATAAGCGGTTATTCAGTTTACGAAGCATGACTATGTAAATGTGTGTTAGTGGATATAAGTGCTTGATATTCTTTGTTTGCATACGCACTAACACTAATTTTTTGGTTAGTCCACTAATAACCTTAAAAGGTGAATAATTGCAGCTCACTGCTCTGGATAGAATGCTGCTTGCCTTGGTGGTCTGACTGTTCATTGCCTTCATTTCCCTGATGCCCGGGAACCCATCCTGAAAAAACCTTGTTTTTGGCTCAATAGTCTGTATTTAGGACTACAATACATTCATCCACTAGCTTAGAAGTAATTATGTAAGACTGCAAGGCACGTAAGTCTGCCTGGGTGTCTAACATAATGAGGATACTCCTCGATGATAAACCTCCTCATAGACATTCTCACTTCTATTTCATGGATATCTGCCTGAAATATTTTGCGAAACAATCCCATTAGTATCGATTTCTTGAAGGCCGGCCCCTATATGCCAGCTCCCTTTTTTTCGTCACCAAATGTCGATCCGTCCGTGAACCAGACGTCTCAGCCAGGGTCAGTATAGGGTTCCCTGTTTCCCAAAAAGTTCTGTCCACAATGGACACCTTAAAATTCCGTGAGCTTCTGAGCGTAGGGACTATTGCATCACGTAGTTGACATACGAGATTTCCTATGAATTAATTTATTACTTTCATATGCCCTGTCATGTGTCCTATAATCAGCTCAGAGATATTTTGAAGTCTAAGTCCAGCAAGTGCTGACTCTTTCCCTATTAGAATAGGGAAGGTAGGTATTCCCACTAAGGCACAAGGTTACGCCAATACAAACTAGCTGATGCAGTTTGCTTAGTTTTGTTATTGCAGTTCTTGGCATGATGTTCGGCCTTAAAAATTTGAAGTTTTTCAGAACTTCAAATCTTTTACGAACTTTTAAAAATTTTTCAAACTTCCTAATATTTGAACTTAGAAATGTTTGAAAATTGGAATTTAATGTTACGCTTTTTTAAATTTGTAATCATTTTCGAACCTCAGAATTTCCCAAAATATTAATAATGAACTTCGAAATTTTTCGAGTGATTTCTCTTTGAAATATCTTATAATCAAAAAAACTAAAAATGAGATGTGAACTTCGTAATTTTTTGTGTACTTTCTCCCTGAAATACCTTATAACTAAAAAAGTGAAAATCGAATTTTTAAAAATGCTACTAGTAATAATATCTTAAACAGACGAATAGCAGTTTCGATAAATTATATTCATTCTATGTATTTTTATTACCTTTATATTAAGTCCCTTTCATGTTTGTCCCCTCATTTCCATACGAATTTTTGACCCACGGAAAAGTCTTTTTCGATAACTTCCCGTTGAGCTAGACACTTGATACTTAGAACATAGTTCAGATCTGGGAGACATTACAATGCAAGTGAAAAAAATCCGCTAGGTGGCGCACGGATCGAGATATACAGAAAATTTATTTTAAAATTGAAATTTTGCGATCGACTTTTAACTAACTTCTCGGTGATCCAGAGACTTGAAACTTAGCACATAGTTTGCGATGACACTACAATTCGTGGAAAACAAAATGCCGCCAGGTGGCAGACGAATCGAGATAAACGAAAATCCCTGAAAAAACGCAGGGAATCTTGCGATCGATTTTTAAGTAACTTCCCGGTGAGCTAGAGACTTGAATCTTGGGCCGTGAGTCAGAACCCAGTGACAATGCAATATTTGATCCAAAAAATTTTGCTAGGTGACGCATGGATCGAGATATTAAGAAAATTTGTTTTGATTTGGGAATCTTTCAATCCATTTTTAACTAACTTCCCGGTGACCTAGATACTTGAAACTTGGCGCACAGTTCGAGGCTTGGTGACAATACAATTTACAGAAAACAAAATTTCGCTAGGTTGCGCGCTAAGTGAGATAACTACAAATCCTTGAAAAACGAGGGGAATCTTGCAATCGATTTTTGCGTAACATCCCGATGAGCTGGAGATATGAAACTTGAGCAGTAAGTCAGAACCCGGTGACAATGCAATATTTTATAAAAAAAAAAATCCGCTAGGTGGCGCATGGTTCGAGATATTAGAAAATTAATTTTAATTTGGGAATATTTCAATCCATTTCAATCAATTTTTCAGTAACTTGCCGGTGAGCTAGAGACTAGGAACTTGGGCCGTGGGTCAGAACCCGGTGACAATGTAACATTTGATCAAAAAAAATTCGCTAGGTGGCACGCGGATCGAGATAGTAAGAAAACAGATTTTAATTTGGGAATATTTCAATCCATTTTTATCTAACTTCCCGGTTACCTAGAGACTTGAAACTTGGCACTTAGTTAGAGGCCTGGTGACAATACAACTTATAGAAAACAAAGTTCCGCTTAGTGGTGCGCTATTCAATATAGCTACATCTCCCGCTGAAATCCTTGCGTTCGATTTTCGAGTACCTTCCCGATGAGCTAGAGACATGAAACTTGGGCCGTAAGTCAGAACCCGGTGATAATGCAATATTTTATCAAAAAAATTCCGCTAGGTGGTGCATGGATCGAGATATTGAGAAAACTAGTTTTAAATTGGGAATCTTGCAATCGATTTTTATCTAACTTCCTGGAAATCTAGAGACTTTCACCACGATTCTTTTAGACTTTCAGGCGTATGCGAATTTCACCAGGATTTTCAGCTGTGCAAATTAAATAGCTGACAAACGAGGTGGAATTCTCTTGTTATGATGCGAGGTGGAATTCTGTTGTTTTCGCCAGTGTTGTCAGCGAAAATTCCACTAATTCTCTTAAATCTTGCTATTTTGAACAAATAAATAAAGATAAGAATTTTCACTTAGGAATTACTTAAATTTCTAATTAAATTTGCATTGCCTTTTTGTAGGCAGTACTAAAAAATTAAAAATAAAAATATGATAAAAAAATTTTAAGGACTACCTTTATATAAATGGACCAAAAAATATAAGGCAATTTTTCCTTTAATACAGACATAGTCTTGTTGAATTTTGACTAAAAAACTTTAACATTAGCTCTTGTAAAAGAATTTTGGGATTTACAATTATAAAGGTAGAGCGCGTGTTTAAATTTTAAATAATCAATTAGTTAATCCCAAATACATGGCTTGCCTTAAATTGAAAGATTGCGCTCCACCTTTATAGTTTTAAATCCCAAAATTCTTTTACAAGAGCTATTGTTAAAGTTTTTTAGTCAAAATTCAACAAGACTATGTCTGTATTAAAGGAAAAATTGTCTACTATTTTTTGGTTCATTTATAGTAGTCCTTAAAAATTTTTTATCATCTTTTTATTTAAAAAATTATATCTTCCAAAAATGATGCTTAACATTTTTATAATTTTTTTTACAGAAACTTGCTACTTGGCTTGGCGTGCAACGAGTCCACAGCTGGGCTGTACTTAGATTTAAGTGGCAATACATTAGGTGCACAAGGTGCACATGTTTTAGAGTCATGTATACATGGCGTACGAGTTTTACAAAGTTTAGACATTAGTGACAATAGTAAGTGCAAAATATATGAACAAGATAAATCTCAGTTACTTAGTAATATTTTTGTAATTTCTCTTTCAGATTTGGATGCCGAATTAGCTCCCGTTTTAACAGCAATTTCGAAAAACCCTTCGATACGTACACTTCACATGACACGCAGTCTCACCGGCATGAAGTTGAAACATATACCTACTGTTATGGACGCGCTTGTAAATCTTATACAGAAAGATGATTTCCCGTTGATGGAACTGGTGATCTCCGAAAACAAGTTAAAGAATGATATACATGACTTAATAAATGCGCTTGGTAGCAATCAAAGTTTACAGAAATTAGGTGTGTATGAAAAAGTTTCGAAAATCCTTAAACAAAAATTGTGTGTAAATTGATAAAGGGTATTAGAAAATCGAATGTGGGGTTGCCAACGCAGTTTATAGCTTCTACAACACAATTGGCAGCCTCAACTACTCGTAGCGAATCCTGTTTCTTTAGCAGACCAAACCTTCGGGGAGTGTCTCTATCGCTACTACAACAACAAGGCAGCATACTCCCATATTTTTCCTTGTTTAAGCTCTCAAATAGTTTAAAAAAATGTATAAATTGCTACGGATTTTCGAACTTTTGAAATCTCATATGTATGCTTTAGAGGCTAACTTCAAAAAACGAGGAAATTACATGTTTGCTAATGGCTCAATCTTTCATGAAAATAAATGGGTTCGATCCAATTGCTAGCCGGGTCCCTTTTTTGAACAGATTGAGCCATAAGCAAAATAGCATTGGAACTTTTAGGGGTATGATTTTAGAATACCCTATTACAACAACTAAATGTAAAAATTTAGGTGTAATTCGATCTTTATTTAATTTTAGTGATTTGGTGCAGGGTTAATAAATTAGTTCGAAAGTCAGATTCGCAAAAAGTTAAAATGTTTTTTTGTTTTAATGGTGTGTTCAATTTATACTTATTATTAAGAATTCATGAGCTTAACACCGGCTTATAATAATTTAATATTATATATATAATTATGTTTTTCTAAGAGAAACTGAAAAGAAAGAAAGAAGATTTACTGGCATATTGCGATGGTACCATTTCGAAAACCGCCACGTAATCACCATCAGGCAATTTCGTAATGTTATCAAAGGTATTGCAATATGTCAGTAAATGTTTCTTTCTTTTCAGTTTCTCTTAGAAAAACATAATCAGCCCTATTCTGCATTTCGACTTGGATTGGAATTTTTTCGATTTGGCAATTTTGGTATTCTGTGTTCCAATCTCTTTCGATCCAACTTCGAATCGTTCGATTTTTTGTATTCTGCATTTCGATCGTAGTTCCGTTTTTCTAAGTTGCAAATTAGTTGGCGGAAAAATATTTTATGTTTATTTTTTTATTAATTTATAATAGAATTTTAACAAAAATGTAAGTAAAACTTGTTAAGAAACGTAGTAGGCTTGATGATGATTGTTTTTTATGTTTCCAGGTCAAAAACAACATGTCGATGTCGAAGTCCTTGGACGTATTTGCCCCGCAAAAGTATCTAACACATACTTCAAAGCATCCTTGTTAAGTCGAAAGTTTTGTTGAACCTAAATAAGAAAATAAGTCATTAAAGTTTACCACTTTTAAGTTCAATTTCTTACAATTCGTCACTCATCTCAAATGGATTACACAAATCTCGCAATATTTGCCTTTCCATTCTCGCCAATTTTGGCAATTTTCGTATGCGTTGCTTTCCAACTCCATAAATAAAGTCGTGGCTATTGATTCCATTATAATAGACAGCTATAATTTGTGCCTGTTCGTTGGGTCCAATTATATGCCAAAGCAAGCTGCCGGCGTAGAGGAAGGTGAAGCGAAAACGTAAACAATCCTTGCGGAAAGAATAAATAAACCTTTATAAAGTATTTTAGGTCAGTGCAATGAAATTAGCATCATTAAAATTCAGAAAATGTCAACTATATTCGTGCAGGAATCCGTTTTAACAAAACTTGGTGGCCACGGCAGGGAATTGGCCAAAAGAACGACAAAAACACACTTACAATTATGAAAACACTTCACTCAAAAAAATATAACACTGCGGCAATATATTCTGTTGCTTTTTTTTGTACAAAATGGCGTGGATAATAAAATATAAACGTTTTTCAGTGTTTTTTACAAATTTTCTTTAATTTATTTTGTTCCAATGTTCACACATTCCGTACCAACAGCTGATTTCGAAAAGTCATTTGCTCTTCCTCTTCTCTTTACGATTCCGTCGTAATGCAGAATACCAAACTTCGATTAAAGCGGAGCGTAGAACGGGAACTTAATCGAAATGCAGAATAGGGGTAAATAATTGAATATTCAATTATTATAAGCCGGTGTTAAGCTCATGAATTCTTAATAAAAAGTATAAAAAGTTAAAATTTTTATTTCGAAATCGAAAGAAAATAAAGCGAATCACAGTCATATTTTTTATACTCAGCGTGCCTTGTACAGAGTATATTCACCCCTATTCTGCATTTCGATTACGTTCCCGTTCTACGCTCCGCTTTAATCGAAGTTGGGTATTCTGCATTACGACGGAATTGTAACGAGAAGAGGGAGAGCAAAAGATTTTTCGAAATCAGCTGTTTGTACGGAATGTGTGAACATTGGAACAAAATAAATTGAAGACAATTTGTAAAAAAAACACTGAATAACGTTTATATTTTATTATCCACGCCATTTTGTACAAAAAAAGAAATAGAATATATTTCCGCAGTGTTATATTTTGTTGAGTGTAGTGCTTTCATAATTGTAAGTGTGTTTTTGTCGTTCTTTTGACCAATTCCCTGCCGTGGCCACCAAGTCTTGTTAAAACGGATTCCTGCACGAATATAGTTAACATTTTCTGAATTTTATGGATGCTAATTTCATTGCACTGGCCCAGAATACTTTATAAAGATTTATTTATTCTTTCCGAAAGGATTGTTTACGTTTTCGCTTCACTCCAGCAGCTTGCTTTGGACAGGCGAGAATGGAAAAGCAAATATTGCGAGACTTGTGTAATCCATTTGAGATGAGTGACGAATTGAAAGAAATTGAACTTAAAAGTGGTAAAGTTTAATGACTTATTTTCTTATTTAGGTTCAAAAAAACTTTCGACTTAATAGGGATGCATTCAAGTATGTGTTAGATACTTTTGCGGGCTAAATTCGTCCAAGGACTTCGGCATCGACATCTGCCCTTAATATTGTAGTAGCTGCTTTGAGATTTTGTGCAGAAGGCAGTTACCAGCATGGAATAGGGGCGGATTATAATGTAGCAATGGGAGAGTCAACAGTTTCAAAGTCACTGTCTACGTTTCTGGATGTAATGCAACCAAAATTATGCCCTCAGTAGATAACATTTGTACAAAGTGGAGAGGAGAAAATACAAACGAAGCAAGAATTTTATGCGAAGGCTGGCTTCCGAGGAGTCATCATATCCCGCTTAAAAAAAAATAAATAAATGTAAGGCGCGATAACCTCCGAAGAGATCTAAGGCCAAGCTTCTCTTCCAATTTGCGTCGTGCTCCTCTTGATTTTCCCTACAAATTGGCTGGACGGGAACTACATGTTTTATGCCGACTCCGAACGGCATCTGCAAGGCAGATGAGTTTTCACTGAGAGCTTTTCATGGCAGAAATACACTCGGAGCGCTTGCCAAACACTGCCGAGGGGCGACCCCGCTTAGAAAAATTTTCTTCTAATTGAAAAACCTTATTTCTAAAATTTTGATGTTGCTTTGCCTCGGGTGTGAACCCAGGGCATACGGTATGGTAGGCGGAGCACGCTACCATCACACCACGGTGGCCCCCAATCCCGCTTTGTTGCCATTAAATTAGCCAACGTCTCATACTGCACTTGTGTTGAAAACATATAAAAAACAATCACCATCAAGCCTTTTACGTTTCTCAACAAGTTTTACTTACATTTTTTTAAAATTCTGTTATAAATTAATAAAAAAATAAAAAGAAAATATTTTTCCGCCAACAAATTTGCAACTTAGAAAAACGGAACTACGATCGAAATGCAGAATACACAAAATCGAACGATTCGAAGTTGGATCGAAAGAGATTGGAACACAGAATACCAAAGTTGCCAAATCGAAAAAATTCCAATCCAAGTCGAAATGCAGAATAGGGGTGATTAACTTTGATTGGATAACGGTTGGTTGTACAGGTATAACGGAATCGAGATAGATATAGACTTCCATATATCAAAATCATCAGTATCGAAAAAAAATTGATTGAGCCATGTCCGTCCGTTCGTTAACACGATAACTTGAGTAAATATTGAGATATCTTCACCAAATTTGGTACACGAGCTTATCTGGACTCATAATAGATTGGTATTTAAACAGAGCGAAATCGGATGATAGCCACGTCCACTTTTTATATATATAACATGTTGGAAAACACAAAAAACCTGATTATTTAGAAAATAATACACCTAGAATGTTGAAATTTGACGTGTGGACTGATATTGGGACTCTTGAGAAAAATTTTAAAATGGCCGTATCACCGCCCGCTTGTGATAAAATGAATTTTACAAATATTATTAACTAGCTTATGCCCGTGGGTTTTACCTCACGTTTCTATAAAAATATGCGGGCTACGCGTAACTGGCCATGGGTAAAACATGAGTTGGTAAGATTGACTTCTGCAATAGCTAATGACTGTTGTTATATGATATAATCATATTTGTAACAGGATTCCCCTCGCGTAGGTGAGGTTGACAATTGAGTTGCATAAGCTCTGAAGCTATAAAGGTTTGTATTGCGCTCATCAATCCCTTGATTCACATCTAATGATCGTCCTTGAGCTTCATTGATAGGGATAGGAAATTTGAGGCATTTAAAATTGAAAAGACAAATCTATCGGTATCAATGGAATCCTTGGTTTTAAACTTTTTTGTTCTCGAAATTTTCCGATAAAATGAATTGCTTCAATGACATCCGTAAAAGTTTTGTGATGAAAAGCTTTGTCCCACTACATAAGCGTGGGGAATCGAAATAACGAAGCATAAATATTATGATATTATGGGCCCTTTTTTAAGGATCAATCGATGAGGAGAAATTTCTGATGGCTCAAAAGAGCTAATAAACTCAATCGGATATGCACAGCTTGGGACTCTTCCACGACTGTGTAAATATAGTGATAAGTTGTCTTGGTTCTAGTGATATTAACATCCTTTTAAGGTGCCTAAAATGCCTTTTCTCAAAGCAATTTATAGTTTGTAAAGATAGATTCAATATTTGGAAGAAACATTAGATATTAAAGCTTCAGGTGATGTCATAATTTCTCAAAAACTTGCAGGAAAAGAAATCAAATCTGTTAGTAAGTAAATAGGAATTTTGCCATAATCAATTTCATGCAGTTGTTTAGCAAAAGCTGCTGCTGAGTTGTTTCCGCCAAAATGCCCTCTCATATTTCTAAAGAGAGTACATTTTTGTACGTAAAGTCGTCTATAGACGAAAAAGCACGTCTTTACTTCAACTGCGGCTGTTCCAGCAAGTAACAGGAAAGCACCACCTTTGGGATGATCATTACACCTTAAAATTGCATCAATTATTATCAAATTGAACAGAAATGTTCAGAAAATACCAACCCTAAAGATAACATAAAAGAATACTAAAGGAATAACAGTCAAACCCAACTCAAATCAAACTTTACGTGTTGAAATAACCTAAGTTTTTAAGGCAGCCATAGTTCTGAAAGTCCCATTTATCTTGTTTTTTTTATCAATTCGATATATTACTGGTGCTGTTAGGACTTAACGTCATATAGCTCCATAACAATTTCCATTTATTCCATTTGTATGGGTAGTGCCACGCCCCTTATTTTCTTAGTGATGTTAGGGATTGATCCAATTTAACTCTTTACTGGACTTCTTCAATGTTCTTGCAAAAATACTTCCAGAGTTATGCTGTTTCAAGCATTCCGTTTGTATGGTAGGTGCCACCCTCTTTTTAATATTGAAGTTATGTTTAGCTCATGACCATCTTTGGAAGGTTTCTAGTGGGTGATCCAAATTTAGTTGTGATCGACCGATCCGTTTAGGACGCAACCCGATTTATACCTACATACAAAAATTCATAATTTTAACTTTATATATATATATATATAGATAGAAGATGCGGATAGACTGAAGTTAATAAAAAATTTAACGACGGAAGATTACTAAACATCCAAAAGGAATAACAGCCAAACAAATCTGTAGTCAAACTTTAGCTGTTATAATAACCTAAATTTGTACGGCAGCTATAGTTCTGAAAAATCACATTTGTAGGGAAAGTGCCAAGCCCCCTTTTCACCAATTCCACTTTTTACTGGATAGCCCCTTACCAATTTTCATTTTCCTACCATTACTACATCCAGAGATATGCGGAAATCCCATTTATATGGGAAGTGCCACGCCCCTTTCTTACCCACCCCACATTTTCTTGGGGGTGTTAGGGATTGACCTCCTTACTGAATTTCAATGTTCTAGCATGAATACCTTCAGAGTTATGTAGTACCAAATATTCATTTTGCATGGGAGGTGCCACGGCCTTTTATATATCGATATTATTTTTAGCCTATAACCATCCTTGGAATCCTTCTAGTGGGTTGTGCAAATTTGGTTGTGATCGGTCGATCCGTTTAGGACGCAACTCGATCTATACCTACATACATACATACATAATTTGAATTTTATATATATAGATAGACTAGAAGACCCGGCAGACGTTGTCCTGCCCTAAATTTGGCCTCTCTGCATACATTTTAATAAGCTTTTTCCGTCTGACTCTGCCCTCCCCCCTCTTCACTTTTTCCTAATCCTTTTATTCACTCCTCCCTCCGTCTTTTCCGCTTCATCTATCTCCATCTTCGTCTCATTCTATCTCTTTCTCAATCTCCTTCTCTCTTTTCTCTTCTCTCAATTTCTTCTCATTCTTCTGCATCCCTTATTGCCTGTCCCAGAAGGTGGTAAGTATTTTATTCCAGTCCCAGTCCCACTCCGAGTCTCAGTCCCAGTCCTAGTCCTAATCCCAGTCCCAGTCCGTCTCTGGATAATATATTACTCTGTACTAAAGCACGCATCAACAGCTTTCATTTGATATCCATATTGTATAAACACTGTCTAGGCATTCACTCGCCCACGTTTTGGCCTATATCTCGAGACCCTAGTCACCCAGGGGTATGAAAATTACCCTCTGCTAAAGCACTCATCCACAGCTTTCATTTGATATCAATATTCTATAAACACATTTTAGGGGTACCCGGGTCCACATTTTGGCCTATATCTCGAGACCCTAGTCACCCAGGGGTATGAAAATTACCCTCTAATAAAGCACTCATCAACAGCTTTCATTTGATATCCACATTCTATAAACACATTCTAGGGGTACACGGGTCCACGTTTTGGCCTACATCTCGAGACCCTAGTCACCCAGGGGTATGAAAATTACCCTCTACTAAAGCACTCATCAACAGCTTTCATTTGATATCAATATTCTATAAACACATTCTAGGGGTACGCGGGTCCACTTTAGCTCGAGACCCTAGTCACCCAGGAGTATGAAAATTACCCTCTACTAACGCACTCATTAACAGCTTTTATTTGATATCCATATTCTATACACACATTCTAGGGGTACCCAGGTCCAAGTTTTGGCCTATATCTCGAGACCCGAGTCACCCAGGTGTATGAAAATTACCCTCTACTAAAGCACTCATCAGCAGCTTTCATTTGATATCCATATTCTATAAACACACTCTAGGGGTACCCGGGTCCACGTTTTGGCCTATATCTCGAGACCCTATTCACCCAGGGGTATGAAAATTAACCTCTACTAAAGCACTCATCAACAGCTTTCATTTGATATCCATATTCTATATACACACTCTAGGGGTACCCGGGTCCACGTTTTGGCCTATATCTCGAGACCCTAGTCACCCAGTCACCTATCCTATATTTCAAGTTAGATCAAACTACACACGGGGTGCAAAACAAATTCAAAATCGGTTCAGTAGTTTAGGAGTACATTGGCCTCAATTGTGTGACACGTGTTTTTTATATATTAAGATTATAAATCAAAAATCGTTAAACCTATCGTACCAAAATTCGGAAGAGAGGCTGCCTTTACTATAAGGAATGCTTTGAAGAAAAATTAACGAAATCGCTTAAGGACCACGCCCACATTTATATAAAAGATGTTTAAAAGGGTCGTAGCCGAATAAAATAAGCTATATCTTTGCAAAAAAGAGCTTTGTATCAATAGAATTTTACTTTCTAAATTGAATTACAACATTAAGGTGGAAAACGCTAAAATCTTTGAAAAAGGGTGTGGCACCGCCCCTTTTATGACTAAGCAATTTTCTATGTTTCGGGAGCCATAACTCGAAGAAAAATTAACATATCGTAATGAAATTGTGTACACATATTTTCCTTATAGCAGTGAAAATGGACGGGATCGGTTAAAGACCACTGCAACTTATATATAAAACAAGTTTAAAAGGGTCGTAGACTAGAATAATAAGCTATAACGTAGCAAAAAATAGTTTTGAATCAATAATATTTCACTTATCAAGTTTTATTGTAAGAGGAAATGGGGAAACATTTTTTTAAACGGGCGGTGCCACGTGTTATGTAGAAAAGTAATTTATCTGAAAAGAAATGTACAATTGAAGCTCACGTTGAGTATATAATGTTCGGTTACACCCGAACTTGACACCTTTACTTGTTCTTTTTTAAGTTTAAATGTCAAAATTCGAACTTCAAAAGCCCACAACTTTTTTCGAAGGCTAACTGCGAAATACGTGGAAATTATTTTACATATGACTTGATTTCTTAAAAAAATGATTTTATTTAACAGACTGGGTGGGGTTTTAAAGAACAATGTATTAGATATCAAATGAAAATTGTATCTCGGTCATGCATATATTTTTGCTGACTGATTTCATTACAATAATTTGTCTCCGAATTTCTTGTAGAAAGTTCTTAACGTTCTGAGTCTCTCCACTACTTTCAAAGCGACCTTTAACGTAAGTTTTCATTTTGGGCAATAAGCCATCTCTCTGTCCCTTAAAGACCAATGATCTGGCCACAACCTACAATAAGGTCAACACGATTTATATTTGTCTCCGCTTAGATTAACAAGCACAGACAAGACACATATCTTGATTCTTAAGGGTTTTTTATAAAACGACACATACATGAATTTTTTTCATAAAATAACAAGTAAGGAAGGCTAAGTTCGGGTGTAACCGAACATTACATACTCAGCTGAGAGCTTTGGAGACAAAATAAGGGAAAATCACCATGTAGGAAAATGAACCTAGGGTAACCCTGGAATGTGTTTGTATGACATGGGTATCAAATGGAAGGTATTAAAGAGTATTTTAAAAGGAGTGGGCCATAGTTCTATAGGTGGACGCCATTTCGGGATATCGCCATAAAGGTGGACCAGGGGTGACTCTAGAATGTGTTTGTACGATATGGGTATGAAATGAATGGTGTTAGTGAGTATTTTAATAGGGAGTGGGCCTAGGTCAACCCACCTACCAAATTCCATCGCTTTATCCGTCTTTGGCAATGAATTGTCGCATTTTTTCGGTTTTTTCGAAATTTTCGATATCGAAAAAGTGGGTGTGGTTATAGTCCGATATCGTTCATTTTAAATAGCGATCTGAGATGAGTGCCCAGGAACCTACATACCAAATTTCATCAAGATACCTCACAATTTACTCAAGTTATCGTGTTAACGGACAGACGGACGGACGGACATGGCTCAATCAAATTTTTTTTTTGATAATGATGATTTTGATATATGGAAGTCTATATCTATCTCGATTCCTTTATACCTGTACAACCAACCGTTATCCAATCAAAGTTAATATACTCTGTGAGCTCTGCTCAACTGGGTATAAAAATTTGGAAAGTATTTGAAAAAATGCAGTGGTTTGAAAAATCACTTCTCATTCATAATCACTTAAAATAACCTTCTAAAATTCTCTTCTCTTTTTCTTCAGACATTAGCGGTAATTATATGGGTGATGTTGGTGCTCGTCTACTCGCCAAAGCTTTACAAATCAACAATAAATTGCGCACAATTTATATGGATAAAAATAATATAACACCACAAGGCTATGGTGATATCGTATATGCATTAGAAAATAATCATAGCATGCGCACCATACAATATCCAGTCTATGACATTACACCACATATGAAAAATCATCCAGAAAAAACTGATGCAATTATGCGTAAAATGCAAGAATTATTACAACGTAATTGTAATGGTCTTAAGCGTACAAATGGACAAGGCTTTCGTTTGCAACATGGTTTTATGCTATCCTCAACACATCAGCTAGTTGATAAGCTTGTTGCTGAAACACAGGATAATATTTCGGTAGCGAAGTGTAGCGATTCATTGGCCGTACAACGTCTCATCGATGATGCAGAAAATTGCAAACAATTAATGCCAAAGCTACAAGAGGCAGTACGTTGTGAGTCGCATCCGGTGGAAATCAAATTAACACGTATTGCCAGTGATCTCAGTTATACCATACAAGGTTATTTGGAAGAGACGCTGGAAACAATGTTACGTACGGCAGTGGAACAATGTCCTAAAACATTGGGTAGTCAAGTGGTGGTGCAAGATTTGCGTAAAGCGTTAAGTGAACGATTGCAAATACCAGAAGATTTTTTACAAAGTTGTTTACTAAATAATGCCGGCAGTGAGATTATGAACAAAGTGGGGTAAGTGTCGGGAATGGGAGCGGATTAATGTGCGAATGAGCGCTTATATTGTTTATATTTGTATGTGCGCGTGTCAGATGTGGCTTTGTATGAATGTAAACGGTGAGGTGTGCAAATGAATTGAACGCAGATGTGTTAATATCGCTACGCTTTGTGATAGAAAAGCTTTGTACTTTGAGTTGAGCTTTTTGCAAAGTATACACATGTGTGTTTATTTATGTTTGCTATTTTTTTGTAATTAATGTACAGGGGTTTCATTTTAATTTTTTTTATATTTTATTTTGGGATTACTGAAAATTGTTGACACATAGCTATCCTAACAGCGCGGTACAAAAACGATCTTTGGTTCTGTCCTATGAACCAAATATACTTTTTCGGAAATGGGAGAAAAAATAAAAATACACGTGTATCGGCGATTTTCATGTACACGTCAGAATTTTTTTTTTTTTTATGTATAAAGTATAAAGCTCGTAGTGTCCGTCTGTCCTCCTGTGTGAAAGGCTTTTGATCGATTTTTAACCCTTTTTCGTGATCCAATCGAGCTGAATTTTTGCAGGCAGACTCGTGGAAATGTCTATATTACTCAAATTAAAAAAAAAAATATTCAAGGTATGTTTGAGCTCTAGGCCAATATATACATATGTTTATTAAAATACAGCAAATGTGTTTAAACAATGTATATATATTTGTTGAATGGTTTGTCTTGCCAATATTTCGACTTCAATCTGAAGTCATCTTCAGGAACTTATGACTGCACCTGGTCAGATTGAAGTCGAAATATTGGCAAGACAAACCATTCGACAAATATATATACATTGTTTAAACACATTTGCTGTATTTTAATAAACATAAGTATATTTTGGCCTAGAGCTCAAACATACCTTGAATATATCAACTAAAAGGCCGGAATACAAGAAATTAAAAAAAAAATAGATTTTTACCAATTCTCAGATGTTTATAAATTTTTTTTAAATAGTTATCGGTTTTTTTGTAACGGTTTCAGCTCATTAAAAAACTGACTGCTTTTTTCTCAGATGAAATATATAGAAATATGTACGTTTTTGCACAAAAGAACTTAAAACAATTGTCAAAGTATACGTCTCCTAGTAGCCATGGTTCAACTATATGGTTGGCTCATCTTTAAAGCAACAAATTATGTCTGTTCAAATTGTCAAAATCTGTTTATTGGTATTAGGCGAATGGAATGAAATGAAAACATAAAACATAGCAGTTTTTGTGTGTGGTAAGAAAATGTTGTCGGCGGCCACCGTGGTGTGATGGTAGCGTGCTCCGCCTACCACACCGTATGCCCTGGGTTCACACCCCGGGCAAAGCAACATCAAAATTTTAGAAATAAGGTTTTTCAATTAGAAGAAAATTTGTCTAAGCGGGGTCGCCCCTCGGCAGTGTTTGGCAAGCGCTCCGGGTGTATTTCTGCCATGAAAAGCTCTCAGTGAAAACTCATCTGCCTTGCAGATGCCGTTCGGAGTCGGCATAAAACATGTAGGTCCCGTCCGGCCGATTTGTAGGGAAAATCAATAGGAGCACGACGCAAATTGGAAGAGAAGCTCGGCCTTAGTTCTCTTCGGAGGTTATCGCGCCTTACATTTTTTTTTTTTAAGAAAATGTTGTCAATGTGTTGGTTTCATTTTGAGTTTGCCATCTCCTTTTGACAATCCCATCGACCATGCAATGATAAAAATAAAATCAAATGATGAGATGAGCCAACCATATAATTGAGCCATGCTAGTAGCGCAACTGTCAGCTGATCGAAACAAACACACAAACGGCACAGAGTGTGTTGTATCAAACAATAAATTAAACGAATTCAAATGATGCAATATTGATTGTGGAATTCAATGTTTCATCTGTCATAGCAGTTGTAAGTGTTGTAAAAGTCATAAACAGTTTAGAGTTAGAAATTTACTATTGATAAACTACAAATGCTTTATACAATGGTTTTTGTAATTGATATTAGAGAAAAATTGTAAGTTTACAAACGGCTTGCACTGATATGAATGTTGGAGACTCGAGTTCAACGCTCAGCTCCCGAAAAGCTAGCTGATGAAGAAGTGAAATTCAGAAACATGTCCTAGTAACCATCGCCGTTTGTAAACTTACAATTTTTCTCTAATATCAATTACAAAAACCATTGTATAAAGCAATATGAGCAAAGCTCGCTAATTAAATACATATGATCATATTGATATAATAGTAACAGCGGAAGTATTAAAAACAAATACTGTAAATATCCGAACAAATGTTACTAAGCTTTCAAAAGCACGCCTAAAAATCATATCCACACCATTAGGAATAAACTACATACAGAGTGTATGTGCCTACATGGTGATCAAAAGGAATATAAACAAAAAAGGCAACTCTTAGAGACCAATTGTACAGCGAAGAACGGAACATTCATATGGCGTAGCAGCTAAAAAGGCTTGCACTGATATGAATGTTGGAGACTCGAGTTCAACGCTCAGCTCCCGAAAAGCTAGCTGATGAAGAAGTGAAATTCAGAAACATGTCCTAGTAACCATCGCCGTTTGTAAACTTACAATTTTTCTCTAATATCAATTACAAAAACCATTGTATAAAGCAATATGAGCAAAGCTCGCTAATTAAATACATATGATCATATTGATATAATAGTAACAGCGGAAGTATTAAAAACAAATACTGTAAATATCCGAACAAATGTTACTAAGCTTTCAAAAGCACGCCTAAAAATCATATCCACACCATTAGGAATAAACTACATACAGAGTGTATGTGCCTACATGGTGATCAAAAGGAATATAAACAAAAAAGGCAACTCTTAGAGACCAATTGTACAGCGAAGAACGGAACATTCATATGGCGTAGCAGCTAAAAAGGCTTGCACTGATATGAATGTTGGAGACTCGAGTTCAACGCTCAGCTCCCGAAAAGCTAGCTGATGAAGAAGTGAAATTCAGAAACATGTCCTAGTAACCATCGCCGTTTGTAAACTTACAATTTTTCTCTAATATCAATTACAAAAACCATTGTATAAAGCAATATGAGCAAAGCTCGCTAATTAAATACATATGATCATATTGATATAATAGTAACAGCGGAAGTATTAAAAACAAATACTGTAAATATCCGAACAAATGTTACTAAGCTTTCAAAAGCACGCCTAAAAATCATATCCACACCATTAGGAATAAACTACATACAGAGTGTATGTGCCTACATGGTGATCATAAGGAATATAAACAAAAAAGGCAACTCTTAGAGACCAATTGTACAGCGAAGAACGGAACATTCATATGGCGTAGCAGCTAAAAAGGCTTGCACTGATATGAATGTTGGAGACTCGAGTTCAACGCTCAGCTCCCGAAAAGCTAGCTGATGAAGAAGTGAAATTCAGAAACATGTCCTAGTAACCATCGCCGTTTGTAAACTTACAATTTTTCTCTAATATCAATTACAAAAACCATTGTATAAAGCAATATGAGCAAAGCTCGCTAATTAAATACATATGATCATATTGATATAATAGTAACAGCGGAAGTATTAAAAACAAATACTGTAAATATCCGAACAAATGTTACTAAGCTTTCAAAAGCACGCCTAAAAATCATATCCACACCATTAGGAATAAACTACATACAGAGTGTATGTGCCTACATGGTGATCAAAAGGAATATAAACAAAAAAGGCAACTCTTAGAGACCAATTGTACAGCGAAGAACGGAACATTCATATGGCGTAGCAGCTAAAAAGGCTTGCACTGATATGAATGTTGGAGACTCGAGTTCAACGCTCAGCTCCCGAAAAGCTAGCTGATGAAGAAGTGAAATTCAGAAACATGTCCTAGTAACCATCGCCGTTTGTAAACTTACAATTTTTCTCTAATATCAATTACAAAAACCATTGTATAAAGCAATATGAGCAAAGCTCGCTAATTAAATACATATGATCATATTGATATAATAGTAACAGCGGAAGTATTAAAAACAAATACTGTAAATATCCGAACAAATGTTACTAAGCTTTCAAAAGCACGCCTAAAAATCATATCCACACCATTAGGAATAAACTACATACAGAGTGTATGTGCCTACATGGTGATCAAAAGGAATATAAACAAAAAAGGCAACTCTTAGAGACCAATTGTACAGCGAAGAACGGAACATTCATATGGCGTAGCAGCTAAAAAGGCTTGCACTGATATGAATGTTGGAGACTCGAGTTCAACGCTCAGCTCCCGAAAAGCTAGCTGATGAAGAAGTGAAATTCAGAAACATGTCCTAGTAACCATCGCCGTTTGTAAACTTACAATTTTTCTCTAATATCAATTACAAAAACCATTGTATAAAGCAATATGAGCAAAGCTCGCTAATTAAATACATATGATCATATTGATATAATAGTAACAGCGGAAGTATTAAAAACAAATACTGTAAATATCCGAACAAATGTTACTAAGCTTTCAAAAGCACGCCTAAAAATCATATCCACACCATTAGGAATAAACTACATACAGAGTGTATGTGCCTACATGGTGATCAAAAGGAATATAAACAAAAAAGGCAACTCTTAGAGACCAATTGTACAGCGAAGAACGGAACATTCATATGGCGTAGCAGCTAAAAAGGCTTGCACTGATATGAATGTTGGAGACTCGAGTTCAACGCTCAGCTCCCGAAAAGCTAGCTGATGAAGAAGTGAAATTCAGAAACATGTCCTAGTAACCATCGCCGTTTGTAAACTTACAATTTTTCTCTAATATCAATTACAAAAACCATTGTATAAAGCAATATGAGCAAAGCTCGCTAATTAAATACATATGATTAAATTTTTAAAAATACAAATTAAGTAATGGTCTCTATTTCAACTGCCATATGAAATTTTTTTATTGTAGCTGCATAAGTTACAGATTAATCAGTTGTTTGGTGTTTTCAAAAATGATATATTCGTACTATAGTGCCCGGCATCCTTATTGTGCCCCAAAATTGGTTTGTTTACATTTAAGAATTGAGCCACGGTTCCCCTATTCACTATCTATCCCATTCTCTACTGCTCTATCTTCAATTTTTCGTATTGTTCTTCTCCATCCCTTATTTCTTTGCCACCCTCCCATTCCCAATGCCACTACTACTGCCGTTTCCAATACCACTCCAACTCCCACTCTCACTCCTACTGTCACTGTCATTACCAATCCCATTCCTACCTCCACACCCACTCCTGTTTGGACTAAACTTACCCTTCCCTCTTCCTCACCTCAATTTCCTCATGTATGGAATCTCTATACCAAATATCGAATACCTGCTTCACATGATCCAACAATTTCAATATATTTGTATAAATCACTGAAAAACCATATAAAACTAGCACAGTTTTTAAAATCGCATTAATTTTTATATATAAGATATGCCGGCCGCAGTAGTGTAGTGGTAGCGTGCTCCGCCTACCACACCGAAGAACCTGGGCTGAAGCCCCAGGCAAAGCAACATCAAAAAAATTAGAAACAAGTTTTTCAATCAAAAGAAAGTTTTTCTAAAAGCAGGGTCCCTGGGCAGTACTTTGGCAAGCACGCCGATTGTATAAAAATCTTCTTAGTAAAAACTCACCTGCCTAGCCGACGCCGCTCGGAGTCGGTGTAAGACATGCAGGTCCCGTCCCGCCCATTTGTAGGAAAAAGTAAAAGGAGCACGACGCAAACCGGAAGAGAAGCTCGGCCTAAAAGCTCTTCCGATGTTATTGCGCCTTGCATTTATTTATTTATTATAGGTAGAAAATTTGCCCGTTCTCCTGCCAATAATATTCCTCCCTGCGATGTTACTACTCTCCCAGTAAGCAAAGGCATTTGTCGTACTGTAGTTTCTGCAAAAAAAAAAAACAAAAAGCCCTGTCTCTCCTGCGTATCTTCTCCACTTTTTTCTCTCCCACAACCAACCACTATTTTTCTACATCTATTTCATTTCATTAGCTCCTCTCCTTCCTATCTCCCCCTCGCGTTTGTTAATCTCCATTTCCTTCTCACACTTTCTTTCTTCTCTTCCACCATGCCTTCTTCTTCCCTTCTCCAATTATCAGTCCAATCTCTTATTTTCCGTTTTCGAAAGGCTGCCTAAACAATACTTTTCAAACAAATCGCACTATAAAAAAGATTTTTGGGAATGGGTTGGCACGCGGTTCACTGCCAGAAAGGAGGGATCCCAAACAATGAGCTTGTCGAAGAGGAACTCCTCTACTAAATTTTAACCAAATCCTCTATGTATTAAAATAGGTCGGGTCTTGTTCCACTTTCCGGACAGAAAAGTTTCTCAAATAATGTGCTAGTCAAAGAGGTACCCCTACACCAAACTTCAAGCAGACAGTACCATTAATACGGTTGTATAGAATAGTTTTTCAAATACTAACTTGGTGAAAAATTTGCTCCTGCACCGAATATCAAGTACATTGCCTCATAAATTAGATTTTTTGGAAGGTGGCGGTCCATTGACCACATCCCAGAAAGGAAAGTTTCTCAAGTATCAAGCTAGTCAGTGAAGAACCCTTGTACTATTTCAATTTAGAAAAGGTCGGACCCTGGTTCACACAACGGATCCGAAGTATCCTCAAATCGTTTAAACAGTTATAAAGGCCAATAAGTCGCTTCTTTTGTTGGGTTAACTGATTTCATAGGCAAGTTTAGATAAAAAAAACTTAGCCGGAGTATCATCTCTCATTCGCATAAAATGGCCTAGCCAGCGTAGTGTCGCTGCAATTTATTTCGCTGGACTATGTTGATGTGTGCGTTAAGCTGTACAGCTGATAATTAAATCTTCTTCGGTACACGTCGTTGCCAACGCGTAGAGGTCCGTAAATCTTTCGAAGAACTTTTCTCTCGAACACTCCAAAGTCGCCTCATCTGATTTTGTCATAGTCCATGCTCCTGGACCACAAGCAGACGGGTATGATCAGTGACTTGTAGATCATGATTTTCGTTTGCCTAGAGAGGACTTTACTTTTCAATTGCTTCGAAGTTTACAAGTTTTTACAGATGCTCGAACGGACATGGCCTAATGAATTTCTTTTTTCACCCTGATATTTTGGAAATGGTGGTCTTTATCTATCCCTATTAGTTTATGCCGTTACATGCTACCGTTATGCGGACGAAATTAGTATACCCAGTTAGCTTTGTTCAGCTGAGTGTGTAAATTACAAAGAAGTCTTAAAAGTCAATGACATTCAAACTTTAGCGATTTCTGTTTTCTCTCTTAATTTAATTTGATACCTTTTTTGCTACCATCCTACCACTGTGCCGAGTTGAAGTTCAGCCGGTCGCCCTCACCTAGAACCACCCGCCATATTATAACATACACACGCGCACACATATACATGTTACACATAGATAAGATTAATCACAAGCCAGTCCAATGTGTTGTACTGGAGCTAGCAAATGAATTAGATGGAAATACGAAACTGAACCAAAACTTAAAATAAAAAAAAACATCAAAACAAATACATTGAACTCGTTCTTTAGGTTCTGTGCTGCGATTCGTAAGTTCACGACAATTTTGCAAATATGTAACTCACTAAGTGTGTTGACAAATTAATAACCAAAGCTGAGTCTGGGCACAACAACAACAAAAAAGCGCAAATCATCAAAAGCAAACAAAATATCACAGATTTCTTGCTAAATGCGCATCAGTGGGGAGGCAACAGGTATAGGTCCACATACGAGTCTTGGCAGCGTTTGCTGTTCTGCTGCGCTCAAAGCTTAACAAGCTATAGCTCAGTGCTCCCACAACGCGCGGCGTTTTAACAACGAACGGAACGGAAGGCGTCTGTTGAAAGAAAGTGATTGAAAACAGCTGTTAAAGTGAAGCGTTACAAATGACTATTGGGAATGATGAACAATTACACTGATTCTTTTCTAATTTATTAAGGCACAAACAAAGTTCTTGTTAATTCGAAAGTGAAAGTGCAGTAACAAAAAAGCAAAAACTATAATAATAATAACCAAAAACGATAATGGGGCGTGGTTGGTGTAATTGGTGTTGTTGTAGTGGTAGAGGAAATGGCAGTAGTAAAATACCAAATAAAACATTAAAAGAAGATATTGAAGATGATGAAGACGATAATGAGGATTTTTATAAAGTGCGTTATGATAATGCCAATGTTAAATTGTTAAAAACACGAACATTGGCTAAGCCTATGCTAGAATTACAAATGAAATTGTCTAGTGCACCAGAACAACAAGCTAATGATTATGATGTTGATGATGACGTTGAGGAAACACAAAATGATAGGCACACATTGAAAAAGTGATTACGTTTGCATATTTGTTTTTTTTTTTCTTTGTATTTAGCGCTTCAATATTAAGCAATTTCTTTGTTTTATTTTGTGTCACGTTATTAAATGCACTCTAATATTTTTTGTTAATTCGCTCTCTCTCGCTTTTTTTTATATTTTTAACAGTGAAATTGAGCAATCATTGGCAGCATCGATCTCAGATCGCGCCACAGATGAGGTGCTGGAAGCGCTTACGCGCTATCGACGCGGTTTAGGTATTGCCGATTCACCATCCGTTTTACTTGATGAGCCACAAACACCAGATATTGTGCGCAGCCGCTCGAGTCATGTAAGTGATTTTTACTTCCTTTATATTAGGTCGGTTGAATGTTTGTCCGCTTTTCATACAAATCTTGCATTCGATTTTTAAGTAACTTCTAATTGAGCTACAAACGTGAAACTTTACACATGAGTTAGAACACCGTGACAATGCAATAAAAGGAACAAAAAAATCCGTTAGGTGGCACACGGATCGAAATAATTAGATTAGAATTTGAAAATTTTCAAAACAGCTGTTAAGTAATTTCTCGATGAGCTAGAGACTTGAAATTTCAAATTTACAAAAAGAATTCGCTAGGGGGCGCAAGGAATGAGATATTTAGAAAAATTGTACGTACGGGGAATTTGGGATTGATTTTTTATGTAAGTTCTCATTGAGCTACAACTGTAAAACTTCACAGATAGGATAAGACGCCGAGAAAATTTAAGAAAAGGAGAAAAAAATTCCGTTAAGTGGCGTACGGATCGAAAAAATTAGATAATTGGAAATTTGAAACCGGGTTTTAAGTAACTTCTCGATGAGCTAGAGACTTGAAATTTCAAACTTAATTCAGAGGTCGATGACAGCCAATGACACAATACAAAAAGTTTCGCTAGGGGGCGCACTGACTGAGATATTTAGAAAAATCAAGCGGGACGGAGGGAATTTTGGGATTGATTTTTATATAAGTTCTCATTGAGCTACAAGCGTAAAAATTAAGAGATAGGTTAAGACACCGAGAAAATGTAAGAAAGGGAGAAAATGAAAATAAAATAAAAAAAATTTAAGCACTTCCTTTATATAAATGGACAAAGATCAGCGAAAAATGTCTCCTTATATAAAGACATATTCTTGCTAAACTTTGATTTTTAAATTTTGACATAGAAATTGCAAAATTATTTATGAGAAGTAAAAATATAAAGGTGGAACACACATTACTTGGATTGGAAAGTTGGTAGGAAAGGAGATATTATTAGTCAATTAGAGGTTTCAGACCAGGCTTCCCCGATATCTTAAAGTCCAACGCTTTTATTTAATTGTCTGATCAACGCCCTAGATTGATGAGGAGTGTGATGACTAGTACCTAGGACCTACCTAATTATTTTCTAGCTTTTAGTATTATTATTACTTCATGTAAGTATTGTTTTCAATAAAACCGTTTAACCTACATTTTTTTAAATTATTTTATTTTCAAGTTCTTAGTCTTTATTTAATTGCCTATTGTTCCTCGTTCTATTTAGCTCATTTAGTGACTCATTATTACAAGGACTCTTTCCTGACAATTTGTTACAATCTAAGTCCTCACTACATAATCCTTCCAAACTTACTCGACTCTGTGCCACGTATGCTTGTCCCTCCTCGAACTCCAAAATATCTTGATGTCACTTCTACCGGACTATATGTAATATTTGTTGCAAATATGAGCCAAATCGGACATCATAGGTCGGTTTCTATTCATGTGTGTATTATGTGTTCCAAAAATACGATTTTTTTAATATCTCGATCCTTGCGCCACCTAGCGGCGATTTTTTTTCACAGGCCGTTTTCTATTCATGTATGTATTATGTGTGCTCCAAATATTAGCCAGTTCGGACCACAAATACGATTTTTTGAATACCTTGATCCTTGCGCCACCTAGCGGCCATTTTTTATAGGTCGCTTTCTATTCATGTATGTATTATGTGTTCCAAATATGAGCCAAATCGGACCACAAATAAAATTTTTTTGAATATCTCGATCCTTGTGCCATCTAGCGGCGATTTTTTCATAGGTCGCTTTTTATTCAAATATGTATTACGTGTTCCAAATATGAAAAAAAAAATCGGACCACAAATAAGATTTTTTGAAACACCTATCGGAGTTTTTTCTTATTATTGAATTGTCATCGGGTTCTGAACTATATTCCAAGTTTCAAGCTTGTAGCTTATCGGGAAGTTACTTAAATTTCAATTACAAAATTCGTGCCAGCCCGCCATCCAGCCTGTCAAGTCAAGCTAAATAAAACCGTTTAAAAATACAATCTACAATGAACTTAATTGCAAACGAAGTGCTTACAATCAACTTGATTGCAACGAATTTAGAGACGCAATCAAGTACCATGATTGCAATCTTCAAATATGCAACATTTGCTACACAATTGCACTACATTACAATTCTGTTAGTTTGTACGTATGTATGTGTATAACTACTTATGATTGGGAAAATAATATTTCGAAGAGTATCTCTCCTGGTAAAGTCCTATAGCAGAAGCAATTGGTTTGTGTACGTAGTAGTATGATATATGGCTTTTTTTCCCCCACTAACTAAAGCTGTTCGGATTTAGCTAGAGAAAATGAGCTATAACAGTTTTTGTACAATCAATGATTGTAGTCGAGACATGCTTGCAATCAATGCTGGTATAAGAAGCGTGTTTGCAATCACATACACACAAATGATTGTACATTGTAATTTTTATACAATCAATGATTGCGAAAGAAACGATTGTAAGCAAAACGCGAGTGAAATGAAATACTCATTAGTAATTTTACAATCATCAAAAATACAATAATAAAATCGAATGTGATTGCAATATTTGTTGTACCTTGTGATTAAATATAGAAAGTATGCGACATAACTAAAGGGGCAGTGATGTTTTTTGCTTTTGTTAACCTAATTTCATTCACGATAAATGAAAAATTTAACAACGTTTGAAGGTGAATCGATTTCATTGAATGTTGTGCCGTCCAATATAAATATGTAGATAACAGTGGTTATAAGCAATAACACCTTAAGTCGATATAGCCAAAACTTGATATCTTGAATTAATCTTTGAAATCAATCATAATATATTTTAATGATTGCACCTAATTTAAAATGCTCATCTTATAGCAGAGTTATTAAATAGCAGAGTTATTAAAAAGAGAAATAATGTAACTGAAACAGGACCCTGATCCCAACATATAGGGTTATGTCCACTTAAGCTCTTATTGCTTTTGGCCACAATTATACTCTCATCATAAATATTTATGTGCATTCGATCTACAATCACCGGCAGCCATTGATTTTTTTTTTTTTTCATATCAATTTAGCTTTGTATTTACATACACTTTTTCTGGTGCACTTTTTTGTTATCTTTCTTTTAACTCTGTTTCGATAATATCATACAGTAGTATTATTATTATCTATCAATAGTCCGACGGCAAACACTTTTCGAGTCTTTTTCGCTTTGCCAAATGTGCTTGGCATTTTTTCTTTTTTTTGTTTATTCATTCGCAAATTTTTTTTTAATTTCCTTCCTTTATGCGCTAGCAACAAGGTTTCAGGCCTATAGGAAGCTTCATTGCAGGTGATATGGCGAATAAATATAGGGCGCCCCCGTGCCTGGGCCGGATGGTTGGCGCAAGGGTGCCGAAATGGCAGCATACACGTGTATACCGATGGTCCAAATTAACGAAAGCAGTCGGGACTGCTGTTCACCATGGCGATCCAGAAATAAATAGATTACTGCAGCGTCTTTAAGGCGGAATTTATAGCTCTGTAGAAAGCAGCTGAAATTCTGGAGGAAGCGTGCTTAAGCTGCAGTCCTATCAATGCATATATTGATAGTCAGGCGGCGATTAAAGCAAAAAACTCACACGGTACTTCATCAAGAAATGTCCTGTAATGCAAAGAAGCATTCTAAAAAACTTCACTCAGGCCGGATATAACATATATGTATGTATACTGCTCTTCCCGTCATAAAGGGATGGAAGATTACGAAAAGGTCAATGAGCTTGCAATGGAGGGTCCAGCATGTGATGAATCGACGATAGTAGTCCCAATCCGTTCAGAATAAGTCAAACGGAGACTGGAGTTGCATGCGATCCATTAGGCGTAAACAGAAGTGCGGCGCTGCAAAATTTCTAAGATCATGTGCAAATCCTACGACGTTAGACTCACAAAGTTGGCTATATCTTTAAAGGAAGACATAAGGCTCAATATGGGCATACTAACTGGACACCGCCTTCTGGCGTCACATGCTTAGAAATTGGGCCACGGCAGTGTAACAGTAGATGTAGGAAGTGCGAGCTGCAGAAAGAAACAGTTCAGCCCGTTGCGTGTTCGTGTGCTACGCTTGTGAGGTCAAGTCTCCAGCTACTAGAGGTGGCAGCGTTGTCAGATCTCGAGGCAGCAATTAACTTAGATTCTAGAAATCTTCAGGAGGACGGAGTTATTCTATAACATAACTCCTGGTACCTAATTGAGACTTTTATGTATGGTCATCAAACAAATGCACACTATGGACACATTCTATCTATGTGAGGTCTTTATTTACCGGCTAGTTCAGCCTCACCTAACCCTACTTTATGCTATAAGTTTATATTAAACAATATTTTTTCCCTTACAGGATGCTGATGGCCTCATAATGCGACCAGGACGTGTTTCAGTTCTACCCAAAATGGGTTTGGAATCGCCCACGGTAAGTTTAACTTGAATACACTCAAAAACATACCAATTTAGATACACAATCAAAAATTAATTGCATTCACGCAAAAAGAGTTAGCTTTCCTGTTTCTAGAATTTAGAACACATGTGTGATTCATACTAGCATTACCCATTTACCATCAAAAAGAAGTAAAAAAAACTTTAATATTAAACAATACTAACGGAATTTGGTTGTATTGTGTTTAGCAAATGTTTAGAATTGATAAAAAATCAAGTGCAAAATTTCTAAATGTAGTAGTTCCTCTTAGTCATGGACACAGAGCTAGATACCTTTATATACATACTCGTACATACACATATTATTAAATATAATTTATAGCAATTACAACAATTAATAAACAAGATAAAAGTAGTAAACAAAGATACTCTCACAACACACACACACGTACTCAAATGCTGAAATAGAAAATTGCAAAATGCACTCGCACATAGTCATCCAAACAAAGACACATCCGTCATAACACACACACACACATACCCTTTTAAGCAAAAATAACGCAATTTTTTAATAGAACATTGCATACACAAATAAACATATTTATTTATTTTTTTAATATTAACAAAAGAAAGGTACTTTGGTGTTTCTCCTATATACAAATAGTACACAGCCCATGTATTTGAAAAAAAAAAATAATAATAATTAAATTAAAAACACCAAATTGAATAAAACAGAGATTGCATTTAACGGTTGAACCAAAAAAACAATTCGGCTTATCACAGATAACGCTCGATTTCCAAGAACAAAAAAGGGCTTTTTCTAAACTGAACATAAATTACATCGCGTTCCGATCTTTTATTTTTGGGCTCATGCGGAGACTAGTTCATTACGGAATAATCTCAGGATCATTCCACAAACTTTTTGAAATAATCACGGGATTATGTTACGACCTTTTTTCGATCATTTTGATACTATTTGCAATTATTTATCGCGGTTCGGAAATCATTTATGAATACGAAGAATTATCGGTCGATTATTATTATAGGATTGTTATCGGCATATTATTGGTTTGTGATCGACAAGCTATCGGTTTTTTATTGATAACACTTGTTCACGGTGTTGTCGGTATATTATCGGTGAATTATCAACGTGTTATCGGTTTATTATCGAAAAGTTATCGAAATAATATCAATTTGCTATCGAAATTTTATCCATGTACCATCAAGAAAATATTGATTTGCTATAGAAATAAAGTAATAAAAAAAATTCAAGTTAAACGGTTTTTTGAAAACAATACTTACATTAAGTAATAATAATATTAAAAGCTAGAAAATAATTAGGTAGGTCCTAGGTACTAGTGATCACACTCCTCAACAATCTAGGGCGTTGATCAGACAATTAAATAAAAGCACCTAGCGGGATTTTTTTTTTTATAAAGCGATTTCTATTGCTGTATATAAAATATGTGTTCCAAATATGAGCGAAATCCGGCCCCAAATACGATTTTTTTTTTAAATATCGATCCTTGCGCCACCTAGCGGCGATTTTTTTCATAGGCCGCTTTCTATTTCTGTATGTATAATAAGTTCCAAATATGAGCCAAATCGGACCACAATTATAAAAATGTTTGAAATATTTCGATTCATGCGCCACCTATAGGGGTTTTTTTCTTCTTATTACATTGTCATCGGGTTCTGAAGTATATTCCAAGTTTGAAGCTTGTAGCTTATCGGGAAGTTACTTACATTTTAATTACAAAATTCGTCCTTCCGGCCGGCCTGTCAAGTCAACCTAAATAAAACCGTTTAAAAATATTAATTTGCTACCGAAAAGTAATCGAAAAAATTTCTATTTGTTATCAGAAATAAAACGGCATATTGCCGATAGCAAATCGACCCTTTTTTTATAACAAAAAAGTAAATCATCGATAACGTTTGATATCGGTAACAAATTTATAACCTTTGGAACACTCGTTTATAGCTCGACAATAACACGCCGATAACGGACATTAACCGTCGATAACAACCCGATAGCTCGTCGATAAGGGCTGTTCCCTCCTTTTCCTTTCCTTTACTTCCATTTCTCTCTTTCCTTTTTCTTCTGGTTTTTATTTCTATCCTTTCCCTGACTTTCCTTTCCTTTCCATTCTTATACTACCCCCTTCCTTTCCTTTTTTTGCTGCTTTTTTTTTCTTTTCCCTTTATTTACTTTTCCCTCCTTTCCTTTTCTATTCTGCATGAAAGGAATATTGCTCGTTTACAGCAACTATTGTATGTAACTAACATAATATATATTCTCAACAAAATGCAATTTATATTTTTTCGGTAATCTATTATTCTCCATCCCTTTATTTTGCTTGCAAAACGGACGTTCTCTGTACGAAACCGATACCAGCAGTACCGGCACTTAAACATTGGTCAATAAATAAATTTTTGAATTGAAAAAATTGATTTCGAGAACTGTTATTTGCGATCTCAGGAATAAAAAACTTTTGTGTTTTGCTTTGTGTCTTGCCCTTTCTCTGCATTAAAAAAATATACTAAAAATCTTTTGCAATCTTCTTCACTTATTTCTTACATTTCGTTTTCTGTCTTCTGTCTAAGTATGTACGTTTGGATGATTCTTGACTTATCTCTCTACAAAAAATATTCTTTAAATATGCGACATCTCATCCATGCATTATCAATGCAAATTTCTTTTCCTAGTAATCAATGAACTCTTAAAACCATTAAAATACATATTTATTTTAATTGAATACATACTTATTTAAAAAAAATGCGTTTAACTAATGTTTTGTTTTTAACTTCTCAATTCATCGACCTCAACCACTAATTAACAATGACAATCATCGCACTCTTCATTTATGTACATACATACATGAAACATTTAATGTGCAAAAAACTTGTTACTAATATCAATAATATTGAATAATTCAAATAAAAAAATAAAATTAATACATCATAAAACAAATCAAATCACAAAATGTTCACTCATAAAGAAATTGGAATATCTGAACCTTGTAAGTAGTGACCTTCATATGAAATGTGATAATCAAATGTTTAGAAATGCCTGCATTTGTATGAATTAGTTTTTTGTTTGTTTTTAAGTTGGCATGCCATTTAATCCAAAGTTTTTTTTTTTTTGTTGGTCTTAATTCGAAAGATTTTGCTTGTAATTTTTATATCAAGACCTGAGTGCCAAAACTGTTTGTCTTGCTTAGTGTTTCCTGTCCTGTAGATGTTCCGATCCGAGGTCGTTGTCTTTATAGAATCTCTTGTTTTTGTTATAAAAGTGTTCCCTATTTATTTGAAACTAAAAAAAGTACTATCGTATAATAAGAATTTGCTAAATAAGTGTACTTAAATTGATAATTGATTTAGCTTTAAACTGAACCGAAATCTAATAACATTTTTTAAAACTTCCAAACTTCAATGTTCATTACAATTGGGGCTGCAATTTGAACTTAACCGTTGTTCTTTCGGCACCTGAACCTGATGTGAATGGTTCAATTCGGTTCAAAATTGAAATCCCTAAACAATTTTCATTCACTCACTATGCTATTTTCATCTATGTAAATCTAGCTATCAGATTGCAGAATTAAAAAAAAAAACTTTTTTAATGAATTTATTGTCTGGTTTGTAAACGAAGTTACTGAAATATTAAAAAAAATTGATTGCTTGTTCGAAAAATATAAATAAAAATAAGTACGTTGTTTTATTGAAAACCGACCAATTACACGTAAAAATATCCTTACCCCCTGAAAAGATAGTTCCGGTGCGTATACCACCGGAAAGGTATGTGCCTTGCCATACCGACGCACAAGTACGACAAATTTGTCTATCGGGTAGAATTACCTTACTTAGGTGATATCGTAGACTACAGTTACCCGTACAGTACGCAGTCAGAGTACGTAGACCCACTCTGCTTAGGTGAATCAATTTGGCTGATACTCTCGTTGCCGAGAACATAAACAATTTAGCCTGCCTAGGGCGGGCATTCATACCATTGTCGTCTACACTGCTGTGCTCCCCAGTTGCTAATGGTTTCCCTATGTTTTTGGCTACTAAATCAATTGGGACTCCAATTCATTCATCCACTAGCTTAAAAATAATTGTGTAAGATTGCAAAGCCCATAAGGCAGCCTAGATATCTGACATAATGAAGATATTCCACTAGGATAAGAGCCCCCCTTAGATATCCTCTACCGCAAATTTTTATTGCATGGATTTCTGTCTGAAAAATAATGGGGTAGCTTCCCATTGGCATCGATTTCTTGAAGTTCGGTGCATACATATATGCCAGCGCCCGTTTTTCCGGCATACAATTTTGATCCGTCCGTGAACCTGACCTCTTAGTCGAGGTCAGTATATGGATTTTCTGTTTGACAAGGAGTTCTGTCCACAATAGACACCTTCAAAATTCCGTGAGATTCTCAGCGTAAGGGACATTGCATAACGTATCTGTAACACGGGATTTCCTATGAATTTTCTTACTACTTTCACATGCGCGGTCATGTTTCCGATCTTTAGCTCAAAAATCTTTTAAAGTGTTAGTTCAGCAAGTGTTGCCTCTTTCTCTTTAGGAATAGGGAACAGAGGTATTCCTACTAAGGAACAAAGTGCATCAGAAGGGGATGTTCGCGTTTTATGTCAATACAAACTGTTCTTTTCGTGGTCTTCGGCTACCAAACTGAGGAAGCACTGACTGTCCAGTATACCATTTTAGGAGAAAGTCGCCATTTTTGGCCATTGAGTCGTGTGCAGACGAAGTAAGCTCTTGTTGCTTTGTTTCAGGTAGCATCTAGATGAGCATTCCACGTGAGGGGTCTGTCGGGTGTAACTCCAGCTATTTTGCCTCTCTTGAAAATAGGATGTTGGTGCCACCCAGCTATGGTCTTTTACCTTGGTAGTGCCCAGATTTTTTGGCATAGTAAACATGTGAACACTTTACCCAGATAATGCATTCCATCTGCGATCACATTTCAATTGGTTTAATGGGGCTTAGCGAGTTATATTTGACAACTCAAGTTACCTCCAGTTTATCAGCGAAGCAAGGTAACAGAGTGTTAAGTTTGTAAAAGTTAATAGACGGCAAGGTTAACATCCCAAATAACACGAAACGCGAATTTCTTCGGATCAATTATGATAATGTGAACGCTTCAATTGTCTTGAAATGCAGCCTGACTGAAATTTTTTCTTTTAGATAACGAGGCATACTCCTCGTACTTAGACTTTCCTGCATGTATGAAATGTAAACTGTTCTAGTTTTTTATAAACTGTTACAAAAGGTGGGCCGTTGCTGAAACACCATCCTTATAAGAATTTTGATTTAACAATAATTCTCAAACCAAACATATTTTAATTTTTTATTACTCATAAACCATAAAGCAACTATCTATCGTCATTTTTTATTTATTTAAATTCATAAATTTATTTGCATATCATATCATTAAAAAGCATCCTAATTGCATCGCTATAAATAATTTCTAAATCTATATTTTTTTTTTATTTTCGAATAATCTAACTGAAAGTTTCACTGTGCATAAGAGAATATTTTGAGGTTGTTGCCCTGTATTGAATTTGTTTCAACAACGCCCAATCTCAGCATAATTTCAATACATTTTGACGTGAGATAGGCAGTTTTTGCCACGAATTCTGAGGTAGAAATGAATTCTGTGATAGGAATTTCCTAAAACAAGTTCCAAAATTGGGCTTTTTCGAACTATTGGAGATAGAGCGATATTCCACTCAGGCGATTTTTGTTGTGATTTTGTGTCCGGATTTGGTGGTGTCTGGATTACACAGGCCGACGAAACTTGAAAAAAGTCCAGACCCAGAAGCCAGCAAATTAATCTAAATAAATACCGAGTCAAATATTTCATTTTGATTGTTGTTTTTGAGATATTCCTACGTACGAAAATCGGGTTCTTCGGCTGAGGGCACACCTAGGCCCTTTGCGAAACCACATATAGACACCATTATCCTTCCTCGTCGAACCTTTTTTTGGGACCTGATAAGTCTACCAAGATTTTGATACCATACTCCACTACCTGACGCAGATTATCCAGAAAGGGAGCTCCCAGAAAGCGCTGCCTTGCAGTTGCAGATGATCATACTAGAATGTGAACTTTACCCAACAATATTAGATTTGACGCCTTGCTAGAGACTGGCCAACATACGACTATCCCATACAGCGTATAGGTGGGATAATCGGGGTATAAATTCATCTGCATATATTGGGGTAAGTCCCCATTTGTTGCCAATGGCTTTTTACAAGCACATACGGCAATATACGCGTTCTTCTGGCGCTGAAGGACGTTGCCCTTACAGTTCAGCTTTTTGTCCAGAACTAGGTCTATGAATTTGGCCTTGTCTGCCAGGATCAGGCGCACGCCATATAGTTCCGGAAGTTTAACGGTGGTATTTTGTATCTTTTGGTTTATAAGATAAGCTCAACTTTATCGGCATTGACGGCGAGGCCGCACCGGGAGGCCCATAGACAAACCTCCCGCAATGCTAACTACATCAGGTTGCATAAAATTGGATGGAGATTGCTCCTATAAACATCAGCTAGGTCAGCAGCATATGCCACAATATTCCTGCTCGTTAGGTTCCATAGTAGCCGAGAAATAACACCACTCTAAAGTGTGTCCCTTGCGATAAAGCGTGTTATATCAGCCTTCCCCAGTGAAGAAAGTACTTTCATCCAGATTCATCAGGGCATTGTAAACGACATCTGGGCTTATGTTGTTGAATGTTTCTTCAATGTTTAGGAAGGTCACAAGACAATACTCCTTTTAGAAAAATAATTATTCAATAGTAGATACTAGACTGTGTAGCTCAGTCTCCGTAGATTTACCTTTGGTGTATGCGTGTTGATGGCTGGATATGAGATTGCTATCAATAGTAGGCCTCTAGAAAGGTAAAAGCTCATTTTTGGGTATAAAATTTGTCGGCCTGGGTTTTCATTGGTCGGATTTCGTTGTTGTTGTTGTAGCAGTGCTTCGCCCCATCCAATAGGTGCGACCGATCACAAATTGTCATCAATATGCTCTAACGGGAGTGCAAGGAAACTTGCAGTTTCAACAGGGGTGGCCCATAATGAGAGGGGTGTTAGAGGCATTGGTTCCACATTACGATTAAAGAGATGGTTGGTGTCATGTGGGGAAACATTGCAAGCGGGGCATACATTTTGTATGTCGGGGTTGATTCTGGATAGGTAAGAGTTTAACCTGTTACAGTATCAGATCGAAGTTGAGCTAGAGTGACTCGCTTTTCCATGGGGAGTATGCGTTCCTCTTCCGCCAGTTTTGGGTACTGTTCTTTGAGTACTGGATTCACCGGGTAATTCCTGGCATAAAGGTCCGACGCCTGTTTGTGGAGTTAGCTGAGGACCTGCTTGTGTCTTTTTGGCTTCGTACGGTTGAGTTCTCAGGTGCCGTATTTCCTCGTAATGCTTACGGAGATGACTCCTTAAGCCCCTGGGCGGTGTTGGCTCGTCAATCAGATGGCTGTTGAGATGCCCAGGTTTCTGGGTATTCAACAGCAACTGTTTGGTTAGCATCTCATTTCTCTCCCTGATGGGGAGTATTCTCACCTCATTATGTAGGTGGTGTTCTGGGGACATAAGAAGACAGCCCGTGACGGTTCTAAGAGTAGTATTTTGGCAGGCCTGTAGCTTCTTCCAGTGAGTAGTTTTTAGGCTAGGCGACCATATTGGGTACGCGTAGCATGCAATCGGCTGGCCAATTGCTTTGTAAGTGGTAATATGCGTTTCTTTGTCTTTTCCCCAAGTACTGCCAGCAACAGATTTGAGGATTTTGTTACGGCTCTGGATTTTTGGTACAATTGCGGCTGCATGCTCACCAAAATGTAGATCCTGATCAAACGTCACACCCAAGATTTTGGGGTATAGGACAGTCGCTAGCGTAGTGCCATCGACGTGGATGTTCAAAATGGTCGACATTTGGGACGTCCATGTTGTAAATAAGGTCGCGGAGGATTTAGTCGGTGATAATTCCAGTTTTCGCGAAGCGAAAAAACTGGAGAGATCAGGGAGGTAGCCAGGTATTCTGTTGCAAAGCTCATCGATCTGTGGGCCTGGGCCTGTGGCCATTATTGTGCTGCCATCGGTGTAGGAAACGATAGTTTGGGCGTGTCTTCGGGATTTTTACAAAATATTCAAACAACTTAATATTTAATAGAAGTTTCTGGTAATAAATGGCTTGTATACTGATGATAGTATTTGATTCGGAAAGTCAATAAATTTTTTTTTGATAATCAAGTTTAATTACATACATAGATCACTGTTGGCGTGAAAATATTGTTGCTTGACTATCATCGAGATAGAAACATAATTTGCATTACAGTGAAACATTACTGCTTTCTAAAACAAAGCTGTTGTAAAAGCTCTTTATTTGTAATTCAATTTTATTTGTATTATAGCCCACTTATATGCAGCACAGTCAACTTTTCAGTTTATAGCCGATCGCTTTCTACTCTCATATTTTTCATAACTCTGCTTATTCTCATCTTTCACTCCAATTTGCATCTTTCTTCTCAAATTTGATATGATCTCAAAAAAATACGTAATTAATCAAAATGTATTTATCTTTCTATCAACCGTACAGGCCACACCACATATGCCCACCAAACGTCGTTCGGTAGCACGTAGTAAAGTGCGTCCACAATCTGTTGTTGAAAATTTGAGTTTGGGTCATATACCCGATCTGCTAGAATCACCCTCTTCACATCGCTCTACATCACAACTATCGCCACGTGATTCGAATTGTACGGGTGCTAGTGTTGCTGGCACCACAACGGGTGGCAGTGGCAATGCCATGGATGATTTGGGTGGTGATGATGAATGTGGTGATTCAATAACGGAACTACCCAGTGCATCATTTCAATTGCAACATTTAGTAAAAGGACGACCAAAACGCGCAAAGACGCGCGCTCCCACGCGCCCACTTGTAGCGATTGATAATAATGCTGGACCAAGTACCAAAGAAATTGGTGAAGGTTTAGATTTATTCTTTCGGCCTGGTTCGGTAACACCCACCACATTGACGCCACTTATTTCACCCACCTCTGAAGAATGCAGTTCATTATCATTTGTCGATAGTCCCACCATGAGTCGCGATGGCAACGGCCAGCTAACATCTGAGGAAACCACACCGATTTTGGAGGAACGTAGGCCTATTAAATTGGATCGACAATCGCCTTTACTGAAGTGTAAGTCTAAACACAAGCAAAACAGAAACATATGATTAATCCTTTTATTTGCTTGTATCTAGGCGCTCCCTGGACTACACGCTCACGTTCCACAGACAATTTGGAAAAATGTTCACCATTGATTGGACGAAAATCTCCACTAGTCAAAATGCGTACTGAAGGGGGTGGTGTTGGCACCGTAGTGACAGGCGAGCTTGATTCAAACTCAGCGCTTAAAGCTCCAGAGCGTGAAAGTAAAATGCGCTCACCCAGCACTGATTCTATACGCAGCCATACAGGAGGTGATGGTATTAGCGTAAAGGCCTCAAATGGTATTATACGCACACCAATAGTTTTGCAGAAGCCACGCCCATGGTCGATGGTCGGAAATGATGCCAAAACGCCTGGTACTAACGACTTTCAAAGTAGTGACTCGAGCAAAACAACACCAGAAAAACTTGACGAAGGTTTGTAATGCATTAAAAAGATAGTTAAGAACATCAAATTATTTTTTGTCTCGTTACAATTTGCAGATGCTGAATCGTTATCGTTTAGTCAAAGCAGTAATAATGTCGGAGCAACGCCAGGTATGTTTTGTTAGATATTTTTTACAATTAACCATCAAGACTAGAATAGAAGGGGACGCCTCTAACACCACTCTCATTATGGTCCACCCCTGTTGAAACAGCAAGTTTCCTTCCCTTTAGAGGACATTGATGCCAATTTGTGATCGGTCGCACCTATTGGATGGGGCGAAGCACTGCTACAACAACAACAACTAAAATAGAAGTTTAGAACCGCTGCTTTCATTGATTGCGTATTTGTAATCAAATGGCTAGTAAGTCGCTCATCGGGTTAAGGGATTCAGAATACTCCCAGGGTAGGCATGCCTATAGTAAAAAATACATAAGTTCAAAAAGATTCGTTCCAGAGGCAAAAATAAACTTTCGGGGAGTGTTTTTGGGTTACAAAAACAATTCATTTCATGGTTTCTAGCTTTTTGACATTACAGGCACTGTCTATGTAGTGCGTGCCAGCAGAACTACACTTCATAGAAGCACACCATGTCATAAAGTCAATCCACCACCCTTGGAGAGAGGCCCAGGATTTGCCAATGATCCTCGGCAACAGCATATTGCGACCGAAGCAATCCAACGTTCCTCTATATAAAGATTCCATTGCAGACTGTTGTTTATTATTATAGCAAGGCGCCTATCCCTGTCATATAGTACGACGACCCTCGCCCAATGAAAAAAATATAAATTGGCTAGATTTACCTCCGAGGCCTAATGCCTTCCAATTTGCGTCTTGCCCCTTTTAAATTTGGAACATACTTTTTCGAGAAGCAGCAAACATAGTTGAATCCAAAAAATCTATTGATAAACGAGTCTTCAGATCTTCACTAATGCGGAATATATGTACATCGAGACTCGTTTGCATGCTATTAGTTTAGCGTACAGTTTGTCTTCCAGATGCTCGCAATTTTTCCTCGTTGACGCAAAGCTTTTCCGCCAATTTGTTTTGCATCATCCAGAGATAACCAAAATTTAAACTGTGGCTGTATTAGTGAGAGCGCGATGATCGTACGAGTCACTTCATGCACGATTCATTCGCCTATTAGCAAGCAACGAGGCAACGTCGTATGCAAGAATTTTTTTATTTATGCGCAAGATTACGAAACTTCGCGCATAAATAGCATAGTCGTACGCCTACAAGCGACACCAACAATCGATGTTGCTACTCTACTTGTTGAGCGACAACTAAAGATGAAAGAGAATAACAATACGTGTGAAGTGGTGCCAATAATTATTCAACTAAATGGTTATCCCTGATCTAAACGAATAATCTTGAAGTTACCATCTACTGTCTCTTTCCGATTTTGAAGCTAACATTGTTATTATTGCAAAAAGCTTCGGCGAAGTTTGTGAGACCCAAACATACATTTTTACGTCAAACACTAAAAATGTAATATATTTTTTCAAAGGGGCGGTCTAATAGATTTTTATATAGATAGATAATTCAATAACTCACGTACTCGAATCGTACACCTATCCTTCACGAGTGCACCCAACAATACCTCTTTGCGGTCGTGTGACCCTTCTATCAGTTTATATACCGAATACTGTGTCAGCAATCCAGCCGTTACAATAGGCATGCTGCAACGCTGCTTAATGTTCTCGACCTGGCGCTGCAACGTTTGTCACTTGGCCGATGACAGATTGATAGATATTAAGGCATTGGAAGAAATGTGAGACCTCCAGCCTGCCTACGGAATGAAGATGACTTTGAATATTTTGCATGCACGATTCATTCGCCTATTAGCAAGCAACGAGGCAACGTCGTATGCAAGAATTTTTTTATTTATGCGCAAGATTACGAAACTTCGCGCATAAATAGCATAGTCGTACGCCTACAAGCGACACCAACAATCGATGTTGCTACTCTACTTGTTGAGCGACAACTAAAGATGAAAGAGAATAACAATACGTGTGAAGTGGTGCCAATAATTATTCAACTAAATGGTTATCCCTGATCTAAACGAATAATCTTGAAGTTACCATCTACTGTCTCTTTCCGATTTTGAAGATAACATTGTTATTATTGCACAAAGCTTCGGCGAAGTTTGTGAGACCCAAACATGCATTTTTACGTCAAACACTAAACATTTAATATATTTTTTCAAAGGGGCGGTCTAATAGATTTTTATATAGATAGATAATTCAATAACTCACGTACTCGAATCGTACACCTATCTCCTTCACGAGTGCACTCAACAATACCTCTTTGCAGTCGTGTGACCCTTCTATCAGTTTCTATACCGAATACTGTGTCAGCAATCCAGCCGTTACAATAGGCATGCTGCAACGCTGCTTAATGTTTTCGATCTGGCGCTGCAACGTTTGTCACTTGGCCGATGACAGATTGATAGATATTAAGGCATTGGAAGAAAGGTGAGACCTCCAGCCTGCCTACGGAATGAAGATGACTTTGAATATTTTGCAAGACTTGGGAGTACAGAAATATGTGTAAATAGGAGACAGCTAGGTGCAAGTAATTCCAAGAGACCTCTGCAGATGTACAGAAAATCAGCCATCAGGTCGTGGATAATTGTAGGGCTGAAAAGAATTTATAGGCCATGCAAGCTCGTTTGATCCCAGCGGGAAATCTAGCAACCATTTTTAGCCAGCAGAACGAGTATGCAACAGGCAAATTCAGAAAGTAAGTAGCCGCGAGAAGATGGGGATCCCTTGCCGCTCGGTGGGTATTACTTCACTCCTTGTTCTTGATAACGTGATTAATTCATTAATTTTCTTGAGAATACACTTTCGATATCAATGTTTTTTTAACTTATCATAATAAAATTTTAACTGCTTTTTAGGACCAACGTTGGAGAAAAAATCGGTGCGGGAACTTGCGGCTGGTTTGAATCGCTTAGGTAAGTACATCCATCATTCAAGTTTCCATATTTTCCAAAATAAAAATATAACACTTTCTAAATGTTTAGAACAACTGTATCCTGCAAGGAAGATGCAGGGTACATGTAAATGCGAGTAGTTCTTTACTTTCAGTTTTTGCACGTGTTTTTATTTTTGAGTACTATTCTCTTTTCAAAACGAACTATTTGCATCAATTTCTTTGTTTTATTTATGTACTTACTTATTTCTATCAAATCTTTATGTTTCATTTTATTTAATTTGCATGCAATTCGAAACTGAAACTATATAGAACTTCCAATGAAGCCACAAGTACTGCCCAGAACATTACTCACCAGCGCATCAGCGGTATCCAAGTCAGCTTCTACATCGCACATCACCAGCACGAATGGCATTAGCAATAATAGTAGCATAAGCATTAGAAGTAGCAGCAGTAGCAGTACAAGCACAACTACAACGACGACTTTGTTACAAACACAACGTTTAAAAATTATAAATAACATAAGTAGTAGTGGCAATTCTACCACAACTTCAAGCGATAAAACGTCAAGTGCCTCCACAATATCTGCAACAGCCTCAAATGGCAATGAAAATAGTGAAACTTTGCTCACTAAAACCGTTATAACTGAAAATGGAAATGGCAGCAGCATTAGTAGTAGCAGTTTTTTAGCAAATGAAGTTATAAATATACGGAATGGTGGTCAAAGCAATTCCACCGCAAAGAGCCACATCACTAACCGCGATAACACCAGTACCACCACCACCACCGAGACCAGTGAAACAAGCATGACTGAACGACATGGGAATGGTGGCAGTAATATAACGAGTATTAGTGGTCTCAAAAGAATAGCTGGCAAAGAAATCTCCACTTTATTTGAGGTTTGAGCAAGAAATCGCAAATTAGCAAATCAAAATTATTTTAAAATAAGTGTTCTAAAAAGAGGAATATTTAATAACGTCGTGGTATTGCTTTAAACGTGCTGTGCGAACGAAAGTAAAACTAAAACATATGTAACTAGTACCGCATATGAACGCCTGTATCCACGTATTTCATTACTCTCCTCTTCAATGCTTATCTAACATATTAATTTAATTGTTCAATGTTTGCTCTCAACGCAGCAGCTGCATTCATCTGACTGACATTTTAACAAGGTGCTAAAAAATAAAAAAGCGTGAATAACTTTAAAGCTGTTTTTTTTTTTTTTGTAAAATTTACTGCCGTTAACTATTCAAAAATGCCATTTCAAAACATTATTATACAGACTTATGAAGTTGGCTTTGTTTTCTGCTGTTTTGGCGCGCAACAAGAAACTACAAATCGCTTTACGCTACTCATCTTAATGTTATTGTTTTTGTGTATGTATGTTTATTTCTGTTTTGTTGCTAATTTTGCATTTTCTCTAAATTTAATTTAAATTACATTGTTTTACGTGTTATGTGTGTATTGTTTATATGTTCTGTGTTATGCTGTAAACTAACGTTTTGTCAATAGTTGAGGTGCACTTAAGGGCCCATTACTGATACTTAGCATAGACTTGACTTGACTTGGCGTAAGCTTGGCGACTTAGCCACGATTATACTCCACATAGCGCATACAATCTGGCATCATAATCTGCTTTGAAATTTATTTTTAAATAAATGTCAATTTGTATGACAAAATGTCAAAATGAAATGGAAACAAACAAATGGCATCTCAAAATGTAAACGTCACTTAGAACTGACATAGAAAATCAAAATTAAACAGACTTCTAGGTCAAGTTAAGTGTTGCTAAGTTTTGAGTAATCACTAACATGCAATGTTCATTTAACAGAACTGTAAGTGACAGTTCTCAAGTCAAGTCAAGTCTATGCTAAGTATGAGTAATGGGTCCTTAAGGGAATGAGCGGAGTTTTTGCGGTTTTTGTGTTAATTATAATTACGCCATGGGTTAGATCACTTAAAAATGTTAAAATTTGATGAGTTACAGTTTTATAACACATACTGGCCCTTTTAAAGGAGTTTTATAGTGAAACTTTGAAATACCAAAATTTTTTCCTGAAGGCATAATTAAGTTGCGCCCTAGTATTTTTACGATTAGGAGAAGCAAAATTATGAAGAGATTAATGATTAGGGGTCACAGGATTTATGTGAGATGTTCAGGCCTGTTGTTCATTCCGAATTGGAAAAGTAAAACCGTACCGATTCCGAGACGATTTTCTGATGGTGTTCCCATTTCCGCTTTGTTCGAGTCGTTTTTATTTCTATTGTCTAGCGGGTGTGGCGTTTAACTTGCAGTCGGAAGATCGGTGGCTCAAATTCTTTCAGATCCATGATTCAGTTACTAGAGGTTTGTTCTTCAATTATGACAGACACTCCCAAATTGAAAAATCTTGACGGGTTGCTTTTACGAAGTAAGGAAATCGGGGAATAATTCAATCCCCTTCAATGAAATTGTAGTAGACAAGTATCTTTGGTAGTATATTAGTAGTGATAATAAATTTGTAAATGCCAAAAGTTTTTGGGGAAATAATTCATTTTCTACTAAATATTTCGTGAATTTATAAAGTTATGTTGGTTCGGTCATTCTTTCAGAAATTGTTTGAAGAATGCCGTACGTTAGAATTTTATTCAAAAATGCACTATCTCAAAATGTGTTTCCAAAACTCCCTACATGAGCATAAGTTTAATGCATTTTGTCATAAGAGGGAGTTAATGAAACGCATTCTGAGATGAAGCGTTCTTCAATCTAACTCTAATATAGGGCGGTTTTGTGACAAATTCTGAATTGGAAAATTTTTGAAATATATTTTGAGATAGCATGATTTTGAACAGGCAGCCGACATGGGGTGATACGCTACTAAGCAGCCGCAATGAACTGACAAAACCAAAAATAAAGAAAAGGGCGTATTGTCTGCTACACAGGGAGTATTCACCTTTTTATTCTGAAATTTCGGAAAGCTCTTTTCCGTTAAGTATTCATGGAAGCTTTCCCGATAAACCGTTAATTTAGAATATTCGGAATACGTTCATTTGATACTACCTCACGAGGTTCGAATATACAAAATATTCCACATATAAACCCATTCTCCAAATTCTTAAATGGAGACGAATGTTCCGAACATACGGAATTAATAGAACAGACGGTCACCTTTAATACGCGCCCAAAAATATCGAGAGAAGTGGCAAAAACGCGTATTGACCTCGATAACAATAATTCGAAGGCGGAAATAAAAATGTTAGCTCGTTCAAAATATATTGACGAAAAACCGAAAAATGGCCTCGGGTTGCGTTGGCGGCCTTCAGCCGAGCTTATCAAAAATTACCCTGGCCGGTCCACCAATGAGGTGGGATCAAAATTACGCAAAATCTTTTTCAGTGCACAAAAACCTTACTACAACCACATTAAAATTGCCAACTTCAACTCCAAATATCGCCGGGCAGAGATACAATTTTTCTTTTCCGCCTTAGGATTAAATTAAAAATTGTCATACCCTGGCTTAAACGATATTGCCCGAGCAAGATGCTTAGTTGCTTGCAACTACGTTTTTCCTCGACATAAGTCAAGAACTACCAACACCCTTATACATGATGCTCAGCGAACCGTAGCCTCCCCGTTAACGAGCCTCCTGGGAAATTAATGGGTTCGTTATAGACCGCTGAACATGCCCTAACAGGCATATGGTGGCACGACCAAGATCGAACAAAGCTAAAGAAGATATGGAGAATAAGATTGCAAGCCACTTGGTTTCGCCACAAACTATGAATCAGGCTGGAGAGTGATAGTAATAAAAAGTCAATAAACTCGGTGCAAAAGCGGCATGCGTGAGGAGAAGCCAAAAGGAGAAGATGAATGACGTGGCGAAGCAACTCTAGTTGAACGTGTTAAAAATAGAGACTCTTAGCTTCATGGTTACGATATTCCAGCACAAACCGGCGGCGCTCTTCTTCGCTAGGCGGGGTGTGACAATGGCAATACCGTGCCTTGAGATGGCTTCTCTTTAGGTTATAGCAATAACAAAAACGTAACCGTTTATTAATGCCTACCTCCACTCAAACTCCCACTGCGACTTGCACTCCCACTTCCATTGTGGACAAGACAACTGTTATAACTTCTGCATAGACGTCAAAATTACAAATAGAATGGATCACCTCATTTTTAATTGACTATCGCTGCCTCATTCTGTATCTTTTTCTATCACCCGCTGAAGATAGCCGGCTCTATGCGCCGCCATATTGAACACCCTGCCAAAACGCTAAAAAGTGGCCATATTGAACATCCTGTCAGGCAGTTGACGAATAAGATATCACACTTGTTTTAACCACAATGCCCACTTCCAGTCATGGTCACATTAAAATCTTATTTTTAACTGACAATGAACAATTCTTAAAACATGTGCTTCTTATTTCAAAGCCTACTTGTTAGATTGCCATACAGTATTTAACACAAAACGAAATCATCTTTGAGAATAGGCTTGGTTAATCATTTTATAAATACCATCTTCATAATCTTGTAGATGGCGTCTAATCTCCATAACATTTAAGTGCAAATTTAAAAGAACTCAGACGTGCTGAACTTTAATTCCATATTGACTGCCGAGAAGAATATCCCCCTATTTGAGCAAAGTTTCAGAAATGGCCTATCTCAGAATTTAGTTGAAGGACGCCCTATCCCAAAATTTGTTTTAAAACTCTCTTGAAATATAGCATGGTTGCCCTGGTTTAGCCTTTAAACATATAACGAAGTAAAATTGCAAAAGACTACCCCTTAAGAGGACTAAGCCCTTATGAACTCCATTCGAAAGAAATTTCTTCCGGATTTGGAAAAAAAAGAAACTGACAGCTTTCGAGTTCCATTTATTTTCGATTCGAGTCAATCGAGAAAAAGAGCCCTGTGAAAAAAAAAATTATTTTTGAGTTTCCTGGGTAATTGCCGCCGAAATTGTTTTTAATTATAGCTTGATTATTAGGGGCTTATTTACATTTAAGGTACATGTGTAACTATTTATTAAAAAATAACGTGCTTACTAAATTTTTAAATTATGAATAGTGGGATCACGCAGCACCTAAAATTATTTGTATATCGTCGCCCGCTAGCCAGACGCATGAATGTGCAATTTTTCCGATTTCGCGTTAGAGGCCTCTTTGGATTACCCTTTAGATTCTGTAGGTTCTACTTAAATCTAGAGCTTCCTACGTACAGGGAAACCCCAATAATTTGCAATGCCATTTTCACGAATGTACAATTCAATCACAAAGAGTTGAGCCAGAAAAATGAATGTGGCATATTGTATGACACATTCGTTGATATGGCTAAACAATTTTTACAATTTTTGAGAAAAATAACAACATCACATATTCGTATGTTCCATCGTTCGGGTATACGTGCCTGGTTTTCTTCAAATATAATTACACCGATGAAGAATTTTTAAAAGCTTAATATCCTTAAAAAAAAAGTTGTTAAACGAAGGCAAACCGGTTTATTGGAAGCCGTTGCCTCTTCCTGAATCAAAACTAAAATACTTGGAAAAACTTTGTGAAAAACTGGTTATACCAAAATAATATCATTTTTAATAAAAATCTTGAGGGCAACGCTTTTGCCGAACCCAACATTGCAGAAGATTTTGATTCTGATGAGAATAACAACTAGTTCTATGTTTGCAATAATATCTTAAATAAAAACACATTAGGGTATATGAAATTGAATTGAATGTGTAACTTTTTTCATTTACATACATACTTTCGATAAGTCGAAGCCGTGGATGTTTTCCCAAGTGTGATGCTCCGAATCCCAATCCGTCAACGGAATTGGGCTAGCAGGTCTTGTCTTGGCCCTAACGTTATTCAAAAATCAATCTGTAGTGATTTTTTTACGTATTTTGAGGTTAAGGCCATACCATAACCAGTTAGGCCAATTCTTATAGCTTATTCGGATTCAGCGCGTCAAAATGCATAGAAAGCATGAGCAGATTAACCTGATGGGACTACTTTTAATTTTTTTGTATAGATGTGTTAACAAAAAATATATCAGCTTTTTAAATTTTTGATGTGCCAGAAAAATGAATATGCTAAATCTCGCAGAATAGAAGGGATGCGAGCAGAACAATTATCTCAGTTAAAAAGAGTATAGTGTGAGTATAATATATAAGTACATTTTTACAATAGAAACTAATTCTTCTAATTTTGAGAGAGCAATAAACTTTGAAACTCGATTTCCCAACATTTTCATTTTGGCACATTCATGCTTCTGGCAAGCGGGCGACGATATGTAAAATATAAATTTATGTAAAATCTGGGGTTTTTAACTATTATTAAAAAAAAATGTTTTTCAATGACAGTAATAAAATATTTTTCCAACTACTAAGATATCTTTTATACCTTTCATGAAAATGAAATGGTATATTAACTTTGGCACGAATCTCAAAATTGTAAGTCCTTAAAGGAAAATAGATAGACCCAGCATTAAGTATACCGAAATAATCAGGATGAAGAGCTGAGTTGATGTAGCCATGTCCGTCTGCACGTTTCCAAAGGTTTTAATTTTACATTTCCCGTGCCTTGCACCAAGGACCTGTGTTGTGGAAGGCCAGCACGTTGCCGCCACACGACAGCGGCCATAAATCAATAAGTTAATGCAGTAAGTCAATCTATGTGAAAGAATATTGGAGCTTGAGCTACTCGTATAATAGAGATTATGCATTTTTTTAAATTGTTTTTGTTCTTCAAACTTTATCACAAAAATTGTATCTCCCATACCATTTTTTAATTTCATCTACTTTAATTTGACAATAAAAAGAGATCGTTTGCAAAAATACAACGCTAAACCTACCGCCTACATGCGGAATCATAGTGTGTAAGCTTTTTTGAGTTCAAAACTATAAACCAAATGTGGTCCCCGTAACTTTCTTGCTCAGTTTCTCCCAATTCACAGTCTGAAACGTTTGGTTAATGCTATGAAATAGAGAGAAAACTAAAGAGATGATAAAAAGTGTTTAAGTACTTCCTTTATGCAAATGTCTCTTTAAAAAAGACATAATCTTGTTGGACGTTTAAGGTTCAGGTCTCAGGGTTATCGGGAAGTTCTGAAAGCTTGTATATCTAGCGCGTATATCTAGATGTCCGATTAGACATTTCTTAGAACCGGCCGGATCGGACCGCTATAGCATATAACCCCCATACAACCGATTTTTCAGAAAAGAGATTTTTGCCATATCTTCCTCAATTTATCAGATTGAAGCTTCAAACTTCACCATATACTTTCGTATATTACACATATTGTTGTCTGAAAAGATGGATGAGATCGGTCGTATATATAGTATATATCCCCCACAGCCGATTGTTCAGATAAGAAACTTTTCGTAATTACTGCCCTATTTTAAGAGGAGGCTTCAAATTTCAACGAATGCTTACGTGTACAGCATATATTGTTTTCTGAAAAAATCATCGAGATCGGTGGTATAAATAGTATATACCTCATAAAAACTGTAATTTTTGCCCCTTTTTTGCGGCTAGAAGCTTCAAGTTTCATCAAATAATTACGTTTACGTCATATATTGTTGAAATACTTGATTCGTAGTCATAGGTTTTACATGTACACCACAAAAAACGTAAAACTTTACATCCTCACACAAAGTACCTACCTATTTTTTATTTTTTATTTATCTTAAAAATCGTTTAGGTATGTACATCTGTTCACTATATATTTCTTATCTTATACATCCGATTATTTGGAGATTACGAAAGGGATAAGATTTTTGTTCAGCCCCATTCATGAAAGGTATGAAGTCTTCGGCACAGCCGAAGACAGTCCCGTCCTTACTTGTTCCTTGTTTATTGCTTTAATTAATTAAATAATTAAATTATTCATGCATGTAATAAAAATTTATTCACGTTACTTGTTATACTTAATTATGTACATATATACGCAAAATTTTTGAGTAATCACCTCTAAAACTAAATACCTTATACTAATTTTCAACATTATCGCTTATAGGAGACATTAGTTGAAGGCCTACAGCGCTCTTCGACGCGACGATTATTTAGAGATACGCAATATACAAAGGAAGATGTTGTGGATTTGTGAGGAGCCCAACCCAGAAAAAATTTAATTCCAATACTTTGAACTGAAATGAAGCAAATGTAAAAAAACCAAAATTAATGTAAACAACAGCAATGTAGTAATGAAATATTTTGAATATGGAGAAGTATATAGTGAAACAAAAATGGATGGTAAAAACAAGTCAAAGCACGTAGAAAAAAAATTGTGAATCCAGGAAATAACTAAAGCTTTTTGGACACTAATAGAATGTAAAATCAAAGATAAAAACTTAACAAAATTGTGAAAAACTGTTTTTTGGAAAATATCAAGCTATCACGATATGTATGTATGTACATTTTTTTAATCAACTGTTGTTAATTTACTATCATGGCTCAATTATATGGCTGGCTCATCTCATCTGCTGATTTTATTTTTTTCATTTTACTAACCTTGGCATTGTAAAAAAAAGGTGATGGGAAAAGCTAAATGTAACCCAGCCGTGGTGCTGAATTTTTTACTAAAAAAATAGTTTAACATCACTTGTAAGTTATTTTTGTAGTAAATGCATCTTATTCAGCGCATTGTTTTCGCATAACACCCAAGAATTACAAAGTTTTATGTTTTCTCTCCTTTCCATTCGCCTAAAACCAACACGCAGATTTTGACAATCTGAACAAAGGTTTTTTGTTGCTGTATAGACAGCCAAGCATATAGTTAAACCATGATTTACTATTTGTGTAATTATTATGGGCCTTATTTTTTAATCAGAAATTATTTTTATATATTTTTGTTTTTATGATATGAGATCATTATGTATAAGCTGCACAGTGTTATATTTTGAGGAAATTTATCTGAAAATCAAAAGTTGGGCATTCAGTTAAAACCTATTGATTTCATATGGAAGAAAAATGTAAAGTTAATAAAAACGATGTGGAGGTTCGTCCGTCAACTCCAGCTAAAGAACTTTTCTTTATTTCTTTTGCTTGGTTTTCATTAGATCAAAATGACTGGCATCAAAAACTGTCTCAAGCTAACATGTACATGTATATCGTTGGAGTCAAATGCGTTTCCATTATGCCACATTGCCGAATCGAAGTCGAAAAAACAATGCGTGGTCAAAACCCAACTGGTAGCATGTTAGCAAATGAAATTTCAATGTCAAATTTGCCACATCCTTGGGCAAAAGCCGTTTTATTGGTCAATTTAATTGTCATTTTGTAATAACAAACGAACATCAGCCATAGTTGACCTTGTATGAGAGGCCGTTTTCATTGATAATGCCAAGTTTGTGGTCAAGTTTGACCTAGTGAAAATCAAGCATAAAATAAATAGTACCAGTGTGTGAAATTACGGGAATAAATAAACACAAAATTTTAGTGTGTGTTTTGACCATCATTCACTTGGCATAAGGCCGTTTTTGATGTCAGTAATTTTGACCTATTGAAAACCAAGCATTATTGATAGCTTTCTCCAAAAATTAGTTGGGTGGTCCGGTACTATATATTTAATTTCGGGACGGTGGCGCCCTAATTTCGGGAAAAGTTCGGCATTATTTTCGGGATAGGTTTTAGATCATTCGAGCCTATTTCGAGATCGTTCATTCATGATTTTCGATATAATTTCGGAGTACTCTCAGGTTTTTTGCGGTATTCTTTTCAGGCCTAACTCGGGTTTTGTTTCGGGAAAAGTTCATGGTTATTTAGAGTTTGTTTCCATGAATATTTCGGAACCGTTTCGGAGCTATTCTATAAAAATGGGCTAAGAAATCACTGCTCTAGGTTTATTCATGGATGTACAATAGACTGGGCGCCATCGATTTTTCGATAGGATTTGGGCTCAGGAAAAAAAGTTCCGCTACTCATACCCAAAAAAAATGTTTTTCGAGCCTGCGAAATTTCATTTTTTTTTTTTTTACTTTTTTTCGACTTCGATTTTTAAGGTTTTTTTCATGACCTACTAAAAAAATGTTCATACATATGTATACCCTGTCCGACCCAAAAATGTCCGCTAAAAACGTTGGCGATAACAAAAAATAAAAAGGTATATTTTTTTTTCAAAAAACTGTTATCGACATCGCTTTTAGCGGACATTTTTGGGTCGGACAGGGTACACATGAAAATTTTACAATCAAATGAAAAAAACCTTAAAAATCAATGTCGAAAAAAGTCAAAAAAACTTTTTCTGAGCCCAAATCCTATCGCAAAATCGATGGCGCGATATCGGTTAACTTTCGTCCATACAAATCGACGCACCCTAATGTACAAGCTATTTGACACTCCGAATTTTTTATTAAATTTTTTTTCAATTGCCCCAATGTGCATTCTGTATGCAATATATATTCACATACATATTTGCATACGTTGCAATTTGAGAGTATTTCCATATAAAATGTATTTTATATTTCTAAACTAATTGCCTATGTAAAAAGTGTGCATATAAGAATATTTTAAATAATTGTATTTATATATACAAAATAACTTTTTTTATTAGTTTTTAATATATGTATGTATTTTAATTTTTTAGTATTAAGGCGTATGTTTGTGTATTTTCCACAACTTTTTCATATTTTATACTGATAATGATATAAATTTCGATACAAAACAAGTAACAGTTACTAGAAATTTTTTTAGACTAAATATTTATAAAACAAAAAACTTAACACTGTGTGCGTGTGTGCATGTTTTTTGTATTAATATATGTATTTACATATATACCATTATGTGTACATTTCTTCTATACATAATAAATATATAATGTATTGATTTTAAGTGCCAATTATATTTTGTGAATAACTAAACAATTAATTAACCAATTGTGAATGAATAAATAATAAATAAAACTAAAACTGAAATTGATAAGAATAAAATGTTTGCTGAAAAATTTAACGAATAATAAATAGTAAACAATTGTGTATTCAAACGCATTTACATACCTAGATACTATAGCGAATTATTTTGGGAAATAGGCATAATTTAAAAATTTAATAGTTTTATAAAAATTTCGGCGGAATTGTTGAAAAAATTTAAATTAAAAATAAATCAATTTGGGGAAAATATATTTTTTATAACTGCTGTCATTTAAAATGCATTTATTTTATACGCAAACGATGATTCATTTTTATAAAGAATACAAATTACAACTCACAAAATTATCAATGTTCGAACCATTTTAGAAATTTCAATTATGTAACAATATAGAATTGTTTGAGACACTATGGCCGTTTACTTTATGTTAGAAATAAAATTAAAGAAAAAAACTTTTTTTAAAAATTAGCTTTTATTATTGGTTAATAAAATTAACTAAAAAGTAAAAAATAAATTGGCTGTAAAGAAATATAACACTTTATAAGTTCATTGTAACCTTTAACGATAATTAGGCTTTTTCGTCTGCGGCAAAAAAAATCCATATTATACATAATTATATATTTTTAACATTAACACTTTACACCTAAATTATTAAATCTTACAGTTTACATCACAGTCCTAATTGTTCTAATAAAAAGCGTGTTAAATTTTGATGGTATAATTAAGAACATTTAGGTCCTCCTTTTCCTTTTTTCTTGCTATCACAATGTAACACGCTTTTATTAGAACAATTAGGACTGTGATATAAACTGTAAGATTTAATAATTTAGGTGAAAAATTTTAATGTTAAAAATATACCATTATGTACAATATGGAATTTTTTTGTCGCAGACGAAAAAACCTAATTATCGTTAAAGGTTACAATGAACTTATAAAGTGTTATATTTCTTTACAGTCAATTTATTTTTTACTTTTTAGTTAATTTTATTAACCAATAATAAAAGCTTATTTTAAAAAAAAAGTTTTTTTTTCTTTAATTTTATCTTTTGCTTTTTAGTTCGTTTTATTAACAAGTAATATAAGCTTGTTCTTAGAAAAGCTTTTTTCATAATATTAATTTAAATATGAATTTTTTTTAATTTTTAGTAGGGTAAAATATTCTTTAAATTAGTTATGTAATCTTTACTTAGTTATTTGTAACGTTTCTCATCCTATCCATTTCTTTTAATGCATCACCAGCACAAGGTTTCTTCGAAGTCAACTTTGAACAGTCAAGTTCTTCTATGCGAGTGTTAACTAACTTTAAATTATATTTTATTGCAACTTTGCCTTTGTCGCGTTCAGTTTACAACTACTCATTGCAGATCTCTGCTCTGTTCTATCGCCAAAAATCTGTAAAACAAAATCAAGTGCGCAGAAAAGTATGCAACATTGTTGCATACACAAAAAAAGCCAAGTTACCTGCATTCTTGAGGACTTAAGCGGGAGTCATTGGTGCCGTATATCGTATCGCTGTAGTCGTATCCCTAACGTAATCGGCTGTTTATCGTTACGACGGTAAACCAAAAACCAATTGGTTGGCTACGATACGGTTACGACCTTAGCGGCACCAATAATCGATTACACTGATTCCCATAAGGTTGGTCGAATCAGCTGTTATAAGGTTACCGATACGGTTACCGATAAAGCACCAATGTCTGCAGCTTTAGGCTTTTATCCCCTTGTAAATACAAATCTTTACCGATAACTCTGTTATCGATTAATTTATCGAATTCTCGCAAAGTAGTATTGCATTGTCATCGGAGTTATACATGTTTGCAAAAGTGTATCAAATTTAACTTGCAAGATTTGATTACATACAACAGCCAAGTAAAAGTAAACAAAAACTTATAAAAAAAACTTAACAAGTTGCTTTCTGAAAAGGTAATTATTTTTAATTTCCAATTTTTTTCTTAATTGGATAAATTTGTTAAGCTTTTCATGTTAGAGTTTTTACTTAGTGTGATTTTTATTTAATTTTTAACATTGTTTATCTAATTTAAATTAATAAGCAATCTGGAGCTGACATCTGAATTCAAGCTTTTTCCATAGTTCACAGTGATAAAACTTTAACTTTTTTGAATAAATACTTTTCGATGAACTTGAGTTTTTAGTAGGAGCAACAACAACTAGCATTCACGCATTTTTGCAAGCAATCATTTAAATTATATTTTATTGATTGTTTGGGAAAAAATTGAAACAAGTTGACATCAGAACGGACAAGGCGACAGCTGTTTCGATTATACCTTGTAAATATCTTCAACGCCTTTTCCCCCGGGTGTAGGATTTGAGCTTGAGTTTTATTTATTTTTTCATATTTTTAGCAACAAAAATCATTGGTAAACATTTTCTAACATTTCGAACAGGGCCCGTATCTTGTTATACGATCTGTGATCAAAATCCGTTTTTATTATTACTACCTTTATATTAAGTCCCTTTCATGTTTGTCCCCTCATTTCCATACGAATTTTTGACCCACGGAAAAGTCTTTTTCGGTAACTTCTCGTTGAGCTAGACACTTTATACTTAGAACATAGTTCAGATCTGGGAGACATTACAATGCAAATGGAAAATGGTGGCGCACGGATCGAGATATACAGAAAATTAATTTTAAAATGGAAATTTTGCGATCGACTTTTAACTAACTTCTCGGTGATCCAGAGACTTGAAACTTAGCACATAGTTTGCGAGTCGATGGCACTACAATTCGTGGAAAACAAAATACCGCCAGGTGGCAGACGAGTCGAAATAAACGAAAATCCCTAAAGCAACGCAGGGAATCTTGCGATCGATTTTTAAGTAACTTCCCGGTGAGCTAGAGACTTGAACCTTGGGCCCTGAGTCAGAACCCGGTGACAATGCAAGTTAGTTAAAAGTCGATCGCAAAATTTCCATTTTAAAATTAATTTTCTGTATATCTCGATCCCTGCGCCACCTACCGGATTTTTTTCATATGCATTGTAATGTCTCCCAGATCTGAACTATGTTCTAAGTATAAAGTGTCTAGCTCAACGGGAAGTTACCGAAAAAGACTTTTCCGTGGGTCGCTAGGTGGCGCATGGATCGAGACATTAAGAAAATTAATTTTGAATTGGGAATCTTTAAATCCATTCTTAACTAACTTCCCGATGACCTAGACACTTGAAACTTGGCGCACAGTTCGAGGCTTGGTGACAATACAATTTACAGAAAACAAATTCCGCTAGGTGGCGCGCTAAGTGAGATAACTACAAATTCTCGAAAAACGAGGGGAATCTTCCAATCGATTTTTGATTAACTTCCCGGTGATGTGGAGATATGAACCTTGAGCCGTAAGTCAGAACCCGGTAGCAATGCAATATTTTATCAAAAAAATTTCGCTAAGTGGCGCATGGATCGAGATATTGAGAAAACTTGTTTTAAACCGGGAATCTTGCCATCGATTTTTAACTAACTTCCTGGATATCTAGAGACTTGAAGCCTGATATTTAGTTTAAAACTCGGTGACAGTGCAATATTTGGTCAAAAAATTGGAGCTAAGTAACGCACAAGTCGAACAATTTAGAAGATTAGGCCATACCTTCATGGCTAGCCTCCTGAGTGTTGCAGGCGTTGTAGAATTCCACCTCGTTGAAGGCCCAACTCAATGCACGATCTTGCATACTTTTAGGCGTACGCGACTTTCACCACGATTCTTTTAGACTTTCAGGCGTATGCGAATTTCACCACGATTTTCAGCTGTGCAAATTAAGTAGCTGACAAACGAGGTGGAATGCTGTATGCCAGTATTGTCAGCGAAAATTCCACTAATTCTCTTAAATCGTGCTATTTTGAACAAATAAATAAAGATAAGAATTTTCACTTACTTACTTAATTGGCGCTTAACCGTCTAAGTGGTAACTTAGGAATTACTTAAATTGCTAATAAAAGTTGCAATTGCCTTTTCGTAGGCAGTACTAAAAAATTGAAAATAAAAAGATGATAAAAAAAGTTTTAAGTACTACCTTTATATAAATGGACCAAAAAATAGAAGGCAATTTTTTCTTTAATACAGACATAGTCTTGTTGAATTTTGACTAAAAAGCTTTAACAATAGCTCTTGTAAAGGAATTTTAGGATTTAAAATTATAAAGGTAGAGCGCGTGTGTAAATTTTAAATAATCAATTAGTTAATCCCAGGTTTGCCTTAAATTGAAAGGCTGCGCTCCACCGTTATAGTTTTAAATCTCAAAAGTCTTTTACAAGAGCTATTGTCAAATTTTTTAGTCAAAATTCAACAAGGCTATATCTGTATTAAAGGAAAAATTGCCTTCTATTTTTTGGTCCATTTATATAAAGGTAGTCCTTAAAATTTTTTTATCATCTTTTTTTTAAATAACAATAGCTTTGAAATGGTGAATCCTTTGAATTACATACATATGTCTACTAGATCCATGTTTTATTAAAGTTTTTATAAATAGCATGAGAGATTCATATTCATCATTTGAGTGAAATTGGTGTTTCATCCGTAATCGTATAACATGATACGGGCTTTGATTTCCCCCTGCCGGGAAGTGTTCACCCCAGCGGAAAATCAACATAACAAAATTAGGTTCCTCTCTGATTAGTTATCCTTGTTTGGGCAATTTACTAAGTTGTCTTGCCACCTTCATTCTTCTTTTAGTTGTATTGGTATATTTTAGTTTTATTTGGTTGTTATTTTAAAACTTTTTTTATCAAGTAAAAACGTAACATCGAAAATTTTATGTTTCTCTAAAAATTTAATATTTTCGAAATTTTCCTTTTCTTGATAAAAAGTTAATAGATTTCGAAATTACACAAATTTTAATACTGCTATATTTGTAGCTAAGTTTTTTTAATTTTTTGATTTAAAACAAAAGTTTTTCTTATTTTCGTTTATTTTTTTTTTATAATTCTTTTAATTTCAATCATTTTTATAATGAGAGAAAAGAAAATCTGGCTAGTAATCTAACTAGACTTCAGCTAATGACGAAATGCCTATATGTTCCAAAATTGGTTTGTTTTAACAATAAATTCGTAAAATTATGCTCAAAAAGTATTTTTTTTTTTTCTTAAAAAATCATTTCTGCAACGAAAAAATAAAAAAATCTTAGAACTATTAAAGGCGTACATTATAAATCTTAAAACACAAAACCCAAACATACTTACATATATATGTAATGAAAAATTAGAAACAATCTTGAATTAAATTATAATTATAAAAAAGAGTAAATGCATTTAAATTTGAAACCAACGAGCTAACAAATACAAAACTCGAAACTAATATTGATTATGTATTTAAATAAATAAAAAACATCGCTCAACAACAGAAAGCACTACACGGTGTGCCTGAAGCAAGTTTAATTGAAGGGTCAAAGCACAACCGATTTTCTCGTGGATTCTTATTTTATGGACCAAATTAAGTCAGAATCCAAAATTTAAGCTTTTTCTACCAACTCGTTTTTGAGAAAATTCGATTTAAATTTTCAAAATAGCAAAAAATCAGTACTAACTTTTTTGATCTTTTTTGATTTGTGGTCCGATTTGGCTCATATTTAGCACTCATAATACATACAAGAATAGAAATCGACCTATGCAAAAAAATTGCCGCTAGGTGGCGCATGGATCGAGATATTCACAAAAATCGTATTTGTGGTTCGATTTGGCTCTATTTGGAACAATATCGACTTATGCAAAAAATCACCGCTATGTGGCGCAAGGATCGATATATTCACAAAAATCGTATCGAAAATTTTGAATATCTAGATCTTTGCGCCACCTAGCGGCAATTTTTTTCGCAGGCCGTTTTCTATTCATGTATGTATAATGTGTTCCAAATATGGCCCAAATCGGACAACAAATACGATTTTTTTGAATATCTCGATCCATGCGCTACCTAGCGGAAATTTTTTTGCATAGGTCTATTTCTATTCTTGTATGTATTATGTGTTCCAAATATGAGCCAAATCGGACCACAAATCAAAAAAGATCAAAAAAGTTAGTACTGATTTTTTGCTATTTTCAAAATTTAAATCGAATTTTCTCAAAAACGGCTCGGTAGAAAAAGCTTAAATTTTGGATTCTGCCTTAATTTGGTCCATAAAATAAGAATCCACGAGAAAATAGGTTGTGCTTTGACCCTTCAATTAAACTTGCTTCAGGCACACCGTGACTAACACATTTTGTGTTGAAACTAAAATGAGTTTTTGAAACTACTCAAATAAATTAATAAACGACGAAAAATAAATACAACATCTAGTCCCCACCTTTCATTAAAAACAAATGCAATATAAGTGAGCTCCACTGAAAATAGTAACAGTTGAGGGAAAACTTTAACTTCAGAATACTGAATGAATAAGTAGTTGAAAAAATAATAATAATAGAGAAGTAAAAAAATAAAGTTTCACGAACTGAAAATTAGAAAAAATTAAAATGTTTGAACGAAATATTTTAAACTGTAAAACTAGTATAAAAAATAAATTTCGATAAAAATAATAAATAACTTATCATTTCTTCTTTAATTCGCCATGAACATTTCAGCAAAAATTCCTCCGACTTAGGATAGGCCGTTCGAAGGCGGTATATAACATGCAAGTCCCCGAAGTTAAATTAAATAAACACTATATGGCAAAATTTGTTGTATCTTTGTGTATTGGACCAAAGCAAGAGTTGGATCCATCGAAATATTTATGTATATATTTTATTATTGTTTACAAAATTTAAAGAGTTCAAATTAAGAGCAAGTTAACAAACACATGCACTTATCTACAATAAACCCTCAATAGACAATCTTCGTGTTTAATATGTTCCATCCCTAAGAAACGTCACCATTAGACTAATTCTATGGCGGATTTGGATTAAGCACATCAATATATATGGTAATAGATGTGTGATTGTGTACTGATGTCTAAAGTGCATAGACCAAGCTTACATAAAACGAGATTATCTTCATTTTCGTACTTAACTCCTTATCGGTATTTAAATAACTATACTTCCTATATAAATGTTTCCCTGCGATAATCGGTAATTACAAACAAGTTTTAGAGATGCCGATATTTTCTCCTCCCCCAACCATCCCTAGGGTGTCATCTCTAGATAGAAGCAGAAAATAAAAGAGAAATGTGAAAATTTGACTGTTAATAATCCAGTTCCTAGGAATGTGACATATAAGAATGTGATTCCGGTCTTGCCTTTACGTGGGAGTGGACGTGCGGTGTCATCCTCGGCTCAACGTCAACTTTTTCGGGTTTTTTTTTGCGTTGGGTGGAAAATTAAAATAAACCTCGGGGTTGGCTGCTGTGCTTCCCTCGGGCGTTTTGGCGGAGTTAGGAGATACAATGCTTCCCTGACCTGGAGTTAGGTCGGTTTTATGCACTCCTAATAGGAATCAGTGACATTTGAAAACTGGCGTGGTGCCATGAAAAACCTAACCTTGTTTTTATATACTAAACAAAATCTGAATAAACTGAATACAATGATACAAAGAAAATTCTCGAAATTAAACATAACGGGATAGTGAAAGAACATGGCGTCTAGCCACATATGGAGAACAATACACATTTATATAGAAGTGAAAGAGATGAAAGAGATGAAAGAAAATTCTCGAAAGTGAATCAAACAAATTAATAACTGGCGTGGTGCCACTTAAAATACCAAGAACACATATTGGACACATTTTTCATAAAAATATAATTTGGATGACACGCATTGAATCAATTGAAAGAAAACCTGGCTCATTTAAGGACTCTTTTTAAGTCACTCCATTTTTGATGCTACTGGAGTAGTATCTTCTATAATAAAAAAAAAAAAAAAAAATAGATTAACACGTGTAGATTTATTGTAGATTAGTGCATGTGTAAACGTAGTTTTAGGCCTCACAGCCACAAAAACAAAACGAATTGGTTGTGGCCCTGCCCTGCTGAGATACGGCCCGAACCAAACTCGCTAGGCCAAATCTAATATCGGATTTGGATGTAGCTTATAAAATATATGAGAATGCTACTTTCGTCGCATTACTGAATTCGCCTACTTTTTTTGTGTGCAGCTACATAGTTATTGTGCTAGTTTCGAAGGAAATTTTCGTTCCGCCACGGTTGTCCCGTCACCAAGACCACATCTTGAAAGACAATGTGAAATATTAAAATGGGTTATGAAATAAATTGATATGAAATTTGAAGTTGGGTTATATCACCCTAACCGTCAGTCAAGGCCCCGTAGAGTTTAAAATAGCCCATTACAGCCAACACAACATTAATTGATACGTTGTAATTGTAAAATGGCGCTCCTATCGGTGATAGAGGATATTCGAGAACAAGTTGACAAAAATTTTACTGCTTTCCTAACTTCTCGACCATTCAAAATCGTTTGACTCGGTCGACCACACCGTTCTCTGCAAGAAGCTGGACAACCTATTTCTCCAACTGTGCAACAGCCCTAATCAGATCGTATTTTGCCGACCGAACTCAGGCAGTAAGTGGTGGTAGCAGAAAGTCTGACTTCGTCAGTGTTTTAAGAGGCGTCCCACAAGGCTCAATCCTTGGTCCCCTGTTATTTGTTTTGTATATAAACGATTTGACTGGTGTTCTCAAGTATTGTAATATTCACATTTATGCTGACGACGTACAATTGTATATGTGCAGTGATCGTACCAGTTCGTGTATTAGTAACTTAAATTACGATTTGTGTCAAATTGGTACGTGGGCCTCTATGAACGGCTTATGTCTTAACCCTAAGAAGTCGAAATGTATAGTCATTTATAGAAGGTCACTAGATAAAAGTGGAATGGAAAATTTAATTTTTGACAACACTATTATAGAATACGTTGACACGGCAAAAAATCTAGATGTAGTTTTTAACAAAACCTTGACATGGAAAGATCACATCTTCCGCACAGTGGGAAGTGTATGGGATGCTTCGTACACTCTGGCTTACACCATATTTTACTTCGTTACATATTCGTCTACTAATAGCAAAAGCGTACTTAATACCTACGCTCCTTTATGGTTGTGAGATTTACTCTAATTGTGACTATGTATGTAATAGGAAACTTAATGTTGTTTATAACAACATTGCTAGATACGTCTATGGGTTGAAAAGACTTAACCACGTCTCTCATCATGCTTACAGGTTGCTAAACATTTCTTTCGATAACCTTATTAAACTTAAAACGCTCACTACGCTACATAAATTAATATATATGAAGGAACCTGACTATCTGTATCGGAGGCTAAATTTTCTCCAGTCGTCTAGATCTGTTCTCCTTACCCACTTCAGACATCGTTTGCTAATATCTGATCGTCAGTTCTTCATTACTTCCATACGTCTTTGGAACTCGCTCCCTTCTAGACTTGGCTTATAAGCAATCCTCTGCCCTTCAATAAAGAATTAACAAGTTTCTATAATAACCTAGACAATTAATATTGTAACGAATTTACTTGCAAATCCTCTTATATGCAATCCTCTGCTAAGTTCGAATCACTAAACTGTTGAATAAATAACTCCACTAACACTATTGAATAATGGAAGAATGGCCTTTATTAAAGTACTTCACAATAACACTTATACTTTGCTACTCGCAGGCTTAATAACCAAACTGATTGATAACTCAAATTAAACTCTACTATTGGCCCCAGATCGCGTGCTTAATCAATAACTAATTGATTGCTCAGCTCAAACTGAATTACAGCGCCTCTACATCTGTTGCCTTTTATACCCTTTGGTTTCCTCGTTCGCATTTTTCCAGAATGTACTAGCATAGTTCAGTAGCTCTCAAACTTCTCAGATATATGCATGTGTTTGCGCATTGACTCTCCGCTGCTCGTATTCGTACATGGTACATATGTGTAGACGCAAATAACATTAAAACACACGAGTTTAGGTTTAACCGAATTTTTATGATCACCCTTTATTCACTCCAAGTGGGTAAACAATAATGATGCTTAATTTTAATTCTACGATGTCATCACCCACACTTCGAGCTCATATCTCTGGTATATGAGGCGAAATGTGGGAGAGAGGTTTTCGGATTGTAACGACACACGTACATATGTAGTCGATATATATACGTATATATGTCACTCCTCCCAACTTTAAAACTGTCCCTAGCTCTTAACTAGAGTACTTATATTTATATTCACTGTTATTTTCTTTTTTATATTACGTAATTATTACGGTAAGACGATTGATTAACATAGCTTAAGTTTAAGATTAATGATAATGTTTATAAAAAATAGTAAAAAGCTGCAATATATAAAAAAATTCATTTGTTCAATAATTTGTTTTCGTCCTTTTAAACTGATTTTTATACTTTCTAGCTTTTTGATTTTTAAATTTTACAATATGATGCTCCCCATCTTCTTCTGTTTTTAACAATCTTACTTGTATATATGGATTACATATTTTATCTAATCTTTTTCTTGCATTTTCAGCATTTACAAAATTAATATCAATTTCTTTTTCTTGTCTGTATTTATTAATATTTTCAATTATTTTTTCTTTGATTGCTTGGAGATCATTTTTTGGCGACTCTTTATTGAAAAATATATTATAAGGCAGTTGTTGAGTGAATAATTGTGTGATTGTAAGTATAAAGTACTTGCTCGATTTCTAAATATTTCAATTCTTTGTCTTCTGATGTATTTATTATTCTTAATTTTTCATTGAGGGTGTTATGCAAACGCCTATGCCTGTTTCCCCGTTGTTACTTCAACTAGTATATTTAACTGATTACACCATTGTTTGATGTTTATATTATTAAGGCCCTGATCTTGGTCAATTTTCATAATTTTGGGAGGTCCCATAGTATTAAATACTTTTAGCAACCCTCTTTTCGTCTCAAGCCAGTTGAGTGCTTTTACCTTCTCCACCATAGCGAATTTAGAAAATATATCTATACAAGTCAAATAATATTCATTGTTCCATTTCCAAAAATCTAAAACAAATTTTTCTCTAATTTCATATATCGGAGGAGTAATTTTGAATGGAATTTTATTTGCAGTATGGTCACTTTTGCAGTGATTACAAAGCTCACAACTATTAATAATGTTTGAAATTTCTTTCACATAGTTGGGATAATAATATTTTTCTTTAAAACATTTTGCTACTTTTTCTATACCTTGGTGAAGTCCACTTATATGAATTCCTATAGCAATAGATTTTAAATCGGAAAATTCTAAGACATTTTCCAATTCTTTAGTTGCTCTATAAACTCTATTTCTGTTACTACTTATCAAACTTTTATAAATATATTGAAGCTTAAGAAAATCATTATCATCTGGCATGTATAAAACAGTATTATTCTTTAACAAATAAGTTTTAATTAATTCTTTTATATGTTCCTCGGTTAATTCTTTGTAGGTTATCAGGGTATGAGTATTATTAAAAATAGTTTTTCTTTGGCAACTGCTTTCATTTCCTCTTATCAGCTTAACTTGATTTTTAAATAGGTTTAATGGCCTTTCTGTTATTTTTATATAACTTTCCCTGTCTTCTTGAGCTGAATGAATTGTTGCACAATCTGAGGCAATTTCATCTTCCTCAGCATTGCATTCCTCTATTTTAATGCGAGATAAAGCATCTGCAACGTGATTTTCCCTTCCCGGAATGTATTTTACGTCAAAGTCGTACTCATTGAGGCGAATCTTCCACCTTTGCAACTTGGCATTTGGCTCTTTTAAATTGTGTAACCATTGAAGTGGTCTATGATCGCTATTTATAGTAAACTTTCTACCATACAAATATGGTCTAAAATATTTAGTGGCCCAAACCATCGCTAACAGTTCTTTTTCTGTTGTAGAGTAGTGAAGCTCAGGTTCGTTCAGAGTGCGGCTCGCAAAGCAAATAGGGTGGCTTTGTTGGCTTAACACTGCACCTAAGGCGACGTTAGAAGCATCTATAGTCAGCGTAAATGGCTTTTCATAATTTGGATACACTAATATAGGATCTTCTGTAATCAAAATTTTAATGGTGTCAATTGCTTTTAGATATTCTTCGTCCTGCGCATTTATCCTATTACCTTTTTTTAAGCAGTTTGTAAGCGGTTTGGTAATCCTTGCAAAATTTCTAATGAATTTGCGATAAAACCCCGCCAAACCCAAGAACTGTTTGATTTCCTTTTCTGTTCGAGGTACAGGATAATTTAGTATGGCCTTAATTTTATTCGGGTTTGGCTTTATGCCTGAGGGAGTTACTACATGTCCCAAAAACTCTGTTTCATGTTTCAGAAACTCACACTTATCAAGCTGTACTTTAAGGTTAGCATCAGTCAATCTCTGGAAAACTTTATCGAGTGATTCGATATGCTCCTGAAGTGATGTGCTAAATACCACAATATCGTCTAAATAGACCATACAGTTTGTCCCAATTAACCCTTCCAACACTGTATTCATCAGTCTTTGGAATGTGGCCGGAGCATTCTTCAGCCCAAATGGCATGCGCAAAAACTCATAATGCCCGCCTTGGGTAGAAAACGCAGTTTTCTTTCTGTCGGCTGGATCCATCTCAATTTGGTGGAAACCCTGCGCCAAATCCAAGGTGGAAAAATACATACATTTACCCAGCTTGTCTAGGATTTCATCCATGTTTGGGATCGGGTACCTATCATCTACAGTTATTGTATTTAACTTACGAAAATCAAAAACTATTCTCCATTTCTGTTTACCAGAGTGATCCGGTTTTTTAGGCACAACCCATAGCGGTGCAGAGTATGGAGAATCACTGTGGCATATTATCTTTTGTTTCAGCATTTCCATTATTTGCCTGTCTACTTCCGCTTTGTGCACTTCCGGATATCGGTAGGACTTTACATAGATGGGGTCTTCATGAGCGGTTTTGACTTTATGTTTTATTTTGTGAGTGAAAGTTAGCTGATCTTCTTTATAAAAAATATTGTCACGGATATTAGCATCACTAAATTATCCCATCACTAAGGCGATGCTAAGACCATGCCAAGCAGTATTTACGTTAATAATTAAATCAAGTATACACATATATAAGGCAGCCCAGAGAGATGTCACACACAGATGCATTTACTTATATGCCTATGTGCGCGCGAGAGACTGTAAACTACAAACATTCACATCAATAATTCAATTTTTATGCATCTACATAAACGAATAAATAATTGCGTCTACACATATGTACGTATACGAGCAGCGGAGCGGCAATGCACAAACACATGCATATATCTTATCTGAGTTGTCACAAGAGAGAGCAATAATTTGTGCACGTAGTTGTGGCTGGCGATTTTGTAGCCGAAACAACTAGTAAGTTCTGGAAATCGAAGAGCCTAGAAGTATGCAGCGTAAACTATAAAATCGGGGCAAGCGAGTAAGAAGTAATTCAGTTTGATTTGAGTTGTCAAGCAGTTTGATTAAGACGATATCTATCGAGCAATAGCAGTGTTATTTTGAATAGTAGAGTTTCATTGAGCTATCAATCAGTGTGGTTATTAAGCAAGCTATTCGTTGCACAGTTTGTTATTGTGAAGTACTTTAATAAAGGCCATTTTGCATTATTTCAAATTGGAGTTATTTATTCAACAGTTTAGTGATTCGAACTTAGCAGAGGATTGCAAATAAGAGGATTTGCAAGCAAAATCGTTACAATTGGTGTCAGAAGTGGGATTGTTGAATAAATTCTAGAGGACAACAAGGACATGGCAAAGTTAAGTGAATTGAAGATCCCGCAACTGAAGAAGGAGTTGGAGAGCCGTGGATTGAATACAAGCGGCGTTAAACTCGAACTTCAGGCACGGCTACGAGAAGCAATGGAAGCAGAAGGAATTGATGTGGAAGAGCATGTCTTTCATCTTGATGGCGAGGAGACAACAAAAATTGAAGAGAAGAACGAAACATCGCAGACGGTTACCAGTACAGATTTGAACATGATTTTAGCTGCAATATCTGCTCAAACATCGACAGTGTCATCTCAACTGGCAGAACAGCAGACATATATGGAATCGCAGGAGAACCGTATAACATCCAAGATGGAAGAACAGAAGAACATCACAACTAGAATCGCAGGAGAACCGTATAACATCCAAGATGGAAGAACAGAAGACATATATGGCATCACAACTAGAATCGCAGGAGACACTTTTAACATCCAAGATGGAAGCACAAGAGGCACGTATAACAGAAATATCATCACAAATATCCACAAATATGTCATCACAGCTGGAAGAACAAAAGACATATATGGCAACCCAACTGAAAGAACAAGAGGCACGCATAACAGTACAACTAGAAGCACAAGAGGCGCGTATATCATCAAAACTCGAAGCGCGCATGGACGAAAAAATAATGCAGTTTGAAGAAAAATTCGAGGCAGAGGTGGATGCGTTGAGAGGTCGTATACAGGAATTGCAACTTAATCGGCCGGCTGCTTCAGCGAGTAATACAAAGGTAAAAACTCCATCTTTTGACGGTTCTGTTCCTTTCCAGGTCTTCAAGCTTCAGTTTGAGAAGACCGCAGCAGTGAACAACTGGAATGCGGAAGATAAAGTTGCTGCATTGTTCGTGGCATTGAAGGGGCCAGCAGCGGAAATCCTACAGACGATTCCCGAAGGAGAGCAGAACAATTATGAAGCATTGATGGCTGCTGTAGAACGACGTTATGGAAGCGAGCATAGAAAACAGATATTCCAAATTGAGTTGCAAAACCGCTACCAAAAAGCAAATGAGACATTGCAGGAGTTTGCTTCAGATGTTTAAAGGTTGGCTCATCTCGCAAATGCGGACGCACCCGTGGAATACACCGAGAGGGTAAAAATCCAGAGTTTTATAAATGGCATACGAGACGTGGAAACGAAGCGAGCTACATACGCGAACCCAAAACTGACATTTGCTGAAACGGTATCACATGCATTGACTCAGGAAACTGCCTCCCTATTAAGTAAACCAGCATATAAGGCTCATCGTGTAGAAGTAGAAAGGCCAGAATGGGTAGACACAATTTTGGAAGCACTGAAGGGATCACAACAGAAAAATGCCGGAGTTATTAAATGTTTCAAGTGCGGCAACCCAGGTCATATTGCACGACATTGCAGCACCGGTCCCAATAGCTCCAACAATGTGGGTGGCCGTAAACGCAGAGCTGAAGGAGATGAGCAAATCTCCAAGTCCACTCAATCGTTAAACTAAAGCGAGTCAGCCCCAAGGGGCGACAGCTGGCTCCCTCAATTGAATGCCCCATAATCTCTATCTCACAAATTGGAAGAAGGTCAAACAATCTTACTGTCGGAGGACATGTGGATGGAAAGGAACGTTTACTGACTGTAGATACGGGTGCATCTCATTCCATCATTCGAGCGGATTTAGTCAACAAGAAGATAACACCATTGCATGGAGCAAGATTGCGTACAGCCACTGGAGAAGACAGCACGGTTCTAGGAGAAGTATCATGTGAAGTCGCAATTGGGAACGTCACGGTAGTACACAATTTTATAGTGGCAGAGATTGTTGATGAAATCATAATTGGAGTGGACTTCTTAATCGACCAGGGCATCAAGATCGACATGCAAAGCAAGACGATGCGATATAAGAACATGGATGTACCACTTAATTTCGGCTACGAGAGAGGCTACAGCAGTAAACGAGTGCTGGTGGAAGAGAGTCAGCGAATACCACCAAAATCCGAAGCAGTCATCTGGGCAAAGGTTGATGGAGATTGTGGGACAAACAAATTGTGGGTTGTCGAAGCAGCAAACAAATCAGCACTGAACATACTTGTAGGAAAAACCCTGGCTATGACAAAACAAGATGGACGTGTTCCGGTAAGAGTACTCAATGAGTTCAATTCACCACTCAAACTGAATAAAGGAGCTATTTTGGGAAGATGCCAAGAGGCTGAAGTAGTTATTAACTGTGAACAGCTCCAGGAACACGTTTCAGCTAGTAATACTAATCTTTCAAATGACATCACGGCATGGACGCAGGGGCTAGAGGAAGCATATCAGAGTAAGGCAAAACAACTGCTCCTAAAGTACGCGAACATATTTGACCAGGATGGTTCTAAACCAGGCCGCACCAACGTTGTGAAACATCAAATTGACACTGGAGATGCGAGGCCGATCCGTCAAGTTCCACGTAGTGTTCCACTGGCGAAGCGGCAAGTTGTGAGTCAAATTATACAAGAAATGAGCGACAGCGGCGTCATCGAACCATCAGCTAGTCCCTGGAGCTCACCGGTAGTACTTGTAAAGAAGAAGGATGGAAAAATGAGGTTTTGCGTGGACTACCGGAAGTTGAATGACGTTACGAAAAAGGATAGCTACCCATTGCCAAGAATTGACGACACTCTGGACTCGCTCTCTGGTACGAAATGGTTTTCCACACTGGACTTGAAAAGCGGCTACTGGCAAGTGGAGGTAAAGGATGAAGACAAAGAGAAAACAGCCTTCAGCGTCGGAGATGGTCTTTGGCAATTTACAGTAATGCCCTTTGGACTATGCAATGCACCAACTACTTTCGAGAGACTCATGGATCAGCTATTGAAAGGACTACATTGGAAAACATGCTTGGTGTACCTGGACGACATCATCGTATTGGGCAAGAATTTCGATGAACATCTTAAGAACTTGGAGGAAGTTTTCCAAAGAATAGCTGGCGCTGGTCTGAAGTTAAGTCCCAAAAAGTGTGCGCTGTTTAAAAAGGAAGTAAATTATTTGGGTCACAAGGTAACGACAGAGGGCATCTGCGCTGCGAACGAAAAGATAGAGGCTGTAAAGGATTGGCCAAGACCACAGAACCTACATGAATTAAGAAGTTTCCTTGGGCTGTGCACATATTACCGCCGATTTGTACAAAATTTTTCCAGCGTAGCCCATAGCCTCCATGAGTTTACAAGAAAAAATAAAGCTTTTGAATGGAAGAAGGAGCAAGAAGTGGCTTTCCAAACATTGAAGGAGCGTTTGTGCACTGCCCCAATGTTAGCATATCCGATTCCAGGAGCAACATTTATTCTAGATACAGATGCGAGTGGATATGCTATAGGAGGCGTTTTATCACAACTGGTCGATGGACAGGAGAAGGTAGTTGCATATTACAGCCGTTCGATTGGAAAACCAGAGAGGAACTACTGCGTTACGCGGAGAGAGCTGTTGGCATTGGTAGAGTGCGTTAAACATTTTCACAAATACCTCTACGGCCAGCGATTCCGTGTCAGGACAGATCACGCAGCTTTAAAATGGCTACTGCAGTTCCGTAATCCGGAAGGACAATTGGCACGGTGGATCGAGCGACTACAAAGCTATGACTTTTCCATTGAGCATCGAAAAGGTAGTACCCATGGAAATGCCGATGCAATGTCACGAAGACCATGTAGTTTGGAATGCAAGCACTGTTCAAAAGCCGAGGCTAAAGAAGACATTATAGATGTCCGGCTAATGACTATAACATGTACAGATGAATGGGAAAAGGAACAGCTAAGAAAGTGCCAGCTAGAAGATGCAGATCTGTCACGTGTTATGCAAGGGCTCGAACGAAATGTAAGACCAAACAGAGAAGAGATGTCAGCAGAGAGTCCCATTGCGAAGTCATATTGGGCACAGTGGAACAGTTTAGAATTGATATCCGGTTGCCTTCATCGAGTATGGGAGAGTGAGGATGGTAAATACAAGAATAAACTGATAGTTGTTCCCAGAAAGAGGATTCCTGATGTGCTCAGCGAGCTGCATAATGGTCCAAGCGGAGGTCATCTTGGAATCACGAAGACGCTCGAGAAGATTAAACAGAGATTCTATTGGGTTGGTTGCCCTCAGTCGGTCACTGAGTGGATTGCGAACTGCGAGGTTTGCAGCAGAGCGAAAGGGCCCAGAACACGAAGTCATGGCCAGATGAAGCAATATAACTCAGGTGCGCCATTTGAAAGGATCGCTATGGATGTCGCCGGTCCATTTCCTACTAGCAACGACGGAAACAAATATGTACTGGTAGTTATGGATTATTTCAGCAAATGGCCAGAGGTATACCCAATCCCAAATCAAGAAGCGCAAACGGTAGCAGAAGTGTTTATAAACAATTGGGTTGCAAGGTATGGTGCACCAATGGAGTTACATTCTGACCCAGGCAGGAATTTCGAATCAGCTATGTTCCAGGAAATGTGTAAGTCATTGGGCATTCGAAAAACACGGACAACTGCATTGCATCCTCAATCCGATGGTATGGTAGAACGATTCAATAGAACATTGGAGGAGCACTTAAGGAAAGTAGTGGACAAGTACCATAAAGAATGGGATACCCGCATACCATTATTCTTGATGGCTTACCGATCAGCAGTGCATGAGACAACGGGCCAAACCCCTGCAAAAGTAATTTTTGGCAATGACCTTAGACTGCCAGCTGATTTGAAGTTTGGGATAGATGCCAATGCGGAGAGAAATGTCAGGAAATCCACTAGTGATTTGGAAGAAGAGCTAAGAGAAATACATGATCTGATAAGGCAACGAACAAAGATTATGAGTGACAAGATGAAAGCCAGATATGATAAAGCAATTAATTCAGAAGGTTTTCAGGAAGGAGATTTGGTGCTGTTATACAACCCACAACGTAAAAAAGGTTTGTCCCCGAAATTGCAGTGTAATTGGGAAGGCCCATACAAAGTTGTAAAACGGATCAACGATGTAGTGTGCCGCATACAAACCATCGGTAAACCACGAACCAAAATGAAGGTGGTCCATTTGGAAAGGCTAGCAACGTTTAGATCGAGAGATTTGTTTGATCGGGACGATCAGACTTAGGTGGAGGGCAGTGTCACGGATATTAGCATCACTAAATTATCCCATCACTAAGGCGATGCTAAGGCCATGCCAAGCAGTATTTACGTTAATAATTAAATCAAGTATACAGCCCAGAGAGATGTCACACACAGATGCATTTACTTATATGCCTATGTGCGCGCGAGAGACTGTAAACTACAAACATTCACATCAATAATTCAATCTTTATGTATCTACATAAACGAATAAATAATTGCGTCTACACATATATACGTATACGAGCAGCGGAGCGGCAATGCACAAACACATGCATATATCTTATCTGAGTTGTCACAAGAGAGAGCAATAATTTGTGCACGTAGTTGTGGCTGGCGATTTTGTAGCCGAAACAACTAGTAAGTTCTGGAAATCGAAGAGCCTAGAAGTATGCAGCGTAAACTATAAAAGCGGGGCAAGCGAGTAAAAAGTAATTCAGTTTGATTTGAGTTGTCAAGCAGTTTGATTAAGACGATATCTAGCGAGCAATAGCGGTGTTATTTTGAATAGTAGAGTTTCATTGAGCTATCAATCAGTGTGGTTATTAAGCAAGCTATTCGTTGCACAGTTTGTTATTGTGAAGTACTTTAATAAAGGCCATTTTGCATTATTACAAATTGGAGTTATTTATTCAACAGTTTAGTGATTCGAACTTAGCAGAGGATTGCAAATAAGAGGATTTGCAAGCAAAATCGTTACAATATGTTTAAATTTTTTCAGTAAGACATTGACCTGTTTACGTTCTTCGGCATTTAAGTGGCTCAATCTAAATTTTGTTTCATCGTTGTTATCATTTATAATATTGTAACGAATTTACTTGCAAATCCTCTTGTTTGCAATCCTCTGCTAAGTTCGAATCACTAAACTGTTGAATAAATAACTCCAATTTGTAATAATGCAAAATGGCCTTTATTAAAGTACTTCACAATACACTCAACTGTGCAACGAATAGCTTGCTTAATAACCACACTGATTGATAGCTCAATGAAACTCTACTATTCAAAATAATACTGCTATTGCTCGCTAGATATCGTCTTAATCGCAACTGCTTGACAACTCAAATCAAACTGAATTACTTCTTACTCGCCTGCACCGCTTTTATAGTTTACGCTGCATACTTCTAGGCTCTTCGATTTCCAGAAGTTACTAGTTGTTTCGGCTACAAAATCGCCAGCCACAACTATGTGCACAAATTATTGCTCTCTCTTGTGACAACTCAGATAAGATATATGCATGTGTTTGTAGTTTAGTCTCCCGCACACACATAAGCATATAAGTAAATTCATCGGTGTGTGACATCTCATCTCTCGCTGCCTTGTATGTAAATGTTGCTCGTCGGAATGTGTACATATGTGTAGACGCAATTATCGATTCGCTTATGCAGACACATAATGATTGAATTATTGATGTGCATTCACGTCACTGCTTAGATCGGCTTAGAGCTGGCAGCACTCCCTAGTCCCGCTAATATTCGTAACACTGCCCTCCACCTAAGTCTGATCGTCCCGATCAGACAAATCTCTCGATCTAAACGCTGCTAGCATCGCCAAATGTACCACTCTTCTACTCCGTGGTTTCTCAATGCTTTGTATGCGGTAGATGGTATCACTGAGCTTCTTCACAATCTTGTATGGGCCTTCCCAACTGCACCGAAATTTGGATGGAACACCTTTCCGCCGGTGAGGGTTGTATAACAGTACCAAATCTCCCGCCAAGAAACTTTTCGAATTATTGTTCTCATGGTACCTGTGTTTCATCGTACCACTCAATACCCTGGTTCGTTCCTTTACACTCTGTTGTTTGGCCGATGAACTACTTCGTAGAGCTTGCGCTGGACGGATTTGCTTTGCATAATCAGTATCGTTCCCACGTTTCCCCACAGTAGTGCGCTCTGGATTGAAACTACCCTCGCATTCCTTCTCGAAAATTCGTTGCTTCATTTTCCTGCGTCTTTTAGGTTTTGTCAATGCCAGTGTTTCTCTCGCAGATACTTTTGATTTTGATTTATTTGGCCCATTCGATCTATCAACCTTTGCCTTCGACTTTCGTGGTCTTTGTCGAGTCTTTTCCACCAGTACCCGATTACTGCTGAACCCTTTTTCCAAACTACAGTTAAGTGGTATGTCCTGGTTCTTATAGCGCATAATTTTTCTCCGCATATCGATCCTGATGTCATGGTCAACCAAGAAGTCCACTCCCAATATGACTTCATCAACGATCTCCGCCACAACGAATTTGTGTAGAACCATGACTTTTCCAATTAATACCTCACATACCACTTCGCCTTGGACTTGTTTATACTCGCCTGTGACCGTACGCAACCTTGCTCCAGGTAATGACTTTACTCTCCTGTAGACCAAATCAGATCGAATCAAGGAATGAGATGCCCCAGTATCTACAGTCAGTACACGCTCTTTACCATCCACATTCCCTCTGATGGTAAGACTGCTTGATTTCCTTCCAATCTGCGACACAGATATCACAGGACATTCAATAGCCGGGGCAAGTTTTCGTTCTTTACATTCGACACGCTCTTGCTCATTTCCGCCAGCTTTGCGTTTACGGCCACCCACATTGTTGGAACTATTAGGACCAAGATCGCAATGACGTGCAATGTGACCTGGGTTGCCGCACTTGAAACATTTAATAACTCCGGCATTCTTCTGTTGAGATCCCCTTAGTGCTTCCAAAATTGTGTCTACCCACTCCGGCCTTTCTACTTCCACACGATGAGCTTTGTATGCTGGTTTACTCAATAATGACGCCGTTTCCTGGGTCAATGCATGGGATAACGTTTCAGAAAATGTTTGCTTTGGGTTCGCGTATGTGGCTCGCTTCGTTTCGACGTCCCGTATGCCATTTATAAAGCTCTGAATCTTCACTCTTTCCGTGTATTCCACGGGTGCATCCGCATTTGCAAGATGAGCCAATCTTTCAATGTCCGAAGCAAACTCCTGCAAAGTCTCGTTAGCTTTTTGGTAGCGGTTTTGCAATTCTATTTGAAATATCTGTTTCCTGTGCTCGCTTCCGTATCGCCGTTCTACAGCAGCCATCAATGCGTCATAACTGTTCCGTTCGTACTCTGGAATAGTCTGTAAGATTTCCGCGGCAGGCCCTTTCAGTGCCACGAACAGTGCAGCAACTTTATCTTCCGCATTCCAGTTGTTCACTGCTGCGGTCTTCTCAAACTGTAGCTTGAAGACCTGGAAAGGAACAGAACCGTCAAATGATGGTGTTTTTACCTTTGGATTGCTTGCTGAAACTGCTGGGCGATTAATTTGCAACTCCTGTATACGACCTCTCAAAGCTTCTATCTCGGCATCAATTTTGTCCTCGAGCTGCACAATTTTTGTATCCTGTGCTTCCAGCTTTGATGTTACCCTTATCTCCTGTGCCTCCAGCTGCGAGGATATGCGGGCCTCCTGTGCTTTCAACTGCTCAGCGAACTGAGATGTCATATATGTCTTTTGCTCTTCCAGTTGAGTTTCCATCTTGGATGTAATCTGTGTCGACATTTCTGACATACGCGTTTCTTGTGCTTCAATCTTCGATGTTATGCGTGTCTCCTGCGATTCCAGTTGAGATGACATTTGTGACGACATTTCTGAAATGCGTGCCTCCTGTGCTTCCATCTTGGATGTTACTGTCGATGTTTGAGCAGTTATTGCAGCCAATATTATGTTCAAGTCTGTGCTCGTAACTGTCTGGGATGTTTCGTTTTTCTCTTCAATTTTTGTTGTTGTCTCGTCCCCATCAGGATAAAAGACAAACTCGTCCACATCAATTCCTTGCGATTCCATTACCTCTCGTAGCCGTGCTTGAAGTTCGATCTTATTGCCAGTTGTATTTATTCCACGGTTCTCCAACTCCTTTTTCAGTTGCTGGATCTTCAATTCACTGAACTTTGCCATGTCCTTGTTGTCTGCTGGAATTTATTCAACAATTCCTCTTCTGACACCAATTGTAACGAATTTACTTGCAAATCCTCTTGTTTGCAATCCTCTGCTAAGTTCGAATCACTAAACTGTTGAATAAATAACTCCAATTTGTAATAATGCAAAATGGCCTTTATTAAAGTACTTCACAATACACTCAACTGTGCAACGAATAGCTTGCTTAATAACCACACTGATTGATAGCTCAATGAAACTCTACTATTCAAAATAATACTGCTATTGCTCGCTAGATATCGTCTTAATCGCAACTGCTTGACAACTAAAATCAAACTGAATTACTTCTTACTCGCCTGCACCGCTTTTATAGTTTACGCTGCATACTTTTAGGCTCTTCGATTTCCAGAAGTTACTAGTTGTTTCGGCTACAAAATCGCCAGCCACAACTATGTGCACAAATTATTGCTCTCTCTTGTGACAACTCAGATAAGATATATGCATGTGTTTGTAGTTTAGTCTCCCGCACACACATAAGCGTATAAGTAAATTCATCGGTGTGTGACATCTCATCTCTCGCTGCCTTGTATGTAAATGTTGCTCGTCGGAATGTGTACATATGTGTAGACGCAATTATCGATTCGCTTATGCAGACACATAATGATTGAATTATTGATGTGCATTCACGTCACTGCTTAGATCGGCTTAGAGCTGGCAGCACTCCCTAGTCCCGCTAATATTCGTAACAATATTTAAATTATTGTTAAAGTTTTCAAGGGAGTTATTGTTACTAAACCATGTATAAATCCTCCCAGTTAAATTGGTTGTATTATTTTGCAGATTAATTTTCGAATTAAGTTTTTTAAGTATATCAAAACCTAAAAGTCCTTCGTATTTGTCAGAAAAATTATACACATAAAACTTTAAATTATGCCTGGTAAATGCAATTGTTTCCTGCACTTTATCTAGAACAACTTTTCCGGTTGCCGTTTTTAGAATAATTGGCTTCACCTTTGTAGCTTCATTGCTTAGTATATACGGTTTAATTAAACTTACTGATGAACCCGTATCTATTAAAAATTTGATTTCTTTGCTATTTAATATCAATTTAATTGAAGGTAGTCCTCTGAGGCTTCTAATTGAAAATTTGAACAATCTTGATCCATTGGCTCAGGTTGACCATATCTTCGTATTCTAGATTGGTTGGACTCAGCAGGATTTAATGTTCGTGTTTGTAGTGAATTTGCTTGCAAGACATTACTTGGAGTGTTCATAGTATTACCATTAAACGAATGTGGACTAGGTTGGTTAACAGTCACCTGCCTGGATTGATTTTGGCTTAAATTAGTATTACCAGATGGGACTCCCCGTGTATGAAAATTGTTGTTATTTAAATTTTGACAAAGATTATTTCTTTCGGGTAAGGCACAGTTGCCGAATCCACCTTTACTAAGTTTATCACTGTTAAAGTAATGTGAAGCTCGTGAATTAGTTTTAAGATCTCTTTTATATTCATAAGCGTCATTCTCTTTTAAAATTTTTATTGCCGATTTTACACTAGTTGCTAAGTTGGTATTAATCAACGCAGTTAAATGGTTGGGTAATTCTCTTTTAAGAGTTTTTAAACTTAATTGTTCTAACTCATTTATCAAAAAATGTCTTAGTTGAACTACTTTCTCTTTTTAATTTAATACTATCCTTAATTCTACAAATTTCATTATTGATTTCTTCACATAGAATACGTACGCTACCTTTTAACTTTATGTTACAGACTTGCAATATAAGAGTAGAAATCGGAGTATGCTCCCCGAACTCGTCAATTAAAAGTTCTCTTAACGTGGCCCAATCTGACGGCTGCTCCCTTCTCACGACGTCCAACGCCGCCCCTCGTAAAGTACGTAAAATGCAATTGAAGTAAAATGCTCGCTCTGCCGGTTGCGTTGGTACGACCTCAGGCATTATGGAGTCAATACTATCAACATACAGTGCTAAGTAATTTGCATCACCATCAAAGGGCTGAATTAACTTAATATTTTGCATAACAAGTTCTCTTTTTTGTTTTTCTTCAGCCATGTTTGTTGTTTTTGTTTCAACGTTAATATTTAAAATTCGTAAATACTCGTTCAAATTTTCTATCTCTTTATTTAAGTCCATCTAATACTCTTTTTGCAATTTTTTATTTCTCATCACATCAAAAAAAAAAAAAACAATAGCAACACCGTGCAAATGCAAATCAAGTTATCAATGCTCAAAATTGTTGTTACTAATTATTGCAGTTTCCATCGCACGTATTTTGTTTCTCCAGTCGGTCAATTACAACACTAACGACATTAAGAGAGAATGCACATATGTTGAACTATTTGTATTTGTTTCACTCAAAGCGAATATTAAATTGTTTTATTATATTTTTCGCTAAACTATGTGTTGTTTGTTTTTGTTTTGAGAGCTTTCCTTTGCGATCAAAGTCAAGTGAAAGTCACCCGAAAGCCCTGGAACTCGATTTAATGTCAAACAGAGGTCATTCAAATATGATAACACCAAAAAAAAAGAGGTTAGAGATACTGTTTTTCTTTTTTGTATGTTTTTCAAATTTTTTTTGTTTTTTTGTTTCTTTCACTCTAATAAATTACACTTTTGTTTAACACCTTTTGTTGGAAAGTACTTCCTGTAACTATAATGTTTATGTAATGTTTTCAAGTAAAGAATCACTCACTCAAATGATAATTGGAGTTCGCGTATAAAAATTAATTTTCTTTGTTTTTGTTTTCTAATAGTTATTTAAATAAATTATTTTCGCCCTTAGAACATAGATTCGTTTTAAAAGGATCTTTTTCGCAGATCCTACCGACTGCGCCAATAACATTAAAACATACGAGTTTAGGTTTAACCGAATTTTTTTGATCACCTTTTATTCACTCCAAGTGGTTAAACAATAATGATGCTTAATTTTAATTCTACGATGTCATCACCCACACTTCGAGCTCATATCTCGGGTATATGAGGCGAAATGTGGGAGAGAGGTTTTGGGATTGTAACGACACACGTACCTACATATGTATATATATACGTATATATACGTATATATGTCACTCGCAATTATTTATTCGTTTATGTAGATACATAAAGATTGAATTATTGATGTGAATGTTTGTAGTTTACAGTCTCTCGCGCGCACATAGGCGTATAAGTAAATGCATCTGTGTGTGACATCTCTCTGGGCTGCCTTATATATGTGTATACTTGATTTGATTATTAACGTAAATACTGCTTGGCATGGCCTTAGCATCGCCTTAGTGATGGTATAGCTTAGTGATGCTAATATCCGTGACAATATACTGATTTCTTCTAAGCAAATGTACTCTATCATTCGTTTATTTATTTATTTATTATTTATTAAATATATTATTTATTGTAACCTTTTCTTAGTTTCAAGTTTAAATTGTTCCTATTTTATGCCTTTTACCGACTAGCACTATAAAATAATTTTTGCCAAATTGTTGTGCTGGGATGAATTGCCTAATAAATACAAATACAAAATACAAATCCCCTAGTATACAAGAAAAATACATTGCTAACATCCCTACAAGACAGGTACCCGTTCCCTAATCGATTACTTAATCGTCACCAATAACTTGTTCACCAATTATCGTCTTAAAGACTTTTACATTGCTGTCGTGAAAAAGGTAACGCATGCGCTCTCTCAAAATAGTGTACGTGTGACTCGCTTTCTCGCTCTTACCTATTGTGTTTTCGACATTCCTTCTCGCTCGATGTTATTTACATTTTTAAGTTACTTCATCAGTTATGTTTTCGTTATCGCTAACCAAAACATATGCAACAACAACAACACGGGTAACTGGTCTATCGGTTACCCGTATCGGTTACCTTCTGTCAAATCGCTTTTTCTATGAATGAAACGCGTCCTTTATGTTCAGATAATATTTAATTATAAATTATTCATATATACAATGTTTTTTTAGAATTTAAATTATTGCCTTATTACTCTAGCGAACTTTACATATGTGAATTTTTATATTTATAAACTATATAAATACATTAACGTCTATTCATAGTCGTGCCCTTTCCGAAACCTTGTTTTGAAGTTCTTATTTTTCCTGCGCTGGTAGTGTTGCTCATCAGTTTGCAGTCATATTAGTTTGGTAGGTATAGTAACATCAGACGTAGGGAAATTAGGAAGCATGTCAGGAGTATCACCAGAATCCAAAGAAGCATGGTGATTCATTTCGTCACCTCCGTTTTCTTCCATATCCGGATTCATTCCATACTAGTAATTATAAATATCTTGTAGATGCCACATAGGTGTAACCATACCCTCAAGATATTTCCGTTCAAATCTTGTGGTGTACACGTAAACTTGTATTTGTTCTTAATTATTCACCACATTCTAAACATAGAAAAGATGTATTAAGTGTTTGCGTATATATCATTGTGATTACAATATGGACAAACATTCAATTCTAAACTTTTCGTTGTTACATCAATTGTTTCAGCGTGTTGTACACGTAAATAAAAATTCATACTTGAATGTATTTTCGTCTTCCAATCGCATAATTTACATTTTAAATAATGACTATTAGGCATATGAGAAATCTCATGGTCCAATAATTTGTTGAAGCTTGGTCTAGCTGCTTGAATATCACAAAATTTACATTTTGCACCACGTTCGTTATATTTAAATTGTAAATGTTCTGGTTTCTCTACACGATGCATAAAGTTTAGATGCTTTTTCCAATAATGTGCTGAATTTAATTGAAATACATACATTGGGCATTGTCTCATGATAAATTTTCCATAAATATACTGAGCCTCTTTATGTAGGCTCTTTTCTTAACATCTAATTCTGGTCGTACCGGATATGACAGTTTTGCTTCAGGTTATAATCCACACTCATACTATTTTCAGATTCTGTTTCATAATTTTCATCATTTTCAACATTGGACTTTGCATCAACATCATTATCATCATCGTCATTTTTTGATAACTCTGTTTTAAGCTTCATATTTATCAAAGGTTCATCTTCCTTAGTATTAGAATTAGAAACATTGTCATCTTCGGTTAAGTTTTTATCAAGTTTAGCTTTTTTCCTAGGTTTAAATTCTTTACTATCCGTACTAGAATTAATACCATCATCAACATTTTTCGTGGTCTGTTTGAGTTTTTAAATTTGCCAATGGTTCGCCTTTATCAGTATTAGAATCAGAATGGCCTTGGCCATCTTCACCGTGTTGCAAAGTAGGCGACACATGTTGGTGTTGATGTTTGCGCATATTGCGGATATGTTGGTGGTTCACTAGTCATTAATTGTTTAGAAGTTTCAACTTGTTGCGTTTGTTGTTGTTGTTGCTGGCTGATGAGGTGGTGTTAACGTTTGTTGTACAATTTATTCGGGTGATTGCACATATTGTTGGTGTGTTATAGTGCTGGAAAACCTTCCGATATTGAAAGTCCTTGATTAGTGTAATCTCCACGTAGTGAACTACTCCTGTGACCGCGTCCGCGGTAACTATTACATCTGAAGGCGCTTAAGTTACAGGCATATCTGACATCGCTTATATAACAGGTTGACTCTAAAGTAAAAACCAAAACAAAATATTAGAATCAGTGTTTATGAATAACATATTTAAAATAAGCTCTTACAACAACGTGATCGGTGGCTACATCCCCGTGAAAGTAGTGTGGTGTTCCTCCTTGTATAAACGTAGATACTGGATGTGCTCAACCGTGCAGTTTTCTTCTAATTTGAGCAAATGTATGTTCTTACAGCCACAGCTGGAATATTTGGGATATTTCTATCCTCACATCGTCAAAATCAAATTACCTAGAATGAAAAAGAAACTCATATCAGTAAGAATAGATTAAAAGTTTTTAATATAAGCCGAAAAGTGTTCCATAAATAGGGCTCCACACATAGTTCTTTTCCAAAGGCACAAGAGAAATTTCAGATAACTAGAATCAGGACCTGGTAAAGTTACTTCAAAGGCGATTTAGTCGCCACTACTTCGTATGCGCATTTCTCTACGCTCCCTTTCGGCATGCATCATCAATTTCGTCATTACTATAAAGGCCATCTTGCTCACAGCAATCCAACAATCTATTTGTCCGCAAATTCGTGGAACTAAATTCCTAATGGAAGGTTCCTCTCCAAAAACTCTGTTTACAGACAGTCTTTCGCCGTGAAAACGAGGGCAGTGAAATATTACATGTTCTGCGCCGTCCAATTCGGACGGACAGCTTGGACAGAAAGGATCCTCCTCTATCCCACGCTTATGTAGATATTCCTTCAAGCCACCGTGCCCGCTCAATTTCTGTGTGAGATGGTAATTTAGTTTGCCGTGTTTTCGCTCGTACCATTCCGCTATATTCCGGACTAGCATGAAGGTTCAGCGCTCTTTTCTCGAATCTTCCCGCCGTTCTTGCCACCTAACTATTGTTCGTGACCTTGCGCCTTTCTTAGCATCTTCAGATGGTCGGCTGAATCCAATGCCATACAGATCGGCCATTTCACCTGAGAGTAGATCTACTGGGATTTTCCTGGATAAAACATGGATCGCGTCGTCGGAACAGCACATGCTATTCGTATAGCAGTAATGCGGTAGGCTGCTAGTATATCTTTTTGGTGGACCATTTTAGATCTGTGACCAGTATGGTGCTGCATATAATATTATAGAGCTGGTTACGTTGGATAATCGCTGACGGGTAGCTTCGCTTGGGCCGCCGATGTTGGGCATTATTCGCGTTAGGGTTCCACTAACTCTAGAAACTTTGTCCCCCACCGCCCTGAAGTGCTCCTTAAAAGTTAGTTTTGAGTCAATGATTACTCCTAGATATTTCAAGGAGGGCTTTGAATTTATTTGAAAATCTCCTATGGTTAGGACCAACTCATCCACAGTCCGCTTTGAGCTCATCAGAACCACTTCTGTCTTATAGCTAGCCATCTCCAGCCCCGTGTTCGTCAACCATTCCTCTATTCTTCCCATGGCGTCATTACATAATGCTTGGAGCAGATTAAGTTTCTTGGCCACTGCTACTACGACAATATCATCTGCATAGCCGACAATTTCCGTGCCTCCGGGAAGGTGGTTTTGTAGCAGCCCGCCATACACCGCATTCCAAAGAGTTGGACCTAGAACAGATCCCTATCTAATCTATCTATCTATCAAATTATTCGGAGCAGGTACGGAACTTGTCTTGGGACACCCAAAGTGCACCCACGCTTCTCATGGCTCCAGCGGGTTAGCGGCTTCCTAGAACTTAAGCCACTTGCTGCTTCTAGATCTGACATCTGTCAGCTGGAGTCTTAGCCCGGCAAGCGCAGGGCACGAGCACAGAATGAAATCGATCGTTTCCTCCTCCAACTCGCACTTCCTACATCTGCTATCACTGACCAAGCCTAATTTAAAGGCATGTGACGCCAGAAGGCAGTGTCCAGTAAGAATACCCGTCATGAGTCTAGTCTACAGTTTAATGATAATAAAAATATAAGAATCAGTGTTTATGAATAACATATTTTAATTAATCTCTTACAACAACCTGATCGGTGGCTACATCGCCATGTAGGTAGTGTCGTGTTCCACCTTGTATAAACGTAGGTACTGTATGTGCTCAACCGTGCAAATTGACATTAGCAGTAACATTATTTACATAAACATAGCTTGGTATTTGTGCAGGCCTCAATATAGCATACATTGGTCCAGTTCGGTGTGCACCAGCCACTGGTACAAACACTTTTGAATGCATAGCTTTCATATAGGATGGATGTCCAGCAGTGCTCCGGTTGTGCCAATATGTAATGGGCTGCTCCGTCTCTTGGTACGGCTGTATAGGTATAGGCGGGTGCAATGTATTACTAGGCTCAAGATCGGAAGGTACATAGATGGCTCGAAGACGCCAGAGGGGATTGGAGCCAGAGTTTTCGGACCCAGAACCAAAATATCAGTAACTCCCCAAAGAAACAATTGCCATACTCAGTCAGGCAGTCAGGTTCCACTAAAGGCACTTGCGGCGTTCGAAATAAAGTCAGCACTTGTCCTTCAGTGCGTAGAAAAGCTGAATCAATTAGGAGCACACAACGTAGTACTGTTGGCCTGGGTCCTAGGCCACAGGGGAGTGGAGGGCAATGAGCAGGCGGACTCCATGTTTAATTTGTTGCGTCTCTCACACAAATTGTCAACCCCCCAGCAGATCCTTGCAGCGGGTCTGCGCTATACTCTCCTCTTCCGGGAAGGTATCGACCCCAATCCGGGTCCTTCTCCTGACCCCAGTACTGAGAAATGGGTTTGCTGCGTTTGCCGGAAAAGAATCTTTTTAGGACGGTCATATATATAAGGGCCTGAAATATTTCAATGAACTTCCTAATCACATAAAAAGTAGCAATAACTTCAATACTTTTAAAAAAAGTTTATTGGAGCATTGTAAAACCCTTCCAATAAGATAGTTTTTTTTTTCTTTTATTTTTTTACATGATATACCGATACTGGAGCGCGAAAAGGGAATGGTAATAATGGTAGCAGCAAAATACAATGCATCCGGCCCTAAGGAAAAGAAAATCGGTCGCCACCTGTAACTCCAGACAGTTCCAACAACTAATTTCGCTGGAATTCGGTATTTCCAGCTGGTATTTACTGTTGCTGATCGGAATCATTCGCATTCCGACAGCATAAATATAACAATAAAATTATATAATGTGTAACAAAAATAACGAAAATAAGGCCAAATAAAAGTTGGAGCAAGGGGGATTGGAAACACGTCCTTTTCAACCTCCCATTATATGTTGAGCTGTGCTAATCGGAATCTTCATGCATTCCGACAGCGTCTTTACTAAACAAAGTTGAGGGGTGATTGGATACACTTATTTTCAATTTCCAACATCCAAAGACATGTTTAGCTGCATTGATCGGAGACTAATACATTCCGAAAGCTTAAAATACACATATAATTGAAAAATATAAGTTCCAAATTTTGTTGCCTTAAGCTGGGAGCACTGGAGGATTGGAAACGCGTCCTTTCCAACCTTCCTTTAATGAGTGGCTCCCAGACTCGTCCCTCTGTCACGCTAGTAAATATGCTGATCGGAATCACATGGCATTCCAACAGCATATTCAATAGAAATAAGTGATTATAACAATGAATTGTACTTAGTAGTTTAAGTTTTGGGCCTAAACAGCCGTAATAATAAATAAATTAAATTAAAAAAATAAATACTCTTGTCAGTGTTTCACGTGCAAGGGATGGTTGCATCGGACAGGTTGCTCTGGGCTAGATTCCAAAATCCAGCGTCCTCGTAACTTTTATAAATCTTTTGTGGCTCTTGTTGTTCACGGCCTCATTACATTATGAGGAAATACGGCACCTGAGAACACAGCCGTATGAAGCTAAAAAACACAAGCATGTCTTCAGTGAACTCCACAAACAGGCGTCGGACCTCTATGCCGGTGATTCCTGTACTCAAAGAACAAAACTAGCAGAGGAGGAACGCACTCTCCCTAGGGAAACGAGAGTAGTCACTCTAGCCCAACTTCGAGCTGGATAACGTAACAGGTTAAACTCTTACCTATCCAGAATCAACCCCGACATACAAAACATTGTCCTGCTTGTAATGTGTCCCCACATGTCACCACCATCTCTTTAACTGTATTGTGCAACCAACGCCTCTAACACTCCTCTCATTATGGCCCACCCCTGTTGAAACAGAAAGTTTCTTTGGACTCCCGTTAGAGGACATTGATGACAATTTGTGATCGGTCGCACCTATTGGATGGGGCGAAGCACTGCTACTACAACAACAACAGGCGGACAACACGGAAAGAGAGGCAGCAACTGCATGACCCATCGATCCCGAGCCGTTCCTGCCAGTTGGTCCACAGGGGCATTTATTAGCAGAAGGGAGGGAAAAGAGAGAACACTGGCGCAATATGCCAGGCCTGAGTGAATCTAAGTTACTGTTAGGGGGTTACAGCACAACTCGATATAGGGCATTAATAGGCCTCTCAAAAAGATAACCTAAGAACCCCAACGGCTATTCTTACAAGACACTGTAGACTGAACAGTCACATGCAAAAGCTGGGTATAGTATCGAACAACACATACCGATTTTGTGATGGATCAGCAGACGGTGGACCATATCCTTCTAGATTTCGGCGCAATTTCAAGACGTAGGGCTAAGTTTATGGGCTCACCATGGCCAGAGCATTCCCACATTTAATCCCTCAAGCAAAGAACACTGCTGGGGTTCATCAAGGAAGTCGGCTAGGATGAGGTGCTGTGAAGGAGATGTGCAAGTCACTGTGCAATCCTCAATAAATGATCTATCTATCTACGTTCCGGTAACAAGCACCTTTGTGGTACTAGCCCCTCCATCTCGGGAACTATTGATATGACTACATTAAACCTTCTAGGGATTGAATATTAATAATGACGGCAATGCGAAAGTCTGCTAAAATGCACCATTCTCCATGGAATGCTCGATATATAACTTTCCACGTTTTGAAACAGTGATGAAAAGAGCAAAATTTACAATAATTTTAACTGGCTGTGGGTAGTAAGGTGTTGATGTCCTCTCTTAACGCAATGTAATGACAACTGCGATGTAGGGGAAATGACAAAAATCTTGCAAATCTACTGATAATAATTCATTTTTCCTCCCCTTCTATGCAGTTCTATGCATACATACATATGTATTTTTCTCTCCAAATGCTAATTAAAAAAATTAATTGGTTTTCACATGAACTTCGAACTCTGTCGTATTTGCATTCTTCAGTTGATTATCAACAAAAGCATGACAAATTATCACTAAAAAATTCATACATGTTGCTTATATATTTAATATGGTAGCCAATTTACTTACCCTTTCTGGTGCGATGATTCCTGGACAATCGGGCCTGACTAGACGCGATTTTTTTTTGCCTTAAGAGAGCGTGCTTAACGCGAACCCTATCATGTTATGGCACAACTTTGGTGATGCAAAAAATCAAAGACATTTCTGCTTCTAATGCTTCTAGGATAGCAGCAGCAGCTCCCGGTGGCACCACATAAATAACAGTTGCAGGCCGATCAGTTGCCTTTTTTGCTCCGGCTACCTATTCAATTTTAAATCACATTACATTATCTACTATTGCAATTTTTAATCACTACAAATCAATATAAATTACCGAAGCAAATACTGGCAAACCAAGATGCGTAGTTCCACCCTTTTTTAGGGAAATACATCCAACTAGTTTGGTACCGTATTCCAAAGCATGTTGCTTGTAAAGTACCTTGTTTTTGTAGATATCCTTTGATTTTGGCATATTCTGAGCTGAATCGCAACCCGGCGGAGATGCTATCTATTAGAATAATATAACATTTTTTTTATTATTTAAAAATGCACATACGTATGAATGAAAATCAGAAAGTAATTAATGTTGCTGTTGTTGTAGCGATAAGGACACTCCCCGTTATAAACTTTGGTGGTCCTTTGCCGGATGCAGATCGGGTACGTTCCGGGAACCATTAAGGTACTAGCCCGACCATATCGGGAGCGATTTAGTTGACATAAAACCTTGTAGGCCATCCCGTCGATTCTATACAACTTAATATGGTAATGATTTAAAAGACGGTGCACCACCCAATTTTTATCAAAAATTATCAAACGTGGAATCAAAAGGCGCGCCTCGAGCTCCGTTTTTATTATTATTTGATATTTTTAAATTAGGTGGTGTACCGTCTTGTAAAACTTTACCCTTAATATTATTTTGGGCGAAGGCCGCCAACGCAAAAAGATGGTCTCTGCAGCAATATTCTTAATTTCCGTCACATGTCACAACTCAAATTAACTTAATGTTATTTTGGGCGAAGGTCGCCAACGCAAAAAGGTGTTCTCTGCAACAAAATTTTTAATTTCCGTCACATGTCACAACTAAAAGCACAAGATATTTTTCGTTGTAAACAATTTATATTTTTTTTGCGTTTCAATGTCATAGATTAGATTGATACGAATCTTTTGCTTACGCTCTCATATTTTCGCTCTCACGAGGGATTTATCTTCTAGTTGTTGCTGGCAACAATCACAGATAAATCCCTCGCGCCAGCTGAAGCGGGTGCCAGAACAAAAAATGTGCCAGCCAAAACGAAAAAAGTGCCAAAAATTTTGGTAAAGTTTAGTTTGACCCATAACTGTAGAATAGCGTTCAAAAATTATGGGAAAAAGGATAAAAATACTTGTTTTAGTGTAAGTATTATTAGTTCGAAGGCGGAGGGTAAATATTATTTCCCATTCAAAAGTTATCACTAAAAACAGGTTTTGTAAATATGAACTAGTCCATTTTGATCACAGAACCTGGAACGCCAGACATGTAGGATAAGGCCTATCCATTAAATAATGTTAACTATTATATCATAGGTCCGATTTACTGAAATTTCAAAAGAATATATGGTTTTCACTGCGAGTTAAATGCAGTTACAATATTTGACTAATTAATTTAATCGAAATGTTAGTTTTACTTAGATTTGTTTATATTTAACTCTAACTAGTCGTATTATTGTAAAATAACTTTAAGGAAATAAATATTTTACGACTATCATTTTATTAAATGATTGAAACTATAATCGCCGAAATGTATGTCAAAAATCCCCATTTTCAGATCTATTCATTTTTGTTTGGAGTGGCATCATAGATAAATGTTATAAAAAATGTGCATTTTGACAGCGCTCTCTCGAAACAAAGAGTTGCAAATCCATTCATCTATGTTCAATGTTTTCCGGAATAATTAATGAACTGTCATTTCGATGACAGCATGAAACGTCGATGGGTTAGTGGAGAGCGAAAAAAGCTTTGAATGTGTGGGTGAACTGGTTACCTCCGTCCAAGGCGAATTCATTACAGGTGGTGTTATTCCATCAGCTGATTGCTTCTTCTTGATAATTTTCCATACAGCGCCTTGTACTACAACATGTCAGTTAATCGAAATCAATGAAAATTTTCTATTGAATTGACATTCTACTTTACGGCGAATTGATTGAATTCGCTTTGCCACCACCTAGTATAGATTCGCCTTGCCTCCGTCTTGTAGGGATATTGTTACGAATATTAGCAAAACTAATGCGGCAGTTACTCACGAACGTACGTACCAAAAACGTGTCAGCTGACACGACCTATCTTATGAGTGTGCAATGTAAACGAAAACTCACCGACGTACAACGCCCGGACGTACGTAGCCCGGAACGTAGAAATCAAAACAATTTTGATTTTTTCCGTAAGAACGTGTCAGCTGATCGCTCTCTCACTAGACAGAGTTGCATAGTAAACTTTTGTGCGCTAATTTTTGACCGTTTGCAATTTTATGCAAAAACACCTAATTAAAGTTTGAAAAATTGTGAAAATAATTCGAAATAATTATGTAAAAGTGCTGATTATAAATATGAATTCTATTTATACTTATTTAATATATATTCCGGTCTTTTACAATAGCCGTGTTTTTTAACACGCGTATATCCGTTTACGCTTAAACTTTATATTGACTGCTAGTCGACAAACTATAAATACACCTCTGAAATTGCTGCGCATAAATTTTGTCCTACTAAATTTCAATACGCATTATACTCAGATGTAACTGAAATATGTGTCTTTGTTTCACCCTCTACACTAATTCTATGTATTCTATGTGTGTCCACAATTCATCGCAACTGATTCAGCTATATGTTATACCCTATGGCCATCAGAGCGTTGCGTCTCCGCTTTTCGGTACACCCTGTTGCTGTAGCTAGTTGTTTAACCACAGCCGCTGGATGGGTCTCCTAAGCATTATCTAAGCGAAGATAGGCGTTTTTTAACACGCGCAAACGAAACGTATACGCGCGTGTTAAAAAACACGGCTAATATCAAAAATTAAATTGGAAAAAGTTGATGTTTCCATAAGCATGCATGCAAACTGGCCAATGGCAACAGTGCTTTGTTGTAAAAAATACACACACAAATATGTTATGTACATGTACACAGACGCACACATTAATTCCTACGGGCTTGAGAGTTCGGTCAAACGTGCTTCGTACGACAAACGTCCGTACATACGGCACACGTCGGTGGGTAACTGCCGCATAAGGAGTGCTGCCAGCTCTAGGCTGTATCTACATAAACGAAACAATAACTGCGTCTACATATATGCACCATGTACGTATACGAGCAGCGGAGAGTCAATGCACAAATACATGGATATATCTGAGATACTCCTAAAAGTATGCAATGAGAAAAACTATAAAATTGTGCAATTGTAGTTACAGCTGAGAAGTTTGAGAGCTGCTGGACTAGTAGATTCTGGAAGCGACTAGAAGATGCGAATGTTAAAATCAAAGAGTATAAAAGGCGACAGATGTAGAGGCGCTGTAATTCAGTTTGATTTGAGTTGTCAAGCAGTTACGACTAAGACGATATCTAGCGAACAATAGCAGTATTATTTTGAAATTCAGTTTCCTTTAAGCTATCATTTTGGTTATTAAGCTATTCGTTGCACAGTTTGAGTGTTATTGTGAAGTATTTTAATAAAGGCCATTTTTCCATTATTCAATATTGGAGTTATTTATTCAACAGTTTAGCGATACGAACCTAGCAAAAGGGCAAATAAGAGGATTTGCAGAAAATTCGTTACAATTGGTGTCAGAAGAGGAATTGTTGAATAAATTCCGGAGGACAACAAGGACAATGCAAAGTTCAGTGAATTGAAGATCCAGCAACTGAAGAAGGAGTTGGAGAGCCGTGGATTGAATACAAGCGGCGTTAAACTCGAACTTCAGGCACGGCTGCGAGAGGCAATGAAAGCAGAAGGAATTGATGTGGACGAGTATGTCTTTTATCCTGATGGGGACGAGACAACAACAAAAATTGAAGAGAAAAACGAAACATCGCAGACAGTTACGAGCACAGACTTGAACATGATATTGGCTGCAATAGCTGCTCAAACATCGACAGTAACATCAATGTCGTCGCAAATATCATCCCAACTAAAATCACAGGAGGTACGCATTTCAGAAATGGCGTCGCAAGTAACATCACAATTGGAAGAACAGAAAACGTATATGTCATCACAGATGGAATCCCAAGAGACATGAATAACATCGAATATGGAAGAACAGAAAACGTATATGATATCCCAACTGGAATCGCAGGAAACTCGTATAACATCACAACTGGAAGAGCAGACGACATATATGGCATCCCAGCTGGAATCACATGAGACACGTATTTCAGAAATGTCGACACAGATTACATCAAAGATGGAAACACAACTGTAAGAACAAGAGGCGCTTATATCATCAAAACTCGAAGCGCGTATGGACGAGAAAATAACGCAGGTTGAAGAAAAATTCGAGGCAGAGGTGGATGCGTTGAGAGGTCGTATACAGGAATTGCAACTTAATCGGCCGGCTGCTTCAGCGAGTAATACGAAGGTAAAAACTCCATCTTTTGACGGTTTTGTTCCTTTCCAGGTCTTCAAGCTACAGTTTGAGAAGACCGCAGCAGTGAACAACTGGAATGCTGAAGATAAAGTTGCTGCATTGTTCGTAGCTTTAAAAGGACCAGCTGCGGAAATCTTACAGACCATCCCAGAGTACGAGCGGAACAACTACAAACCATTGATGAGCGCTTTAGAAAGACGTTACGGAAGCGAGCATAGGAAACAGATATTCCAAATTGAGTTGCAAAACCGCTACCAAAAAGCAAATGAGACATTGCAGGAGTTTGCTTCGGATGTTGAAATCCAGAGTTTTATAAATGGAATACGGGACGTAGAAACGAAGCGAGCGACATATGCAAACCCAAAACCCAGATTCGCAGAAACGGTATCCTATGCACTGACTCAAGAAACAGCGTCGCTATTGAGTAAGCCAGTTTTCAGAGCACGCCGTGTGGAAATAGAAAGGCCAGAGTGGGTAGACGCAATATTGGAGGCGCTGAAAGGATCGCAAAAGCGGATTGAAAAAGTTATCAAATGCTTCAAATGCGGTAGGTCCGGTCACATTGCACGTCATTGCGATCTTGGCCTTAATAGTACCAACAATGTGGGTGGGCGTAAACGCAAAGCTGGAGGAGATGAGCAAGAGCGAGTAAGAGGTAGAGAGCTAGATCCAGCTATTGAATGCCCTGTGATATCTGTGTCGCAAATTGGTAGAAAATCGAGCAGTCTTACCGTCAGAGGGAATGTGGATGGCAAAGAACGAGTACTGACTTTAGATACGGGCGCATCTCATTCCTTGATCCGATCTGACTTGGTCAACAGGAGAGTAAAACCGTTACCTGGAGCAAAGTTGTGTTCGGTCACTGGCGAGTATAACCAAGTTCAGGGAGAAGTGATATGTGAAGTATTGACTGGGAAGGTCATGGTTCTACACAAATTTGTTGTGGCGGAGATTGTTGATGAAGTTATATTTGGAGTGGATTTCTTGGTTGACCATGACATCAAGATCGATATGCAGAGAAGGGTGATGCGTTATGAGAACCAAGATGTGCCACTTAACTTTAGTTTGGAAAAAGGGTTCAGCAGTAATCGGGTACTGGTGGAGAAGACTCGACGAAGGCCACGAAATTCAAAGGTAAAGGTTGATGGAAAAAATGGGCCAAACAAATCAAAACCGAAGGTACCTGTGAGAGAAACACTGGCATTGAAAAGCCCTAACGGACGTACTAAAACGAAGAAAGAATGCAAGGGTGGTTTCAAGCCGAGGCACACTACTGTTGTGAAGCGTCGGAGCGATACTGATTATGCAAAGCAAATCCGTCCAGCGCAAGCTCTTCGAAGTAGTTCTTCATTGGCCGAGCAACAGAGTGCGAGGGAACGATCCAGGATAATGAGTAGTAAGATGAAACACAGGTACGGCAAGGAAAATAATTCGGAAGGTTTCCGGGAGGGAGATTTGGTACTGTTATACAACCCTCACCGGCGGAAAGGTGTTCCATCCAAATTTCGGTGCAGTTGGGGAGGCCCGTACAAGGTTGTGAAGAAGATCAGTGATACCATCTACCGCATACAAAGCATTGAGAAACCACGGAGTAGAAGAGTGGTACATTTGGCGTTGCTAGCAACGTTTAGATCGAGAGATTTGTCTGGTTGGGACGATCAGACTTAGGTGGAGGGCATGTTACGAATATTAGCAAAACTAAGGAGTGCTGCCAGCTCTAAGCGATGCTAAGCAGTGACGTGAATGCACATCAATAACTCAATCATCATGTATCTACATAAACGAAACAATAACTGCGTCTACATGTATGTACCATGTACGTATACGAGCAGCGGAGAGTCAATGCACAAATACATGCATATATCTGAGATACTCCTATAAGTATGCAATGAGAAAAACTACAAAATTGTGCAATTGTAGTTACAGCTGAGAAGTTTGAGAGCTGCTGGACTAGTAGATTCTGTAAGCGACTAGAAGATGCGAATGTTAAAATCAAGGAGTATAAAAGGCGACAGATGTAGAGGCGCTGTAATTCAGTTTGATTTGAGTTGTCAAGCAGTTACGACTAAGACGATATCTAGCGAGCAATAGCAGTATTATTTTGAAAGTCAGTTTCCTTTAAGCTATCTGTTTGGTTGTTAAGCTATTCGTTGCACAGTTTGAGTGTTATTGTGAAGTATTTTAATAAAGGCCATTTTTCCATTATTCAATATTGGAGTTATTTATTCACCAGTTCAGCGATACGAACCTAGCAAAAGGGCAAATAAGAGGATTTGTAGAAAATTCGTTACAATATTTTGTGTTCTATTCATTTGTCAGCTTGCAGTTTTTAACTGTGAATACTGTTAGAAAAGTACCAACAGTTGGGAAAATAACTTAACATGCAACATGTGAGGGCACTCTTAGGCAAGGAAAATGTCGAAATTGGCTACTTTCTCATGTCAGATGTCGCTAGTGTCGTTCGTTCTGCCATTCTCCAAAAAAATACCCGCATCATACATAAAAAACTTTTTGCAATATATGCAACCATGCAGTCTCTAACTAGGCAGCACTTTTTTTTTTGACAATTCGATTGTCAACTTACATGTCAAAAACGTTTGTAGCGATTTCTAGCGCTTGTCCTCATTGCAATTTATACATTTTCAACAATTTTTATAAAAATATTTAATTTATATCAGAAAAAGTGAAATTAACCAATTACGTTGAGTCGTAATAAGTAATACTGCCTCAAAATACAAAACACATCTCAACAGAATGGTGAAATTAACGCCAGAGCTCATCAATCAATCGATGCAGTATATAAATCCGTGCCGGGAACGTGAATTAGATTTACGCGGCTATAAAATACCGCAAATAGAGAATTTGGGTGCCACACTAGATCAATTTGATACAATAGACCTTTCCGATAATGATCTACGCAAATTGGATGGTGTACCGTATTTGCCGCGTCTCAAATGTGTTTTACTTAACAACAATCGTATCCTGCGCATTGGTGATGGTCTGCATGAAACCGTACCAAATTTAAGCTCAATAATTTTAACTGGAAACAATCTACAAGATTTGAGTGATTTAGAGCCACTTGCATTACTACCTCACCTAGAGACACTGTCTTTACTTGTCAATCCCGTATCAACAAAACCCTACTATCGTGAATACATGGCTTTCAAATTTCCACACTTACGTTTACTCGACTTTAGAAAGATAAAGAGAAAGGATCGCATTGAGGCGCAAGAATACTTCCGCACAAAATCAGGTAAAGATATGTTAAAAGAAATAGCGAAAAAGTCAAAAATGAATGCAACGGCTGCTGCAGCGGAAGCGGGTGCAAAAGGTGGTGCGAGCAACTCAACACGGTTGGCTAATCCAGAAGACCTGCAACGCATACGAGATGCGATAAAAAGAGCTAATTCGCTGCAGGAGGTAGAGAGGCTGTCGCGCATATTACAGAGTGGACAATTGCCAGATAACTTTGAGCTCCAATTAAGTAAAAATGGTATGACGCAGCAAAATGGGAATGCGTCTGGCGGTGGTATAGAAGCTATGGATTATTAATCTCTAGCTAGATTAGTTCATTATGATGAAATTTCGAGTAACAAAGTTTTCTGATTAGCTATTATTTGTATTAAACAACTGAATTCAAAACGAAAAATAAAACTCATTTTAAGAATTAAACGTCTGTTAACTACACGTAAACGATTATTTAATTGTAAGTCTAATTTTTTCATAGAAACAAGTTTTAACAGTTCGTTTGGGTAGTGGGTACACGTTTTAGCTGTCAATTCTTATGTTCTACAATAATAAATTGCGAAAAAATGCAAGCACGTTTTAAGTAATTAGTAAACGGAAATTCACTATTTAATATAATTTACATATATGTATATGTTATGCTTAGTAATTTTACTAATTACTAAAAATCTCTTGTATCGATAGATAATAATTTACTCAGGAACAAATGCGTTATCTTGTTTGGTTGATTTTCCGACAGGGTGGATTCTTTCTTTGTAACATATTGATATTGGAGCTATTTGAAACATATCCGTATCAAACAGGGAAGATATATTTGAAAATGGTAGCATCACATGTTGATTTGTTTCTTGTTGCTTTAAGTTATTGTACAAATTACTTAGTGCTTATTTGTAACTATTCTATTACAATTCTTTCTCTGCCATAATAGTATCATAATGTAGGCCAGTATAGAAAATAATCCACGTCACAAGAAAGCCAGCAAATGATGTCATAAAACCTTCCTTCACTAGCTCCCAAGCGCCACCGTAGGCCTCCTCATCAATACCTTGGAAGTTGATGGCGTAAATGTAGACAATGCCACAACTAATGCCGGCGAATCTAGTGTATACAAATTTAAAAAATGGATACTTAAGTTACATTCCAGTATTATTTGCAACCATAACTACTCACAGTACAAGCCCTAAGAATCCTTTTAATGGTACAATACCCCATACAACTCCCAGCAGGATACCAAAAACTTGTCTTGCCCAGTAAATAACGTCCAAAAATTCATCCTAGAACAAAAATATATTTTTTTAAGAGAAAATCATTTTATATTAAATCACAAATTCAGGACGAATCATTCAAGTTGAATTGTTTTCGGTTAGCGACAGCCATTCAACAAAAAGCTTGTTAATGTACACTTCAAAAGCAGTAAATGCTGCAGCAGCTGAAATACTCCAACCACCCTCTACACCTTGTTTTCTCAAACATATTCTCACCTTGTCGGGCCATTCTGAATTCGCTGTTACTGCACGGGAGCAAATTTCTGAAAGATTTACTGCTTTTGCGCTGCCACTGCTATTGCGTTCAATTGTGCTTGTTTTTGTTGACATTTTACGTAAAAATTTAGCTTAAAAATATTTAGCTATTGAATTAAAATCAATTTAATTATATTTTATCTCCTGTAATAGTGAAAAAGTTCAGGGACGTGTAAATTAATTGGTGTCAGTTTGACATTTTGTTCCCAGTGATGTGACTATAAAATTTACTTGTAGCCCAACAAACATTTTACGTTTGAAGTGAACTCAGTGATGCCACTTTTAAAACCAATACAGGGACCCTATTCGCTAACTGTGAGTTTTAAAGTGTACACTAGAAATTGTGTAAACCTTGAAATTCCGATTCTGTAAAGCAAAACTGTGAACAAAAAAACTCACTAATAAAAACTTCGTGATTTTTCTTTGCAGCCAGTGTACACTTTTATGAGATTCAAAACTCATACGCACTGTTGCAGAATGCCATTTTTGTTTTCATGGCGTTTGTTGAATATATTCTCACTGACATACGGCTTTTACATTCAGCACTCATTCAGCAAAACAATGTGCACAATAATTTTCATTTCATTTATTTATTACGGCAAAAAAGCCTAATTCATAAATTAAATTATATTACAATTTACTATCTTATTGCTAAAGTTTGACAATATTCATAAAGTTTTGCTTTAAAAGCTACGATTTCATTACAACTTTTTATAACTATAGACAGTTCATTGAAACTTTTTAGACCTTTATAAAAAATATTTTGCTGATCTATTTCAGTTCTGAATAAAGACAGTTTGAAATTATGTTTATTCCTTGTATTAATGTTATGTGTTTGCTTAACTAATACTACGTTTTTACTTAGATATTCAGGTACATTTTCACTTTTAATATTAAATATAAACTTCATAGCGTGAAAAAAAATCTTTTGCTTGACACTTAACCAGTTCAAACTTCTCAGCATATCAGCCGTACGAGTATCTCTAGGTTTTTTAAGAATAAAGCTCATACATCTGTTCTGCATCTTTTGAAGTTTATCTATTTCTTTGTCTGACACAATGAATAGAATAGATGGACAGTTTACAAAGTGCGTTTCTATAATGGACTTATATATAATTATTTTGTACTTTTTTTGAATATATTTGGATGTTCTCTGCATAACCCCAATTTTTTTCGCAACTTTCTGGACTGTGTAGTTTATATGTTCTTCAAACTTGAGTTTGAAGAACCGCATGAAAAGTGTAAATTGTGTATACAAATGAGTTTTCAATGAGTTTACATTTTTCAGTTTTTCACAGTTAGGGAATTGATCCCCAATAGTCGATTTTGTAAAGGGGTGATCGGATTTTTAAAAGGAGATTTTGAGCCGATCAAGTCGAATGGTTTTCATTATATCCGGAAAATATCAACAGTAGACAAAATATTTTTTTTAGGTACTCTGGTAATTATTTACGACAGCATGACACTGCTAACATGCGTCCAAAAATATCGAGAGATGTATCAAACGACGCGTCTTGACATCAGTATTAATAATCCGAAGGCGGAGAATAAATATTTTAACTCTTTCAAAAGATATTAACGAAAAACCGAAAAAGACCCGTGGGTACCTCTGAAACCGGGGGTGGTATCCATAGTATTTTTATGCAGAACACCTTTCTGCATTGGCGGCCTTTGGCCGTGCTTATAAAAAAGGTAATAGTCTAGTTGAGGGGTCGACTGCTAATACGCTACCAAAAATATCGAGAGAGGTGCCAAACGACGCGTATTAATCTCGAGAACAATAATCCGATGGCGGAAAAGAAAAATTGTATCTCTGTACGGAGATATTTGCATTTGAATTTGGCGATTTCCATGTGGTTGTTGTTGTGTTTGTACCCCCAAAAAAAATTGTGCATTACCGTGGCGGTAGCCACGGTTATACCACACACCCGGACTTGGCATGGCGTAGCCCAGGGTTATTTTTATAATCGCGGCCAAAGGCCGCCAACGCAGAAAGGTGTTCTGCGCAAAAATACTATGGATCCGACCCCCGGTTTCGGAGGTACCCGCGGGTCTTTTTTCGGATTTGTATAATCACTGCACTACGCGGCGTGACAGGGAGCGGCAATGCTGAAAAAATAGGAAAAAAAAATGTTGCGGCGGGTCGCCAACGCAATCCCTTGCTTAACATGCCACCTAATATAAACGCACGCAAGACATTTTCTGTCAAAATTGTCTCATGCACATACAACTTGTATGAGAGCAACAGAAATTGAATTTGCTGCGTGAAAACCTAACTCGATTTCCAATTTTTGTTCTGCGTGACATTTAGATTTGACGCTTGCATACATGTTTTACATTATCGCAACGCATTCTTATTTCGGTTCGGGCAAAAAACGCCGGTTGTTTGCGTGCGCTAAACAAATGCAGTGCGGTTTTATTAGCTTGGCATGTATTTGGCGCGCATTTTAACGATCAAACATTTTTATCGCACAACATCGATTTATTGCCAAACGGCTCAAATGACATCACTGGGTTTTTGAAAATTTTTGAAGGTTGTTTTCTTAATTTGAACTGTTTAGTATTTTCTTTAAATTGTAAGTATTTTTTTGAAAGATTACTTTGAAAGCTGCCGATTGCATTTCGCGTATTAAATCGTTACGAGAATAACATATTAATGTACATCGATTTTGTGTTCAGTAAGCGGTAAGTGGTCATTTATAACTCAAAAGCAGTAACTTAACGTTAATTTGGGATTTCGAAAGGTTCATTTTGTTGTTGCAATAGCAAACACGTCATGTAACGTTAAGCACATTCCGTTCTCGTATTTTGGGCCGTGTGGCGTACAGTGTCATCCTCGGTTCAACTGCAATAATTTTTGACTTTTTCGGTTGAGCTGAAAATTAAAATAGGCCTAAAGGTTGTCTTCTGTGCTCCTTGCTGGCGTTTTGGCGGAGTTGGGAGATGCAATGCTTCCCTGACCTGCAGTTGGGGAGGTTTTTTGCACTCCTAATAGGAATCAGTGAAAATTTAAATCTGGCGTGGTGCCAAATAAAGACCAAACGTTTTTTATATACGTAACGTAACGAACGAGATAGTAAAAAAAAGACATGGCTACACGCCGCTAATTGGATTCTGAAATACATATTACTGATTTTGTGCCTGGCGTGGTGCCACAAATATAAACCAAAAAATTTATATTTCGGGAAATAACGGAATTGAATAACGAAGCTACTGTGAATAACGGAGAAGCAAGTGAAATGAAACGACAAATTGACTTTGAATAAAATAAAGATAACCTGGCTTTTAAGGGCTCTTTTAAGCACCTTGCCATTCGACCCTTGCGAATGCAGTGTAAATAAAAAACAAAGAATGTACCATTAAGGACCTTTAGCAGATATGAATTCTTATCATAAAAGTGCTTAAACCTTATAGTTTTGGCATTGGGCTTTGTATTGACTTAAACTTATTAGAAGAAATCTGGTTCATAAGTTCCTAATAAAATTATTTCGACTCAATATACCCAATTGATCGAAAGGTGTGCGCTTCCGAGGCGGCCAGGTCTTTGTACCGGAGCGACTCAGAATCATTCCCGGCAAAGGGTTAACTTTTCAAAGTAACGCCATTTAATGTATTGCATATTAGCAGCCGACCGCTGTTCTCGACCTCCGAGCCTTCGAGCAGTTAGTCTGCATTTACATTTCCTCTGGATTTGTACTGACTGTTGTTGTTGTTGTTCTAGCGATAAGGACACCCCAAAGGCGAATAGATCTTGTGAATTGCCTACATTTTTTTTTAAATAAATGTTAAGTAAAAAAAATAATTTTCTACTATTATACGAAATTTAAAATATTCCCAATAATTTTGGACTACTACTAAAACTCAGTTTTGTAGAAATCAAAGATACTTTGACTTAATTTATCACCCAACGGTCGTTGTAATGGTCCACATGGTATATTACTCAACAGCAAACGAGCTTCTTTCTCACCACCAGCACAAGCATTATAGGCGTCGAAAAGTAGACGTGGTGTAGGATACAATTCAACAATAGCCAATGCTTTTTCCAGCGACAGCGAGTGCAGTTGTAGTAGTTGCTGTACAAATATTTCACGAACAGTTAGCTGAGCGCCTCGTGCCGAATCTTCATATAGAACACGAAATTTTAATAAACCAATCATATCAGCTGTGTGGCGGTAGGGACGCAAATCTTCTTTGGATGTACTGAGCAAAACTTTCTTGCGGAAGTTGCGGATCAGTGTCTTGGTCATGCATTGTAGGTATTTCATCGAACGATAATTGTTTTGAGTATGTGCTATATTGAAACCCGAATGTATTTGCGTATTGACGATTGCCTGTTGTAGATTCTCCATTGGTAAACCCAAATGCTCATTATCACCATAATCTTCAATCAGGTAAATTACATTTTCTAAGCCACAATGGCGCAATCGATGTTTTTGTTCATGGAAACGACCATCTCGTATACTTGACGCTAAATCATCAAAACGTTTACGTTCCACGATAAAGGGGAGTACGAGTTCATTGCCTTCTTGATCGCGTGCAATCCAAAGAAAATCACCAATTGTCAAGCGACGTACCTCATACAACACCTCTAAGCTTTCCAAATATTGACGAGTTTGGTCTAAAGTGCGTTTATTTTTGCCACTGGTTTCTTGTATGTCCACAAGTAAAATGATACGAAAACTCTCCGGACACATAATAACTTGACGTTGGCGTTCCTCTTCTTCGACTAACGCTTTTTGTTCCTTTTTAGTCAACTTTGTTTGTGTGCTTTTCTGTGGCGAGTTTCCACCTTTACTCTTCTTTACTGTTTCCACAATTTGTTTTACATCAGCTTCGAAGATTTGCATTGTTGGCCCTGGTGGTGAGTTTTGTTGCTTTTCTCTATACAATCGCAGTTCTTCATCAATTAGGTTGCATAGTGTGCTACCGAAGCCTCGTAGTATAGCACATTCGCGTCCTGAAGCCAGTGGTAAGGGATAGCTACGTAGAGCGGTCAGTGCATCACGTAGTTTGTATTTGGATTTGGCATTGCGACGCTCAGCATCTTCTAACCATTTCTCAAGCCACTTTTCGAAAAGAGGATTGGGCTGCTTTAATCTGATTTCCAAACGTTGTCCTTCCATACAAACAAAATAAATTCTGGAGTATTCTGCGGGAATCTAGTAAGATTTGCAAAAGGCGCTGTTTTTGTTTAATTTAATCAATAAGAACAGTGCTGCCAAGTTTTATTCGAATTATGATAACAACCAGCTGGACTTGACATACAGGTTATGTTGTTTTGTTTATTTTTGTGGTTATAAATTGAGCATAGTGTACAAGTATCTGTCAAGCTTTCTGACAGCCACTCGCTGGATTCGGAATGACAGCGAATTCAAAATGGATACCATTACCGAGTGCGCCGAATGATTGAAAAAGTCGATACGATTGGTAGTCAAAAATGTTGTTGTTGAGACCAAAAATGCGACTCTAGACCTGAGATTTCCATCAGGTGAGCGAGGCTGTTTGTAGTTTTGACGTTTATCGCGTAGTGAACACACTTGTATAGGTACACTATGAAATTGAGGTAAAATGTTGAAGATATCAAACGCGCTGATAAATATTGCAGAAAATGTTGCAAGTATATTAGAATAAATGCAGTACGATATATGCATGCATGCATACGATATAACATTTACATTCCTTTACAGGTTCTCGCCAACTATCCTCGACTGCGGTTCGTTCAATCGATCAAAAGTGGCGTGAACAAAAAGGGCTACCAGTGAATTCCAATGCATTTGGCCCGCTAACCAATTTACCTGACTACACATTCTTAGATGGACGACCTACGCCATTGGGTGTATGTAAAAATAATTCTTAATAATTTGCGACTTCAAAAGTTGATATTATGTTTTTGTAGTCAAACCAAAAGCGGCGTTTGCAAAAACAACAGGAAATTGCCGTAAAGATTGTAAACCTAAGCGGTGAATTGGACTTTGCTAAGAAACGTTATGCCCGCATACAAGCAGAACAGGCGGCTGCCAAGGAGAGCGTTGTCAAGGGTAAACTCAAGCCCAAAGGTCATTTGATGCTCAAAAAAGAGGATTGAATGGTGTTCTATTTTACGTTGGTATTTAAAAAATAAATAGCTTTAAATGCAATTTATAAAGCGTTGTAACTTTCTGGTCTTGGTGAAAACGCGACTTAGCAAGGTAAACCTAAAAAATTCGAAGATTTATCAATTAGGCTTAGGTAAACTTAAAACTCATGTTTGTTGGTACTCGTAATCGTTTATAATACGAATGTTCGGGTCAATATCAACATCTATTTAGTACAATTTAATGAAGTTTATAGGTTAATTTCCCAACCGTTCAATCAATCCAACCATCCGAATGACTTTCGGCCGATCACCTGGTTGCACTGTCCCTCAACAGCTGCTACAAGTTCTGTTGATTTATCAAACTAGGGGTTCATAAGAGCAATACAAAGCTTTATAGGTCACAGCTTTCGCAACCCAATTATCAAGGGCATATAACCGAGGGGAATCCTTCTACAAATAGGAATGTATCATAAACATATTAAGCAGACGACTCCCATTTCCTCTTGGAACTAGGCGATGAGGGGCGGGACGCTTCCCAAGGCAGCCGGTTCTATGTACCGGAGCGACTCGGGATTTTTCCCGACCAAGGGCTATCATTTCAGTTTAACACCATTTAATTTGTAACTCTGTTTTCTATCCATCAAGTATGAAGATATCCAACATAGAAACAAAGGTGGAAAGCCTAAACGATCGAGTTTGAACAGAAGATGTGAATGGGAAACTTTATCGAAAGCTTTACTAAAATCAGTATAAGTTACATCAATTTCGCTGTTAACCTTAAATACGTTCAGCACATGAGTTGTGAACTCAAGCAAGTTAGTCACGGTAGATTAACCCATGCAAAAATCATGTTAAGACAAGTCAATGGTTGAGGATATCCAATGAGCTAGTTGCTTTGTGTCGATCGATTCCAAGAGTTTGGGGATAGCACTAAGCTTTGCTATTCCTCGGTAATTTGAAACACATCATCTGCTCCCATTTTTGTAAAGTGGTATTATAAAAGACGCTTTCCACTTTTTGGGAAATATCACTTGGATTAGAGGAAATTTTATGCTTAATCTTTTTTAAGTAATCCGCATAACATCTTCTCTGCAGCCTGTTGTACTTGTGGCATAGAATAGATTATGCCACATAGTCACTTCTTGATCCGATAGTTCTCTTAAAATAACGCGTTTTTCGTTTTTAAGATATTTGAGTTCTTTAGAGCTCCAAGAAGAAGTGGGAATTGCTGAAGAGGTGTTAGATATAGGTACGCATTTGTGAAATATTGGATATTTCAATATCTCCTATGTAGGCGGACCAGGTAATTTTGGAAACCTCATCAGTAAGCACGGACAGATTAAAATAAATAAATGTAAGGCGCGATAACCTCCGAAGAGATCTAAGGCCGAGCTTCTCTTCCAATTTACGTCGTGCTCCTCTTGATTTTTCCCTACAAATTGGCCGGACGGGACCTACATGTTTTATGCCGACTCCGAACGGCATCTGCAAGGCAGATGAGTTTTCACTGAGAGCTTTTCATGGCAGAAATACAATCGGAGCGCTTGCCAGACACTGCCGAGGGGACAGGACAGATTAGCTTTCCTAAAAATAAACCCGCCAGAACACACATTCCTAATAGTTCTACACTCCGGTACATGGAGATAATCCAAGTATAAAGCCAGGGCTGGATGGTGTAGCTAATTCCAACAAATTAATAACTATTCATTTTAAGTTAAAACGAGCATGAAAAGTAAATTTATTGATATATGTATTTATGAATGACACTACAGCTTAAACCTCGCATATTGTTCTTTATCCATATAACCCCTCCCCCTTGACCCATAGTTAGCGCAATATTAAGTGTTCTGATCTCATCATTAATAATTATTTATTTATATCATTTTTTAATATCAACATAAAAAATAATGAATTTATAATAATAACCAGGCATCTCTATTTCACATATTTAATTTTTAGTACCTATGTATTAAACAAAAGTTGGCGTGTGGTGAAGTATAGCACCTTGGATAAGGTTGTAAGGGTTAAGTACAAATTAGAGAATGTTCGAACTTTGACTTCTACATCGACGTGGATCATAATCGACCACAAAGGTGTTCTTAGATCAAAAATGAAAAAAAGCAAAAAGCCACGCACTCGTGTATTTAATGTAATGTTAATTTTATAGTTAATAGAGATATACAGTAACTTACAATGTTATCGACTGTTAATAACATTTGCCTATTCGGCTGCGAACTAAAAAATCGATTTTCTCCCGCTCTCTAATACAGTTATATAAGTTTAGTGGTGTATAAGTTAAAACAAAAATTGCTTCTTTTGATTGAAGCCATTTATCTTAAAATAATAAACTTATCGAATCCTTCGGAACCTATTTAAACAGTTATTTAAATTTTTCAGTTCAAATAAGTTGACCACGAAAACTCCACTACGGGTATCGCAAATCTTTTTATTTTTGGAAGTTTTTTAAAAATAATTGGTGAACCTATATTTGCACCTCTCCACAAAAAAGTTGGATGTGAATTTCTGGACGATACACTTAGCACAAACTTAACGAATCGCTCATCTGAGTTTAGAATATTGTAACAATTCATTTAGATTAAAATATGTAAGCTGCAAGATAATTTAAAGAAAGGCATTTAAAAACAGTTTTGAAAAATAGGTAAACAAATTCTAAACGAACTTGGGGGTATTTTAATAGCCCAACCTAATATAACAAAAGCATACACAAAATAAATTATCCAAATTAGTTTCAATTTCGGTAATATTACATTCACACTGCGCCTTAAATGGAGTTTATGGACAATTTTGGAATTCAACAGTAGGTATTAACAACAAAAATTCCTCAATGCGCTATGTGAACATATTACAACTCTCATATATGTTGTACTTTTGAATAAAACGAGTTTGAGATTTCAAGAGCAGTGAATTGCTACATAATATGTTTCCTTCGGTTGAGCGATCCGCTTACTAGGTTAGGTTAACCATTTATTTATTTTCAAATATATTAGTGATCAAAAGTTTCTCTTCTAAGGACATTTTTCTATACAAAGGTATGTTAAAGCTACAACAGTTACGAGCTCCTGGTACACTCAATGGCACATACTTAGATCGTGAAATTGAAACCAGAAACCTACATATTTAGCTTAAAAATCGAAAGTGGAATTATCTTGCTTTGCTTTTTTCATATGTGGCTCAAAAACACCATTATTTTCAACTTCTTCCAAATCTTCATCGATTTCCATCAAACGTGCTTCTTGGTTCGTCGAGCTGCTGTCGTTGTTGTGAATGCCATAGGTGTCTACAGTACCATCTAATTGTTCGATAATATCATCCATCGCATCACCTACACTCATATTTGAATCTGTTTGTAAAACAGTGCCCTCACTCGTCGTACCATCAATATTCATTGGTGTAGCAATACCGGCAAGCGTATTTGATGCACCTCCTGTTGTTTGCATCATATTTTTAGATGTCAATGTTATGGCACGTGGCAGTGTATTTGCACCGCTCGCGCTAATAACATTCTGTGTACCGGTTGTGCTTAATATATTTACGAAACCTTTCTTATTACCTCCATCAGACGTAGCATTACCAGATAACATAACCAATTTACTACCACCACCAGTATTGTTGCCTGCAATGCTACTAGTAACAATAGCCTGTCCAGGTTGACCTTGAGCGCTTGAACCAACAATTGTAACAGTTTTGGTAACATTGGGATTTGAAGCCATTTGTACGGTGACAGCTTTACCACCCAATGTTATAGTTTTTTGTTGTAGTTGAGCTCCTACAGGTAAATTAATTTTTTGTTGATTACCTGTTATTTGTTGGTGCTGTTGATTCAATTGTGTTTGTGTTGTTGATGGTAGCGTGAGTGTAATTGGACGGCCGGTTGTACTTGTAACGCTGCGTATCATTTTAACACCTGTTTGTGAGCTACCAGCACCACCCGCAACATTTCGTACACTTGTTGTTGCTGTTGTAGAAGTTGAACCAACTATAGACACAATACTTCCACCAGAGCTAACTTGTGTCATTACGCTGGAGGCAGGAATTGTACGTAAATTAGATCCAGTGGTTACAATTATTATTTGTTGGTTTGTTAGCTGTTGACCTTGCTTATTGGTAATAACAAACGCAGGTTTTCCACCTATATTCGTGCCAACTTTTCCCATTTGTAAGATATTGGAATTTTTCATTATTAATTTACCTCCACTACCCACGGTATGTGGTGAGACTAATTTGACAAGATTGCCCGAAATAAGTGATTTTTGTTGACCGCCACTATTTCCAGCATTTGAAGTGTTAGCGTTAACTGCCGTAATAAATTGTTGCTGTGATTGTGAAGTGACATTGCCAGTGATTATTTGCCCACCAGCTACTCCAGTCTGTTGCGACTGGCTCTGTGCGACCCCACCACTGTTTTTAACCAAATTTAAATTAATTTTTGGTACTGTCTGCACCGCCACACCGCCAGTGCTGGTTTTTACTATTTGGAATTGTACATTTGAGCCTAATGTTAGCGGTTTTTGTATAATATATTGTTTGCCACCGATCGTCGTTGCAGTAGCTATTGAGGTATTTGCATTTGCGCCAGTTTTTAATTGCCCCACTGCAGTTCCTGCATTTTGTGCTGTTTTTAATATTGTAGTTGTGGTTGGATTGGCTGTTGATTGTGTAGTAGCTAAACGTAAAGTTTGTCCGGTATTTCCAGATACTATCCTTACAGTATTACTTGTGTTTGCTGTTGTTGTTATAGGCATGCCTGCAGCGTTAACAACACGTAAACCGCTGGTTCCGGTAATGGTTTGCTGATTGGAAGAAGATACTACAGTTGCGCCACTTATGACGGTATTAGGGCGGAACTTTTGTAGCATGGTGACATTACTATTAACCAAAGAAACAGTTGGCTGTTGCTGCGATACAGTTACCAATGTAGCACCAGAAACGCCACTTGCACCCACAGTGGCTACGGATGTGTTGGCCGCTGTTGGCGTTGCAGATGATGTTAAAATTTTGATATTTGTTTGAGCTTGAGAAGGCTGTTGTTGGCCAATATATGTGCTTTGTTGCGCCGATTGATGCTGCTGTGGTGTTTGTGTTAAGTTAGTTTTGTTAGCAGACTGTTGTTGTAAAGTTGCAGCAGCTGCTGTAGGAAGTGCAGAACTTTGTATCTTTTGTTGTTTCGTTGTTGCCTGTTGAGTAGCAGCAGTCATTAATGCGGTTGGTTGTTGCACTCCGCCTGATGTAGCTAATGCATTTGTGTTCATTTGATTGGTTGAAGGTGGTGTTACAACTTTAGTCGCGACCGCTGCGGTTTCTATTTTTTGTATTTGTAATTCATATGCCGTTGCAAAAGTAGTTGCGGTCCAACATAACTCGAGAGCATTTGTCGATGCGCGTACTAAACCAACTTTAACTGCATACAGTGGTTTGGTGACATCCAAATACCACAGATCTTTGCAGCATACTTGATTATTCCATGCTTTACGATATCCATCACGTCCAGACCATACGTACAAACGACTTTGTATACCCACCGCACAATGCCCAGCGCGCGCTCTCGGCACATCCTCATCAACCGTGTCGACTGTTACATTTTCCCAAGTCATTGTATCTAAATCTAATACGGCAAGTGTATTGGTACATTTCCACTCGCGCTCTGTAGTTGATTTGGAATCGTTTATCACTAATGGTACCCACCCACCAAATATATACATTTTGTTACATATCATTGTGGCGCTATGTAAAGAGCGTGGCAGTGGTGCATGTCCGCGCGTGCGCGGTTTTGACCATGTCATAGAATCGATATCCAAAAGCCATAGATCACCTAAACGGCATCCACTCATACCGCCGTATATTAATAAATTCAATTTATTTGTAGTTTTGCTTGTAAAGGCTACACCTGTATGTGATTCACGCGGTGGTGGACTCTCTCCATACGTTTTAGGTATGATCCACTTTCCGTTATGTGAATGTACACCACGCGTCTCTAGTATATACAAGTCATTCAAATATTTTGGTATATTATTTTTAGGATCATCAGATTCATTAGCTAATCCTCCGAAAAGATATATACGTTCACCTGCCATAGTAAAGCTATGACCTAAGCGTGGGCATGGTGCTGGCCCATTATCCGGCAAATCCGGATGCATTTTGCGCCATTCCCATTTTGCTGCTTGCAGTTCGTATAATTCGTTTGAATATTTTCCATATTCAATCATACCGCCAAATACAAACAGTCGTGTACCAACACACACAAAACCATAAGCCGCACAACCAGGTGGCACCTCGCCACGCATGGCTGGTACAAACCACTGGTTTGTTATAGAATTATATACATGCAACTCATCTACAATACCCTCATTACCACCACCAAATACCACCATTAATTCTTTTATGTTGATTGCGCGATGTCCATGCCGTGGACGTGGTTGTGGTCCAGACGGATTACCGAGTCGTTTCCAACGAAATCTTTTCACCCCATTCTTATCCTCTTCATTATAATTCTCCTTTTCTATTTCAACACTTCCGTGCACTGTATCATTATTGTTGTTGCCATTTCTTTCAGCAGGTACTATATCTTGTTGCTCTTGCTCGGTTTCATTATTATTTGTTATACTGGTACTTATAAAATCTGAAGATTCCATCATATTAAATTGGTAGTATACAGAATTTAATTGAATAGCAAAAAAATTAGCAAGTCCCACTGAAAGCGAAAAATTAAGATGGCAGCTACTATCAACGAGTAACGAGTTATTGGCGTATACACATTTTACATATTCACAATGCATCAGAATCAGTATTGTGAATGCATTCACAATTGCAGTCGATGCTGCCATTTTAGGGTAACCATGTATGTTAAATAATTAAAGCATTGATCATAAAAAAAATAATTTGTGCCTTGAATAGCACTTTTTATCAAGGGGGTCAACTGCCAATACCTGCCTAAAATGTTCAGAGATGTATCAAAAGGTGCGCTATCTTTGTTGGTGGTAATTCTTTACGACAGCATGACACTGCTAATACGCTACCAAAAATATCGAGAGAGGTGTCAAACGACGCGTCTTCACATCAGTATTAATAATCCGAAGGCGGAAAATAAAAATTTTAACTCGTTCAAAAGTTATTTACGAAAAAGCTAAAAAAAGACCCGGGGAACTCCGAAACCGGGTGTAGTATCTATAGTATTTTTGCGCAGAAAACCTTTCTGCATTGGCGGCTTTCGGCCGCGCTTATAAAAAATTACCCTGGGTGGGTCCAACACCGGTTTGGAGACCAAAACTATATCCGCACAAATGCAGTATCTGCCGTATCTACCGTCCTTTGCCAACTCATTAGTTTTTTCATTACGCATTACCTCGACTACGTATAGATGTACGCTTCATTCTGAGAGAAATCTCCCTAAGGTTTGTTTGACCCTATGATATTTCCAAATAAAGTGTTACACGATATTACTGCCTTATGCTTTCGCCTAGCTATACAAGTTTTATGCAACCTTCTTTTGACCTTCACCCAAAGCCCCGTCAAATGAGCAGTTTTTCGTGTAGATGAGTTTAACGCAATTTTCTGCATGATGCGCGTAGTTTTATGAAGAACGGCCATCTGACGAGAAAAAGGACCCAACTTCCAACTTTTGTTGCAAGCAAAGCATATGAAAAAAAATTTGACATTTGCGGGTGCTTTCACACTTTGCAAGTGAAATTATTTTTCCTACTAGTTGGTACTTTTCTAATATTTTTCTCAGCTAAAAACTGCAATTTAATAAATTAATTGGACACAATATGTAAGCAAGTATTTTTATTGTATAGTGGGAATGTTCATAACAGTGCTTCGCGAAATTTTGTATTTGAATGGGCAAGGCAAAATAAGTTTAAATTGCGAAGTCTGAAGTTCCTTGATATTTACAAACGCAATATCTTGCGTGATTGTGATGATGTTACTGGCATGCATAAGAATCCCTTGAACGCATCTCTATGAAAAAGTTTATTGTGGCTCGGCCTTAATGTTCACTAAAAAATATTGAAAAAATGCTGGAATAAGTAGTTTGTAAAATGTAATAAATTATAATAAAGAAAAAAAAAAAATTGTTTCATAATAACACGATAACACGAAATTTACTTAATCTTGAGCTAAAGAAAATTTTGGTTTGCGTTTTTGGAAAAAATTAAAAAATAAGGCGATTCAGGGTTTTGTGGATTTGGCCTTGGAAATATTGCAAGAGCAAATATAAACTACGGACCGTGAACAACTTGTACCCCCAGCGGGTGAGGGGGCTTAAACCATAACCGAGGCAGGTGTGCCTGTCGTAAGAGGCGAGTAAAATAGCAAATTGATTAAGAGGTTGTGTAGCGCAACACTTGTAAGGGTTGCCAGCACAATTTATAGCTTCTCCAAGCCAAGTGTCCACCTCATTTACCGGTAGCGAATCCTGCTTCTTTAACAGCCTAGGCTCTGGCGACCCCAAGTTTCTCGTGGAAATAGGGAGAGCGGGATGGCCTAGAAAGTTTCATGTGACCATACTAAGTCGTTCCCGAGATGGTCGGGCCAGTACCTTAATGGTGCTTGTTACCGGAACGTACCGGATCTGCATCAGGCCAAGAACCATCAATATCGAAAATACTTCTCAAAACCTTCAAGGAGTGTCCTTATCGCTAAAACAACAAAAAAATTTTTGCACATTTTGTTCGAGATTAACAGTTTCTGATATGCGATGACCGTGGTGTTCTGGTAACGTGCTCCGCCTACCACACCGAATGCTCTGGGTTCACACCCCGGGCAAAGCAACATCAAAATTTTAGAAATAAGGTTTTTCAACTAGAAGACAATTTTTCTAAGTGGGGTCGCCCCTCGGCAGTGTTTGGCAAGCACTCCGAGTGTATTTCTGCCATGAAAAGCTCTCAGTGAAAACTCATCTGCCTCGCAGATACCGTTTGGAGTCGGCATAAAGGTCCCGTCCGGCCAATTTGTAGGAAAAATTAAAAAGGAGCAGGGCGCAACTTGGAAGAGAAGCTCGGCCTAAAATATCTTCGGAGGTTATCGCGCCTTACATTGATTGATTGATTGATTGATATTTTGTGGATGTATTGTGTAAGCATAGTACATCAGTATGCAAATGCAATGTTGCATTTGCATAAAATCATGAACTACCCCTTAAAAAAATATTTGTGTGAACAATTTTTTTCGAACTGAAGGACGGATACACATAGAATTCTTGTTGCGTTGCTCCGCTTTGATGATTTGACAGCGCCATAAGCTAAAAGTATCTCAACTTTTTGCCTTGCTTTATATTACCAAAACTGCGGCCATATCTTGGGTTCAGCTGTCATATAAAACAATGCAACCATTGTTTATATATAGTTTGGCAGCTTAAATAGAGGTTATGTTGCGAATAGAGTGGAAGGCAGTGGACTAGGCAGTCGAATGCCATATAATGAAGGAATGGTGTTCGGAGTTTTTCAAAGTTAAAAAAAAAATGATAAAAGCTTTAATATAAATAAAACTATTGTTTTAATAACAACAAAAACGCCTTATATATTGTATAATATAATATATAATATAATAATGATTATCTCACTTTAAAATTTGAGTTAAATAATCTAAAGTTTTTTTTTTGAAACTGAGTCGAGAACTGTGCGTGTGAATGTGCGAATTTTCACCGATCAGCTGTTAGTTGCGCTACTTGGTAAAATTTACAATGAATGCAACGTTCGCAAATCCGGCTCACCATGGAAATAATTTGTAATGGCAACACTAATAATTAATGGTCCGTAACTAGCGAAATCGGCATTTGAGTATGTATACGCCCCAAACTCGCTACTCGCTTAGCAAAACTAGCACCGAGTAGATTGCCACTTTCATTGTGAACTCATTCAAGTTGCTAATATTTGAAAACAAAACGTTCACAATAGTAAACAGCAGCACCTGTTTAATCACTATTCGATTATTTAAATCATTTGCTCATTAGCGTTTTTCAAAGATTTTTGTGGACGACTGGTATATTGCATTATTTACATATTTTAAAATGTTTGCTTAACTGGCTGCTCAGATTTTATCATTAACTGGTTTTAGAAATCAATATTAATATGTAGTCTTATTTTCTATATACACATTAAAAAAAAGCTGATTTGAAACACAAATGGGCATTTAATGGCACTTCAATTTATTAACCGCGAGCAAAAAACAAACCTTTCTTCCATTCACTGCCCTGCAAAAATTGTTGGATTACGTGTTCCATTTTCTTCATGTTGGAGTACTCTAACAATACTCCTTTGCAATGCGTTTGCAGACCACCATCAGCCGAACATTACTCGTTTTTTAACGACCGTGATCACGACACAATGAGGATCGAACAGAGTTGCCAAAAGTAAAATCACCCCTATTCTGCATTTCGAATAAGTTCCCGTTCTACGCTCCGCTTAAATCGAAGTTGGCTATTCTGCATTACGACGGAATCGTAACGAGAAGAGGAATAGCAAATGATTTTTCGAAATCAGCTGTTTGTGCGGAATGTGTGAACTTTGGAACAAAATAAATGAAAGAAAATTTGTAAAAAACACTGAAAAACGTTAATATTTTATTATCCAAGACATTTTGTACAAAGAAAAGGAATGGAATATATTGCCGCCGTGTTATATTTTTTTGAGTGACGAGCTTTCATAATTGTTAGTGTGTTTTTGTCGTTCTTTTGTCCAATTCCCTGCCGTGGCCACCAGGTTTTGTTAAAACGGATTCCTTCACGAATATAGTTGCCATTTTCTGAATTGTATGGATGCTCATTTCATTGCAGTGGCCTAAAATACTTTATGAAGATTTATTTATTCTTTCCGCAAGGATTGTTTACGTTTTCGCTTCAACTTCCTCTACTCCAGCAGCTTGCTTTGGCATATAACTGAACCCAAGGAACAGACACAAATTAGAGCTGTCCATTATAATGCAAGCAATAGCCGCGGCATTATTTGTGGAGTTGGAAAGCAACGCCTACGAAAATGGCCAGGCGAGAATGGAAAGGCAAATATTGCGAGATTTGTGTAATCCATTTGAGATGAGTGACGAATTGTAAGAAATTTAACTTAAAAGTGGTAAAGTTTAATGACTTATTTTTATATTTAGGTTAAAAAAAAACTTTCGACTTAATAAGGATGCTTTCAAGTATGTGTTAGATACTTTTGCTGGGCAAATATGTCCAAGGACTTCGACATCGACATGTTGTTTTTGACCTGGAAACATAAAAAACAATCATCATCAAGCCTTTTACGTTTCTCAACATGTTTTACTTACATTTTTGCTAAAATTCTGTTATAAATTAATAAAAAAATAAAAAGAAAATATTTTTCCGCCAACTAATTTGCAACTTAGAAAAACGATCGAAATGCAGAATACACAAAATCGAACGTTTCGAAGTTGGATCGAAAGAGATTGGAAAACAGAATACCAAAATTGCCAAATCGAAAAAATTCCAATCCAAGTCGAAATGCAGAATAGGGCTGAATATTGCATACAAATAACTGATAATAAAATTGTACTATGGCAAATCTGATAAAATGCAACCGCGCACTGGTTTTATGTATACATACTCACCCCTATTCTGCATTTCGATTACGTTCCCGTTCTACGCTCCGCTTTAATCGAAGTTGGGTATTCTGCATTACGACGGAATCGTAACGAGAAGAGGAAGAGCAAATGATTTTTCGAAATCAGCTGTTTGTACGGAATGTGTGAATATTGGAACAAAATAAATTAAAGAAAATTTTTAAAAAACACTGAAAAACGTTTATATTTTATTATCCACGCCATTTTGTACAAAAAAAAAGCAATAGAGTATATTGCCGGAATGTTGTATTTTTTTGAGTGAAGTGCTTTCATAATTGTAAGTGTGTTTTTGTCGTTCTTTTGGCCAATTCCCTGCCGTGGCCACCAAGTTTTGTTAAAACGGATTCCTGCACGAATATAGTTGACATTTTCTGAATTTTATGGATGCTAATTTCATTGCGCTGGCCTAAAATACTTTATGAAGATTTATTTATTCCTTCCGCAAGGATTGTTTACGTTTTCACTTCACCTTCCTCTATCCGGCAGCTTGCTCTGGCATATAACTGGACCCAACGAACATACACAAATTATAGCTGTCTATTATAATGGAAGCAATAGCCGCGGCATTATTTGTATAGTTGGAAAGTAACGCATACGAAAATGGCCAGGCAAGAATGGAGAGGCAAATGTTGTGAGATTTTTGTAATCCATTTGAGATGAGTGACCAATTATAAGAAATTGAACTTAAAAGTGGTAAAGTTTATGACTTATTTTCTTATTTAGGTTCAAAAAAACTTTCGACTTAATAAGAATGCTTTCAAGTATGTGTTAGATACTTTTGCTGGGCAAATATGTCCAAGGACTTCGACATGTTGCTTTTGACCTGGAAACATATAAAAAACAATCATCATCAAGCCTTTTACGTTTCTCAACAAGTTTTACTTACATTTTTGTTAAAATTCTGTTATAAATTAATAAAAAAATAAAAAGGAAATATTTTTCCGCCAACTAATTTGCAACTTAGAAAAACGGAACTACGATCGAAATGCAGAATACACAAAATCGAACGATTCGAAGTTGGATCGAAAGAGATTGGAACACAGAATACCAACATTGCCAAATCGAAAAAAATTCCAATCCAAGTCGAAATGCAGAATAGGGCTGACTACAGTATAGAGTAAAGCGGCAATTACCCACCGACGTGTGCCGTACGTACGGACGTTTGCCGTACGAAACACGTTTCACCGAACCCTAATGCGGCAGTTACTCACGAACGTACATACCAAAAACGTGTCAGCTGACACGACCTATCTTATGAGTGTGCAATGTAAACCAAAAGTCATCGACGTGTAACGCCCGTACGTACGTAGCCCGGAACGCAGAAATCAAATCAATTTTGATTTTTTCCGTAAGGACGTGTCAGCTGATCGCTCTCTCACTAGACAGAGTTGCCTAGTAAACTTTTGTGCTCTAATTTTTGACCGTTTGCAGTTTTATGCAAAAACACCTAATTAAAGTTTGAAAAATTGTGAAAATAATTCGAAAATGTAAAAGTGCAGATTATAAATATGTAATCTATTTATATTTATTTAATATTAATTCCAGCCTTTTACAACATCAAAACCTAAATTGGAAAAATTTGATGTTTCCATAAGCACTATACAAGAAACGAGAGGAAATTAATTTCACGTGCAAAATGTGAAAGCACCCTAAGCTAAAGCAAATATCAAATTCTTCTTCTTATGCTTTGCGTGCACCAAAAGTTTGAAGATGGCTACTTTTTCTTGTCAGATGGCGCTAGTGTAGCTCGATCTGCCGTTCTCCATAAAAATACATAAACTCATAATCCATAAGATGGTGATAAACGCATCTAAATGAAAAACTGCTTACGTGGTGGGGCTTTTGCATATTGCTTGTAAGCAAAAAAATTGGCAAGTTTTTTGTAAATCCGCTTAAACCAGCGCAGAGGTGGAACGTGGTCCCGATGGCGTCAACTAGTACTATAGACAAACGTTTTTTAAGTTATTTAAAAAGTTATAATGCAAATTAAATATTGACCCTGACAAACGGCACTAATGTGCATTTAGACAGCTTATTTTGAAGGTTTTCAAGATAAAAAAACTACCATTTTGACCTTATATTTTGGACTCTTGCGGAATAAAACAAGCTCTCAGAAGTCTTATTATTGATTTTTTCATGTCGTAAAGTTTTGTTTGATCAAGAACTCAATCAAACTAAACAAATTACATGTTTTTTTTCTTAATCGAGCAGCAGTATGCAATAAAAAATTAGATTCGTTTGAAACAAAAACAATTTGTGTTGTACATCTTAACACAACTGTTACATATGATACTTCAACCAACTCAAAACACTTCTTTATTTAAAAAAAATATCCTCAGCATATTGGAACGTGTAAAGTATCATCTGAAAGGCAAGATTAAAACCTGTTACACATCTAACCGACAGCTGAGAAACATATTTCAGACTCAGACAGTAGATTATAAAACATACCTAAAACCACGATCAGATCACTGCGATTTGTAACGTCTAAAGAAGGCTGTACTGTACCAGAAAAATAGGATTTCCTTTGAATTATGCCTGGTTTTTCAGTGCAAATTTAAACTCTAGTTAAAGTTGACTAGAGTTTAACCATGCCACTTTGCTCGATAACATACAATATTGCTGCTCATCTCAGTTTAAGCGGACGAAGTGGCAGGGTTAAACTCTAGTCAACTTTAAGCTGGAGTCATTGGTGCTGTATGTCGTATCGCTGTATCCGTATCCCTAACGTAATCAGCTGTTTATCGTTACGACGGTAAACCAAAACCCAATTGGGTGGCTACGATACGGTTACAACTTTAGCGGCACCAATAATCGATTGCATTGATTCTCATAAGGTTGGTCGAATCAGCTGTTAAAAGGTTACCGATACGGTTACCGATAAAGCACCAATGTCTCCAGCTTTAACTGTGCCGCGGCACAATGACATTATTCATATAGATGCTTAGCACAAGCTTATGCATTCCAATGACATCGTCACAATCAACCAAGGTGTTGCGTTTGTAAATATGAAGGAACTTTAAGCCGGACTCATTGGTGCCGTATGTCGTATCGCTGTATCCGTATCCCTAACATAATCAGCTGTTTATCGTTACGACGGTAAAGCTGGAGTCATTGGTGCCGTATGTCGTATCGCTGTATCCGTATCCCTAACGTAATCAGCTGTTTATCGTTACGACGGTAAACCAAAACCCAATTGGTTGGCTACGATACGGATACGAGTTTAGCGGCACCGTAGCCAACCAATTGGGTTTTGGTTTACCGTCGTAACGATAAACAGCTGATTACGTTAGGGATACGGATACAGCGATACGACATACGGCACCAAGGACACCGGCTTAAACCAAAACCCAATTGGTTGGCTACGATACGGTTACGACCTTAAGCGCCAAATACACGACACGAACATTTCCGCGCACATTCCCGTTATGTCATGTTTCTGCGACCTTTTCTGTCGTGCATGGTGGTGTTTGCAGTTCGCGCAAATGTTCGCCAAAAATCAAAATATTTTAATTTTTGGCGAACATTTCCGCAAACTGTTCGTGCGTGTATGGCGAAATAGCTCATAATCGTAGTAATTTCTGAACGGAACAGACGTGCGCGGAAAAGTAAAATGGACAATAAAAAATTTCTGAGTGAATTTATTGAAATGTATAAATTTTTTTTACGCTTAATTGCCACAGCGAGCAATATTGCTGCAGCACAATTGTTGTCCGTATTCATCGCTGTCTGAAAGAGAACTAATGTTCGGCCAAAAGTTCGTATGGTGTATGGCCAAATCTGCGAACAAGATTGCTGAAAGTTCGCGGAAATGTTCGTGTCGTGTATTTGGCGCTTTAGCGGCACCAATAATCGATTGCATTGGTTCTCATAAGGTTGGTCGAATCAGCTGTTATAAGGTTACCGATACGGTTACCAATAAAGCACCAATGTCTCCAGCTTTAGACTTGGCAATTGAAGTTTATTTCGCCTTGCTCATTCACATACAAAATTTCGCGAAGCACTGGTATGTATATGAATGTATATCCCTATACAACAAAAATACTTGCTGACATATTTTGTGTCGTATTCATTTATTATATTGCAGTTTTACTTGCGAAAAATGTTATAAAAGTTACCAACGAGTGGGAAAAATAATTGCACTTGCAAAGTATGCCAACACCCTTAGCCAAAGCAAATGACAAACTCTTCTTCCCATGCTTTGCTTGTAACAAAATTTGTGAGTTGGCTACTTTTCCATGTCAGATGGCGCTAGTATTGCTCATTCTACCGTTATCCATAAAAATACGTGCAATCTACTCATAAAGCATAAGCTTGTGTTAAACGCATCTATATGAAAATTGTCATTCCGCTGCGGCCTTAAAAATTAGAAATTGCAAAAATAAAGGAAATTACAAGAAAAGCCGAAATCGCGGATTTTAATAAATAATCAATTTAGCAACTTTTTTAAAATTTTACGTAAAATAACTGAGAATACATTTGTTTGCTGCATTCACTCAACGTGTTTATAACCATACAATAGTCTTGTTTTTTAGTCTTTAGAGGTCGCCCACAAATACCCGGTTTGTCTAATTTTCGTCGGCTCCCGGATTGTTGGATAGTAAGAAAACGCCATTTTGGGCGGCCTCGGCCGACTTCTAGTCACCAATCAAAAATACTCAAAGATTCCCGCATGAGGATATCACCGAGTAGCGAGTGGGGATGATGACTATTTTGAACATAGCATATATCCATTGTGAGCTTATTAGTATGCAACATTTTTCCGACTTGTTTAGAAAGTACAATTATTGATTTAACTATTTCTGTTACCAAAACTTGACTGATGGCCGCGTCACAATCAATTTTCTCATGTTCATGAGATTTGATGACGTGTTTGTATATATAAACATAAAAAGTGTTGGATTACGTGTTCCATCTTCTTCATGTTGGAGTACTCTAACAATACCCTTCATGTTGGAGTACTCTATCAATACCCTTTGCATTGCGTTTGGGGACCATTGTGAATGATGACAAAGTGTGATCTCTTCTGCATAAACGTCAAAATTCCAAAGTGATTGGATCACCTGATTCGTATTTGACTATCGCTGTCTCATTCTGTATCTCTTTCTATCACCCGCTGAAGATAGGCGCCGCCATATTGAACAGCCTGTCAAAACGCTGAAAAGTAGCCATATTCAACAGCCTGTCAGGCAGTTGACAGATAAGAGATCACACTTGCGGACCACCATCAGCCGATCATTGCTCGTTTTTTAACGACAGTGATTACGACACGATGACGATCGAACAGAGTTGCCAAAAGTAAAATATTGCATGCAAATAACTAATAATAAAATTTTACTTCGGCAACTCTGATAAAATTCAACAGCGCACTGGTTTTATGTATACATACTAAAGTATGTATAGAGAAATATTAGTTTCTTTATTGACGCAAATGCTAAATAACGTAAGAATATTCGTAGTATAAAAAATAAAAGTTGTATTGCCCCTCTTCATTTACTTTCATTTTAAATTAAATTCACTTCGATAATTCTTTCCGACACAATTCCTCTTTAGCACTTTGGCATATGATCCTCTGTGGGTGCTCCATGGAGTACTACAGTGAAAGTACTTTGGAAAGTACTCTCACGTATGTACTCTATGGATACTCACAAACAAAGCGAGAGTGGGATCACCTACTCCTCTACTAGGACATCGCAATGTTAATTGGAGCACATATTTTGTATGGATACAGATTAGATTTGGAGCAGTCCTATACTCCCAAAGGAGTATTCTTTACATTATTTATAGAGTACTCGCGTTTTTTGAAGGGTTGTTTCGGCTTGCCCATTCATATAAAAACTTCTGCGCGGCGCGGCCATGTTGGAAGCGCAGTGTAGTGCAGCTCAGTGCGGCCTTGGTTTAAGTATAAACGAACTTCAGACCTGGCAAATAAATATTACTTCGCCTTGCCCTTTCACATACAAAATTTCGCGAAGCAGTGTGATAAACATTCTCACTATACAAGAAAAATACTTTTATATTCGTTAGTTGAATTACAGTTTTTAACTATGAAAATTTTTTTAAAAAGTACCAACAAGAGCGAAAAATAATATCACATGCAAAATGTGAAAGCACCCTTAGCCAAATCCAATTTAAAATTCTTCTCCTTATGCTTTGCTTGCAACAAAAGTTGGTAGATGGCTACTTTTTCATGTCAGATGGCGCTACTGTCACTTGATCTGCCGTTCATCATAAAAATACGTGCAATCTACTCAAAATGCATAGGAGTGTGTTAAACGCATCTACATGAAAAACTGCTTACGTGACGGGGCTTTTTACGAGCAGAGGCTGAAAATTGTTCTCATTCAAGCGATAACTATGCTATAACTTGGATCCATGACGAGTGCATTTGTCATGAGTTCACATATGTCTTTAATCCGATCCACCATTTCAGAGCTATTGTGATTAAAAATGAATTTTGATCGCGGATCGTAAAGCTTAACACGGGCCCGGGATTGTTTGGTTAAATTACTTAGGCCCACTTGCAGAACGGCAAGTTAACTTTTTAACTTACTCTCTGCCAACCGGAGCCAATTGGTCACACCAAGGGAGTTTAAATCGTTTTCCACTTGGTCCTTCCAACGGAGTGGGGGCCGCCCTCTATTTACTCCATCATCATCGATTGCGAGATTGGGTTCGTCATCTCTGTGCGGTAAATCGTTGTCTCCATTTAGGAGAGCAGAAAAGTGTTCCCTCCATAATCTAAGTACTCCCTGGACATCAGCTACAAGGTCGCCGTTTTCATTCTTACAGGAGTTTGCCGCGGTCTTAAAACTTTCCGTCTGTCGCCGAATGTTTGGTAAAATTTTCGGGCGTTATTCCTGGTGGCTAGCAGCTCAAGCTCCTCGTACTCACGAATTTCTGCCTCTGCTTTTTTCTTCCTGAAAAGGCGTCGCGCTTCCCTTTTTAACTCACGGTAGCGTTCACGCACTCCTCTTGTTGCGCTCGCTTTTAACGTAAATCTGTAGGCAGCGTCTTTTCTTTCGGTTGCAACGCGGCATTCTCATCGTACCAGTTGTTTTTTGTGGCCGCCGGTAACCAAATTTTTCCTCGGCGGCAGTACGAAGTGCTTTGGAGATATGCTCCCACTGCTCCTGTATTCCTTCAGGCTGAGTTGTGCTCTCAGAGAGCAGGTGTGAGAGTCGAGTTGCGAAATCATTGACAGTCCGTTGCGATTTCAGCCTTTCGACGTCTAGCCGTCCTTGTGTTTTTTGTTCCTTGGTTTTAGCCGCGCTGAGGCGGGTGCGCATATTGGCTGCGACGAGATAATGGTCCGAGTCGATGTTAGGTCCTCGGATCGTGCGCACATCTAAAACACTAGAGGCATGCCATGCGTCTATCACAACGTGATCGATTTGATTGCGAGTATTTTTATATCAAGGGAAAGCCATGTAGCTTGATGTATATTTTTATGCATGAACCTCGTTCTGGATATGACCATGTTTCGAGCACCGGCAAAGTAAATCAGCCTCAGTTCATTAGGAAAAGTTTCATTGTGTAGGCTGAACTTTCCGACTGTAGGGTCAAAAACACCTTCTTTGCCTACCCTGGCGTTAAAGTCGCCAAGCACGACTTTTATATCATGGCGGGGGCAGCGCTCGTATGTGCGTTCTAATTGTTCATAAAAAGCGTCTTTCACCTCCTAGTCCCTCTCCTCTGTCGGCGCAAGGGCGCAGATGAACGTTACATTAAAAAATTTTGCTTTTATTCGGATAGCGACGAGACCATTGTTTACTATATAGTTTGGCAGCTTAAGTAGAGGTTATGTTGCGAATAGGGTGGAAGGCAGTGGACTAGGCAGTCGAATGTCATATAATGAAGGAATGGTGTTCGGAGTTTTTTCAAAGTTAAAAAAAAAAATGATAAAAGCTTTAATAAAAATAAAACTATTGGTTTAATAACAATAAAAACGCCTTATATATTCTATATACACAAAATTCTTAAGGATTGTCTCACTTTAAAATTTGAGTTAAATAATCTAAAGTTTGTTTTTGAAACTGAGTCGAGAACTGTGCGTGTGAATGTGCGAATTTTCACCGATCAGCTGTTAGTTGCGCTACTTGGTAAAATTTACAATGGACGAGACGTTCGTCCACAGGCGTGAACGCCAATACTTGGCGACAAAGTCTCTCTCCACCACGAATCCGACGCCGAAACTTCGCTTATTTGTATGGCTACTCCAATAGATGTCACAATATTTAATCTTCTTTCTTCCTTGCTTCGTCCAACGCATAAATTAACCTGCATAAAAGAAATGCATAGAAAAATTGATATCCATCGGAACAGTGGCTATATTTTGCACGCGTTTTTTATAAATTTACCCAAATCTGCCCCTCGATTCCCAACCAAGTTCATTGTCTTGCGGGCGTGTTGGCGAAAGCGAAAATATCTAATTAAGCTAGGTTTTAATTTAACCAGTAATGATTAAATCGGCCCTTGGCGATCATTTGCGATAAAGGAGTTCAAGATTTATAAACTATCTATAGCATTTACCTTCAAAAAGAGTCCTCAAAATGAGAATATTGATTAATTACACAAAACAAGAGCATGTGTTGGTGGGTTAGGGGCTTAGAATATACCCGCGGCAGGTATGCCTTGCAAGCACAATTTATAGGTTCTCCAACCCAATCGTCAACCTCACCTACACGTAGCGAATCCTGTTCCTTTAGCATCCGAGGCTCTGGTGACCCCAAGTTCCATGGAACTAGGGAGTGTGGGGAGGGATGGCCTAGAAGGTTCAATGTGGTCATATTAAATTGTTACCGAGAGGGTCGGGCATGTACCTCAATGCTGTTTGTTACAGGAACGTACAAGATTTATATCGGATTTATATCCGGAAAAGGACCGGCAGCATCGATAACACTTCCCAAACCTTCGGGCTTTCCTAGCAAAATTACGTGCATCAGGGTGTCAGTAAAACGAAAGCGACGCAAATTTTTTATACTCAGTTGAGCAGAGCTCACAGAGTATAATAACTTTGATTGGATAACGGTTGGTTGTACAGGTATAAAGGAATCGAGATAGATATAGACTTCCATATATCAAAATCATCAGTATCGAAAAAAAATTTGATTTAACCATGTCCGTCCGTCCGTTAACACGATAAATTGAGTAAATTTTGAGGTATCTTGATGAAATTTGGTATGTAGGTTTCTGGGCACTCATCACAGATCGCTATTTAAAATGACCGAAATCGGACGCCCACTTTTTCGATATCGAAAACTTCGAAAAACCCAAAAGGTGCGATAATTCATTACCAAAGACGGATAAAGCGATGAAACTTGGTAGATGAGTTGAACTTATGACGCAGAATAGAAAGTTAGTAAAATTTTGGACAGTGGGCGTGGCACCGCCCACTTTTAAAAGAAGGTAATTTAAAAGTTTTGCAAGCTGTAATTTGGCAGTTGTTGAAGATATCATGATGAATTTTGGCAGGAACGTTACTCCTATTACTATATAAATGCTTAATAAAAATTTGCAAAATCGGAGAACGACCACGCCCACTTAAAAAAAATTTATTTAAAGTAAAATTTTAACAAAAAAGTTAATAACTTTACAGCATATAAGTAAATTATGTCAACATTCAACTCCAGTAATGATATGGTGCAATAAAACACAAAAATTAAAGAAAATTTCAAAATGGGCGTGGCTCCGCCCTTTTTAATTTAATTTGTCTAGGATACTTTTAATGCCATAAGTCGAACAAAAATTTACCAATCCTTGTGAAATTTAGTAGGGGTTTAGATTCTAGGACGATAACTGTTTTCTGTGAAAAAGGGGGAAATCGGTTGAAGCTACGCCCAGTTTCTATACACAGTCGACCGTCTGTCCTTTCGCTCGGCCGTTAACACGATAACTTGAGCAAAAATCGATATATCTTTACTAAACTCAGTTCACATACTTATCTGAACTCACTTTGTATTGGTATAAAAAATGGCCGAGATCCGACAATGACCACGCCCACTTTTTCGATTTCGAAAATTATGGAAAATGAAAAAAATGCCATAATTCTATACCAAATACGAAAAAAGGATGAAACATGGTAATTGGATTGGCTTATTGACGGAAAATATAACTTTAGAAAAAAACTTTGTAAAATGGGTGTGACACCTACCATATTAAGTAGAAGAATTAAAAAGGAATTAAAAAGGTCTGCAGGGCGAAATCAAAAGCCATTGGAATCATGGCAGGAATACTGTTCGTGGTATTATATATATAAATAAATTAGCGGTACCCGATAGATGATGTTCTGGGTCACCCTGGTTCACATTTTGGTCGACATCTCGAAAACGCCTTCACATATACAACTACAACCACTCCCTTTTAAAACCCTCATTAATACCTTTAATTTGATACCCATATCGTACAAACAAATTCTAGAGTCACCCCTGGTCCACCTTTATGGCGATATCTCGAAAAGGCGTCCACCTATAGAACTAAGGCCCACTCCCTATTAAAATACTCATTAAAAACTTTCGTTTGATACCCATATCGTACAAACAAATTCTAGAGTCACCCCTTGTCCACCCTTATGGCGATATTTCGAAAAGGCGTCCACCTATAGAACTAAGGCCCACTCCCTTTTAAAATACTCATTATCACCTTTCGTTTGATACCCATATCGTACAAACAAATTCTAGAGTCACCCCTGGTCCACCTTTATGGCGATATCTCGAAAAGGCGTCCACCTATAGAACTAAGGCCCACTCCCTATTAAAATACTTATTAAAAACTTTCGTTTGATACCCATATCGTACAAACAAATTCTACAGTCAGCCCTGGTCCACCTTTATGGCGATATCCCTAAATGGCGTCCACCTATAGAACTATGGCACACCCCCTCTTAAAACACTCTTTAATACCTTCCATTTGATACACATGTCATACAAACACATTTCAGGGTTACCCTAGGCTCATTTTCCTACATGGTGATTTTCCCTTATTTTGTCTCCATAGCTCTCAGCTGAGTATGTAATATTCGGTTACACCCGAACTTAGCCTTCCTTACTTGTTTTGATTTGACTTTCTTTCGTACGGCGTTTTGGCTAGAACTTGCTTTGCTATCACCTAGTAGATTCGTCTTGGTTTCGTGTTTTCTGATTAGAGGATATTCAGGTAAAATTTTAGAATTGGAGCACCTAAGATACCTGTCAATCTTGGTCCTAAAGATGCAAATTATAGCCTTCGAACGGGAGTTTTGAGCGCACTAGCAGTGCAGCGAGCATTCTATGTCTGCACATATCCACAAATTATATAGTCATTTCTAGGTTTGGCGCAGTTATTGTGTTTTGATGCTTTGCGTTACTTTTCATAAGTAACCATATATCTTGGTGGACAGACGCTGACAACGTAAGAAAATCCGTCAGTGCCCTACCTACTAAATCTCGTTTTCTTTCTGCCTAGACCAGGGTTTTGAAACTGCCGTGGTGTAGTGGTACCGTAGTCGCTAACCACCTCGAAAATCCTGTGTTCAAGGCAAAAACAACATCAACAAGTAAAGTTGTCTAAGTTCGGGTGTAACCGAACATTATATACTCAGGGTGAACTTCAATTGTACATTTAATTTCAGATAAATTACTTTTCTATATAACAAGTGGCACCTCCCGTTTAAAAGAAAAATGTCTCCCCATTTCCTCTTACAGTAAAACTTGATAAGTGAAATATCATTGATTCAAAACTATTTTTTGCTAAGTTATAGCTTATTATTCCAGTCTACGACCCTTTTAAAAATCTTTTATATAAAAGTGGGCGTGGTCCTTAACCGATCTCGTCCATTTTTTCTAGAAATATTTCCTGCTATAGGGAACATTTTTGTACCCAATTTTATTACGATGCGTTAATTTTTCTTCGAATTATGGCTCCCGAAACATAGAAAATTGTTTAGTCATAAAAGGGGCAGTGCCACGCCCATTTCTGAAAATGTTTTCCTATTTATTGTTATAAATACACTTGGGAAATGAAATACCATTGATATAAAGCTCCCTTTTGCAAAGATATAGCTTATTTTATTCGTCCACGACCCCTTTAAAAATCTTTTGTATAAAAGTGGGCGTGGTCCTTAACCGATTTCGTTAATTTTTCTTCAAAGCATTCCTTACAGTAAAGGCAACCTCTCTGTCGAATTTTGTTACGATACGTTCAACGATTTTTGATTTATGATTAATAATATTTGTAAAATTGATTTTATCGCAAGCGGGCGGGCCACGCCCATTTAAAAACTTTTTTTTTTTAATTTTATCAAGAGTCTCAATATTAGTCCACACGTCAAATTTCAACAGCTAGGTCTATTATTTACAAATAATCAGGTTTTTTGTGTTTTCCAAAATGTTATATATATAAAAAGTGGGCGCCGTTATCAGCCGATTTCGCTCATTTTCAATACCAATCTATTTTGGGTCAAGATAAGCTAGTGTACCAAATTTGGTGTATATATCTCAATATTTACTCAAGTTATCGTGTTAACGGACAGACGAACGGACGGACATGGCTCAATCAAATTTTTTTCGATACTGATGATTTTCATATATGGAAGTCTATATCTATCTCGATTCCTTTATACCTGTACAAGCAACCGTTACCCAATCAAAGTTAATATACTCAGTGTACAAAGCACTCTGAGTATAAAAATACGGTAGGAAAAGTTTTTAGCTCCTAAGTAGTGCTTTAGCAAACACTCTGCGTGTATTTCTGACATGAAATGCTTCTCAGTGAAAATTCATCTCCGGTTCGGTGTCGTCATAAAACATATAAGTTTTGTCCCGCCAATTTGTATGAATGATTAAATTGGAAGAGGATCTCGGTAGAGATCTTTGTGGAAGTATATAACGTCTTGTATTTTTTCTTCTATTTTCGATTCACGATAATGCTGACACACGTCTCGGTTGGCGTCTGTACCAATTGGTGCCTTACTTTTATCAGACTATACATCACATTCCTGATCGTACAAAAGAACTCCTAGCCAAAATGTGTAAATTGCAAGCACAATTAAAGTACTAAAATGGGATAACAATTATTTTATCCACACACAGTGGTAATGCGAACATGCTGGCTAAAGCTGATGGAGATTCCCCAAAAAGCTATTTTCAAATTGATTTGCACTTTCAGTATCGAAGGAGTTTGTTTACAACAATATCAAGTACCTATGTACAGAAAAGCCAATAAACAAATGCAATTAGCAGTGGCGGATCGTGAGCTTGGCTGTAGGGGGAAATGGTATCAAAAAGTTTCATAAATTTTGTTTTATTTTTATAAAAGCGGCATTATGTATAAATTGCCATGTATCGTGAAATGCCAAAATTTTGTGCCTACTGCTATTTTCATGCTCAAGAAAAATGCAAAATTTTTCTTGAATGTTTGCTTTTGATCTGCGTACAGCGCTTAATAATATCAAAATGTAAGCTTTCGATTTCAAATTATTTTCGAAAGTATGTATGTATTCTGTTTTTAAATACTTTTTGTATTTTTTATTTGGTACTTTTATCAGCACTGGGTGTGTACATTTCATACTTATATAATTTAAAAAAACAATTTTATAATAAAAAATAAAATAAATGTAAGGCGCGATAACCTCCGAAGAGATCTAAGGCCGAGCTTCTCTTCCAATTTGCGTCGTGCTCCTCTTGATTTTCCCTACAAATTGGCCGGACGGGACCTACATGTTTTATGCCGACTCCGAACGGCATCTGCAAAGCAGATGAGTTTTCACTGAGAGCTTTTCATGGCAGAAATACACCCGGAGTGCTTGCCAAACACTGCCGAGGGGCGACCCCGCTTAGAAACATTTTCTTCTAATTGAAAAATCTTATTTCTAAAATTTTGATGTTGCTCTGCCCGGGAGTTGAACCCAGGGCATACGGTGTGATAGGCGGAGCACGCTACCATCACACCACGGTGTTTTATAAAAATAATGTAAATAAATGTTATGTTTAATTAAGCACAGGGTGAAAATTTCTGAAAGTGATCACCGAAAAACGTCATAATTTATTTTAGAGCAACAAAGGTATTATTTGGTAGCTATCGATAATACAAACAAATGCTCGTCTTCGATTTTTCCAAAAAAGACTGTATCCTTAATTATAGCCATTTGAATTTTCTTTGTCCTTTTTCTTTTAAAGTTGAATAGCAGCCGATAGGTGTGTGACAATTCGGTAAAAGTCTAGTTGAGGGGTCGACTGCTAATACGCTACCAAAAATATCGAAAGAGGTGTCATACGACGCGTATTGACGACCTCAGTATTAATAATCCGAAGGCGGAAAAGAAAGATTTTAACTCGTGCAAAAGATATTAAACAAAAACCGAAAAATGACCCGCGGGTCCCTCCGAAACCGGGGGTGGTATCTATAGTATTTTTGTGCAGACCACCTTTCTGCATTGGTGGCCTTCGGCTGCGGTTATAAAAAATTACCCTGGTTGGGCCCAACACCGGTTTGGAGACGAAAACTATATCCACGCAAAACACTTATGTTCACGATTATTTTTGTGGGTACAAAAACATTACAACAACCACATGAAAATAGCCAACTTCAACTGCAAATATCTCCCGGCAGAGATACAATTTTTCTTTTCCGCCTTCGGATTATTGTTGTGGAGGTCAATACGCGTCTTTTGACACCCCTATCGATATTTTTGGTAGCGTATTAGCAGTCGACCCCTCAACTAGACTTTTACCGACAATTCAAACACCAATTTGCTTGTAATTAAAAACTCTTTAAAAGCACATTTTTTATTTCTGTGAAATAAATTTCTATTTTTAAAATTGTTGCAAAAACCGAGCAAAAAAAATTGTTCCGAAGCACGTTTTTGCACGCAAGGAAAACCACGTACGCAAAATTTTACTCTCTATGATATTCCGTTGAGAAAAAAATGGCCCGCAGTATTTATGCTAGATATTTTCATTTGCACACCTTGGACTTGAAGATTTTCCATACAAAATTTTATTGTTCAAATACTTTAAGTATTGAACATTTGAATATTTGTTTTCTTTGGATATTTCATTTTCGTTCTGTAAAGTATTTGAAAAATCAAATAAAATTTTGCATGGAAAATTTTTAAGTCCAAGGCAGGCATGCTTAACCAACGAAACGATATCATTTCGTTACGATAATCAACGTTAATAAACGAAACGAAGTCATTTCGTTTCGTTTATTAACGTTAAGATCGTCAAATTAACGAAATGATTTCGTTTCGTTTTCTGCCATATCAAAACGAAATCAAATCGTTTATGTTGATTATTAATTTCAAACTATGCTGGCAAAGCTGATTGATGGCGGAGTCATTAAAGGTGAAAGCATTAGCCAAGCTGATTGCAACTTTTCTCATGAATTTTGACAGTACGAACATTTCTCAGAGTATTTTTGACATTACCACCAACGAATTACACAAACAAATTACATAGAGTTTGTGTGTGTATGTGCGCTCGTTGTTGCCACCTTACGGCTTCACCATGGCTATAGCATTGCCAGCACAATTCAAGCATAAAGTATCACGTTTTCGTTAACGTTTTTAACGTTAACGAAAGCTTTTCGTTTCGGTTAAAAACGAGATACAATTTATCTTGATAATTTCTTTATCGATAATATTTCGAAGTGTTTCAACGGAAACGGTGGAAATTTTTTGATAAACGATTAGCTTAACGTTAAGGTGCATCCCTGGTCCAAGGTGTGCAAATGAAAATATCTAGCATCAATACTGCGGGCCATTTTTTTCTCAACGGAGTATCATAGAGAGTAAAATTTTGCGTATGTGGTTTTCCTTGGGTGCAAAAATGTGCTCCAGAACAATTTTTTTTGCTCGGTTTTTGCAACAATTTTAAAAATAGAAATTTATTTCACAGAAATAAAAAATGTGCTTTTAAAGAGTTTTTAATTATAAGCAAATTGGTGTTTGAATTGTCAAAATCGGTGAATCCTATATAGGATGCTACTCAACTTCAAAAGAAAGAGGAAAAAAAACTCAAATGACAATTATTAAAGACGCAATTTTTTTTTGGAAAAATCGAAGATAAGCATTTTTTTGTATTGTCGGCAGCTATCAAATAATACTTCTGTTGCTCAATTATCACGTTTTTAAGTGATCCGTTTCAGAAATTTTCACTCAAAATGAAACACGCACTATAAAACCATCCTATGTCCTCCCTGATTCGCGAATCGTTCGACGATCGATTGTTCAATTGAATTTATTAATTCAAAATACAACAAGTAAGGAAGGTTAAGTTCGGGTGTAACCGAACATTACATACTCAGTTGAGAGCTATGGTGACAAAATAAGGAAAATAACCATGTAGGAAAATGAACCTAGGGTAACCCTGGAATGTGTTTGTATGACATGTGTATCAAATGGAAAGTATTAAAGAGTATTTTAAGAGGGAATGGGCCATAGTTCTATAGGTGGACGCCAATCAGGGATACCGCCATAAAGGTGGACCAGGGCTGACTCTAGAATTTGTTTGTACGATATGGGAAATGGAAGATGTTAATGAGTATTTTAAAAGGGCGTGGGCCTTAGTTCTATAGGTGGACGCCTTTTCGAGATATCGCGATAAAGGTGGACCAGGGGTGACTCTAGAATTTCTTTGTACGATATGGATATCAAATGAAAGGCGTTAATGAGTATTTTAAAAGGGAGTGGGCCTTAGTTCTATAGGGTGACTCTAGACTTTGCTTGTACGATATGGGTATCAAATGAAAAGTGTTAATGAGTATTTTAAAAGGGAATAGGCCTCAGCTCTATACATGGATGCCTTTTCGAGATATCGCCAGGGGTGACTCTATAATGTGTTTGTTCGATATGGGTATCAAATTAAAGGTGTTAACGAGTATTTTAAAAGGGAGTAGCCCAAATTGTATATGTGAAGGCGTTTTCGAGATATCGAGCAAAATGTGGACCAGGGTGACCCAGAACATCATCTGTCGGGTACCGCTAATTTATTTATATATGTAATAACACGAACAGTATTCCTGCCAAGATTCCAAGGGCTCTTGATTTCGCCCTGAAGAACTTTTTCATTTTCTTCTACTTAATATGGTAGGAGTCACACCCATTTTACAAAGTTTTTTTCTAAAGTTGTATTTTGAGTCAATAAACCAATCCAATTACCATGTTTCATCCCTTTTTTCGTATTTGGTATAGAATTATGGCATTTTTTAATTTTTCGTAATTTTCGATATCAAAAAAGTGGGCGTGGTCATAGTCGGATTTCGGCCATTTTTATACCAATACAAAGTGAGTTCAGATAAGTACGTGAACTGAGTTTAGTAAAGATATATAGATTTTTGCTCAAGTTATCGTGTTAACGGCCGAGCGGAAGAACAGACGGCCGATAAAAACTGGGCGTGGCTTCAATCGATTTCGCCCTTTTTCCCAGAAAACAGTTATCGTCCTAGAATCTAAGCCCCTACCAAATTTCACAAGGATTTATAAATTTCTGTTCGACTTATGGCATTAAAAGTATCCTAGACAAATTAAATGAAAAAGGGCGGAGCCACGCCCATTTTGAAATTTTCTTTGATTTTTGTATTTTGTTGCACCATATCATTACTGGAGTTGAATGTTGACATAATTTACTTATATACTGTACATATACATATTACATTTTTTGTTAAAATTTGACTTTAAACATTTTTTTTTTTAAAGTGGGCGTGCTAATTTGTATTAAGCATACATATAGTAATAGGCCAAATTTGATCATGCTATCTTCAACGACTGCCAAATTACAGCTTGCAAAAGTTTTAAATTACCTTCTTTTAAAAGGGGGCGGTGCCACGCCTATTGTTCAAAATTTTATTAATTTTCTATTCTGTGTCATAAGTTCAACTCACCTACCAAGTTTCATCGCTTTATCCGTCTTTGGTAATGAATTATCGCACTTTTCGGTTTTTCGAAATTTTCGATATCGAAAAAGTGGGCGTGGGTATAGTCCGATATCGTTCATTTTAAATAGCGATCTGTGATGAGTACCCAGGAATCTACACACCAAATTTCATCAAGATACCTCAAAATTTACTCAAGCTATCGTGTTAACGGGCGGACGGACGGAGGGACATGGCTCAATCAAATTTTTTTTCGATACTGATGATTTTGATATATGGAAGTCTATATCTATCTCGATTCCTTTATACCTGTACAACCAACCGTTATCCAATCAAAGTTAATATACTCTGTGAGCTCTGCTCAACTGAGTATACAAATTAATCACAGACCGGAAAAATAAAACAAATTAATATATCTTACTGAGAAAGCCCTTTTTTTTCAGATATCTGTTGCTAGCCGTGATAAACCGAATTGGTTTTGCTGGTTAACCGTTAAATGCAATCTATGCTATCACGCATTTAACGATGCGTGCGCCACCTATAGGAAATTTTTACATATATATTATTATTACATTTTCGTTGTATACTGAATCTTGTAATGTATTCCCCTGGCGGAATTTTCCCTAATACAGGTTATCGCCATTAAGTGCTGAGGCGTAAGTATTCCAATTAAAACGCCTATAACTCCATTAAGATAACTCATACAAAGATAGCAAAAAGCAATTAAATTGGACAAAAAACCGATTCAATAAAATGAATAAATATATTTTTATGAACGGAAAATTTTTGCACATCTGCCACAGACAGTCAATTGTGTCTGGTATGTTTGGCAATAAATAATAAATATTTATTATTTGATTTGAAATTTAAATGAGTGTGTGAATAAATAGCTAAAGAAAGAGCGTGCCAAATCAAGGAAGTACACAGAGTCGTTGCGGTTAGTTTATAATTTTGTTTGCTTTTCGACAAAAAAAAACACCACCCATATTTTGCAAAACTGAATACAATTCAGAAGGAATAAAAAATAACTACAAATAGTAAAATAGTAATAAACGTATAAATTGGACAAGGTTAAACTTGTTACGCCATTCATTTAAGCATATAACAACGGCGGTGCTAAAATTAATAAAAAGAACAAAAAAAGCGAAGTCAAATTCGACGACTGGATAGAAGATTGACCTATTTCAGCTGTCAGGTCAGAACATCGATGTCTTTGCAAATGGCTAAAGAATGCCGTATCGGCGGTCACAGATTTTGATTTGAGATATTATGGTTAGGTTGGGTTGAGCTGTCTGACCCCGTGAAGACCTTACATCGACTGAATGAATCCATAGTATTGTAACGAATTTACTGCAATTCCCCTTATTTGCAATCTTCTGCCAACGTTCTTATCGCTAAGCTGTTGAATAAATAACTCCAATATTGAATAATGGAAAACTGGCCTTTATTAAAGTACTTCACAATAACACTTATACTTTGCAACGAATAGCTTGCTTAATAACCAAACTGATTGATAGCTCAAATAAAACTGATCTATTGCCCGACAGATAGCGTGCTTAACTGAAAACTGCTTCTAGCGCCTCTACCGCTGATGCTTTTATACTCTGTGATTTCCTCGTGGCATCTTCTAGGCGCTTCCAGAATTTACTTAGTTACCGCCATATAATTATAACTAGAGATGCACGTATATATCTTCTCATATGCGTGTATTTGTGAACGACACTTCCACAATTACAATTGCATACTTTTGGGAGCATCTCAGATAAGATATCTGCAAGTGTTTGTGCATCTCTTCTCCGCTGCGTGTACGTACATAGGTGTAGTCAAAATGATTAAATTATTAATGTGCATTCACGTCACTGCTTAGCATCGGCATAGAGATGGCAGTACCCCTTAGTGTTGCTAACTTTCGTAACAGTGTTATCAGAAGTATACTCAACAACCAACCGGAAAAAATGTTATACAAGAACTCCGCCCTCTTGGCGAATACTAGAAGCATTGTAGAACCTATGATACTTGATGCTTCAAGATCTGGTAGCTGTGCCACTTCTTATAGTTGGAGTTTTAGCTTTGCGAGTGCAAGGCACGAGCATGAGACGTGCTAAATCGTTTCCTCCACTAACCCGCATTTCCGGATTTCCTACATCTGCTTTCACTGAAAAAATGTGACGACAGGAGCCTATAGTTCCCTTTTTTCAATGATAAGAGTAACTTTGGTTAATCTAAGGTTGTAAGACCTGCAGATGACCTTCGACACTTTGCAGCCCCGCCGTTGGTTCCACGCCCTTCTTGCTTATTCGATCATGTCCAGCGCTCACGTCTTCTTTTAATCTCGCCAAATCTGATTGGAATGTTCACGTTACAAGCTTGAAGCGATGCGCTCTCTTTAACTAGCTCATCCTCCTTTTTATCTCCATCTATTCTCATATGCCCACGGGTCGAATAAAGATTCATATTTCTCCCAATCCCGATTCTTTTCAGGGTTGCTTACACTGTAACACACTCTTAGAGGTTTTCCTATGAGATATTATAGCCCTAATTGCTGCTTGGTTGTCAATGGAAAAATTGACGCGGTTGCTGTTCAAGCAATTTTCCTCCAGTGTTTCTTCTGCTTTAATCACGGCTATTACTTTCGTCTGAAAAACATCACAGTGATCTGACTTTTTGTAGGATTTGTTTATTTCTTGAACTATGCAGTATACCACAAACCCCACTGCTTCCATTACTTTAGAACCGGGAGCACCGAGTGTATCGCCTCGTCTGCCATATGAGCCCACCTTCCACATCTATCGTGGCTCTTAGAGACCCATCGACGTGCAGGTAGGGAACTAGGTAGTATATCCATCTAATATTTGATGACGCCATACTACTATAGCCGTACGGTCTACGCTCAAGCTGCCCCGAGACATTGAGTCTCGTTGCAGTTCTTAACGCTACGTTCTTCGCCACCAGGTCTAGTATGCTTTCCAACCAAATTCTAAAATGGGGCGATCTGTTATTCAGACTTCGATAATCAATTAAAATTTCATATTAAAAATACTTTGTTTACACATTTTTTTTGCTAACATTTCTTTCCGTTTCCTCATATATTTTTACTTCATTTTTGCCGCACATTTTTTATATCTCTTTCTGTTTATTAATTCTTGTTTATGCTGATTAAATTTTGTTTTTATTTTCATAACAATTTAGCACTAAGCGCGCTAATTCTGAATTAGCATCTTAGAGCGCACAGTTCCGCGCACAGTTCATCAGCACCACCGACCGGGGGACAAAAAGAAAAGAGTGAAGATGGAAACGATTATGATAACAATTTTATCAGCATGTACCTTTGCATGAATGAATCCATTAAATAAATATAAACAATAAGTCGCGTTTTGTGCCAACCGACTTTGTAGGCCTAACAATTTCGAGTGGTTTTCAAGTGTTCAAAAGACTTAAGAAACGAACTTGCTGAAGGCCATTCGCTTAGATAGTTTGCCTATAACGTAAATATTTACTTAGAGAATAATACAATTATTTTGCTTTTTATTTTATTTAATTGGTTATAAATATTTTTATTTGATATAAATATTATTTCAGAGTAAAAAATTAAATGTAAGGCGCGATAACCTCCGAAGAGATTTTAGGCCGAGCTTCTCTTCCAATTTACGTCGTGTTCCTTTAAATTTTTCATACAAATTGATGGGACGGGACTTACTTGTTATATGCCGACCCCGAATGGAATCTGCAAGGCAGATGAGTTTTCACTGAGGGCTCTTCATGGCAGAAGTACACTCAGAGTGCTTGTCAAACACTGCAGAGGGGCAACCTCGCTTAGAAAATTTTCTTCTAATTGAAAAAACTTGTTTCTAAAATCTTGATGTTGCTTATCCCGGGGCGTGAACCCAGGATCTTCGGTGTGGTAGGCGAAGCACGCTACGCTTTATTTAAGAGTACTTCAAAAACAAATAAAAGCCTCAATTAGAATATGCGAAAATCGTGATTTGCCGTGGTGTGCATTAAATTAGAGTGTATTAAACGCAATTGATAAGAACAAGAATGGAAATAGTGGTACACCAATAATGACTCAAACCGAAATAATTGGAGATCTAACTTGAATGTAAAATCACTTTAAATGATGAGCTCTACGAACTTTATATCGGCATAGTTCAGCGGATAAAAATATACGATCTACGCGGGCCATATTATGCGAATTAATGGCTCAGCTCAGAACTTGTTTCTTATAAAACTCACTGATACCATGAAAGCAAGAGAAAGTATCCAAAAAGAGAGATGAAGTGGTAAAGCAATTGTCTACGTAGATTCAGTGCACGAAGTTTAGTTGCACGACCGCCACTTTATCAAAAGAGCTCGAATTTCTATTCCCTTGACTATGCTGCTGTCTAATGCTGTCCACTAAATCCGAATACTATAAAAGAGAATGGGCTTGACCACCCCTTTGTATAGCCAATATACCACCCTTGGGCTTCAGCTTCTCGCGAATTTCTCGAATGCAGTACAATGCAACCGAAGAGATCGTTCAGAACCACAATCTATAGCATGGGAGAAATAGCACTCTCTGTAGAGTACCTCTTCTCTTCCTACTCGGATTGGATCAACAAACATATACTCAAGATATCAATAAAGAAACCATAAAGGTTTTCGAAAGAACTGTCGGTTTAACATTCCGTTTTCAAATAACAATCCTGGACTAAGGCGATGGAATATAGTTAAAATAATAAAGTTTTCCAGAAAAAGAAGATAGGTATGTCATTGAGGGAAATTTAAATAACAAGATATATGAGATCTACGTAGATATGATCCATATGCAGGGAATCAAATAGCTTGGTTATGTTATGCAAGTGGATAAAGACGCTCCCCAGCGACTTAGGGGGCTAAGAATATATGTATATACCCGCGACAAGTATGCCTGTCGTAAGAGGCGACTAACATGCACAAATGATTCAAGGGGTTGAGTAGCGCTGCCAGCGCAATTTATAGCATCACCAATCCAATTTTCAACATCACCCACCCATGGCGAATCCTGTTTCTTTAGCTGCCGAGACTCTAGCGAAGGACACATTGCATTGATCATATTAAATCGATCTCGAGGGCTTGTACCTTAATGATGCTTGTTACCAAAACGGACCATCAACATCGACAACAATCCCCAAAACCTTCGGAATTTAGAAGTTTTGATAGCCATTTGGCAACAAAGAAGGGCGAAACTTTTATTGAGTTGGAGAAATGGGTGGAAGAATACTTATCCCCTGCGTGCCCCAATTTGCCGACAGCTTTCGCTAACTAAAAGTAGCTCGATAAGCGCTTATAAGCGATAATAGTGATCTATTAGCTTAACGAATTAAATATTAACCGGTAGCGAATGCAATGGCGCAGAGCTTCTTAGAATCCGTGCCTTTAATAAAGCCATTCTTAAGATGAATAAAAGCGTGCAATTATTGCGTATGCTGACGAGATTGATATCATCGGCCTGAAAACAAGCGCCGTAAGTTCTGCTCACCCTAAACTGCTAAGAAAGTATTTTTATCTGAATCCGCCTATGGAATCAGGGGAAGAGTGCGGTAGCCACACCGCTGCAAGGACTAGGTGGAAAACGACTTAAGTTCCCTTGGTGTGACCAATTGGCAAGCACCAATTAACCCTAGAAAAACATTCATATTTTTAGTACACTAAAGACATTCTTCGATCCTTTTTAATGTTTCCCCAGATTGCACCTAAACCCAAAAAGAATAAAATAAAAATGCAATATTTTACTCGAATAATTTATTTAATAGTTTTAATGTTGTCCATTTATTTTAATATAATATAAAACTTAAAATTAAAAAATTAATTTTCAATAAAATATTTTTTTATACTCAGTTGAGCAGAGCTCACAGAGTATATTAAGTTTGATTGGATAACGGTTGGTTGTATATATATAAAGGAATCGAGATAGATATAGACTTCCATATATCAAAATAATCAGGATCGAAAAAAAATTTGATTGAGCCATGTCCGTCCGTCCGTCCGTCCGTTAACACGATAACTTGAGTAAATTTTGAGGTATCTTTGATGAAATTTGGTATGTAGGTTCCTGAGCACTCATCTCAGATCGCTATTTAAAACGAACGATATCGGACTATAACCACGCCCACTTTTTCGATATCGAAAATTTCGAAAAACCGAAAAATTGCGATAATTCATTACAAAAGCGACATAAAGCGACGAAACTTGGTAGATGAGTTGAACTAATGACGCAGAATAGAAAATTAGTAAAATTTTGGACAATGGGCGTGGCACCGCCCACTTTTAAAAGAAGGTAATTTAAAATTTTGCAAGCTGTAATTTGGCAGTCTTTGAAAATATCATGATGAAATTTGGCAGAAACGTTACTCCTATTACTATATGTACGCTTAATAAGAATTAGCAAAACCGGAGAAGGACCACACCCACTTTAAAAAAAAAATTTTTTTGAAGTAAAATTTTAACAAAAAATTTAATATCTTTACAGTATATAAGTAAATTATGTCAACATTCAACTCCAGTAATGATATAGTGCAACAAAATACAAAAATAAAAGAAAATTTCAAAACGGGCGTGGCTCCGCCCTTTTTCATTTAATTTGTCTAGGATACTTTTAACGCCATAAGTCGAAAAAAAATTAACCAATCCTTTTGAAATTTGGTAGGGGCATAGATTTTATGACGATAACTCTTTTCTGTGAAAATGGGCGAAATCGGTTGATGCCATGCCCAGTTTTTATACACAGTCCTCCGTCTGTCCTTCCGCATGGCCGTTAACACTATAACTTGAGAAAAAATCGACAACTTAGTTCACGTGCTTACTAGAACTCACTTTATCTTGATATGAAAAATGAACGAAATCCGACTATGACCACGCCCACTTTTTCGATATCGAAAATTACGAAAAATGAAAAAAATGCCATAATTCTATACCAAATACGAAAAAAGGGATGAAACATGGTAAGGTAATTGGACTGTTTTATTGAAGCGAAATATAACTTTAGAAAAAACTTTATAAAATGGTTGTGACACCTACCATATTAAGTAGAAGAAAATGAAAAAGTTCTGCAGGGCGAAATAAAAAACCCTTAAAATCTTGGCAGGTATTACATATATAAATAAATTAGCTGTATCCAACAGATGATGTTCTGGGTCACCCTGGTCCACATTTTGGTCGATATCTGGAAAACGCCTTCACATATACAACTACCACCACTCCCTTTTAAAACTCTCATTAATACCTTTAATTTGATACCCATATCGTACAAACTCATTCTAGAGTCACCCCTGGTCCACCTTTATGGCGATATCTCGAAAAGGCGTCCACCTATAGAACTAAGGCCCACTCCCTTTTAAAATACTCATTAACTCCTTTCGTTTGATACCCATATTGCACAAACGAATTCTAGAGCCACCCCTGGCCCACCTTTATGGCGATATCTCGAAACGGCGTCCACCTATGGAACTAAGGATTACTCCCTTTTAAAATACTCATTAACACCTTTCTTTTGATACCCATATTGTACAAACAAATTCTAGATTCACCCTTGGTTCACCTTTATGGCGATATTTCGAAAATGCGACCACCTATAAAACAACCACCACTCCCTTTTAAAACCCTCATTAATACCTTTAATTTGATAACCCATATCGTACAAACACATTCTAGAGTCACCCCTGGTCCACCTTTATTGCGATATTTCGAAACGGCGTCCACCTATAGAACTAAGGCCCACTCCCTTTTAAAATACTCATTAACACCTTTCATTTGATACCCATATCGTACAAACAAATTCTAAAGTCACCCCTGGTCCACCTTTATGGCGATATCTCGAAAAGGCGAACACCTATGAACGAAGGCCCACTCCCTTTTAAAAATACTCATTAACACCTTTCATTTGATACCCATATCGTACTAACAAAGTCTAGAGTCACCCCTGGTCCACCTTTATTGCGATACCTCGAAAAGGCGCCCACCTATAGAACAAGGTCACTCCCTTTTAAAATACTCATTAACTCCTTTCGTTTGATACCCATATTGCACAAACGAATTCTAGAGTCACCCCTGGCCCACCTTTATGGCGATACCTCGAAAAGGCGCCCACCTATAGAACAAGGTCACTCCCTTTTAAAATACTCATTAACTCCTTTCGTTTGATACCCATATTGCACAAACTAATTCTAGAGTCACCCCTGGCCCACCTTTATGACGATATTTCGAAACGGCATTCACCTATAGAACTAGGGCCCACTCCCTTTTAAAATACTCATTAACTCCTTTCGTTTGATACCCATATTGCACAAACGAATTCTAGAGTCACCCCTTTATGGCGATATTTCGAAAATGCGACCACCTATACAACAACCACCACTCCCTTTTAAAACCCTCATTAATACCTTTAATTTGATAACCCATATCGTACAAACACATTCTAGAGTCACCCCTGGTCCACCTTTATGGCGATATCTCGAAAAGGCGAACACCTATGAACGAAGGCCCACTCCCTTTTAAAAATACTCATTAACACCTTTCATTTGATACCCATATCGTACTAACAAAGTGTAGAGTCACCCCTGGTCCACCTTTATTGCGATACCTCGAAAAGGCGCCCACCTATAGAACAAGGTCACTCCCTTTTAAAATACTCATTAACTCCTTTCGTTTGATACCCATATTGCACAAACTAATTCTAGAGTCACCCCTGGCCCACCTTTATGGCGATATCTCGAAACGGCGTCCACCTATGGAACTAAGGATTACTCCCTTTTAAAATACTCATTAACACCTTTCTTTTGATATCCATATTGTACAAACAAATTCTAGAGTCACCCCTTTATGGCGATATTTCGAAAATGCGACCACCTATACAACAACCACCACTCCCTTTTAAACCCCTCATTAATACCTTTAATTTGATACCCATATCGTACAAACGCATTCTAGAGTCACCCCTGGTCCACCTTTATGGCGATATCTCGAAAAGGCGGCCACGTATACAACAACCACCACTCCCTTTTAAAACCCTCATTAATACCTTTAATTTGATACCCATATCGTATAAACACATTCTAGAGTCAACCCTGGTCCACCTTTATGGCGATATTTCGAAACGGCATCCACCTATAGAACTAGGGCCCACTCCTTTTTAAAATACTCATTAACACCATTCGTTTGATGCCCATATTGTAAAAACAAATTCTAGGGTCACCCCTGTTCCACCTTTGTGGCGATATCTCGAAACGGCGTCCACCTATGGAACTAAGGATTAGTCCCTTTTAAAATACTCATTAACATCTTTAATTTGATACCCATATCGTACAAACGCATTCTAGAGTCAACCCTGATCCACCTTTATGGCTATATCCCTAAATGGCGTCCACCTATTGAACTATGGCCCACTCCCTCATAAGATACTCTCTAATGCCTTTCATTTGATACACATGTCATACAAACACATTCCAGGTGTAACGAATTTACTTGCAAATCCTCTTATTTGCAATCCTCTGCTAAGTTCGAATCACTAAACTGTTGATTAAATAACTCCGATATTGAATAATGGAAAAATGGCCTTTATTAAAGTACTTCACAATGACACTTATACTTTTCTACTCGCTGGCTTAATAATCAAACTGATTCATAACTCAAATTGAACTCTACTATTGGCCGCTAGATCGCGTACTTAATCAATAACTGATTGATTGCTCAACTCAAACTGAATTACTTCTTACTCGCCTGCCCCGCTTTTATAGTTTACGCTGCATACTTCTAGGCTCTTCCATTTCCAGAACTTACCAACTATATTCGTGTGTGTATAGTTCTCATATAGTTTCTACTTGTTTACAATTGTCTACTTTTTAGCGCTTCTCAGATGTACATATGTGAGTTTGTAGTTTTCAGTCTCCCGCACACACATAAGCGTATAAGTAAATTCATCTGTGTGTGACATCTCATCTCTCGCTGCCTTGTATGTAAATGTTGCTCGTCGGAATGTGTACATATGTGTAGACGCAATTTCTGATTCGTTTATGTAGATACATAATGATTGAATTATTGATGTGAATTCACGTCACTGCTTAGCATCGGCCTGGAAATGGCAGCACTCCTTAGTTTTGCTAATATTCGTAACACTGCCCTCCACCTAAGTCTGATCGTCCCGATCAGACAAATCTCCCAATCTAAACGCCGCTAGCATCTCCAAATGTACCACCCTTCTAATCCGTGGTTTCCCAGTGGTTTGTATGCGGTAGATGGTATCACTGATCTTCTTCACAACTTTGTACGGGCCTTCCCAACTGCACCGAAATTCGGCTGGAATACCTTTCCGCCGGTGAGGGTTGTTTAACAGTACCAAATCTCCATTCCGGAAACCTTCCGAATTATTTTCCCTGTCGTACCTGTGTTCCATCTTACTACTCATTATTCTGGATCGTTCTCTCGCACTCTGTTGCTCGGCCAATGAAGAACTACTTCGCAGAGTTTGCGCTGGACGGATTTGCTTTGCATAATCAGTATCGTTCCGACGCTTCACAACAGTAGTGTGCCTTGGCTTGAAACCACCCTTGCATTCTTTCTTCGTTTCAGTACGTCCGTTAGGGCTTTTCAATGCCAGTGTTTCTCTCACAGGTACCTCCGGTTTTGATTTGTTTGGCCCATTTTTTCCATCAACCTTTACCTTTGAATTTCGTGGCCTTCGTCGAGTCTTCTCCACCAGTACCCGATTACTGCTGAACCCTTTTTCCAAACTAAAGTTAGGTGGCACATCTTGGTTCTCATAACGCATCACCCTTCTCTGCATATCGATCTTGATGTCATGGTCAACCAAGAAATCCACTCCCAATATAACTTCATCAACAATCTCCGCCACAACAAATTTGTGTAGAACCATGACCTTCCCAATCAATACTTCACATATCACTTCTCCCTGAACTTGGTTATACTCGCCAGTGACCGTACGCAACTTTGCTCCAGGTAACGGTTTTACTCTCCTGTTGACCAAGTCAGATCGGATCAAGGAATGAGATGCGCCCTTATCTACAGTCAGTACTCGTTCTTTGCCATCCACATTCCCTCTTACGGTAAGACTGCTCGATTTTCTACCAATTTGCGACACAGATATCACAGGGCATTCAATAGCTGGATCTAGCTCTCTACCTCTTACTCGCTCTTGCTCATCTCCTCCAGCTTTGCGTTTACGGCCACCCACATTGTTGGAACTATTAGGACCAGGATCACAATGACGTGCAATGTGACCTGGGTTGCCGCACTTGAAACATTTAATAACTCCGGCATTCTTCTGTTGAGATCCCTTCAGTGCTTCCAAAATTGTGTCTACCCACTCTGGCCTTTCTACTTCCACACGGCGTGCTTTGAAAACTGGCTTACACAGAAGCGACGCTGTTTCCTGAATCAGAGCTTGTGACACCGTTTCTGCGAATGTTGGCTTTGGGTTGGCGTATGTAGCTCGCTTCGTTTCCACGTCCCGTATGCCATTTATGAAACTCTGGATTTTTACCCTTTCAGTGTATTCCACGGGTGCGTCCGCATTTGCAAGATGAGCCAATCTTTCAATGTCCGAAGCAAACTCCTGCAAAGTCTCGTTAGCTTTTTGGTAGCGGTTTTGCAATTCTATTTGAAATATCTGTTTCCTGTGTTCGCTTCCGTATCGCCGTTCTACAGCAGCCATCAATGCGTCATAACTGTTCCGTTCGTACTCTGGAATAGTCTGTAAGATTTCGGCAGCTGGTCCTTTCAATGCTACGAAGAGTGCGGCAACTTTATCTTCCACATTCCATTTGTTCACTGCTGCGGTCTTCTCAAACTGTAGCTTAAAGATCTGGAAAGGAACAGAACCGTCAAAGGATGGTGTTTTTACCTTTGGATTACTCGCTCAAACTGCTGGACGATTAAGTTGCAATTCCTGTATACGACCTCTCAAAGCATCCACCTCTGCCTCAAATTTTTCTTCAAACTGCGTTATTTTCTCGTCTATACGCGCTTCGAGTTTTGATGATATACGCGCCTCTTGCTCTTTCAGTTGTGTTTCCATCTTTGATGTAATCTGTGTCGACATTTCTGAAATACGTGTCTCATGTGATTCCAGCTGGGATGCCATATATGTCTTCTGCTCTTCCAGTTGAGATGACATTTGCCATGACATTTCTGAAATACGTGCCTCCTGTGCTTCCATCTTCGATGTTATACGTGTCTCTTGCGATTCGAGCTGTGTTGACATATCGGTTGATATTTGTGACGACATTTGCTTCAGCACTGCTAGTATCGCGTTAGTGTCTACATTCGGAGTCTCTATCTTCTCTTCCAATTTAGCCGCTGGCTCTTCCACATCGGGATAAAAGACATACTCGTCCACATCAATTCCTTCCAACTCCATTACCTCTCGTAGCCGTGCTTGAAGTTCGATCTTATTGCCGGTTGTATTCAATCCACGGCTCTCCAACTCCTTCTTCAATTGCTGGATCTTCAATTCACTGAACTTTGCCATGTCCTTGTAGTCCTCTGGAATTTATTCAACAATTCCTCCTCTGACACCAATTGTAACGAATTTACTTGCAAATCCTCATATTTGCAATCCTCTGCTAAGTTCGAATCACTAAACTGTTGAATAAATAACTCCAATATTGAATAATGGAAAAATGGCCTTTATTAAAGTACTTCACAATGACACTTATACTTTTCTACTCGCTGGCTTAATAACCAAACTGATTGATAACTCAAATTGAACTCTACTATTGGCCGCTAGATCGCGTACTTAATCAATAACTGATTGATTGCTCAACTCAAACTGAATTACTTCTTACTCGCCTGCCCCGCTTTTATAGTTTACGCTGCATACTTCTAGGCTCTTCCATTTCCAGAACTTACCAACTATATTCGTGTGTGTATAGTTCTCATATAGTTTCTACTTGTTTACAATTGTCTACTTTTTAGCGCTTCTCAGATGTACATATGTGAGTTTGTAGTTTACAGTCTCCCGCACACACATAAGCGTATAAGTAAATTCATCTGTGTGTGACATCTCATCTCTCGCTGCCTTGTATGTAAATGTTGCTCGTCGGAATGTGTACATATGTGTAGACGCAATTTCTGATTCGTTTATGTAGATACATAATGATTGAATTATTGATGTGAATTCACGTCACTGCTTAGCATCGGCCTGGAAATGGCAGCACTCCTTAGTTTTGCTAATATTCGTAACACAGGGTTTCCCTCGGTTCATTTTCCTACATGGTTATTTTCCCTTATGTTGTCACCATAGCTCTCAACGGAGTATGTAATGTTCGGTTACACCCGAACTTAACCTTCCTTACTTGTTTTTTCATAGACTCTGACAAACTTTAACAAAAGAGTATTATTAACCAAATTAAATTTCATTAATACGTTTAAAAGGTACATTTTATGCTTAAAACTAAAAGCAAAACTCAGTTTTATAAGCCTTTAACTTTATTTTGCACATGAGGCACAGATATCAATTTTATGCTCCCCACACAAACTTTTTTCATTCGACGTTTGGATGATGGACAAAGAGCGCAAATCTTTCTTTTTTTGCTTGTTGATACCTCTTCACGGTTTTTTGCATCCTCAACGCGTTGAACTAGTCCGCTTTGTATATTTTGTCGAGCTGCCCTTTTTAATGTCACAACATTAAGTCTTTTATGTAAGTGTTTTTGAATGAGAGCAGAGTGTAAATCTTTCATAAATTTCCTGCGACTAAATGGTTTCTGTCCTAATTGGATCATATTATGGGTGTATATAACATAACTATTTATATAAGTCATATTGAGTATACCAAAAAATGCAGCCATTGGCCAGCGGTTGGTTTTTCGAGGACAGCTCATTACGCTGCACATTTGGCCGAAGTTGTCTACACCGCCTTTTGTTGAGTTGTAGAATTCGATCATATGTGGCATGTGTTGTTCACAGTTCCAATTTCATTGCATGAGGACAGCAAGTAAATTATTTTGTTCGGTGTTGGTTTATATGACAAAAGCGTCAGTTCGTTGTCATAGGCGAATATTGAAGTGCCACACTTTCGACCTTTGCTGACTTTCATCTCCGGATGTTCGATCGCAATGTTCCAACCAATGTTAATTTATATGGTTCTTTTAAAAGAGATTTAGCCAAGGAGACTGAAGTGAACCAATTATCCATGGTGACATTTCTATTTCTGCCGTAGATGCTTTTTGTTAGCTCTTTAACATAGTTTTCCGCAAGAGGTAAATTAGAAACGATTGACCCTTTTCCTAAACATGTCTTAGCGTCTACAATCTATTTTGTTCCACTGTCACACATCATTACTACTTTGAGCCCATATTTTGCTGGTTTGTTCGGTATGTACATTTTAAAACCACATCTACCTCTGAATGAAATTAACTGCTCGTCAATGGTCATATATGGTCCAGGTGTGTAATTTTCCCGACATTTTTGAATAAAAATGTCCCATACATTTCTTATCGGAGCCAATTTGTCTGCTGTCAGATGTATGCATACCGATTTATCGTCAAATCGCAAGCAGGATATTAGAAATCTGAATCGGTTATGAGTCATTGTGGATAAGTATTTAGATCCAGAGCAGGGCGGATCAAATAACTCTGTACATGTGAGGTGGTTATCCTTCATTGCAGCTGTTAAAGCTAACATACCGATCAAAGCTTCAATTTCGTCATTGTTTGTTTCTTTTCTTTGCGCCGCTTCAGTGGAATTAATATACGATCGCTTGCTGATTTCGACGTTGGTCCACACAACAATTTCTTTAATTATGGCGTCAGTTATAAAAAGTCTGAAAACTTGTATTCGATCTACAATATTTTTGCCCAAGCGAGTAGGACCACGTACTTGATGTACAATATTTTGCCCATATCTATAAGACCTAGCTTTTTGCGTCGGCCACATATGGCGTTTTTTTCCACGTAATATGGTTTTTGATAAAGTAATTATATTAGAATTTTCTAGTAACACATTCAACGGGATATCGTATTCGTCTGAAGAAACCCCTTCAGAAGAATTTTCTTCGTCACTTAGCTCTCCCAAGTCTGTCTCAAGCTCGCCAATGGCACAATCATCTTCATCCGAATCAATCAAGTCATCATCCTCAGCGAGAAATTTTTGAATTTCCTCGTCGTTTAAAAAGGCTTTTTTAGTCATGTCGAATTAAATTATTTACAAGTTTATAAGACAAATAAAAAAATCATAAAAGCAAAATATTATTTTATTGCAAAAGTCACACAAAAGACATTCTTCGTCGTTTCAACGACGTAAATTTTTCAAAACGGTACTTACAAGCAGGCATGCTTAACCAACGAACCGATGTCATTTCGTTACGATAATTAACGTTAATAAACGAAACAAAGTCATTTCGTTTCGTTTATTAACGTTAAGAACGTCAAATTAACGAAATGATTTTGTTTCGTTTTCTGCCATATCAAAACGAAGTCAAATCGTTTATGTTGATTATTAATTTCAAACTATGCTGGCAAAGCTAATGTATGGCGGAGTCATTAAAGGTGAAAGCATTAGCCAAGCTGATTGCAACTTTTCTCATGAATTTTGACAATACGAACATTTCTCAGAGTATTTTTGACATTACCACCAACGAATTACACAAACAAATTACATGGAGTTTGTGTGTATGTCTGCTCGCTGTTACCACCTTACGGCTTCACCATGGCTATAGCATTGCCAGCACCATTCAAACATAAAGTATCACGTTTTTGTTAACGTTTTTAACGTTAACGAAAGCTTTTCGTTTCGGTTAAAAACGAGATACAATTTATCTTGATAATTTCTTTATCGATAATATTTCGAAGTGTTTCAACGGAAACGGTGGAAATTTTTTGATAAACGATTAGCTTAACGTTAAGGTGCATCCCTGCTTACAAGTATCTAGCACAGATGAACGTACGCTCACAACTAAAGCTCAGCAACGACTAAAGCTGTACGAAAAATTAAAGAAAAACAGAGAACGGAAATTATGTTAAACAGTAAAATGCAATCAGGCGTCGTCGAAACGACGAAGAATGTACGTGTAGGGTCAAGGAAGTCAGTTGAATAAGAATGACATGTTTAGACTAGTTGTGATACTGTACCTTTGGGAACACATACCTCATAGATGGGATTGGAACACACTATCTTGCTGGGGTGAAAGAAACGGTGGAGATTCTTCTGTTAAATTTTCTAGATTGCTGCCATAAGAAAATATAATTCCATGGAATGGCATTTTTCGAGAGCCTCATAGAATTCAAGAACATGTCGGCGGCTAAGCAAAATATCTCGGCTGCCAAATCGAAAGCACTCTATATCAGAATTTGTTTGAAGAAAACCCTATCTCGGAAGTGAAATCACTCTATCTCATTATTCCATAAACGCACAATATAAGACTAAAATATATTGAACTTATATGGACATGGATCGTTTTTGAAAATATGTAATTTTGAAGTGAAGTGCTCTCCAAACAAATTAGGATATAGGGTTTCAAAATATTGCTGAGAACGACGTGATGGTACGGGGTTCTTGTTGTGGCTTTTAGAAATTCGTTATGTTTAAAATATTTTTCAAATACCAATTTACCAGCTTGATATTGTGGCGTATATTAGCATCACTAAGCTGTTAGTCAATAAAGGCACAGCGGCAAAAACATTAAAGCAAGCTACACTTGTGTACATTAGCACATCAATCTTCATTTATACACATACATAGAAGGCGACGAAGAGCCCTGCAAAAAATGCGATTAGTCTAGGATGAATCAGGGCTGAGTCGCAAAGGAGTATGCGACCAATGCCAGTTTTGATCTCTTTATATGAGTTGAACTGTTCCCTTTTGTTTGAGCATGTCCTATGAAGAGATTAATTGTACCCATTTATATCCGAAAGGGGTCGATAGGACTAATCCCCTTTGTACCCATATGGGAACATATGAAGACTAGCTCCCTTTTCGGTTCAATAAGGACTCAAATAGGGTCCAGTCGAATTTTCTGCCATGAGAAACACAGTCGAAGGGTTTGTCAAGCCACCAAATCTATTTGATGCATGCTGTTTGCCCGCTTTTCAAAAATGAATAAGAATATTCTTCGAAAACTTAACCCTAACTCCGGCGTAGTTGTTGTTGTAGCAGTGCTTCGGCCCACCTAACAGCTGCGACCGATCACAAATTGTCATCAATATCCTCTACCGGGAGTCCAAGGAAACTTGCTGTTTCAACAGGGGTGGACCATAATGAAAGGGGTGTTAGAGGCGTTGGTTCCACCTTACAATTAAAGTGATGGTTGGTGTAATGTGGGACACATTGCAAGCGGGGCTTACATTTTGTATGTCGGGGTTGATTCTGGATAGGTAAGAGTTTAACCTGTTACAGTATCCAGAACGAAGTTGAGCTAGAGTGACTCGCGTTTCCCTGGGGCGTATGCGTTCCTCTTCCGCAAGTTGTGGGTACTGTTCTTTGAGTACTGGATTCGGCGTAGTCGTAAGTTTCGGTATAGGGATCCGCATTTCTCTTAAATAATTCGATTCAAACACCTGTAATCTTTTTTATTTTACTCATTTCGTTGCCGTTTTTTTAATATTTCTTAAAATGAGCTACATTGATTTCAACCTGACTTATCCCAACTGTACCCGAAAGTGACTAAACGGGGTCAATTATGACCAAATGTAAACAAAGAAGATCAATCGGAGACCACTCACTTTGGGATTAATCGCACGTTTTTTGCAGGGAGATAACTCACTCACACACATGTAGTCTTCAGCCGAAGTTGTGAAGTACTACTCGCAAAGTAATCTAAATAAAGACCAGTTTGCAATACTGAATGTTGGAGTAATTTATTCAACAGTTTAGCGATTCGAATTTTGGCAGAAGGTTTCAAATAAGCGGAACTTCCCAAAATCGTTACAATATCAAAACTGCGCTTGATCCTTATTTGGCGTTAAAAAAACAAGGCCTTGAATGGAGCGACGTACATTTATTTCCAAATAAAAGTCCTTTTTACAAATACCAGTTTAAAATTTGGACGTTATCAATTCATCAGTTAGCTTCCAAGGTCGTTACCAAGCAATGACTAAAATTCAAATTCTTTGAAGGGGGCAATGAGTAATTTTCATTTCAACACATACAAGAATGCAAGAAAGTACATAAGTATAAACTTTTTGGCACCAAACAAATAAACAGTAAGTAAATAGCTGTGGCGAAATATTGATTAATTGATTAAATTTAATTTCATGCTATATACTTAAAAAATTTCAAATATTTGTAAAAAAAGAGATAAAAATTCTTTAAGTTCTACATACATACATTCGAATATTTCACGGTATACATGCCAACAGTCATGTTGGGTGGTGGGAACTCATTTGTTGCCCTGCTGCCATAAATATCATTACTCCAGTAACGGTGTAAATATTTGGAGTGGTCAATAAAAAGGCAATAATTGTTAAAATATCACAGCCATATGTGAATAAAAAAAATTATTTTGTTTGTGTTGTTGTTGTAAAGAGTAAAAGGGGGGCGAGCTCCGCTCCCTTCGATCTTCTTTTTGTTTTGTTTTGTGTTCTTTCTTATTTGTTTTCTTTCTGTTATTTTTGAATGTTTTGGCTTTGGGCTTTTCAAATTAACGCTTCCGCTACGTATATAAATAAAAGGTGCGTTGATGGGATAATCAACAGAACGCAATTGGATATTGAAGTGAAAGAAGCTTAGATTTGTGAAGAGCGAAAATTTAAAAATATTTGAAAATATTCTTTGGACTTAAGAAGAAGAAAAAACTGTTAAACAAATTAATTAACTAAAATACAAGAAACCATAACTAAAACCTACGAAGCAATTAGAAAAAACATTAAAAAAAAAACAATTTATGTAAGATATACTATAATTGCAGAAAATAAAGTGTTAAAAGTGCTTTATAATAAGCGTTAAAAAACTGAAACTTATGTAATCTTAATAAATCCGGACTGACTTGAGGGAGAGTTGTATAATGGATTGCAAGGTGAGTTGGAACCAAAATGAACTATTTTTTTTCAAACTCAAAACCAAGAAGCTACACTTCAGAAAAAAATAATAATATAAAAATCAAATTTTTAAAATTGAGTAAAATCGAAATGGATAACATATATTACGTGTGATAAATATCAAATTATAAGAAATGCAGTAATTTCGAAACGTTCTAGTTTTGATTTTGAAAAAAAAAAAAATTGAATTTTTTTTAATATTAAACAAACTTTGAAGTGAAACCCCTTCTTTGCATCAAATTGCCAAATTGCAGAAAATGTAATAACTTTTTAAATATCGTCAAATCCCTTTGTTTAAGTGACTTAAAATATGAATATTTTCGTTCGTTTGTTTGATTGGCCATTGAGTGTGCTGGTAATTCTCAACTGGTTAGTGAAATATTCTAAAGACATTGTTTAAATTTTTTATTCCAAAGCGGGATTTTTCAAAGCAAAACAAGGTGGCTCAACCGGCAGCCAATACCTTGGAGCCCTCAGTGCTCGCCCCAATGAATACATACAAGATGTAATAGGCGCATGGCGACCTCTCTCTAAACAAAATAATATACAGCCCACTTAAATAACAAATAATATAATAACAAAAAAACTATTCGCCCGTCGAATCACCAAAGCTTAGACACCCTTGGAGTTTTTGAGTTTAACTAATTTAGAAAAGAAAATGTATCTTAATTTTGAAAAATATTGACTCTGAGTCTTGAAACCCTAAAATTTATTTGAAGAAGCGTTTGAAACTTTTATTCTTTTCGAATTACAAATGTCGAAAAGGAGCAAATTCTAGACTTATAGAAATAAAGAAAACACTTTTTCAAAATAAACTTTATTTAAAAACCTGAAAGATTATTATTTAACTTTTGAAAAATTTTGAAAAGTTTAATATTAATTTGAAATAAAAATTCTTAGGAAGAAGCCCTTCCCAAAAATTTTCGAGTTTTCTAAGTTAAAATTTACTAAAATAAAATTAAAAAAGTAAATGAAATGCATTATAACCTCCAAAGGGAGTATTAAATACAATTTTTTTCTCATTTCAGAAATGTTATGCTTTCATCTGCTTAACTTTTGCTGCAATTTGCAATTTAATTGGCGATGTAGACGGCAAGCCCACTGTTACCTTATATGATGGTTATGTAGACACGATTGATCGCGAATATATTGTGCCTTATCAGCAACCAATTACCGATTATCATCTCAGCCGCCTGCGACGTGGTTATTATTATGTTGAAGATGGTTTTATTACCGCGATACCGGAATCAGCCATACTCGCCAAAAGACGTGCAGATGCCACAGCGACAGCAAGCAGCAGCAGCGCTCAAAGCTCTGCATCAAATGCAGCGCAATTGGCCAAATACAAGCGTACACATGGTAAACGAAAGAAGTTGTTTGTACCAAATTTGTTTGGTTAAGAAGAGCGAAAGTGTGGCTGAAAGAAAGAGATCGAAACGGGGAATGTGAAAGTAAAAGTGAAATGTTAGAACGGGAGGAGTTGAAGAGCCATCGAGCCACATGTTGTGTATGTTTCTTTGAGATGATAGACTGATGATATTTTTGTTAGTATTTTTTCGCATTTTTTAAATTTCGAATAAATTCTTTAATAGCTTTTAGAAAGTTTTTAAGTACTATGTATATGTTTATATGTTTGTATACGTATGTATATGTTTATATTTATGCTATGCTAAGTTGATTTCTTGATATGCAAGAAAAAGTACCTATTTTTTATTTTTTTTTGTGTAAACTATTCTATTGTAAGGCGAATTCAGTACCAGGTGGTGTTATCCCAACAGCCGATTGCTTCTTCTTTCCATACAAAGCCTTGTACAACAATATGTCAGTTTACCGAAACCAATGGAAATTTTCATTTGACTTGACATTCTTCTGCACGGCGAACTGGTTGAATTCGCTTTGCCACCACCTGGTATAGATTCGCCTTAATTCTATTGTATACTTTTTAAAATATTTTTACAAAATTTGTATTATGAAAATCAATTATTTATTTATATTATTAAAATTTATCTTAATATATAAAAATCACGTGTCACAATTTTTGGCCGCGATTGACTCCTAAACTACTGAACCGATTTTGAATTTGTTTTGCACCCTGTGTGTAGTTTGATCTAACTTGAAATATAGGATAGATTATATCTCAGTTTATAGTCGCAATATTATTTTATTACAATTTTTTTGTTTATACGTAATAATAAAATGTTACGTATACGCAATGTCACTCATATTTTCAGGTGGTGCGGATATACTTCCGTGTAATTGGTTGGTGTTTAATTAAACAACGTGCTTATCAATAAAAACAAGTAAGGAAGGTTAAGTTCGGGTGTAACCGAACATTACATACACAGTTGAGAGCTATGGTGACAACATAAGGGAATATAACCATGTAGGAAAATGAACCGAGGGTAACCCTGGAATGTGTTTGTATGACATGTGTATCAAATGAAAGGTATTAAAGAGTATTTTATGAGGGAGTGGGCCAAAGTTTATAGGTGGACGCCATTTAGGGATATCGCCATAGAGATGGACCAGGGCTGACTCTAAAATTTGTTTGTACGATATGGGTATCAAATGAAAGGTGTTAATGAGTATCTTAAAAGGGCGTGGGCTTAGTTCTATAGGTGGACGCTTTTCCATATATCGTCATAAAGGTGGACCAGGGGTGACCCTAAAATTTGTTTGTACGATATGGGTATCAAACGAAAGGTATTAATGAGGGTTTTAAAAGGAAGTAGTGGTAGTTGTAGAGGTGGTCGCCTTTTCGAGATATCGCCATAAAGGTGGACCAGGGGTGACTCTAGAATGCGTTTGTACGATATGGGTATCAAATTAAAGGTATTAATGAGGGTTTTACAAGGGAGTGGTGGTAGTTGCATATGTGAAGGCGTTTTCCAGATATCGACCAAAATGTGGACCAGGGTGACACAGAACATCATCTGTCGTATACCGCTTTTCATTTTCTTCTACTTAATATGGTAGGTGTCACACCCATTTTACAAAGATTTTTTCTAAAGATATATTTTGCGTCAATAAACCAATCCAATTACCATGTTTCATCCCTTTTTTCGAATTATGGCATTTTTTTCATTTTTCGTAATTTTCGATATCGAAAGAGTGGGCGTGGTCATAGTCGGATTTCGGCCATTTTTTATACCAATACAAAGTGAGTTCAGATAAGTACGTGAACTGAGTTTAGTAAAGATATATCGAGTTTTGCTCAAGTTATCGTGTTGACGGCCGAGCGGAAGGACAGGCGGTCGACTGTGTATAAAAACTCGGCGTGGCTTCAACCGATTTCGCCCTTTTTCACAGAAATAAGTTATCGTCCTAGACTCTAAGCCCCTACCAAATTTCACAAGTATTGGTAAATTTTTGTTCGACTTATTGCATTAAAAGTATCCTAGACAAATTAAATGAAAAAGGGCGGAGCCACGCCCATTATGAAATTTTCTTTTATTTTTGTATTTTGTTGCACCATATAATTACTGGAGTTGAATGTTGACATAATTTACTTATATACTGTAAAGATATAAAATTTTTTGTTAAAATTTGATTTAAAAAAAAATTTTTTTTTAAAAGTGGGCGGGGTCGTTCTTCGATTTTGCTAATTTTTATTAAGCATACATATAGTAATAGTAGTATGTTTCTGCCAAATTTCTTCATGATATCTTCAACGACTGTCAAATTACAACTTGCCACCCCCATTGTCCAAACTTTTACTAATTTTCTATTCTGCCTCATAAGTTCAACTCACCTACCAAGTTTCATCGCTTTATCCCTCTTTGGTAATGAATTATCGCACTTTTTCGGGTTTTCGAAATTTTCGATATCGAAAAATTGGGCGTGGTTATAGTCCGATATCGTTCATTTTAAATAGCGTTCTGAGATAAGTGCCCAGGAACCTGCATACCAAATTTCATCAAGATACCTGAAAATTTACTCAAGTTATCGTGTTAACGGACGGACGGACGGACATGGCTCAATCAAATTTTTTTTCGATCCTGATGATTTTGATATATGGAAGTCTATAGCTATCTCGATTCCTTTATACCTGTACAACCAACCGTTATCCAATCAAAGTTAATATACTCTGTGAGCTCTGCTCAACTGAGTATAAATATTATAGCGAATGATATCAAGTATAGCGCATCACCAGGACGGCCGAGAGGGGGGAGGCGGGTTTCTGAGGGGGCCCGCGATTTAGAGGTACTATGACATTTTTTTAAATTCAGGAGAGTCTTTAGTTGTTCCATGTGCAATTTTTAAGCCGAATTTTAAAAGCATTTCGTTTTAGTATTATAGTGAAGTGTGAAAAATTAAAATCTATATATATTAAAAGAAAGGCTAAAATGTGTGTTAGTTGGTCGCCGGTGTTTGAAAAGATGCGTCGGTCGATTTTTTTCAAACTTTCACACAAATTGCGTAAACCTCACGAGGTGGTTACTACATAGCCTTGGTTGCGATCGACGTACAGGGTCTAGAGATATAGGCCGAAACGTGGGCCAGTAAATGCCTAGACAGTGTTTATACAATATGTATATCAAATGAAAGCAGGTGATGAGTGCTTTAGTACAGAATAATATATTATCCAGAGGCGCACTGGGACTGGGATTAGGACTAGGACAGGGTCTGAGACTCGGAGTGGGACTGGGACTGGAAGAAAATAGATACCACCCTCTTGGGCAAGCAATAAGGGATGCAGAAGAATGAGAAGCAATTGAGAGAAGAGAAAAGAGAGAAGGAGAATGAGACGAAGATGGAGATAGATGAAGTGAAAAAGACGGAGGGAGTGTATAAAAGGATTAGGAAAAAGTGAAGAGGGGGGAGGGCAGAGTCAGACGGAAAAAGCTTATTAAAATGTATGCAGATAAGCCAAATTTAGGTCAGGCCAACGTCTGCCGGGTCTTCTAGTAATAAATAAATTTCGTTTGCCTTGAATTTATTAGAGTACCTGTCTACTCTCTAATTATGCATATTTACCGTATTAACAGTTCATTAGGGAATTTCAAGGAAAATACAATTTTTTTATTGCTTACCTTATTTCATTCTTAAAAAATATGATTTTTTCATAACAAAATTGCCTACTTACTGTATTCTATTTATTTACGCTGTGCGTTGCGTAAGCAATTTCTTGCCAAATGGGAGGTACTAATTGAATTAGCTGTACTTTTTATACTCAGCTGCACAGAGCTCACAGAGTATATTAATTTTGTTCGCATAACGGTAATCCGTAACGGCATAAATTAATCGAGATAGATATAGACTTCTATATATTAAAATGATCTGGGCGAAAAAAGATATTCATTTAGCCATGTCCGTCCGTCCGTTCGCCCGTCCGTCTGTCCGTTAACAAGATAACTTGAGCAAATTTTGAAGTATCTTGATGAAATTCGTGGTCACTCATCCCAGATCGCTATTTAAAATGAGCGAAATCGGACTATACCCACACCTACTTTTTCGATATCGAAAATTTCGAAAAACCGAAAAAGTGCGATAATTCATTACCAAATACGGCTAAAGCAGAATAGAAATTAGTAAAATTTTGGACAATGGGCGTGGCACCGCCCACTTTTAAAAAAAGGTAATTTAAAAATTTTGCAAGCTGAAATTTGGCAGTCGTGAAATTTTAACAAAAAATTGAATATCTTTACAGTATATAAGTAAATTATGTCAGCATTCAACTCCAGTAATGATATGCTGGAACAAAATACAAAAATAAAAGAAAATTCCAAAATGGGCGTGGCTCCGCCCTTTTTCATTTAATTTGTCTAGAATACTTTTAATGCCATATGTCGAACAAAAATTTACCAATCCTTGTGAAATTTGGTAGGGGCATAGATTCTGTTTTCTGTGAAATCATTTGAAGCCACGCCCAGTTTTTATAGACAGTCGACCGTCTGTCTTTCCGCTCGGCCGTTAACACGATAACTTGAGCAAAAATCGATATATCTTTACTAAACTTAGTTCACGTACTTATCTGAACTCACTTTCTCTTGGTATTCAAAATGGCCGAAATCCGATTATGACCACGCCCAATTTTTCGATATCGAAAATTACGAAAAATGAAAAAATGCCATAATTTTATACCAAATACGAAAAAAGGGATGACACATGGTGATTGGATTGGTTTTTTGAAGCAAAATATAACTTTAGAAAAAACTTAATAAAATGGGTGTGAGACCTACCATATTAAGTAGAAGAAAATGAAAAAGTTTTGCAGGGCGAAGTCAAAAGCCCTTGGAATCATGATAGGAATACTGTTCGTGGTATAATATATATAAATAAATTAGCGGTACTCAACAGATGATATTCTGGGTCACCCTGGTCCACATTTTGTTCGATATCTCGAAAACCCCTTCACATATAAAACTAAGGGCCACTCCCTTTTAAAACCCTCATTAATACCTTTCATTTGATACCCATATCGTACAAACACGTTTAGAATCACCCCTGGTCCACCTTTATGGCGATATCTCGAAAAGGCACCCACCTATAGAACTAAGGCCCACTTCCTTTTAGAATACTCTTTAATACCTTCCATTTGATACCCATGTCATACAAGCACATTACAGGGTTACCCTACTTTCATTTTCCTACATGGGGATTTTCCCTTATTTTGTCTCCAAAGCTCTCAGCTGAGTATGTAATGTTCGGTTACACCCGAACTTAGCCTTCATTACTTGTTACATTAGAATATGCTAAACTCGCACTTCAAATCTCCTTGACACTTTGGCATTTCAAATTCTTTAATAGCCAGCAAGAAATATTGCTTACGATATTGAATCGGTAGTCCGTTGTATATTTTCTGTTACTTTAACAATGGAAGGATGAAGTTTAGTACTCCATCTCAGCAGCGAACAGAAAAATATCAGTGGTAACTTTTTTTAGATTTCGTTGATCAGATTTTATTTTTCGATATGATTAAAAAAAAACAAACATTTAGAAATTTTGTATTTCAAGTTTCCTGAATATTTTTGAGTATGCAGTTTTGCAGCGCAATCAATTTTAACTAACAAAGTACAAATTATAAGTAAAACAGAATTCGTCTTGATTTTTGACATTTATTTTTCGAAGGATTGTTCAGATTCTCTTCCGTGTAAAAAAGTGTGAGAATTTAAATTCTAGAGAATCGAGAAATCTGACAACTAATAGGCTAGCCTCTAGGGAAGAGGGGGAAGCGGGAGGGGGTATCGCGCCTTTATAAAGTTCTGGACAATTTATTTACTCCGCCTAGTTTCAATGAAGTCAACAAATATCCGATACATACAATAGCTGGCGGAAGTTTTTCACTGTTGTTGTTGCTGAACACTCCCGAAAGATTTGGGGAGGTAACAAGCATAATTAAGGTATTAGTCCGACCATCTTGGAAACGATTTTATATGACCACATTACACCTTAAAAGCCATCCCGCCCTATCCCCTGATTCCATGAGGAACTTGGGTCGCCTGAGCCTCGCCTGCTCAATATGTGTATGACACATTCATATTTGTAACAGGACTCACCTCTGAGGTTGGCAATTCGGTTGCGGAAGCTGTGAATTGAGCCCCCCTGAATACCGAATTTTTTCAGTCCTATGTCACATCGTTATCAAGTTTTAAACTTCGTTCCCAGCTTCAAGCTTTAAGCTTAGCTGAAAGTATATTTCAAACTTACTTAGTCGCGTGATTCCAGCAACTTTGAAAATTTTTTTTCCAAAAATCTCAACCTTCGAGCCGTGGGGTGCACTTAGGTCAGCTGGCCCATGGTGATACCACTGAATGAGCTAATGCCCTTTCTCCTTTGTATATGTGATAAATTCAACCAAATTGCGCAGGTGCCTTCGATTTCATTGAAACCAAGCTCCGCTAAACAGCCGATGAAGTGCTTGTTCAGCCATTTCATACGTGTTCTGGCTAGATCCGGGCATTTGCTGAGGAATCGTTTAAAGCTTTATATCTCATCCTCATCCCTACAGATCGTTCGACGTGTACTCTCATCAGGCAGTGTCCGGTTGTTTCGATCAACTAACCTAAGGAGAAACGATTGAGATTGATAAGGAGCCTAGTTAGGTTCTCATTTATGCGCGGCAAAGTTTGTCGATACACCTCACAGGTAGATTCTAGCGCATATATAAACGAAGGCCTCACACCACGTGTTTGTCCGTGGCAATATGAGGAACGATGTGCCTTTACTGAATTGCTTCGGTCTCTTTAGTGTCTTTCTTCGCTATTTTATCAGCAATAAAGTTCCTAGGCACACCAATTTGACCCGGGACGCACATGACCGTTGCGTTGCACCGAGCTGCTAGTTCGTTTAGCGGATGTATGTATTCTATTGGAACGAGAAAGTGCTCCTGATCTGAAGAGCTACATATGATCGCACCTTGACTGTTGGAGTTAATTGCAACGGTCTCGAGATTCTTAGATAATGCCCATCAGGTATCATCCTTTATGGCTGTTTATTCTGCACGAAATACGCTGCAATGGTTGCGTAATACTAAAGAAGAGCTAAAGATCTCTTGCGCTGATGCCACTGCCCACATTGTCATTCAGTTTGGAGCCAGCCGTGAAAAATGTTGTGGAGTCTGAGTAGGGGTTGGAAATATCACCCATTTGTGCCGCTCTGGTATTCTGATGTAGAATTTGTTGTCTAGAGGAAGAGTCGGAGTAGTATAATCTAGTTGACGGAAATTTCCTGTAAAGTAAAAAAAGTAAATAAACAACTAGGTTTTAACATAACCATTATAAAAAATACGTAGACGACTTATACTTGGTAATACCAGAAGGCATCCTCCCGTCGGTATTTGGAATTTTTAACTGTACAGAGAAGGGAATCGAGTTCACATATGAACAGGAACACGATAACATACTACCGTTCCTGGATATGACCGTTTATAGGAATACTGAAGACGGAAGTTTTAATACTGACTGGTATCGGAAACCAGTATCTTCGGGTCGCATATTAAATTATATGTCTATCCACCCACTGTCACAAAAAATTAGCACCGCCAAAGGGTTAATAAACAGAGTATATAACATCAGCGATCCAAAATATCACTGCAAAAACAAAAAGATAATTGTAGATATTCTAAAAGGTAATAATTACCCAAAGAAATTGATATACAGGCTACTCAACAGGTATCAAGAACCAAACAACAACACTAATACGTCAAATACCCAAATCAATACCAACAACCAACAACAACAAATAGACATAAAAACCTTTTCAATATCATATTACCAAAACATAACCCAGAAGATAACTAAAAACTCAAATCGTACACAAACAACATACGGTTTGGCTTCAAGAAGAGGAACAACGTAGGGAAGCTATACAAAACAATAAATAATAACATCCCAACAAAAAAACAAAAGAACATTGAATACAAAATTGACTGCGTTGACCATTGTTTACTATTGAAACGATTTTACTTGCAAATCCTCTTATTTGCAATCCTCTGCTAAGTTCGAATCACTAAACTGTTGAATAAATAACTCCAATTTGTAATAATGCAAAATGGCCTTTATTAAAGTACTTCACAATACACTCAAATTGTGCAACGAATAGCTTGCTTAATAACCACACTGATTGATAGCTCAATGAAACTCTACTATTCAAAATAATACTGCTATTGCTCGCTAGATATCGCCTTAATTGCAACTGCTTGACAACTTAAATCAAACTGAATTACTTCTTACTCGCCTGCCCCGCTTTTATAGTTTACGCTGCATACTTCTAGGCTCTTCGATTTCCAGAATTTACTAGTTAGTTTCGGCTACAAAATCGCCAGCCACAACTACGTGCACAAATTATTGCTCTCTCTTGTGACAACTCAGATAAGATATATGCATGTGTTTGTGCATTGCCGCTCCGCTGCTCGTATACGTACATATGTGTAGACGCAATTATTTATTCGTTTATGTAGATATGTACATAATGATTGAATTATTTATGTGAATGTTTGTAGTTTACAGTCTCTCGCGCATACATAGGCGTATAAGTAAATGCATCTGTGTGTGACATCTTTCGGCTGCCTTATATATGTGTATACATGATTTGATTATTGACGTAAATACTGCTTATCGTGGCCTTGGCATCGCCTTAGTGATGTTAATATCCGTGACACTGCCCTCCACCTAAGTCTGATCGTCCCGGTCAGACAAATCTCTCGATCTAAACGCTGCTAATCTCTCCAAATGAACCACTTTCATTTTGGTTCGTGGTTTGGTAGTGGTTTGTATGCGGTACACTACATCGTTGATCCGTTTTACAACTTTGTATGGGCCTTCCCAGTTACACTGCAATTTCGGGGACAAACCTTTTTTTCGTTGTGGGTTGTATAGCAGCACCAAATCTCCTTCCTGAAACCCTTCCGAATTAATTGCTTTATCGTACCTCGCTTTCATCTTGTCACTCATAATCTTTGCTCGTTGCCTTACCAGATCGTGTATCTCTCTCAGCTCTTCTTCCAAGACACCAGTGGATTTCTTGACATTCCTCTCCGCATCGGCATCTATCCCATACTACAAATCAGCTGGCAGTCCAAGGTCATTGCCAAAAATTACCTTTGCGGGAGTTTGGCCCGTTGTGTCATGTACTGCCGATCGGTAGGCTATCAAGAATAATGATATGTGTGTATCCCAGTCCTTATGGTACTTGTCTACAACTTTCCTTAAATGCTCCTCCAATGTTCTATTGAAGCGTTCCACCATACCATCGGACTGAGGATGCAATGCAGTTGTCCGTGTTTTTCGAATGCCCAACTTCTTGCACATTTCTTGGAACACAGCTGATTCAAAATTCCTGCCTTGGTCAGAATGTAACTCCATTGGTACACCATACCTTGCAACCCATTCGTTTTTAACCACTTCTGCTACTGTTTCTGCTTCTTGGTTTGGGATTGGGTATACCTCTGGCCATTTACTGAAATAATCCATAACCACCGGTACGTATTTGTTTCCGCGGTTGCTAGTAGGAAATGGACCTGCGACATCCATGGCGATCCTTTCAAATGGTGCACCTGAAATATACTGCTTCATCTGGCCATGACTTCGGGTTTTGGGCCCTTTCGCTCTGTTGCATACCTCGCAGTTGGCAATCCACTCGGTGACCGACTGACGGCAACCAACCCAATAGAATCTCTGCTTAATTTTTTCGAGTGTCTTCGTGATTCCAAGATGACCTCCAGTTGGACCATTGTTCAGCTCGCTGAGCACGTCAGGAATCCTCTTCCTGGGAACAACTATCAGTTTCTTCTTGCATTGACCATCCTCACTCTCCCATACTCGATGCAAGTAACCGGATATCAATTCTAAACTGTTCCACTGTGCCCAATATGACTTAGCAATGGGACTCTCTGCTGACATCTCCTCTCTACTTGGTCTTTCGTTTCGTTCGAGCCCTTGCATAACATGTGACAGATCTGTATCTTCTAGCTGACACTTTCTTAGTTGTTCTTTGTCCCATTCATCCGTACACGTTATAGTCATTAGCCGGACATCTATAATGTCTTCTTTAGCCTCGGCCTTTGAGCAGTGCTTGCATTCCAGACTACATGGTCTTCGTGACATTGCATCAGCATTTCCATGGGTACTACCTTTTCGATGCTCAATGGAAAAGTCGTAGCTTTGTAGTCGCTCGATCCACCGTGCCAATTGTCCTTCCGGATTACGGAACTGCAGAAGCCATTTCAACGCTGCGTGATCTGTCCTGACACGGAATCGCTGGCCGTAGAGGTATTTGTGAAAATGTTTAATTCACTCTACCAATGCCAAGAGCTCTCTCCGCGTAACACAGTAGTTCCTCTCTGGTTTTCCAATCGAACGGCTGTAATATGCAACTACCTTCTCCTGTCCATCCTCATTTTTCCATCCTTCTTTTTCTGACGCCGCTGTCGCTCATTTCTTGAATGATTTGACTCACAACTTCCCGCTTCGCCAGTGGAACACTACGCGGAGCTTGACGGATCGGCCTCGTATCTCCAGTGTCAATTTGATGTTTCACAACGTTGGTGCGGCCTGGTTTAGAATCATCCTGGTCAAATATGTTCGCGTACTTTAGGAGCAGTTGTTTTGCCTTACTCTGATATGCTTCCTCTAGCCCCTGCATCCATGCCGTGATGTCATTTGAAAGATCAGTATTACTAGCTGAAACGTGTTCCTGGAGCTGTTCACAGTTAATAACTACTTCAGCCTCTTGGCATCTTCCCAAAATAGCTCCTTTAGTCAGTTTGAGTGGTGACTTGAACTCATTGAGTACTCTTACCGGAATACGTCCATCTTGTTTTGTCATAGCCAGGGTTTTTCCTACAAGTATGTTTAGTGCTGATTTGTTTGCTGCTTCGACAACCCACAATTTGTTTGTCCCACAATCTCCATCAACCTTTGCCCAGATGACTGCTTCGGATTTTGGTGGTATTTGCTGACTCTCTTCCACCAGCACTCGTTTACTGCTGTAGCCTCTTTCGTAGCCGAAATTAAGTGGTACATCCATGTTTTTATATCGCATCGTCTTGTTCTGCATGTCGATCTTGATGCCCTGGTCGATTAAGAAGTCCACTCCAATTATGATTTCATCAACAATTTCTGCCACTATAAAATTGTGTACTACCGTGACGTTCCCAATTGTGACTTCACATTCTACTTCTCCAATTACCTGGGTGTCCTCTCCCGTGGCTGTACGTAATCTTTCTCCAAGCAATGGTCTTATATTTTTGTTGACTAAATCCGCTCGAATGATGGAATGAGATGCACCCGTATCTACAGTCAGTAACCGTTCCTTTCCGTCCACATGTCCTCCAACAGTAAGATTGCTCGATCTTCTTCCAATCTGCGAGATAGAGATTATGGGGCATTCAATTGCGGGAGCCAGCTGTCGCCCCTTGCGACTGACTCGATTTAGTTTAACGATTGAGTGGTCTTGGATATTTGCTCATCACCTTCAGCTCTGCGTTTACGACCACCCACATTGTTGGAGCTATTGGGACCTCTGATGCAATGTCGTGAAATATGACCTGGGTTTCCGCACTTGAAACATTTAATAACTCCGGCATTTTTCTGTTGTGATCCCTTCAGTGCTTCCAAAATAGTGTCTACCCAATCTGGTCTTTCCACTTCTACACGATGAGCTTTGTATGCTGGTTTACTCAATAGTGAGGCCGTTTCCTGAGTCAATGCATGTGATACCGTTTCAGCAAATGTCAGCTTTGGGTGTGCGTTTGTAGCTCGCTTCATTTCCACGTCCCGTATGCCATTTATGAAACTCTGGATTTTTACCCTTTCAGTGTATTCCACGGGTGCGTCCGCATTTGCAAGATGAGCCAATCTTTCAATATCTGAAGCAAACTCCTGCAATGTCTCATTTGCTTTTTGGTAGCGGTTTTGCAACTCAATTTGGAATATCTGTTTTCTATGCTCGCTTCCATAACGCCGTTCTACAGCAGCCATCAATGCTTCATAATTGTTCCGCTCTCCTTCGGGAATCGTCTATAGAATTTCCGCTGCTGGCCCCTTCAATGCCACGAACAGTGCAGCAACTTTATTTTCCGTATTCCAGTTGTTCACTGCTGCGGTCTTCTCAAAATGTAGCTTAAAGACCTGGAAAGGAACAGAACCGTCAAAGGATGGTGTTTTTACCTTTGTATTGCTTGCTGAAACAGCTGGTCGGTTTAATTGCAACTCTTGTATACGACCTCTCAAAGCATCCACCTCGGCTTCGATTTTTTCCTCAAACTGCGTTATTTTCTCGTCCATACGTGCTTCGAGTTTTGATGATATACGCGCCTCTTGCGCTTCGAGTTGTACTGTTATGCGTGCCTCTTGTTCTTTCAGTTGTGTCTCCATCTTTGATGTAATTTGTGTCGACATTTCTGCCATACGCGTTTCTTGTACTTCAATCTTCGATGTAATCTGTGTCGACATTTCTGACATACGCGTTTCTTGTGCTTCAATCTTCGATGTAATCTGTGTCGACATTTCTGACATACGCGTTTCTTGTGCTTCAATCTTGGATGTTATGCGTGTCTCCTGCGATTCCAGCTGAGATTACATGTTGGTGGATATTTGTGATGACATTTCTGTTATACGTGCCTCTTGCGCTTCCATCTTGGATGTTACTGTCGATGTTTGAGCAGTTATTGCAGCCAATATCATGTTCAAGTCTGTGCTGGTAACCGTCTGCGATGTTTCGTTTTTCTCTTCAATTTTTGTTGTTGTTTCGTCCCCATCAGGATAAAAGACAAACTCGTCCACATCAATTCCTTGCGACTCCATTACCTCTCGTAGCCGTGCTTGAAGTTCGATCTTATTGCCGGTTGTATTTAATCCACGGTTCTCCAACTCCTTTTTCAGTTGCTGGATCTTCAATTCACTGAACTTTGCCATGCCCAAGTTGTATACCCAATCTTCGGAATTTATTCAACAATTCCTCTTCTGACACCAATTGTAACGAATTTACTGCAAATCCTCTTATTTGCAATCCTCTGCTAAGTTCGAATCACAAAACTGTTGAATAAATAACCCCAATATTGAATAATGGAAAAATGGCCTTTATTAAAGTACTTCACAATACACTCAAATTGTGCAACGAATAGCTTGCAATGAAGAACAGTAGGAAGACCACAGTTGCATTGGATCAATCATTGCATCAATATTAAATATAAATTTAGAAAAAATAATTAAATACTTGAGTATAAGCAAACATTTTCTTTCAATTACTGCAATTAAGGTGTCCTAGATGCTATATATTCCAAATTTATAACATTTTATGTCTGTTTAAAAATTTAACTTCAATTTCCCTTAGATTTCCGTAATATGGCCATTAGTGATGTTTGTGTGTGTGTGCAAATTTTGAGCGATCAGCTGTTAGTTGCGCTACTTGGTAAAGTTTACAATGGCGTTGACTGCCAACGTAAGAAAAGCTATATAGGCACCACATCACAACAACTATACAAACGACTGGGACAATATAGGAAAGATGTTGAAAACAAACGCACAGAAAAAAGTGCTCTTGCTCACCATGCCATTACTTTTGGGCACAAATTTGATTTTGATAATGCCAAAGTAATAGCAGGAGAAACAAACTGGCAAAAGAAAATGCTTCTGGAAGAAATACACATAAAAGCAGACAAACAATTTGTAAACAAAAGAAGTATAGAAGCAAGAAATATTAGCGACACCTATGCGTGTATACTAAAATGAAACTGCAATAACCCATCAAGCATGAATTCGCCGGTGATCAACAAATGTCAAATATGTATACATATATACTTACATACAAATTAGAGTTCGAAGTATAAATTGTGGGTTGTCTATTGAAAATAGTAATTTTAAATGGTAAAATAGTTTCCGTTTCCTTAATTGAGCATTCAAGTGACTATGTTTTATTTCAAAACACATATATATAAAGAAAAACCTGACGAAGAAGAACGCAGAGATTTTTAAGTAAGAAAAGTTTGTCAATTGAATGTCCATATATATATATATATACATATGTATCTTTAATTCTATAGAACTGCGAAACTAAATTGAGTTATTTTAATTTCTTTAAAATTGTAACTAGGCCCTGAAGAAGACCACAATAAACGGTCGAAACGTCGGCAATAAAATAATAAAGGCGTTCTTCTAATTATTATTTGGCTGGAAACCCGATCAATAGAAAATTATACATTTCCCGTCAAAGTTCCCACAATGGTGGTATGGAAAAATCTGATGGCGCTCCAGGGTAGGAATGCAATCAGCTTAGCCGCATAACAGCTCGTCTGGAGATGACCATACTGGTCTATTGGGATGACGGAAAATCTGTTTGCTGTTTGCTGAATCGGAATTTCCCTCGATGGTTTGGCCTTTTCAGTATTTTTTAATAACAGCTTTCCTTCTAAGAGCTTATCCTTAACACTGCTAGCAGGCGAACGGCATAGTTTTTGTTGTGACCGTTAAAGTCATATCGGCCCCGTCAAAGCGGTTTACGGGTGCAATTATATGATTGTTCGAGATTTGGATAATGTAAAGTACCGTCATTTACATTTCCTACGTGTATTCCATTGCGCCTAAAACTATACTATTTTTCAACTATACATATGCAGAGTTGTGTCATATACAATCAGTGCGCGGACTTTTAAAAAGAGAATGTTGATAGACGAAAAATTAAAATAGTGGCAGAAGTTGGTCGATTTTTTTTCCAAGAAAACATTAGGCTACACTTTATATTTGTACAAAACAATTCATATTTTATTGTAAAACAAATAAAGCACATTTCATGGAAATAACACTTTAAAAAAACATGTAAACAAAACAAAAGAAGAAATAATGTAAATTTGTATATGGGGTATTCCATCCCATTTCGACCAATTTTGAACCCGACCCCTTTAGAATTGGCTGAAAGTTTTTCTTCTTTTTCTAGCTTACGAAAGACGTTTTTCAGAATTTTTTCAAATTTTTTCATCCAACTCAAAAAAAGTTGTGAATTTTTAAAAAACACCGTTTTTGTTTTCAAAATGCTATAACTTTTTTAAAAATTGACGGTTTGGGATATTTTTTTTTTAAAAAAAATTTGTTTTTAAATGTACTTTTCGGAAAAAATACAAACAAATTTTTAAAGTTTTTTTTTTAATTTTTCAGTTTCTCGAGATTTTTCGAATTTGGCCATTTTGTTTTTCTCATAAAAAACTTCAATCAATTCAGCAATCATCCCCACTAATCCCGGAGTGGGCCGATTTTTTTTATAGTTTTTTTTATTTAATTGAAAAAAAAATTTTCAAAAATAAAAATTTTTTTTTATCAATTTTATTTATATAACAAAAAAAATGTAAGAAAATTATTTTTAAGTAATCTGTTTTTTTTTTGTTACATTATTTTTAGAAAACTTACATGTTTACTGTAGCAGTCATTAATCCTGGTTATTTTAATAGTAGATTACCATAATAATTCGAAAAATCTCGAAAAACTGAAAAATTAAAAAAAAAACTTTAAACATTTTTTTGTATTTTTTACGAAAAGTACATTTAAAAACAAAGTAAAAAAAAGGATCCCAAACGGTCAATTTGTGAAAAAGTTATAGCATTTTGAAAACAAAAACGGTGTTTTTTTAAAAATTCATAATTTTTCTTGAGTTGGATGAAAAAATTTGAAAAAATTCTGAAAAACGTCTTTCGTAAGCTAGAAAAAGAAGAAAAATTTTCAGGCAATTCTAAAGGGGTCGGGTTCAAAATTGGTCGAAATGGGATGGAATACCCCATATATATATCTTATGCCTATATGATACTTGCTTTTTTTCTGTATTTTGAGCTTGAAATACTGAGGAAAATTTACCGATACGTCTCATTGCAACAACAATTTTCCAATGTATCAGTATTTTTCTACAACACTGGCATGTTATCGTTTACTTAAAACTTTTTTATTTTCATTCAAAATTATTCATTAATAACTTAGCGCATGAAAATATTTGCGAGTAATGACTACTATTTTCTTTCATAAAAAAATTTATTTCTTGTATTGAATTTGTGCAAAAATTTTTCAAAATAAAAACCAAATTTTCGACAAAAAAAAAAAAATTGTCAGAAAAAACAAAAGAAAAATCTAGTGCCATATGAGTGTTATTAAATACAAGGAACAAAATCACCTTCTACAAATTACAACTTTTTATAAAGTCTTATTAATTCAATTGGTGGCTGAAATAAAGTCCGTCCGACACAATACTCTTTTACTTATTAATATTTCATTGGAAACGCTTGAAATTTTTAATCCATTAAGCTTGGCGGTTTTTATGTCATTCCATATAGAGAACGATCTTTTTGCGGCTGCATAACTTTGAGGTAACATTCCTAAGGAGCACATTTATTCAGTCAAATTTTCAAACAAATTTTCTTCAAGAAGACTCTTTTCAGTTCCCAATTTTATCCATCCTTTAAGAATATCGTCGGAAAATATCTTTTCTATTTTCTCCTTATCATATAACATCAATGATCGCCATTCGTTGTTAAGAATTTCCATGGAAGCCTTGTGAAATGGAAAAGCTTTAAGTAAGGGAACTATCGTTGTCATTTGACTAGATTGACTATTTTTTGCATCAAAATATTCCAAAAGGTGTAATTTTTCGTCTTCGAAATTGAATCGTTTCTTAATTTCCTTACAAAGGCAAATGTTGGTACATTTTTGGGCTTTGGTGGTAGAAGTGGTAGAAAATGAAAATGGGCTAAAAGGTTGGTAGATCTACCAATAAAGTGGTAAAGTCCGTGCAATGTATACAATTCTCCGCATACATTTGTAATTAAAGTCAACTTGTGGCTAAAATCTCCGTCACATAAGCAATTTTTCATATAGATGCGTTTAACACAATCGTATGCATTATGAGCACATTACACGTATTTTTATGGAGAACGGCAGATCGGCCGACACTAGTGCCATCTGACATGAAAAAGTACCCATCTTCCAACTATTGTTGCAGCAAGAAGAAGAATTTGATATTCGATTTGGTTAAGGGTGCTCTCACGCTTTGCAAGTGAAATTATTATTCCCACTTGTTGGGGCTTTTCCAAAATTGTTCACAGTTAACAACTTTTTTTACAAATGAGTAGAACACAAAATATTGTAACGAATTTACTGCAATTCCTCTTATTTCAAATCTTCTACCAAGGTTCGAATCACTAAACTGTTGAATAAATAACACCACTATTCAATAATGCAAAATGGCCTTTATTAAAGTACTTTACAATAAATAACTCTACTATTGCCTAACAGATTGCGTGCTTAATCAAAACTGATTCTAGCGCCTCTACCTTTGGTGCTTTTATACTTTATGATTTCCTCGTTGCATCTTCTAGGCGCTTCCAGAATTTATTTAGTTACTGCCATATAATTATATCTACAGATGCACGTGTATAGCTTCTCATATGCGCGCGTATTTGTGAGCGACACTTCCACAATTACAATTGCATACTTTCGGGAGCATATCAGATAAGATATATGCATGTGTTTGTGCACTGTTTCTCCCTGCGTGTACGTACATATGTGTAGACATAATTTATTGATTCGTTTGTGTATATACATAATGATTGATTTATGGATGTGCATGCAAGTCACTGTTTAGCATCGGCTTAGAGATGGCAGTACCCCTTAATGTTGCTAATATTCGTAACAATATGTCAGCAAGAATTTTTCTTGTATAGTGAGAATGTTTGTAACTGCCTCGCGAAATTTTGTATGTGAATAGGCAAGGTGAAATAAACATCAGTTGCGAAGTCTGAAACTTCTTTATATTCACAAATGCAACATCTTGGTTGATTGTGGTGTTGTTACTGGAATGCATAAGATTGCGTTGAACGCATTTATATGAAAAACTTCATTGTGTCTCGGTTATAACTGTTATCAGGCCATCGCAGTTCTTAAATTAACGCGCACAAAAGAAAATGCCAAATGAGCAAAGATTTTCCATTATTTCCGTTGTTTTATTTTTTCTAAATGTAAAATTGAAATTCAAAAAATTTATTTTAGATGTCCAAAAAACTATCCGCCTTGCATGAAAAACTGCTGCACATCTATTTTGGGCTTAATAACGAACGTACTTCAAAAATTCAGATTTCAGAAAAAAGGTATAAAATGTTTCAACACAAATTTTCTATTTTTTTTAAATCAATGACAGTGGAGTTAAGAAAAAATTATTTAAAACAAAACTTTTTAAAAATATGTGAAAGCGCAAATCTGTTCGGTAATTTCTTTCTAAAAACGACAAAATTGGCTGATAGAAACAAAAACAACGTGAATGCATTAGGCGAATGAAACTAAATTTTTAACGTTATGGAACGCGACAGAGGCGGAAAATCCACTTACTCTTCGACAGACCCAAAATCTACGAAGTCTACAAAAGACTCCATAGAAGCTAGGGAGAAACGAGAATACAAAGATTCCAAGAAGAATAAAAAGGAACAAGATTTAAGAGATTTAAAGTACTCGAAAGATGCAAAAGAAACAAAAAGCGATCATAGACGAGATCGTGAATCGAGAAACGAACGTGACAGAGGAAGTGAACGTGATGAAAAGCGTGAGCGAGAACGCGCTGAATACAGCAGACGTGATGGACGCAGCGAGCGTGACAGACGTTACGAGCATGATAGACGAACCGAACTTGATAAGAAAGGCGAACGTGAAAGTAGAAGAGATCGTGATTCAAAATCTGAGTGCCATACTAAACATGATCGCAATAATTTAAGAAATGCATTTGAAAGTAAAAGAGAACTCCACACAAGGGGCCATAGCGAATGTAAAAGCGAGCAAAAAGGTGAACGCGAATTTAAAACTGAACACTTAGGCCATACAAAAAGCTCAAAAGATGGGAAAGAGAAACACAGTGAACATGCATCAAAAGACAAAAGAGAGTTAAAAGATGTGCAAGAAGTAAAATTAAACAAAGAAGAAAGGAGGCTTGCTGTTGAAAAAAAGACCAAAACTGCAATGGAAGATATTAAAGAGCTCATTATGCGTGCGCTCGAATGTGAGCTGGACGGTCATGTACTTGAAGCGTGCATGCTGTATGAAGAAAGTCTCGCGAAATTAAAAAGTTGCTCAACTCAAGACAAAAACGAAGAAATATTGGAAAGTTATCGGTAAGTTTTTTTTAAGCTTTCAGTGCATTTATAGAAATTTAAACTACGTACTTTATAATCTTCATCCCCTCTTTAGAAAATACCTTAACACGTATGAGATTCACGTGCAACGTTTACGCGATCAAATCGAGCAGACAATGTTTGGTTGCAAAATAATCGAACATATCACAATACCCGAAGGTGTACGTGGTCGTAGTTTTGAAAAATTATTTGGCTGCTATTTGAATGAGAAAGTTTCATTGGTGCACATTTACGAGCCATATCTAACGCAAAACACACAACTCGAGCATCTTATCAATTTTATTGAGGTGCTTATAAAGAATTGCCCAAATTTAATGTTTTTACGTATAATCACACGAGCCAGCTCGAACACGAGTGCACTGCAAGCGGAAGTATTGCACGATTTGCGTGAAGAATTGGAAGGTGGCAACATTACATTTAACTATCAATTTGACGAGCAATTGAAGAAGCCGCGTATTATTTTGAATACTGGTGTGGTGATACGATGTAGGCGTGGCTTACACATTCACAAACCTATGCCGAAATATTACAAGTTGGGTTTGTATGATTATGATTTTCGTCGTTGTGAGAGTTGCGAATTCGATGTTTATCAGGGCAAACCATTTTCGGAATCAATTTCGAAGGCGGATCGAACCGATTTAATGGAAAGTTTGTTGCACGCCTGATCATTAAATATTGAATGAGTAGATACAATTTTCAACGGTTTACTAAACAGCAAATTGTCCAAAAATTTAAAACTGAAAATAAACACGATAAAAAAAAGGTGTGAGTACCAAGCATTCGTGAAGATTGCGTAAACAAACAAGTGAAAGTCTAGAATATTTATATTTTTAAAATAAATGGAGCTCGCGCAGAGGTTCAAGTTAAATAAAAGCAAGTTCACTAGAAGAGTTTCGTCGGTTTGTTATCGGTAACAACCGATACCGGCAAGTTATTATAGCGAATCATCGAGCTATCAGTTTGTTTTCAGCTCTCAACTTCTCACTAGTTTCTAATCGGCTTTTTATCGACCGTTTACAAAAAAGTCATCGATATTATATTCAAGTTTTATAGGTCACTGTTTTCTAGCAATCCAAAGAGCCGTCGTTAACAAATTGATATCACGCCAGTAACAAATTGGTAGTACTCCGATAAGAAATCTAAAACTTCCATAACTTTTTGACTGCAAATCGATAATTTTTTGATAGAGAATCGGAAATTTTTAAAAATAAATGGACGTTTTCGATAAATGGATAATACGCTGATATGAAAACTATAACATGCTGATAACAAATCTATAAATTTTCGATAGTAAATTGATACTTCTTTGATAACTATCGATAGTTTTTCGGTGTATTGCCGATACATTTTTATAAAAAACGATACATTTTCGATAACATCAGTAACTTTTTGATAACAAATCGATAAATTTTCGATAACAAAAAAAGATGGAAATTTTCATAAATAAACTGTTTAATTTTTGAAAAAACTGCCATGTGAATCTCCTTGCTCTAATAGATATTTTTAAGCCATACATAGGGGGCTTTAGGGAATTTGGAGTTCCGTTGATCACCTGTAGTCTGTTATGGACAGATGCCTTTCGATTCAAAAAAGGAAATAATTTCTCTCAGTAGCGGGGCGCTTCTGGCCAGATGTGGGTGCCGCCAACACTAGGGGCACCTAGCAATGCTTATAAAATTCATTATCATTATTATATTGTATCACAATAACTACTATTTTTGAGAAACAATTCCGTGACGATTTTTTAAAAATTTTAGACTAAGCTATCTCTGCTGATTGGTGGTTTAAGAGGGTACCGAACATGGGAGTCCATGATGTGCGATTAAACATATGGGAAGTCCGATCTTCAGTTTTATGTATGTATATTATTTTATTTGAGACAAACAAAACAAACAAAAAAATACTTCCAATGAAACTAGAAAATGGACTATTTGGTCATAATTCATTTCAAATTATCTGTTTACCTCATTTATAATGGAAATAATTAACTTTAAGCTGTCTGATTCACATCCGAGTCAACAAACTTTATAACTGAAAGATAATAATACATAACGTTAGGTTGATTCTTCTTCATTTTTATTGCATCAATGGCCAAAGGCTACTGGCTACTGAAGATCGCTGCGTAAACACACAAGTGAACGTAACGAAAATTAATATTTTTAAAATAACTAGAACTCGCTCAGAGGTTGAAGTTAAATAAAATCAAGTTCACTAGAAATAAAACCTTCTGGGCTTTTTGAAAAGAACTTCGTCGGCTTCTTATCGGTCATAACCGATATCGGCAAGTTATTGTTTTACTATCGGCGTATTATCGATAGCGAGTTATTATCGTCGAGCTATCAGTTTGTTTTCAGCTTTTAATCGCCGAATCATCATCTTTTCATTAGTTTTTAATCGGCTTGTTATCGACCGTTTACAAAAAAGTCATCGATGTTATATTCAAGTTTTATAGGTCACTGTTTTATATCAATCCAAAGAGTCGTCGTTAACAAATCGATATCAAGCCAGTAGCAAATTAGTAGCACTCCGATAAGAAATCTAAAACTTCGCTAAAAAATCGATAACTGTAAATCGTGAACTTTTTGTTAAAAAATCGATGTTTTCAATAAATCTATAATCGCTGATATGAAAATTATAACAAACCGATATATTTTCAATAGCAAATAGATACCGATGTATTACCGATACATTTTGATAATAATTCGATAAGTTTTTGATAACATCAGTAACTTTTTGATAACACATAGATAACAAGACAAGTTGGAAATAATTGAACTGTTTAATTTTTGAAAAAATTCTTCACCTTTGATTTTCAGACGATACTCCATCCAAACGGCGTTTCATCTTACTTCAAACTGCGGAAGAATCCTTCATAATATCTCATTGGGAAATTTTTGCTCGTGGATGAGCCCAAGCTGTAGGAGAAAGAGAGATGGGGACGGGATGCTATTAAGGATGCTGATGCTTAGATGCTATTTAGTGCTAAACCGTTGCTTACACAGTAAGCCAATCTGAAAATAAGGCTCAGGGGTTAGCTGAGTTGGTATCGATGGCAGTAAAGGTATACCTGACTTGGTTCTTGATGGCTGCGAGCTATTTTGGGCTAGATATTATCTGAGTCAAGGGGCATAGCAGCATCCAGTGCAACTCCTATGTGAATCTCTTTGCTCGAATAGAGATTTTTAGGCCATACATAGGGGCTGTAGGGAATTCGGAGTTCCGTTGATCACTTGTAGTCTGCTATGAGACAGATGCGCTTCGATTCAAAAAAGGAAATAATGCCTCTCAGTAGCGGGGCGCTTTTGCCTAGATGTAACAACTATTTCTGAGAAACAATTCCGCGCGCGATTTTTTTAGTATAAATCATCATTTGCCTCGTTATTTTGGCTAGACCACAAAATATCCACAAGAGTATCAGGTCGCTGGTTGGTGATTTAAGAGTGTACCGTCAATGGGAGTCCATGATGTGCGATTAAACACATTGGAAGGCCGTTCTTCCTGCAGTTTTATATTGAGAATAACGAGAATAATCCAATGAATCTGCAGAAAAATTGTATAATGTCTATGTCATTATTCATGGTATTATAAGTATTTAAGTTATTGTTGTTTTCATGGTGGCGAATTCACTCATACCAAAGAAATGCATAGCTTTACAAGTCATGCATGATGCTTAAAAATCTATTTTTTCGAATATTAAATTATTCATAGTTATTTTACAGAATTGCATCAGATTAAACCTGATAATTAACACCTGCTGAGGTGTGAATCAGATCAATGGTGCAAGACAACTATAGCAGATGTCAGTATGTAGTAAGCTCAAAGTTCCTTAATGATGACTTGATTTTCAATAATTTAAGATGATTATGCCAGAAATTCTAATGTAATATTAAACAATATTAATTATCGTAAAGTGGTTAATTTCTATGACAAATTCTTATTCAATAATTGCTTTAATGACTAAGCTATGGTGGCGAACATTTTTTTCTTAATCTTAATAATATCTAAGAAAGTTAGACCCGAACTTTATGTCAAGTTATTTTCAGACAAAATTTTTTTGTTTTGTATTTGCCAAAGCAACTCTGCATGACTTTAAAACCGAGAAAAACTCACTTTTTTAAGTTAACTAGATTCGGGATACTGTCCGGAATTCCATAAACCGTCAACTACAAGTTAGCTCTTTCCTGCATGGACAGTGTCTATATAAACACACTTAAAGCCTTTATCACTGATTAAAAAACAATTAATATCGTTTTATTCGCATTAATGTCTTAAGCCTTTATCACTGATTAAAAAACAATTAATTTTTTTATCTTTATTTTATTCGCATTAATGTCTATTTTATGTAGTCTTCTATTTCCAATGCCGATAGAGAAAATAATGTGTTGTTGTGGTAGCGATAAAGGCACTCCCCGCAGGTTTTGTAGAGTGTAATCGATGTTGATGGTCCTTTGTCGGATATAGATCCAATACGTTCCGGTATCAAGCACCATTAAGGTATTAATATGACCTCATTGAACCCTCTGTGTTGCTCAACAAAAATGGCACATAATGCCATAAAGTACCAACCAAGTGGCAAAAAGTCGTCAGATACTCAAAGCAGTTTCCACCTTTGGCTGCTACTAAAGTTAAAGATGCCTTAAAGGTTGATATGAGGAAAGTAAGCTCACAGTTATGTAATGACCACCACAGTTACCAGACATGAACCTTACTAAACATTTGTGGGTTGATGTCAAGGAGGCAGTAACCCAACGCAAACCAACATCGAATACGCAGCTATGGGAAGCTGCAAAAAGCGCATGGGAGACGATTTCGGTTGAAAGATGCCAAAGGGTCATACAACTAAATACTAATTTAAATATTAACCAACAACCAATGTAAAAAAACCACTATTATATTAAAGTTATATACAAATTTTCATACAATTTGTTATTCTTCTAAGTTTTTGTCAGTGCTAAGTTCGCTGCAGTTTTTGTAAACAGTTGTTTGACTTATTCAAAAAAGATAGAGGTTGAAGTTGTTTTACGACTTGATTTTTAGATACATATTTGTGCTATACGAGTGAAAAATAAAATTGTGTTTAATAAGTAAGGAAGGCTAAGTCCGGGTGTAACCGAACATTACATACTCAGCTGAGAGCTTTTGAGACAAAATAAGGGAAAATCACCATGTTAGAAAAATGAACCTAGTGTAACCCTGGAATGTGTTTGTATGACATGCGTATCAAATGGAAGGTATTAAAGAGTATTTTAAAAGGGAGTGGACCATGGTTCTATAGGTGGACGCCATTTCAGGATAACGCCATGAAAGTGGACCAGGGGTGACTCTAGAATGCGTTCGTACGATATGGGTATCAAATGAAAGGTGTTAATGATTATTTAAAAGGGAGTGGGCCTTAGTTCTATAGGTGGACGCCTTTTAGAGATATCGCCATAAAGGTGGACCAGGGGTGACTCTAGAATGTGCTTGTACGATATGGGTATGAAATGAAAGGTGTTAATGACGGTTTTAAAAGGGAGTGGGCCTTAGTTGTATATGTGAAGGCGTTTTCGAGATATCGAACAAAATGTGGACCAGGGTGACGCAGAACACCATCTTTCGTGTACCGCTGATTTATTTATGTATATAATACAACGTACAATATTCCTGCAATGATTCCATGGACTTTTGATTTCGCCCTGCAGGGCTTTTTCATTTTATTCTACATAATATGGTACCCATTTTACAAAGGTTTTTCTAAAGTTATATGTGACCCGGTCTATGACAAGGTGGCTTATGACTCAAAATAGAAATTGCGAGAAACAGCTGTTAACAGCTGTTTTTTTTTTGGGTCATAAGCCACTATTTCATAGACCAGGTCACATATTTTGCGTCAAAAAACCAGTCCAATCGCAATGTTTCATCCCTTTTTTCGTATTTGGTATAGAATTATGGCATTTGTTTTAATTTTTTGAAATTTTCGATATCGAAAAAGGGGCGCGGTCATAGTCGGATTTCACCTCTTTTAAATACCAAGATAAAGTGAGTTAAGATAAATACGTGAACTAAGGTTAGTAAAGATATATCGATTTTTGCTCAAGTTATTGTGTTAACACGACCGAACGGAAGGATAGGCGGTCGACTGTGTATAAAAATTGGGCTGGGCTCTAACCAATTTCACCCATTTTCACAGAAAACAGTTATCGTCATAGAAGCTACGCCCTTACCAAATTTCACAAGGATTGGTGAATTTTTGTTCGATTTATGGCATTAAAATTATTCTAGAGAAATTAAATGAAAAAGGGCGTAGCCATGCCCATTTTAAAATTTTCCTTTAATTTTTTTATTTTGTTGCAACATATCATTACTGGAGTTTAATATTGACATAATTTACTTATATACTATAAAGATATTAAATTTTTTGTTAAAATTTGACTTTTAAATCTTTATTTTTTAATTGGGTGTGTTCGTCATCCGATTTTGATAATTTTTATCAATTTTTAGTAGCACACATATAGCAACAGGAGTAACGATCCTGCCAAATTTCATCATGATATCTTCAACGACTGCCAAATTACAGCTTGCAAAACTTGTAAATTACCTCCTATTAAAAGTGGGTGGTGCCACGCCCATTGTCCAAAATTCTACTAATTTTCTATTCTGCGTCATAAGATCAACCCATCTGCCAAGTTCCATCGCTTTATGCGTCTCTGGTAATGAATTATCGCACTTTTTCGGTTTTTCGAAATTTTCGATATCGAAAAATTGGGCGTGGTTATAGTCCGATTTCGTTCATTTTAAATAGCGATCTGGGACGAGTGCCCAGGAATCTACATACCAAATTTCATTAAGATACCTCAAAATTTACTCAAGTTATATTGTTCACGGGCAGACAGACGGACGGACGGATGGACAGACGGACATGGATAAATGAATTTCTTTTTTCGCCAAGATCATTTTGATATATAGAAGTCTATATTCCTCTCGATTAGTTTTTGCCTTTACGGGGTACCGTTATGCGAACAAAATTAAAATGCTCTGTGAGAAATTGGTTACCACAGAAAAACAACTGGCACGATGAAGAATGGCGCGTTGCAACCGAAAGGAAAGACGCTGCCTACAGGGCTACATTAAAAACGAGCGTAATAAGAGGATTGTGGAAACGCTACCGTAAAAGGGAAGCGAGATGCCTTTTTAGGAAGAAAAACTTCCCTCAGCGAAAAATCACTCTTGCCAATAAATGCTACTTTGGATAGATTAAGCGGCTTTGGGAGTGCTCAAGAAAAAGATGTTCTAAAGATTTACGGACCCTAAGTGCTGGTGATGGCGAGAACCGAAGAAGATTAAATGACGAGTTGTACGAGCTTTACGTAGACATCAACATAGTCCAGCGAATTAAAACCCAGCGGCCAAGATGGGTAGGCCATGCTTTGCGAACCAAAGATGATGCTCCGACTAAGAAAGTATTTTTATCGGAACCCCATATGGAAGCAGAGGAAGAGGGAGGCCCACACTCCGCTGAAAGTACCAGGTGGAATACGATTTAAACTCCCTTGGTGTAACAAATTGGCAGAGCGAGAAGTACATGGGGCGCTTTGTTGGACGGCCAATTAAATAAGTAAGGAAATGGTGCCGGTTTTAGAAAAACGTCAAAAAACTTAATCTGAGAAGATAGGCCAATAACTCCTTCAGGCGAACTGTGCCTCCACCAGCGGGCAAGGGTGCTTAGAATATACCCAGCAGGTATGCCTGTTGTAGGAGGCAACTAAAACAAAAAATTGATTCAATGGGTTGTGTAACGCAACCCTTTCAAGGGGTTGCCAGCGCAATATATAGCTTCTCCAACCCAATTGTCAACTTCACCCGCCCGTGGCGAATCCTGTTTCTTTGACAGGGCCTTCGGAGAGTGTCCTTATAGCTACAAAAACAACAACAACAACAACAACGAACTGTGCCCTGACTGAATACCTTTGCAACAATGTATCACTCACTAAATTAATGATCAAATAGATATCTATAACGAAAGAAACTGATTTCGCTGTTTTACAGGGTGCTGAAAAAAAATTGTTTAACATTTTTGAAATATCCACGAAGTAAGCATTCGAGCCAGAGGTGCAAATTTTCATCCTTTTTATACTCAGTTGAGCAGAGCTCACAGAGTATATTAACTTTGATTGGATAACGGTTGGTTGTACAGGTATAAAGGAATCGAGATAGATATAGACTTCTATATATCAAAATCATCAGTACGAAAAAAAATTTAATTGAGCCATGTCCGTCTGTCGCTCCGTCCGCCCGCCCGCCCGCCCGTTAACACGATAACTTGAGTACATTTTGAGGTATCTTGATGAAATTTGGTATGTAAGTTCCTGGGCACTCATCTCATTTCGCTATTTAAAATGAACGAAATCGGACTATAACCACGCCCACTTTTTCGATACCGAAAATTTCGAAAAACCCAAAAAGTGCGATAATTCATTACCAAAGATGGATAAAGCGATGAAACTTGGTAGGTGAGTTGAACTTATGACGCAGAATAGAAAATTAGTAAAATTTTGGACAATGGGCGGGGCACCGCCCACTTTTAAAAGAAGGTAATTTAAAAGTTTTGCAAGCTGTAATTTGGCAGTCGTTGAAGATATCATGATGAATTTTGGCAGGAACGTTACTCCTATTAGTATATATATGCTTAATAAAAATTTGCAAAATCGGAGAACGACCACGCCAACTTAAAAAAAAAATTGTTTGAAGTCAAATTAAAAAAAAAAAGTTAATATCTTTACAGTATATAAGTAAATTATGTCAACATTCAACTCCAGTAATGATATGGTGCAACAAAATACAAAAATAAAAGAAAATTTCAAAATGGGCGTGGCTCTGCCCTTTTTCATTTAATTTGTCTAGGATAATTTTAATGCCATAAGTCGAACAAAAATGTACCAATCCTTGTGAAATTTGGTAGGGGCTTAGATTCTAGGACGATAACTGTTTTCTGTGAAAAAGGGCGGAATCGGTTAAAGCCACGCCCAGTTTTTATACACAGTCGACCGTCTGTCCTTCCGCTCGGCCCTTAACACGATAACTTGAGCAAAAATCGATATATCTGAACTCACTTTGTATTGGTGTAAAAAATGGCCGAAATCCGACTATGACTACGCCCACTTTTTCGATATCGATAATAACGAAAAATGAAAAAAAATGCCATAATTCTATCCCAAATACGAAAAAAATGGATGAAACGTGGTAATTGGATTGGTTTATTGACGCAAAATATAACTTTAGAAAAAAACTTTGTAAAATGGGTTTGACACCTACCATATTAAGTAGAAGAAAATGAAAAAGTTTTGCAGGGGAAATCAAAAGCCCTTGGAATCTTGGCAGGGATACTGTCCGTGGTATAACATATATAAATAAATTAGCGGTACGCGGCAGATGAAGTTCTGGGTCACCCTAGTCCACATTTTGGTCGATATCTCGAAAACGCCTTTACATATACAACTACCACCACTCCCATTTAAAATACTCATTAACACCATTCATTTCATACCCATATCGTACAAACAAATTCTAGAGTCACCCCTGGTCCAACATTATGGCGATATCTCGAAAAGGCGTCCACCTTTAGAACTAAGGCCAACTTCCTTTTAAAATAATCATTAACACCTTTCATTTGATACCCATATCGTACAAACAAATTTTAGAGTCAGCCCTGGTCCACCTTTATGGCGATATCCCTAAATGGCGTCCACCTATAGAACTATGGCCCACTCCCTCTTAAAATACTATTTAATACCTTTCGTTTGATACGCATGTCATACAAACACATTCCAGGGTTACACTAGGTTCATTTTCCTACATGGTGAGTTTCCCTTATTTTGTCTCCATAGCTCTCAGCTGACTATGTTATGTCCGGTTACACCCGAACTTAGCCTTCCTTTCTTGTTTTTATTGAAACGCTCTATTGTATATTCATACAAATATTTCATTCACTTAACAAAAAAGTCTGTAATCAATTTAGTGAATTGATAAGCATTTTATTTCTAAATTTTTTGAAGTCATTTTATTTGAGACAAACACAAACAAAAATAAATACTTCCAAAGAAACTAGAAAATGCACTATTTGAACTTAATTCATTTCAAATTATCTGTTTAACTCATTCATAATAAAAATAATTAACCATACGCTGTCTGATTCACACCCGGGTCAACAAACTTTATAACTGAAAGATAACAAGTAAGGAAGGCTAAGTTCGGGTGTAACCGAACATAACATACTCAGCTGAGAGCTATGGAGACAAAATAAGGGTAAATCACCATGTAGGAAAATGAACCTGGTGTAACCCTGGAATGTGTTTGTATGACATGCGTATCAAATGGAAGGTATTAAATAGTATTTTAAGAGGGAGTGGGCCATAGTTCTATAGGTGGGTGCCTTTTCGAGATATCGCCATAAAAGTGGACCAGGAGTGACTCTAGAAGGCGTTTGTACGATAAGGGTATCAAATGAAAAGTGTTAATGAGTATTTTAAAAGAGAGTGGGCCTTAGTTCTATAGGTGGACGCCATTTCGGGATATCGCCATAAAGGTGGACCAGGAGTGACTCTAGAATGCGTTTGTACGATAAGGGTATCAAATGAAAGGTATTAATGAGTATTTTAAAAGAGAGTGGGTCTTAGTTCTATAGGTGGACGGATTTTTCGAGATAACGCCATAAAGGTGGACCGGGGTGACTCTATAATGTGTTTGTACAATATGGGTGTCAAATTAAAGGTATTAATAAGAATTTTAAAAGGGAGTGGTGGTAGTTGTATATGTGAAGGCGATTTCGAAATATCGACCAAAGTGTGGACCAGGGTGACCCAGAACATCATCTTTTGGGTACCGCTAATTTATTTATTTATGTAATACCACGAACAATATTCTTGCCATGATTCCAAGAGCTTTTGATTTCGCTCTGCAGAACTTTTTCATTTTCTTCTACTTAATAGGGTAGATGTCACACACATTTTACAAAGTTTTTTTCTAAAGTTATATTTTGCGTCAATAAACCAATCCAATTACCATGTTTCATCCCTTTTTTCGTATTTAGTATAGAATTATGGCATTTTTTTCATTTTTCGTAATTATCGATATCGAAAAAGTGGGCGTAGTCATAGTCGGATTTCGGCCATTTTTTACACCAATACAAAGTGAGTTCAGATAAGTACGTGAACTGAGGTTAGTAAAGATATATCGATTTTTGCTCAAGTTATCGTGTTAAGGGCCGAGCGGAAGGACAGACGGTCGACTGTGTATAAAAACTGGGCGTGGCTTCAACCGATTCCGCCCTTTTTCACAGAAAACAATTATCGTCCTAGAATCTAAGCCCCTAACAAATTTCACAAGGATTGGTAAAATTGGTTAAAAGTATCCTAGACAAATTAGATGAAAAGTGCTGAGCCACGCCCATTTTGAAATTTTCTTTTATTTTTCATTTTGATGCACCATATCATTACTGGAGTTGAATGTTGACATAATTTACTTACGTACTGTAAAGATATTAAATTTTTTGTTAAAATTTGAATAAAAAAAATATTTTTTTTTAAAGTGGGCGTGTTCGTTCTCTGATTTTACTAGTTTTTATTAAGCATACATATAGCAATAGGAGTAATGTTCCTGCCAAATTTCATCATGATATCTTCAACGACTGCCAAATTACAGCTTGTAAAACTTTTAAATTACCTTCTTTTAAAAGTGGGCGGTGCCACACCCATTGTCCAAAATTTTACTAACTTTCTATTCTGCGTCATAAGTTCAACTCGCGTACCATGCTTCATCGCTTTATCCGTCTTTGGTAATGAATTATTGTACTTTTTGTGTTTTTCGAAATTTTCGATATCGAAAAAGTGGGCGTGGTTATAGTCCGATTTCGTTCATTTTAAATAGCGATCTGAGATGAGTGCCCAGGAACTTACATACCAAATTTCATCAAGATACGTCGAAATTTACTCAAGTTATCGTGTTAACGGGCGGACGGACGGACGGACGGCCGACATGGCTCAATCAAATTTTTTTTCGATACTGATGATTTTGATATATGGAAGTCTATATCTATCTCGATTCCTTTATACCTGTACAACCAACCGTTATCCAATCAAAGTTATTATACTCTGTGAGCTCTGCTCAACTGAGTATAAAAATACATAACGTTATGTTGATTCTTTTTCATTTTTATTGCATCAATGGCCATAGGCTACAGGTCGTAAAAAAATTTGATTGAGTTGTAAATACATATTTTTATTTTATTTATTTAGCATACATTTCAATTTACATATTAAATATTCGTTCTAAAAAATGCTCACTGCTTTATCAGAATCAATATATCGCCTTATTGTAGGCTAACAATTTGAAACAATAGACTGTAATACAATAGATTGATCTCTAGCATTATGAAGTCTGCTAGATCTAATAATACCGGTTCCTTAGTTCAGTTTAATAAAAACTTAATTTTTAAATAATTTAACCATGAACTTTATGTTAATCTAAAGGTAATAACATTTTCTGGTCTCTGATTAAAAATTAGTCACGTGTAGTAACAAATAGAGATGTATATATAAATGTCCACACATACAAATGTATGTTTCGTAAACATATTGGTAAGATTGATGCAGCTGCACTCAAATATTATGAATATTTTAAAAATTGAACGGGTATGATTATTTTATGCTTCTTTTTCAAAATAAGATCCAAACCAGCTCAAAAGCTTTATCAACCTTGGTAAAAATTCGGTATAAACAGTACGAAATGTTTAGCTTAGCCTTTGTTAAAATTCAATGCCAATATTTGATGCATGAAACAAGGTGCATGAAATTAGATGCACAGGCTGTGTGCTACTCTAGATTTCTGGTTTTTATGTATATCATCTATGTATATATATAAAGTTCAAATTATGCATGTGTGTATGTAGGTATATTCGGGTTGCGTCCTAGACGGATCGACCGATCCCAACCAAATTTGGAGCACCTACTAGAAACCTTCCAATCATGGTCATACACTAAAAATATCTTCGATATATAAAAGGGGCGTGGAATCTTTGATACAGCATAACTCTGTAAGTATTCATGCTAGAACATTGAAATTCAGTAAGAAGTTATATCAGTATAATCCCTAACACCACAAAGAAATTGCGGGGGTAGGGAGAAATGGGTATTGCACCTCCCATATGGAATATCTAATACTGCATATCTCTGGTCGTAGTAAAGGTAGAATAATGAAAATCGGTAAACAGCTATATGATGTTAAGTCCTAACACCGCCAGTAAAATGTGGAATTGTGGAAAAGGAAGCACGGCACTTTGGAAGAAATTTTTTAGAACTGTGGCTACCATAAAAACTTAGGTTATTTTAACAAAACCTCGATATCATCGAAAAGTGTCTTTATTTATACTCCAAATCATATTAAAAGAAAATATATATCGTATATCCTATGGTTTTCAGCAAGACCTAAATTCACAAACACACAACCTTAAAAGAAGTTTAAAATTTCTTTTACTTAGGCCGACTTGCAGAGTGCCAAGTTAACTTTCTAGCTCAGAGTTAACCTGACATGAAGAGTCATACTCATACATTTTTGACAAATATTTTGAATTAACAATTGATTTTGTTTTTATCGACCTATTGATAAAGGATTCAAGGTTCGATTCGAGTTCAAGACCAGAACAATAATTTTTATGATAATTGTTTTTTATTTGTTTTTTAATTTTTCATAATTTGAAAAATTGTTTTTTTTTTTGTTTTTGGAATAGTAGGTAGACCATTTTTCAGACAACCTGCGAACAATTGTTAATAAACCAAGAGCACATGGGAATTTCAATTAAGTAATTTACAATAAACAAAAATCCAACAATAGCAGTGATTTGCGACAGATGGCGCAACTCTGATTAGATATACATTAGGGCGGGTCGATTTAAAAATCGCTCATTGCTCTGTGAAAATCGTATTCGATCAAAACAAGAAACTTTGCCGAAGGAACCATACCTCTGGTGTTCCCCAATTTGGGTAGAACTTTTGGGTAGGGGTAAATTTTGCAAAATCCCACTTTGACCCATTTAGAGTGCTCCAATCGAGTCCAAATGTATGACCGACCCCCACTAACTTTGGAGGCCCGACCCACCGATGCCAGTGGCACACCCCCTGGAACCCCCTGGGGGTTCACCATACAAACATTTCAAAAAATCGCCGGTTTTGCACTTTACATGAAAAAATCAGCTAAATGGTTATGTTTTTTCTGTATTTTTATTTATTTATTTATAATAATATTTATTATTTATTTATAATAATATCTATTTTTTCTCTTAAGAAATTTATTTAGTTAGAACACATGTAAATAAAAAATTAATTTAAGTGAGTTATAGAAAAGAAACTAAAAAAAATTATTGTTTGAAGTCTTTTTTACTTTCAAGTCTGGCCAATTTCGCACGGCTCTCTAATGCCGTCGCCATAACAGCCTCTACATTTTCCGGTATAACCCGTTTGGAAACGCTAGCTAGCAATTGAACATGTCGTTCCGTTCCTTGTATGTGTGATGGAATTTTTGGATCATTAAACGGTGGATCATCTTGATTTAAATATTCTTTCAATGTATCGTACGGAATGCTTCGCGTGAATGGTGGTTCAAATACGATATTTATATCATTCAAATTGATCATTTCCGTATAACTTGTGCAATTAAAGTTTATATCTGGTTTTTTATAAACTCTAAGTTCCATTGGCTCGTCAACATCGGTTCGATAGCGTAGAATTTTCTTCATGGCACAGTCGCGATTTTCTTTGCTATCATCAAACAAGATTGATAACAAGATATTTTCCGAATGTGCATAATATGAATTATCTTTAATTACTTGATTGACAATTTTGCGTAAACGAGGTTCTAGAAATGATGACCAACCAATGAACTTGAAAAATAATGCACTGCCGTACACGACAGAGCTGTAATACTTGATATTGAAGTACATTGGCACATAACATTTAATTATAAATTCAACCAGAATTCTTAAATTTGCATCTGGATTTTCCGTTGTCACATATAATCGCAATAATCTAGCGGCCTTGGTGAGCCACCGAGAATGTACAATTTTCCCTGGTTTGATGTTAGCCAGATCCACCGGAACCGCGCCGCTAGAAATTGCATGGGCCATGTCGTATAAGTACTTTGAATCGGTGGAAAATTCAATTTTTTCTGGAGCAGGGGGCATATTTTGCAACTCAATTTTCTGGAAGCCGTCCACCACCTGAAAATATATAATAATAATAAAATTAAAAATGGTTGACAATTATATTAAATGAGTGATAGCAATAACTTACCGGAAGAGCTTCACAAGCTTCGATTTGACGGCTCAGTTTTCCGGTTGGCGATCTTGGTCCAGTGCTGGTTGATTTATCCAAAGCTTCAAACAAATGCCGAAACGGAAGTTCGTTGAAGTGTAGAAGGCAAACGAAACAATGCAATGGTCTTTTTAACAGCAATTCGAATCGTCGTATAATTCCACCGTGTGGGCCAGTGTTTGTTGGCTCACCGTCAGTGCATATTCCAATTAATGCATCCAGTGATATATTTTTATCGTTGAAAAAACAATTTAATTTGGTTGTTTTGTATTCAGCGGTTTCATGTTCCAGTCTTACGTAACCAATCAATTTAGAATTGGGTTCTCTCACCATCCTTTTACCATCCTAGTATGATACTTCTCATCAATTTTATCTATCGTTAAAGTATCATTTTTTCTGCCATCGAATGAAAACGCTAACAAATTGGTATCATCTAACCGTTTGCGAATCACTTCTTGTCTGCATTTCCATTTTTCAATGCTGATGCTACTCTGTCAGGCACACCAAATCTGTCACATACCAAGGCAAAGTTAAAACAATCGTATCTCTCTGTGTTTTGTGAACTTGTGCTTCTATCCATATCTTCTTGAACCGGTGGCGGTGCGTATGTTGAATCATCGGGATCTTGGTATTTTGGCATTGATGACATAGACGTTGCTCCTTGCTCTTCAGTTTCCATCATAAATGCATCCATTGTTAGTCTTCTCTGATTATGTTGATCGTGCATGAACTCTTTGAGGTGTTCGGGAATCCAGCCGCATGCATATGGAGCTGCCTTCAAATCGCATTGACATGTTCCAATGTAAAAATTTGTTTCCAGAGATTTTACATACTCTGTAAATTGTTGGGTGTTGTTTCTTCTCTTGATTTGCTCTTGATACTTGAAATTAGCACTTCACACTTTGAGTTCTTCACAACGACTTAATGAATTCACAAAAACCGTTGCGTTATATATGGTCTACGAGACGAGGTAATAAGAATGAAATGGTAATTTCAATTCTACCTGCTGTGTCTTGTGGTGGCTTAAAAAAAACAACAAAAGCAATTTTACGATCTGCAATTGTGTCACAGTGATACCTTCATTTTTTAAAACGGTTGAATAAAAAACCCACACAACTATGTTTACGACATGCAAATGCATCACAGTGATGCCTTGGTTTTAAAAGGGTTGTAAAAACGCTAATTTCTAATAATTTTTTTTAATTTCTTTTCTATCACTAAGTTAAATTCATTTTTTCATTTACATATGTTCTGACTAAATAAATTTCTAAAGAGAAAAATAAACTCCAAAAAGAAAAAACATAGGCATTTCGTTGATTTTTTCATGTAAAGTGCAAAATCGGCGATTTTTTGAAATGTTTGTATGGTGAACCCCCAGGGGGGTTCCAAGGGGTGTGCCACTGGCATTGGTGGGTCGGGCTTCCAAAGTTAGTGGGGGTCGGTCATACATTTGGACTTGATTGGAGCACTCTAAATGGGTCAAAGTGGGATATTTCGAAATTTGCCCCTACCCAAAAGTTCGACCCAAATTGGGGGACACCAGAATTCGGTTTAGAGGTATGGTTCCTTCGGTAAAGTTTCTTATTTTGATCCCTAGAATTTGATTTTCACAGAGCAATGGGCAATTTTTTTGCCTCCCTACAAATCGACCCAGCCTAATATACATAGTTGGTAAAAAGGAATAGAAGTAGCGATTTATCAGTCAAACAAATCACCGCTGTTTAGCTAAATGGTCAGCGCAGCGTGGCTACAGCGTACTGATGATGAAGCAACCATCGATATTGATCTATTTGCGCAGCTACGGCAGGTTGTCTAAAAGATTTTCTACCTTCTATTCCAAAAACCAAAAAAAAATTTTCAAATTATGAAAAAAAAAAAAATAATAATTATGCAAATTATTGTTCTGTCCTTGAGCTTGAATTGAACCTTGAATTTTGAATGAATTCTAAGCTAAAAAAATTAATTGCCGTTCTGCAAGTGGGCCTTATTTTGCATGTTTTTATAGAAATATGGGGTGAAACCCACAGGCATATGCTAGTACTCTTATAAAATAACTGCTTAATAAACTAACAACTGAAAAATATCCTTAATATCAATTTTAAAATAAAATCTGTAACAAAACTGATATAAAAATAGCTAGAAAGAAAACTTGAACCAAAAACTGGCTTTCAAAGCTCTCACAGCTGCGGCAACTATCGATATCTCTACGAAAAAAATCGGTAATACGATTGACACAAGCATAGCATTTCCATAATAAGCCGATAACTTTTTGATAAATAATGGATACATTTTCAATAGTAACTTAGACTTTAGACAACAAATCAATCACTTTTCGAATAAAAATCGATGATTTTCGATACCAAATCGATTACTTTAATATTACAAATCGATAAGACACTAATACCACATCGATAAATTTTCGAAAACACATCGATCAATTTTTCGGTAGCATATCGATAACTTTTACAAAAATAATTGATTGCCTTTCGATAATAAAACAACAACGATAATAACCCGATAAAAAATCTGTAACCCCTCGATAAACGTTGTTATCGATAGCAAGATTTTTATCTTGCCTCTTATGTCTCCTGACTTGGTCCCCATATAACACAAACAAGTAACAAGAGTCCGCCCTTAAATTTGATGTTCATGTTGAGAGGTTCTCGGAAAAATTATAAAAAAAATGTTGATCCTTCCAAATACAGCCGTAATTGTTTTTTGGTTGTAACTTTCGTTATTTGACATCCGACTTTTAAAACTGATATGATACTGGTTTTGTCTTTACGGCTCTGCAGTCGCTTTCATTTACTCTCTAAGGGGCTATAAGTAGTTTAGCAGAAGAAACTGTGAGAAAACGACTGCTATGGCATATGAGCATTTCCGTAGAATGGTCAACCAGATCAAAAATTTTAAATGTTAATAAAAATAAATTCTTTTTTAACCCTGTTATACAAAATTACCCAAATTTTTATAAAAATAAAGGTTTGGAAGTTAATTTGAATATTTTTATGAACAATTTGGCATAAAACCTGAAAAAATTTTTTTTTTTTCATTTCCAGCCAGGGAAATGGCCTGTTTCTTTTCAATTTTTTCACATGTACAACTTATACTAGCGATCCCTTTTTGCAACGAAATACCCCCATGAATATCAATTAAGACTATCAAAATGAAAGAAGAGTGATGTATTAACGGTAAATTTTTATTGAAACTTTTACCTCTGCCTGGATCGTACGTTCGCGACCAAAAAAATACATTTTTTGTTACCACTTCTCAAGGAGTGTAAGGAAATGTCTAGAACTACATTGCTCAAGCCAGTTGAGTGCACTTAATTGAAAACCAAAACTACTTCTCGTGAAGGGTTTACCAAACTTTTTTTTAATTTTCAAAGTTGCGTACTTTCGCGCTCGTTTTGCATTTTGATATATTTTTGGCCTGTTCACTTTGAAATTATGTACTTTGTCCTTTATTTTTCTATCCATCGTGTTAGCAGTTGTTGTGAGTCATCTCGCGTATTGAAATTTAATAAAGAAATAAAAAGGCAACATGGCGAATTCCAAGACATTTCCTTTTTCTCGGATGGAAGTAGCTGCCAATTTAAAAATAAGTATATAGTTCGGAGTCTTCCAGATTTGCTGACTCAATTCAACTGTAAAAAGTTTGAGTGGAACTATTTTGCGACATCTCATGGCAAGGGTGCAGTCTATGGTGTTGGAGCAGTTTTGAAAAGAAAAGTCTGGCAACTAACAAGAACAAAAAATCTTATTTTAAATGATGCATTATCTTTCTATAATTGTGCAAAAGAGCACATCACTGGATTTGAACTTAAATATATTCGAGCTGATTCAATCGCCGAGATATCCCCAACTTTAAGTCGAAAATGGACGAATATACCAAGCATTCCAGGTATCAGATTGATACATTCAATTTCCTGTGACGAAAACTTGAAGTTACATATAGCTCGTACGGCATATTCACAATATAAAGATATTTAATAATATTTCATTATATAGATATATATGTATGTATGTATATTAATAATAATAAATAATACTGATGCCGCATTTTACTCCATAATTCAATATGCAGAAAATAGTAAAAAAAAAAAAAATGTATGGAAAAATCGTACGTTCGCGACCGGTATTTAAGCGTATATATAAAAATGTACTGAAGATATTTTAACGCGAAATAAACGTAAAGAAAGTCACTTTATGCCACTTCAATATGGTATCAACCGTTTTGAAAAAATCCATTCCATTTCGCTGAATTTTGAATTTTTCCAATTGCACAAAAAAGTCACTTCCATTTTGCGTACATTCACGACCACATGTTTATTGCCCCCACAGTCAAAACTAAAAATCGAACAAACCTGCCTCTTGCACCTAAAATTGACCTACCAAAATGCTATCGAAGTAGCAAAAAAAAAAAAAAACAAAAACCTGTGTTTACTTTATTTTTTTGGCCCATAAAAGCGTACGAACGTACTATTCGCGACCGTGGAAACACCCATATACAATTTTAAAATGAGATATGAAAAACCTTAATATATCAGTCTTAAAAGTCGAATGTCTAACAATCAAGTTACAACAAAAAAAAAAAAAACTTTCGGCTTATTTGCAAGGATCAAACAATTTTTTATTTACCTTCCGAGCCCCTCGCCATAAGCTTTAAATTTACTTTTGCAACTTTTTTCTTCGGCCCAGTCTTACTTACACAGTGTGGCAAAAGAGCCCACTATAAAGCAAGAATATGAAATGCTGAACGGACATTCTTTGTTAAATTGTCCGAAACCGTGACATCCCAGCAATAAATTGCTTGATCTACTCACGCCTCCCAGAGAGGTAAGGAAACATATCCGTAAGCTCTATGATGACTTTTGACTCCAACCAACTCAGCCGTTTGAACCACATAAACATAAGGAGGCCAAAAGCCTAATCTGCTCGGAGTCGGTAAATATCTTCGCTGAGTTGCGCTCGGTGAACCACGTTAGCATGATATATTATCAAATTCTTGCAGAAGTGGAAAGCAGACTACCAAGGGAGACACGATTCACTCTGGCCCAACTTTGTTCTTACAGGTTAAACATTTACTTGTCCAGTATCAACTCCGACACACATAACCGCTTGTCCCGCTTGCAACGTGATCCCACATGACATAAATCATATTTTCAATTGAAATGCGTAACCAACGACTTAACACTCCTTTCTGTCTGGTCTACCCCTGTTGAAACTTCAAGTTTCCTTCGACTGCCGTTAGAGGATATTGATGAATATTTATGAATGGTTGCACCTATTGGATGTGGTGAAGCACTGCTACAACAACAACAAAAGCAGCAACAAATACTGAATAGTAAAGTTTTCTCTGGATCGTCGAAAGCAGAAAGTAAAGCACACAAATGCTGAACTGCAACAACGTTTAAGGTTTGTCAATCGCTGGCACCCACAAGAGTCACATTAAACCCAATAGATTAACGATGGTTCTACAATGTTGATTAAAATTGTTTGTGCTCTTGATTCAGGGATGTGCATGCGTTTTTATTATGTTCACAGTCAAGGGTTAACAATATTTTTTTTATTAAGCTATTGCATAGATTTTATCGTGGGCTTGGCGACTAAATCAAAAAAACCGTAACGGATATTTGTCAAAAAAGATCCGAAAAGGCTCGAAAAGGTTCGTAAAGGTTCGGTGTTAGCAACAGGCCAAATACATAAAATTGGATCTCTATCATAATCAGCGATGGGCAGGTTACCAAATTGAGAATGTGTTAGTAAACACGAACGCGTAGCGAGCACGAAAGCAAAATCAATTATTTATTTAGTTTGATTTCAATGCTTGAACGGTAAACACGTGTCACACGCACTCTTTGGTACTCTGTTTTAAGCGCGCGTGCGACACTTCCTCACTGTACGACCATCGAAATCAAACTAAAAGAGCTGTCGTTGATTTTCGTGAAGTAGCCATTGTGCTATCGCATATCGTATACATATATGGTCGCTTACAAGCCAACCTAATAAAACCGCACTGCGTTTTTTTAGCGCACGCAAACAACCGGCGTTTTTTGCCCTAACCCAAATAAGCATGGTTGCGACAATGTAAAGCATATGTGCAAACGTCAAATCTAAATGTCACGCAGAACAAAAATTTGAAATCGAGTTAGGTTTTCACGCAGCAAATTCAATTTGAGTTGCTCTCATACAAGTTGTATGTGCATGAGACATTTTTGACATTTTTGCGCGCGTTTATATTAGGTTGGCTTATTAGCAGGTGCTAGCTCACGCCCACCCCGGATCATAAAGTTAAAGTTAACGTTAACGTTAAAGTTAAAGTTAAAGTGAATGTTAAAGTTAAAGCGAAAGTTAAAGTTAAAAATAAAGTTAAAGTTAAAGTTAAGGTTAAAGTTAAAGTTAAGGTTAAAGTTAAAGTTAAAGTTAAAGTTAAAGTCAAAGTTAAAGTCAAAGTTAAAGTCAAAGTTAAGGTTAAAGTTAAAGTTAAAGTTGAAGTTAAAGTTATAGTCAAAGTTAAAGTTAAAGTTAAGGTTAAAGTTAAAGTTAAAGTTAAAGTTAAGGTTAAAGTTAAATTTAAAGTTAAAGTTAAAGTTAAAGTTAAATTTAAAGTTAAAGTTAAAGTTAAAATAAAAGTTAAAGTTAACGTTAAAGTTAAACTGAATGTTAAAGTTAAAGAGAAAGTTAAAGTTAAAGTTAAAAATAAAGTTAAAGTTAAAATAAAAGTTAAAGTCAAAGTTAAAGTTAAAGTTAAAGTAAAAGTAAAAGTTAAAGTTAAAGTTAAGGTTAAAGTTAAAGTTAAAGTCAAAGTTAAAGTTAAAGTTAAAGTTAAAGGTAAAGTTAAAGTTAAAGTTAAGGTTAAAGTTAAAGTTAGTTAAATTTAAAGTTAAAGTTGCAGTTAAAGTTAAAGTTAAAGTGAATGTTAAAGTTAAAGTTAAAATTAAATTTAAAGTTAAAGTTAAAGTTAAGGTTAAAGTTAAAGTTAAATTTAAAGTGAAAGTTACAGTTAAAGTTAAAGTTAAAGTTAAGGTTAAAGTTAAAGTTAAAGTTAAATTTAAAGTTAAAATTACAGTTAAAGTTAAAGTTAAAGTTAAAGTCAAAGTTAAATTTAAAGTTAAAGTTAAGGTTAAAGTTAAAGTTAAAGTTAAATTTAAAGTTAAAGTTAAAGTTAAATTTAAAGTTAAAGTTAAAGTTACAGTTAAAGTTAAAGTTAAAGTTAAAGTGAATGTTAAAGTTAAGGTTAAATTTAAAGTTAAAGTTAAAGTTAAATTTAAAGTTAAAGTTACATTTACAGTTAAAGTTAAAGTTAAAGTTAAAGTGAATGTTAAAGTTATAGTTAAAGTTAAAGTTAAAGTGAATGTTGTTAGTTAAAGTTAAAGTTAAAGTAAAAATAAAGTTAAAGTTAAAATGAAAATTAAATATTAACTTCTCATTTATTCAATAAAGGTAAAAAATTTGTTTTCTTATCGGTCACCACGCTTAAAAATGTTAACTTGAATTAATATCAAAGACAAAATTTGAATTAATATCAAAGAAAACAAAATGTTGCATAAATATTATAATTGCATAAGTTGATAATATGCAATAGCTTTACCGCAGCAGTCCCCGAGTGCCACACGTCCTTTTTTGAGTAGATACTTTTTCATTGTAACATGAGAAAACGAGCAGTTAAAGATTAGCATTTTATTGCAAAAAAAGTTAAATTATCCTGTGAAATAATTTCGAATAAAAAATTTTCCACTATTTGCTTATTGCTTACGCTTTCAATTTTTGTTTACATGAATTTTGTCACCTGAGCCAGTTTAAATTAACTTGATTTACATAGCTTTTATTTAAGATTTTAACATTCATTAAATGCCGCCTTTTCCTCGCTTAGTTTATATAATTACATTTATTGCCACTTTATCGCCACCAGTAATCTCACAGCTGATAGCGTAAAAAAACTCAAATATTTTTCTTACAAATTATACTACGCAACTAATATGATTCAAGAAACAAAGATGTTCAAATTAGTAGAATATTTACACAATTATTTCTTTTTATATAGATGACATGATTAATTTTGCTTAGTATAATTTAGTAAAATAAATTATTTTTAAAATTATTTCTAAGCTAAATAAGTAAAGGTGTCTAAGTTCGTGTGTAACCGAACATTATATACTCAGCGTGAGCTTCAATTGTACATTTCATTTCAGATAAATTACGTTTCTACATAACACGTGGCACCGCCCGTTTAAAAAAAATGTCTCCCCATTTCCTCTTAAAATAAAACTTGATAAGTGAAATATCATTGATTCAAAACTATTTTTTGCTAAGTTATAGCTTATTATTCTAGTCTACGACCCTTTTAAATTCTAGAAATATTTCCTGCTATAGGGAAAATGTGTGTACCAAATTTTATTACGATCCGTTAGTTTTTCTTCGAGTTATGTCTACCGAAACATAGAAAATTGTTTAGTCATAAAAGGGCCGGTGCCACGCCCATTTCTTAAAATGTTTTCCTATTTATTGTTATAAATACACTTGGGAAATGAAATACCATTGATATAAAGCTCATTTTTGCAAAGATATAGCTTATTTTATTCGTCTACGACCCTTTTAAAAATATTTTATATAAAAGTGGGCGTGGTCCTTAACCGCATTCGTTAATTTCTTCAAAGCATTCCTTATAGTAAAGGCAACCTCTCTGCCGAATTTTGTTACGATAGGTTTAACGGGTTTTGATTTATGATTAATAATATTTGTAAAATTGAGTTTATAACAAGTGGGCGGTGCCACGCCCATTTTAAAAATTTTTTTCAAATTTTTATCAAGAGCCTCAATATCAGTCCACAGGTCAAATTTCAACATTCTAGGTGTATTATTTACTAAATCATATGTAAAAAGTGGGCGTGGTTATCATCCGATTTCGCTCATTTTCAATAACAATCTATTTTGGGTCCACCAGATAAGCTCGTGTACCAAATTTTGTGAAGATATCTCAATATTTACTCAAGTTATGGTGTTAACGGACAGATGGACGGACGGACGGACATGGCTCAATCAAATTTTTTTTCATACTGATGATTTTGATATGTGGAAGTCTATATCTATCTCGATTTCTTTATACCTGTACAACCAACCGTTACACAATCAAAGTTAATATACTCTGTGTGCAAAGCACTCTGAGTATAAAAAAAAATCTGGTATCATCAACTGAAATTGGCGCCTAGACCATGTTGGCCGTTGCGTAGCACTTTATGTCAATAATTTCACGTTACCTGACGCCAATTGGGAGCATTTGTGTAGATGAAGTCTTCCCCACTTAACTATTCTAATCTGTTTGAACAGAAATAATTTCTGGTACGAATTTGTTTTTTTTTTTACATTTGCTTAATACAACCTGGAACCCGTTTCACAAAAATACAAGTCTTGTAATAAATAATGAATTTGTTCTGGCAAATTTTTCTTTATGAAGAAATTTACTTGTACTACAAGACCTGTATGTTTTGTCAAGCAGGTTTCTGGAAAGCGAAGGATTTTGAATTCATTGCACTATGTTAATGTGTGCGTAAAGCTCATCATTAAACTTCCTTCTATGCACTCCGTTGAAGCTACGGAGACAACTGGAAAGCTTTTCTCTTGAATATTCCAAGCTCTGTTTCCTTTCGCCGCCGGCCATGATTCTGAGTCAAACATAAGGATTGTTAAGATAAGAGTGAGGTCTTTACTTCTCGGTTGCTTACTGATTCTGATTAGAGTGATTTGCAACTTTACGAAGTCCTTCACAGTTGCGACTACTTGTCTGTGAACAGTGACACATCTGCTAAGCTGTGGGATGACGTTGTCATTTAATGACAGCAAGTATTTATTCTTGCCCTCTCTCACCGCAAGATCCATTTTTCTTGCATATACATATATACGGTTTAGCTTTGCTGCTCATATCGCACACCTAGATCAATAGGGAGCTAACGCAAAAATCTAAAATTTCGATGTATGAGTACCTTCGGACTTCCCATTTTCAATACCTACCGAACTGTATACTCGATTTATTAATCCCTCCACTAATCTACGAGAAAATACTATATACTTTAAAATTGCATTAGTGCAAAAGTCCCCAAGTCTGATATGTCGTTTGGTTAAAAGTGAACTACAAACCATTTACCCTTTTTAGAACCGTCGCCCACATCGGGAACTCCTAATTTGTGACTTTCTTCCTTTCCTATTTTTTTAAAAGCCTTATATAGTCCCCGTGCCCAGGTCCAACTTATTCTTCTTCTTGTAGCGGTAAGGAGACGCTCCGAAGGCTTTTAGATGTCGATGGTTCTATGCCGGATATTGATCCGAATGGTGCCGGAAAATAGCACGATCACAATGAGAACGATTTGATATAACCATGCTGAAATTTCTAAACTTTACAAGAGGAAACAGAGGAGCGTCAGACCCTAGTCTGCAGAATAAACAGGATACGCCACGGGTAGGTGAGAACGAAAATTAGTTTGGAGTAGCTATAAATTGCGCTGGTAACCCCTTGAAAGGGTTGTTATACACAACACATTCAATCCACCCTTATGGTTTGCTTAGCACTTTGTTACAACATTATTTACTGCCACTTAGCCGACTATTTGCTCGAGAATTTGGCGGTTCTGGTACCACGGATCACCCTGATAGAGCACGACAGAAATCTACTCTGAGAATCTCCTACTTTCGGGGTTATCTTGCTTTACTACCTCGACGATATTTCGGATGTTTTCGACTGCGCTTACAGTGAACTTTCCAGGTCTAAAGCCATGTTGCCTAGGGCATATTGAAAAAAGGAAAGGTAAGGAAAGGAAAGGCAGGGAATGGAGAGGAAACGACCGGAAAGGAAAAGAAAGGTGTATAATGATACGAGTTATTATAAACTAACTATCGATAACAAGATTTATGAGTTTGTTATCGAAAATTTATTGTAATCCGAGTGTTATCGATTTATTCTCGAAAAATTATAAATTTCCTATACAAAATTAAATATTTTTATAAAAACATCGATTTTTTATTAAAAACTTATAGAATTTTTTGCAGTGTTTCCAGTTTGTTATCGGAGTGTCATCTTACTTACTTACTTAATTGGCGCTCAACCCTTTAAACGGTTATGGCTACCCAACAAGGCGCGCCAGTAGCTCCTTCTCTCTGCCAACAGGCGCCAATTGGTCACACCAAGGAAGTTTTAATCGTTTTCCACCTGTTCCTTCCAGCGGAGGTTTCCTATAAAACAGATAGCGATAAAACTTCGAGGAATTCAAGGGGTTAATAATCGTGATTCATAGCTTCCGCAACCCAATTTCCAACCTCACCTATGCGAGGCGAATATCAGACACATATTTCGCAGGCGAAGCTCTGACGACCCCAAGCTCCTCATGGAATTAGGGGTTTGGGGCGTGATATGGCTTAGAAGGTTAAATGTGGTCATATTAAATCGTTTCCTAGATGGTCGGGCTACTACATTAGTAGCGCTTGTTACCGGAACAGACCATCAACATCGAAAAATTTCGGGAGTGTCCTTATCGCTACAACAGCAACAACATAATAGTTCAATATAAAATCAATGACACATATGTAACCCGTCAATGAAAAGCCGGCCAGAATCATTAAGAAGAAGATGACTCGGCGATAATAACTCATTTTCAATATTAAGTAAGTTGTCCCTCAAAAGCTTGAAAACTATTTGTTCCTAGTAAATTTACCTAGATTTGTTGTGATTCAATTATATGCATGTATGTATGTACATATGTATTACGATGGGTTCAGCAGGTTATTATTTGCGATATGTTATTAGTTTAATCACAGCAGACAAAACGTGCATCAACACCTAGTCTTACAACAACAACAACAACAACAACACCACAACAACAACAACAACAAAGTAGAATCAAAATCAAGTAGCTGCTGAACAGCTGTGAAGTGTTAAATGCTGATCAAATTGAGAAAAAAACAACGAAAACAATTTGCTAAATAATCAAAGCTCATAATAAAAAAAATATCAAATCATGTTGATGATCATTTAATATAGCTCTAAAGTTAAAACACACCTAGAACATGAAATAAGCAATGTTACGGTTGAGAATTACATATCTCTCTTTGCTAATGCTGTTAAATAATAATCAATAGAATATTTACGGTAGGAGGTTAATGATCTTGCTTTATCTGATTTCAAAAGCAAGGGGGGGAGGGGGGGCAAAATTAATCAAGCGAGTTTTTGTCGTAGCAACGTCTTCTTTAACAGCATAACCAGTTGATGTTGATGCTGTATGGTACATATATGTATACATACATATCGTTGTATATATGTCCTATGTTATTATAGCTCTACCACTGTTATTATTAGTGCCTCGTTGTTGTAGATGTTAATCGCGTCTTATTATTATTGGGTTTGTTTGTGCCGTTGTCGTTGATGTAGTTGCTGTGTTTTTGTTTTTCGTATGGTATATGTATATTTTTTTATTTTTCGTCGCAATAATGACGATCACAACAAAAATATGCACCAAGTTACAAGAAATTCATATATAAATGTGATTTTGTCACAACGATTCTTGACAGTAAAATAACAAAATTTGTACCGAATAGATCGTTGTCTGCGTTGACGTTGAGTGCAGTCAATTTGCGAGTATTAAAGCAAATGAGTGAATAATTTATAAAAACAATTTGTGCAACGATAATTTTGAAAGGTTTAAATTAAAAATTAAAAAATAAATATTCTCAACTCAAAATAAAAATTAATAATAAGAAAACGATAAAACATTAAAAATTGCAACAAAAGTGTCAACAAAAAAATTTTGCTCCCTCCTCATGCTGTGATAGTAATAAAAAACAAAAAATAAAAAAAAAAAATATGAAAATTTGTTGCGCTTGAAGAAGTAATGTTATGTATAAAAGCGAATACTAAACCTTGTAATTGTCAAGGAAGTTAAATAATTAGTTGCAAAATAATTAAATGCAAAGCTGTGCAAAAAATATTTGCCAAAACAAATTTTCCAAGTAACAATTTTTATTTGAAATTCGTTGTGCTTATTGCAAGGTGTATCAAGATAATAGTCTGTATACAAACATAAAATTATAAACAAACATAGCTTTGTAAATTTATTAACTTCATTACAAGGACATAACAGACACGCGGTTGCACATTAATTTGCCCTCGACAATTAAGTGTTTGGAACGAAATCACAAATAGGCTGTGAATATGGCAAAAGTGAGTATTTGAAGATATAAAATACCCAGTTTAAATAAATTTTATGCATACAGGAAGCAACGTATGCTAAATGCATTAAAAAGTATGTAAGATTCTTACATTTTGAATTGAAAATACATTTATTCATTCAAAAAGTATGCGTGCTGTATTAGTGAAAAAGTATGAACAATTCATTAGTACCCGAGTGGAAAAAGATTTATAAAAATAAAAATAAATGTGAGGCGCCATAACCTCCGAAGAGATTTTAGGTCCAGCTTCTCTTCCAATTTGCGTTGTGCACCTTTTAGTTCTTCCTACAAATTGGCGGGGCGGGACCTACTTATTTAATGCCGACTCCGAACGGCATCAGCAAGGCAGATGAGTTTTCACTGAGAACTTTTTCATGGCAGAAATACAACTCGGAGTGTTTGCCAAACACTGCCGAGGGGCGACACCGCTTTGAAAAATGTTCTTCTAATTTAAGAAAATTTTTTCTGAAATTTTGATCTTGCTTTTGCCGAGGAGTGAACCCAGGATCTTCGGTGTGGTAGGCGGAGAACTATACCATGACACCACGGCGGAAAAAGTTGTATGCATGCATGAAATATGCATGTTTTATCAATGACTGAAAGTTTGTAAAAATACAATTTTCTGAATTTCGTCTGCACATATATAATTCAGGACACTTTGAATTTTCTTAGGTGTCTTCAAACCTTTTTTTTTCCTTTATAAAATGTGTGTAATTGAAACAATTATTTTTTTCGATAAGACCTCCAGGACTTGAATAACTGATGAGAGATTGCGCGATTTGAAGCAGTAAACTTGGAATATTCTCGATGAATTATTAACGATAACCGACCGCCTGGCCCCAGGATGCTAAGAGTCATTAAACTGTTGCGAAGACAATTTTCAGAACGGTGGTGTTCTACCAAACAGTTTAGAGATGTGCGTGTATTAGTGGTCCATGTAATTTCAGTTCATGGCTTCAAGTTTCACCATCTCTCAGCATATCAAAGCTATTGTTATTATAATTACATGTGCGCCATAAATTCCTATTGGCCAATGGAGGGATAATGCTTTCATACATATAAAACATACGTAGGGATTAGGGCTGTGAACTGCAACCGGATTTTTCAACTATCCGGATAAACCGGATATTCGAATAACCGGATAGCTAAGCAAAAAATCTGGCTATCCCGATATCTGGATTCATAAATGGAAAATCCGGATATCCGTATGTCCGGATAATGGAATATAAAAGTTGAATATCTGCATATCAGAAATGAACAAAGCAAATATCGAAAAATTATTCACAAAATATGTTTGTAGATTATTAAATTAACTTCAAAAATTAAAAAGGTACAATTTTACAAACAAGTGAAAATAAGAACAGTGCCATTTGTTTATATTGTGAAAAAACGCTACAAAACAAAGGATCGACATCAAGTCTATGGAGCCACTATCGGAGTTTCGATCTTCAAGAGAATGGTATGGACGCAAATGCTGTTCGGTGTTTGAGCCCTGACATAACCAGTCATCCATGCCGTGCACATACACTTCAATTGAGGGTTAATTTAGAAATGAAACAACATGAATGTTGTGGAGTCATCCAAGAGGTTTCCAAACAGGTGATGAGTTTCAAACATTCGAGTAAACGTACATATGCTCTCGAGAAAGATTTAATACAAACTGAAAAGACAGTTCAAAAACTAATCCAAAGTTGTTCAACTAGATGGAATTCAGTTCTTTTTATGTTGGAAAGAGTTAAAGCGCTTAGATCTTCTATTGTTGCAGTAATTGCTGATCGTTCAATTTTCAACAACAAGGCCGCTCAAAATATCGCAATTTCTGACAATGACTGGGATGCAGTTGATGTTCTGATAGATTTACTCACCCCTTTCGAAATTGCGACAAATGTGCTCAGCAGTGACAGCGAGATTACATTTTCTAAAGTGAAACCCATCATTCATAAAATTATTAATAAGCATCTGGAATTCAAAAACACTGATACGAGGATGGCAAAACATTCAAAGCAAAAGTACACTGCAGACTAAAGAAGACGTTTTTCTTTTGAAGACATTGAAGATCCATCTCTGGAAAATATCATTACTGCACATATGGCGACTTGTCTTGATCCGAGGATCAAACAGTTGAATCACGTTGAGACCGATGCTTTTCGTAACAAAATAAAAATCATGTGAAAAAAATGGCAATAAAATGGGTACTGCTGATGTGAATGCCCAAGAAGAAGCTTCGTAAAACAGTGACCTCACGGCGATGGATATACACCTAAATGATAATGACAGTGACACAAGGGAGGAAGACGATTTTCAGCGCTACTTATTCGAAGAACAAATAAACCACAATCTCAGTGCCAGAAATCGGTGGCAAGACCATGAAAAAATATATCCCAATCTGTCGAAAATCGCCAAAAGATATATTGCGAAGAGTATTTTCAAGTGCTGGAAATGTAGCTCGTCCAACACGAAATTGTTTGAGTCGGGAAATGATATCGGCACTTGTTTTCTTACACCAGAACAAGAGGCAAATAGTTTAACATCGTATTACATATTTCTCAATTCGAGCCTTTTTTGTATTCACTGTTAATTGATTTAAATGCCCTACGAATTTATTGTTATTAATGTTAAATAAACATATAGGGGACATCAATTTGCTGCTTTCCGGATTTTATCCGTATCAACGGATATCCATATGGATATCCGCATATTCGAATATGCGAATAGTCCCAGCCCTAGTATGGATGTATATGTAGATGTTTTTCTATTGCTTCTGTATGCATTCGGCATTAATACAGCCATATGCATACAGAAGTAGAACAAAGTGAGTAATAGAGTATGTATGCTCCCTGAGAAATTACATGTGTAAATGGAAATGAACGTTCATTTAAACTGGCATGCATATATAGCTCCAAATCATGTCTCAAATATTGATGTTGTTGTTGTTGTTGTTGTAGCGATAAGGTTGCTCCCCGAAGGCTTTGTTATCGATGTGATGGTCCTTTGACGGATACAGATCCGGTACGCTCCGTTAACACAGTACCATTAAGGTGGTAGCCCGACCATCTCGGGAACGATTTATATGGCCACACTAAACCTTCAGGCCATCCCTCCCTCCCCACCCTCAAGTTCCAGGTGGAGCTTGGGGTCGCCAGAGCCTCGTCTGTTAGTGAAACAGGATTCACCTCGGATAGGTGAGGTTGACAATTGGTTTTGAAGAAGCTGTATATTGCGCTGGCAACCTGAAGGGTTGCGCTACACAGCAACTTGAATCTGGTATTTTAGTCACCTCTTACGACAGGCATACCTACCGCGGGTATATTCTGACCCCCTAACCCACTGGGAGCTCAAATATTTATGTTGCATACATTTCCAGCTGGGTATTCAATCTTTATAAATAATCATAAAATATGAACTTCAAAAATTCAAAGAAATAATAGCAAATTTATAATTTTCAAATATGGTAAACAGCATAACTTTGAATGAATGGAAACCGCAATTTCTGCAAATATTAAAATATTGCTACTCATAAATTTGAATATTTACCTACCCAATACATCGAAGGTTAACAAAGTTTATGCATATTGGACTACAAAATGTTTGGTCAGACTTTTATGTTTCCTCATACGTATATTAGGAAACAGTGATAAATGTGTTCAATCACCATTTAGGGGTAGCCTAAATAGTTAGCTAAAGTGTTGCAGCATATTTTCTAAAATAAACACAATAATAAAATTAATGTTAGGTTAGGTTGAACTGCCCGGTCAATAAATACCCCACATAGACTGAATGTATTACCTGTTTTAGTGTAACCAGAATTTGTTTGGCGACAAAACAGAAGAACTCCAATCAGGTGCCAGGAATTATAAAATAACTCCGTCCTCTTGGCAAGTACTAGAAGTTTTCTAGGACATTGCTTAGTTGCTGACTCGAGATGTGGCAACACTGCCGCCCCTGATAGCTGGAGGCTTAATCTGGTGAGCGCAGGGCACGAACAAAGAACGTGCTCAACCATTTCTTCCTGCAGATCGCATAAGCATGTGACGCCAGAAGGTAATAGTGCCCATTTTTTATGCCCACCGTGCGCCTTAAGTCTTTTTATCATCAGAGATATGAAACACTTTGTGAATCAAATATCGTTTGCACATTTTTAGACAATTTTCAGCCCCGCACTTCTGCCCTCGCCTTTCCTGCTTGATGAATCAAATGCAATTCCTCCCTCGTTTTATTTCTCCCAAACGGATTGGGACGTCTAATGCCGATTCAGCGAGTGCAGTATCCTCCTTTGTCAACTCATCAGCATAGCATCATAGCTTCCATTCTTTTATGACCGGAAAGCCAGTATATATGTATGGTACGGCCTGAGAGAAGATTTTCCAATGCTTCTTTGCATTCCAGGACACTCCTTGATGAAGTAGTGTGGAAGGTTATTGGCTTAATTGATGAGACTGTAGTTTAAGTACGCTTAACCCAGAATATCTGCTACTTTCTACACAGCTATAATTTCCACATGAAAGACGCTGCAGTAATCTGATAGCCTTAGGATCTACTTATTTCTGGATCGAAACAGAAAACAGCAGAGCCGAAAAATTGGCACCAATAAATAAATTTTATTAGAAAATGTTTGCCTTTACGACGGGCATCCACCCAAAAAATACAAAAATAATACTTGGCGCGATCCTCTCCCGAGAAATCCTGTCCCGTAGGTTCAGATCAACCAACTCCAACGTTTTATGAAGAAACGACTAGAGACTTATCGACTTCAAATCCTAAAGTGATACATGAGAGCTTCTGCCGGCCTTTGAAATGAAGATAACCTTTGAACGTGTTCCCAGACCTCAGAATATAGCTGAGCCAAAGAAAGTTGGTTTAAAAAATGACCAGCGGCAGAAAATCCCTAAAGAACTTTGAAGAACAGGCGGAGACTCCAGCGCAACTTGGACATCGGGAAAACGATTGTCCAATAGAAGGGATTCTTCGGTGCTCTTCGATCATCCCCAATTATTATCCCACAGCTACCCTAAAGGGGCCAATCGCGGATTCATTGGTACCTTCCATGTTTACGCAGCAGCTTCTCCACGAATCTCGCATGGCTATCCTTACTACTCAAACTGACATTATAGAGCTCCCAGTCTGAGAGTAGCTTACTCCTCCTACCTCTATTAAAAAGCCGCCTACTGGACGCTCTAACGTCGTGAAAAAATCAAACCACCTGGGCAGATTGCCCTTCCCCCTATGAGTTTTCATCAGACATGACAGATGAAAGGCGCTTTCCTTGCCGAGGTGAAGTTTTCGACCAGGACGTCTATTTTAGTTTCGGAAAGTCCAAACTTTCGGCAGGAGCCGCAAACAATAGCCCCCTCAGCTTCCTACAATACAATCCCAATTAGCGCTTTTAGGGTTTCTGAAAGATATTTAACTAGGTCGTACTTCGTTCGCAGAGAGCTGAAATATATCGGTGGAATGAGAAAGAGTGCTCGTTGAGAATCCTCCAACCCAACATTCAATCTACCAGTACTCTACTAGCCAGGGTGAAGTCCAGGACCTCCTCCTTTATTGCTGTAAGAAAAGTAGGGTCATTCCCCCCTGTTACAAATACAGAGTCCCATAATCTACTCCTTTTTCTTGGTTTTCGAGCTCCCCCAGATGCTGTGGTGGGCGCTCGCATCGGCACCCACAATTATGCCAACACTTCTTCGCCTTGCTTGAGCGGTAGTTTCACTCAGTATGGCAGGTGGTGATCTCACTACATCCCTTTAGGATAAATACGCTGAGACCTTACTAACTTACTTAATTAGCGCTTAACCGTTAAACCGGTTATGGCCGTCCAACAAGGCGCGCCAGTCGCTTCTTCGCTCTACCATCTGGCGCCAATCAGTCACACCAAGGGAGTTTAAACGGTTTTGCATCTGGTCCTATTCGAGGCTTGTTGTTTTCTTTCATTGGAGTGTGGATAGCCGTGACCGGTCCCAAGCCCAGCGCACAAGCCAAATATTATTTATATAGCGAACCACGTGATCCAAGACAGACGCCCGCTCGCAGCCGCACATCGCGGGGGGCAGACGCTGCCGATGAAGGATCCCACAGTTAGCCTTAAACCGAGTATGTCAGAGTTGCCTAGCCAAGTTGTCGCTTTCTCACATTAGCTCACCCCTAAATGGATATTCGGTGTTTTCAAAATAATCGCTCTGGCCATTCCCGGTGGATGGCGGTATTCTACTGTGGACTTCTGCACACGCCTCAACCCTCCAATATACGCTGAGGCCACTGACAATTAATTGCTACCTCGCTTGTGGTAGACTGTAGTCACATAATCATTGCTAAAATTAGAAAGAGTAAAGGCTGTAATCTCCTTTTTAATAAGCACAGAGGATCTAAGCTCTCCTGCCTCCAAATGTACCAGAGGAGCTAAGTTTTTTGTCCGTAATCCAGAAATCTTTCCACTGAGCTGTAACCACGGCTCCTATACAAGGACTATATCCACTCCACCTTCTTTAAGGCAGAGCACCAAATTAGTGGAACCACCACCCTTAGAGTGCTGAAGATTGATGTGACAGATATCCATCATAATCGTCATTCTTCAGCACACCATCCTTGGCGGTTTCGCTCTTGGAGGCTAGGAGTTCGTTCTCTGTCCTATCAAACAGACGACCAGCACTGACAGAGCCCGTATCGACGAGACGCCAACATTGGTTTCACTGTCCGAATAAGCTGGGTCAGCAGCTACATCCATGGGTACTAGGTCTCTTGCGAACGCCTCCATCCACCGAGAAGTTTCTGGTGAAAAACAGCCATCTCTACTTTCCATTAAGCAAAATCAGTACTTGCCGACGTGGCTCAACTAGCTCTTATACCCTGATTACCTTCCAGTTATGTATCGGGTGGTTTGTGTTGAAATATCGCAGCAACTCCAGAATATTCTCTGGCTGAGAAGATCCAGGAGACAGCGACATTCGAGCCCTCGGTCGAAGGGGCAGATCTCTCCGGTTCACCGCTCTTTTCCAGACATCCCCAACTAAAGAAATTATTCTCGCCGGCATGTCATGAAAGAATAATCCTGAAAACAAATTACAAATAAAGCGACAACTTTAATTAAAGTTAATAATTTTGCAAGAAAAAATCTACACTAATTAAATTTTGCAATTCATTCGCACCATTTACCAAATCCAAATAAACACAACGAGCTCAATAAGAAATATTTACTTATATACATTAAGTTATAATTAAAATCCTCTTTCAAGCCAAACTCGAATTAATCCAGTTAAAATGCCATAAAACAAAGCCGCATGACAAAGTTGATGGCAGCGCATAAATCGTCGAAAGTAAACCAAAACCAATCGAATATCAAAACAAGTAAAGGTGTCTAAGTTCGGGTGTAACCGAAAATTATATACTCAACGTGAGGTTCAATTGTACATTTCATTTCAGATAAATAACTTTTCTCCATAACACGTGGCACCGCCCGTTTAAAAAAAATTTCTCCACATTTCCTCTTACAATAAAACTTGATAAGTGAAATATCATTGATTCAAAACAATTTTTTGCTAAGTTATAGCTTATTATTCTAGTCTACGACGCTTTTGAACTTGTTTTATATCTAAGTTGCCGTGGTCCTTAAGCGATCCCGCCCATTTTTACTAGAAATATTTTCTGCTATAAGAAAAATTTGTGTACACAATTTCATTACGATATGTTAATTTTTCTTCGAGTTATGGCTCCCGAAACATAGAAAATTGCTTAGTCGTAAAAGGGGCGGTGCCACACCCATTTTCAAAAATTTTAGTGTTTTTCAATTTAATGTTATAATTGAATTTAGAAAGTAAAATTCTATTGATACACAGCTCTTTTTCGCTAAGATATAGCTTATTATTTTCGTCTATGACCCTTTAAAAAAACCTTTAATATAAAAGTGAGTGTGGTCTTTAACCGATGTCGTCCAGTTTTTCTAGAAATATTTCCTGCTATAGGGAAAATTTGTGTACACAATTTCATTACGATATGTTAATTTTTCTTCGAGTTATGGCTCCCGAAACATAGAAAATTGTTTAGCATAAAAGAGGCGGTACCACTCCCATTTTTTTTAATTTGAAATTTTTCCTATTTATTGTTATAAATCCTCTTGGGAAATGAAATACCATTGATATAAAGCTCATTTTTGCAAAGATATAGCTTATTTTATCCGTCCACGACCTTTTTAAAAATCTCTTATATAAAAGTGGGCGTGGTCCTTAACCGATTTGGTTAATTTTTCTTCAAAGCATTCCTTATAGCCGAATTTTGTTACGATAGCTTTAACGATTTTTGATTTATGATTAATAATAATATTTATAAAATTGATCGATGTTTTTCAAATTTTTATCCAGAGTCTTGATATCAGTCTACACGTCAAATTTCAACATTCTAGGTGTATTATTTACTAAATTATCAGGTTTTTTGTGTTTTCCAAATTTTTATATATATAAAAAGTGGGCGTGGTTATCATCCGATTTCGTCCATTTTCAATACAAATCTATTCTGCGTGCAGATAAGCTCATGTAACAAGTTTTGTGAAGATATCTCAATATTAACTCAAGTTATCGTGCTAAGGGACGGACGTACGGATATGGCTCAATAAAATTTTTTTTCGATACTGATAATTTTGATATATGGAAGTCTATATCTATCTCGATTCCTTTATACCTGTACAACTAACCGTTATCCAATCAAAGTGAATATACTCTTTGTGCAAAGCACGCTGAGTATAAAAAAAAACAAGTAAGGACGGCACTGACTTTTGCTGTGCCGAAGACTTCATACCTTTCATGAATGGGGCTGAACAATAATCTTATCCCATTCGTACTCTCCAAATAATGCGCTGTATAAGATAAGAAATATATAGTGAACAGATGTACATACCTAAACGATTTTAAGATAAATATAAACAAGTAAGGAAGGCTAAGTTCGGGTGTAACCGAACATTACATACTCAGCTGAGAGCTATGGAGACAAAATGAGGGAAAATCAGCATGTAGGAAAATGAACCTAGGGTAACCCTGGAATGTGTTTGTATGACATGTGTATCAAATGGAAGGTATTAAAGAGTATTTTAAGAGGGAGTGGGCCATAGTTCTATAGGTGGACGCCATTTAGGGATATCGCCATAAAGGTGGACCAGGGCTGACTCTAGAATTTGTTTGTACGATATGGATATCAAATTAAAGGTATTAATGAGGGTTTTAAAAGGGAGTGGTGGTAGTTGTATATGTGAAGGCGTTTTCCAGATATCGCCCAAAATGTGGACCAGGGTGATCCAGAACATCATCTGTTGGATACCGCTAATTTATTTATATATGTAATACCACGAACAGTATTCCTGCCAAGATTTCAAGAGTTTTTGATTTCGCCCTGCAGAACTTTTTCATTTTCAATTGTTTTTTGTTTTTATCGGCCTTTTGATAAATCATTCAAGGTTCGAATCGAGCTCAAGGCCAGAACAATAATTTCTTTCTAATGATAATTATTGTTATTTTTTAATTTTTTTAATTTGCCAGTCAAACAAAGCACCGCTGTATAGCTAAATGGTTAGCGCAGCATGCCTAAGGCGTACTGATGATGAAGGCTTAGCACCCTTCGAAATGGATCTATCTGCGCAGCTATGGCAGGTTGTCTGAAAAATTTTCTACTTACTATTCCAAAAACAAAATACAATTTTTCAAATTTAGAAAAATTAAAAAAATAACAAGAATTATCATTAGAAAAAAATTATTGTTCTGGCCTTGAGCTCGATTCGAACCTTGAATGCTTTTTCCTTTTACTCACTCATTTTAAAAAGTTTTTTTCTAGTTATATTTTGCGTCAATAAACCAATCCAATTACCATGTTTCATCAATTTTTTCATATTTGGTATAGAATTATGGCATTTTTTTAATTTTTCGTAATTTTCGATATGGAAAAAGTGGGGGTGGTCATAGTCCGATTTCGGCCATTTTTTATACCAAGATAAAGTGAGTTGAGATAAGTATGTGAACTAAGTTTAGTAAAGATATATCGATTTTTGCTCAGGTTATCATGTTAAGGGCCAAGCGGAAGGACAGGCGGTCGACTGTGTATAAAAACTGGGCGTGGCTTCAACCGATTTCGCCCATTTTCACAGAAAACAGCTATCGTCATAGAATCTATGCCTCTACCAAATTTCACAAGGATTGGTCAATTTTTGTTCGACTTATGGCATTAAAATTATTCTAGACGAATTAAATGAAAGAGGGCGGAGCCAAGCCCATTTTGAAATTTTCTTTCATTTTTGTATTTTGTTGCACCATATCATTACTGAAGTTGAATGTTGACAAATTTACTTATATACTGTAAATATATAAAATTTTTTGTTAAAATTTGACTTAAAAAATTTTTTTTTAAAGTGGGCGTGGCTGTTCTCCGATTTTACTAGTTTTTATTAATATAGTAATAGGAGTAACGTTCCTGCCAAATTTCATCATGATATCTTCAACGGCTGCCAAATTACAGCCTGCAAAACTTTTAAATTACCTTCTTTTAAAAGGGGGCGGTGCCACGCCTATTGTTCAAAATTTTATTAATTTTCTATTCTGCGTCATAAGTTCAACTCACCTACCAAGTGTCAACGCTTTATCCCTCTTTGGTAATGAATTATCTCACTTTTTCTGTTTTTCGAAATTTTCAAACTCGAAAAAGTGGGCGTGGTTATAGTCCGATAGTTTTCATTTTAAATATCGATCTGAGATGAGTACCCAGGAACCTACATATCAAATTTCATCAAGATACCTCAAAATTTACTCAAGTTATCGTGTTAACGGACAGACGGACGGACGGACATGGCTCAATCAAATTTTTTTTCGATACTGATGATTTTGATATATGGAAGTCTATATCTCTCTCGATTCCTTTATACCTGTAGAACCAACCGTTATCCAATCAAAGTTATTATACTCTGTGAGCTCTGCTCAACTGAGTATAAAAAATGGCAAAAAACGCCCTTATCTGAAATGATTTTTTCATGAAATCTTCTATGATATATTAGAATAAATATCACCAAATTTAACGTTTTTGTATTGGAAATTAAGGGAGAAATTGCCAAAAATCTTTCTATCTGAACGATCGGTTGTGTGGGATATAACTATATATATCTCCGATCAAAGTGATTTTTTCAGGATATCTTCTATGATATATTAGAATATATATCATCGAGTTTCACGTTTATACTTTCTAAATTGCGGCAGGAATAACCAAAATCGTCTTATCTGAACGATCGGTTGTATGGGAGATATATGTTATAGTGGTCCGATCCTACCGGATCAGACAAATGTCTAATATAAATATAATACAAAAATACATCCTTGTGCCAAATTTCATTGAGATATCTCAAAATTTGAGGGACTAGTTTGCGTTCAAACAGACAGACGGACGGACATGGCTATATCAACTCAGTTCGTCGCCCTGATCAATTAGGTATACTTAATGGGGAGTCCTTCTTCTATATTTCTCAACGTTACAAACATCGGAACAAAGTTAATATACCATTTCATGTTCATGAAAGGTATAAAAATAAGAAACAGAGGTATAACTGTTCATAATTTTAATCTGCTGAACAGTAAAATATAGCCAAAGATCCGCTTAGAAATTGACTTTTCATTAATCACGTAATTTATTTAAGGTAATTGTGATTGAATTTAAAACAACTGTAAAATTTAAGCCCACAAAATCAGATCACAAAAAAAGTTGAAGAAGGCTACGTTTATATAAAATAATCAACAACAAAAAAAAGTCAACGTTAAAATAAAATCAATAGAAATTCAACTTCTCTACTCTACATGAACTTGTGATTTTGTCACGATAAGTAAAGCGCACTGACTGATGATGACTCTTGTTGTTGTTTCATTAACAATAGAGATACTCCCCGAAGGTTTTGGGGAGTGTTATCGATGTTGACCTTTACCAGATATAGACCCGGTACATTCCGGTACCCTTAAGGTACTAGCCCGACCATCTCGGGACCGATTAATATGACCACATTAAATCTTCTAGGCCATCCTGCCTAGTTCCATGAGGAACGTGGGGTCGCCTGAGTCTCGCCTGTTAAATGTGTGTATGATACATACATACATATTTGTTATAGGACTCCCCTCGCGTAGGTGAGGTTGACAATTGGGTGGCGGAAGTTTTTAAGCTATAAAGCTTTGTATTGCGCTTATCAACTCCTTGAATCTCCGATTATCAACCCCTTGAATCCGTTGATGATGACTGCATTTAAATTTTGCGTGCAATCAGGCTTTGCAAAAATTCCAATCACAGTCCTAGTCACAGGCAAAATAATATGATGAACCAGTGAACTTGTGATTTGCAAATGTCCTCGACCACTGCTTACTGTGCCATCTGCTGTTACTGAAGGACTGGTACAAAAAGTTCCGCAAATTACAGAATGCTCATAAAGTAAAAACAGCTACTTTTTTTACTTTTGTTTTTATTAGTATGGAAATGCATATTTATATCAATGACAGGTAAAGAAATTTTATCAATTTATTTGTTGCCGTTCATACCACCATAGGCTTTTCTGGAGAGACCTGACCAAGTTTTGTACAACGGTTTTGTACTTTCGTAACGATTTTTGTTGGTTTCCGTATATTCAAAATTTTTGCTTTCATCAGAGCCCAATATCGCTAATTGGCCGCAACTTAGCCACGTTGGGTGGATTCAAGTTTTTCCTAACGTAATTTGCATTGTTATATTCGAACCATTATTGGGTAACACGTGCATAATGCGCTGAAAACAAGTTCATCCAAAATATAGTTGGACAATTATGACGACAAAGGAATGGCAAAAGACGTTGTTGAAGGCATTCTTTCACGTAAATTTCTGCGTTGATGGTTCCCATCGTAAAAAAACGGCGTAGATTTATGCTCGCATTCACAAATAGCTTGCCAAACCAGAATTTTTCTGCCAAACTTTTCTATTTGGATGGTTTTTTCCGAATCAGGAATGTTCTCTCCAGACTGCAAGCAGTAGAACTGGAAACCTAGCAACGTTCTCAGCTAAATTTTCAACGACGTTTCGCCGTTCGTAGTAATACAATTTTTTGTTTGCCAATTTGGTCTTATAGTGTTCACGTGCAGGAGGGGAAATGCTTTTTGACGTCTGCTATTCATTTCGTTTTGAAACTGTTTTCTTTTGTACGTTTTAATAGCGTTCCTCTGCTTGTTTCATGTGACTTGCACATGTGTAGTTTTGGCTATTTTGGCAACATCTCTCGTTGACATGAATCGGGGTTTTCCAATAAGGGATAGGACATTTTTCTCCAGCTGGGCGTTTGCTGACCCTTTTGGGCGAACAGATCTTGGCTTGTGCTTTAGTGAGCCACGTTCCTTGAAGCACAAAACCGTTCTTCGAGCTGTGTCATAAATAAAGCATTGGGATCATTCGTCCAAATGTGCAAAATTTGTTTACATACATACCTCTTCATTCGTATTCCTTTTTGATATTGTTGAAAACATTGTGGATAAGACAAATATGATAACTTCTGCATAGACGCCAAAATTAAAATAGAATGGATCACCTGACTTTTTATTGACTTTCGCTGTTTCATTCTGTATCTCTTTCTATCACCCGCTGAAGATAGCCGGCCCTATGCACGCCATATTGAACACCCTGTCAACACTCTGCCAAAACGCTAAAAATAAGCTATATTGAACAAAAGATAATATATTTTTAAAAATATCATAAATAGTTCATTCAAAGCATACGGTGTCATTACTAAAAAATTTAAAGGGAGTTCTAAATTTGCAAAGGCTTCTGTTAGATACATATGTAAATCAATTCATAAAATTTTGGTCAGAATTCAAAGACGTGAGATTTTAGAGCTTAGAAATAAAACAAGAGCTAACTTTTCAATTCTGACTAAGGATTCGTGTTCAGTCCCAAAATCCATATAAATTGATTTGTCTAGTCCGCCAAATATCCCACGTTTTTTTTTGTGTGAGGCTGTGTTATTTTTCTGCCTTAAAGAGATAAGTGATTGCGATCTTAAGCTTGCTTTAAGCGAGTTTATATAAAGTACAGATAGATGCACATAAAAAAAGAAATATAAGCATTCAAAACCAGCCTTAGAATTCGACACGTGTTGTATTTTAAAAGCTAATTGTTTGCAACGACCTGTAATTATAATTTGGCATTTATTTATGGTGGCAACTTTTAAACAAGTAAAATTTGTTGAGAATAGAGTAACAACCCATAATCGAATGAGCAAAGATCTCGCATTCCGGAATTGTTGTATTTGTAATCGAATTTGAAAAAAAAAGTTTGATGGCGTAGCGCTTTTGAAAATTTTCGATTTATTACATTTCTCTCATGTTTCGCTACCAGTGTTCGGAGTACTTAAAACTGTTACCTGAGTAAACGACTACGCAGGAGTAAAAATAAAATTTTCGGACTATATTTTTTCTTCCTTTTTGAAAGCGCGCGAACAACTAACATCAAATTGATTGGTGGTTTGGAAAACCTTTCGATTGTGTTTTTGCCATGAAATTTTTCCCAGCAAAAAAGTTATCTGCCTTATCAGATGCACATGGAGTCGGCCTAAAACGGGTAGGATGACCAATTAATGCTTCCATTTACACACCACATTCTATCTCCCCGGATATTTATCGCGAAAAAATATTATTATTATTATTTTCGGTTTACCATACATATTTCATGCTCTTTTAATGACACAAGATTTCAAGACCGGAGCAGATTCATGTAGGAACGTTAATGGCGACCTGGTAACTGACGTACAGAGTGTGGGGGAAGACGAATCCGATACCCCGATTGCCGATGTTGAAAAACACTACGAGGCATTCCAGTATCACGGCTAAAGAATAACAAGGTGCCAAGTAATGATGGGATACCCGCAGGGCTGTTCAAACATGGCGGCGAAGAGTTAGTATAAGATAAAGAATAAAAAGAAAGTGGTTCTTACAGTGAATTTTGGGCAAGACGAAGTAGTTGCTGTCATCGTGGCCTTTGTAGCCACGTTACTTTTGATGGATATAAATTCGAGACTGTGAAGGAAGCAGCATTGAAAGAAAAAACAATGTCGGCCTAGAAATCAAATGGAGATTAACTCTTGCCAACAAGTGCTTCTTTAAGCAATTGAAAAGTAAAGTCCTCTTTCGACGAACAAAATTCTCGCTCTACAAGTCACTCATCATACCTGTCCTGATGTATGGCTCGAAATCATGGAAGGTGTCTAGAGAAGATGAGATGGCTCTTGGAGTATTCGGGAGAAAATTTCTCCGGAAGGTTTATAGTCCTATTCGTGATGTTGACGGCGACTATCGAAGGAGCTATAATGATGAGCTATATGAGCTTTACGCAGACTTGACGATAGTGCAGAGATTGAAAATCCAAAAGCTTCGCTAGCTAGGGCATGTTATGCAATGTAAACAGAGAAAAGTGAAAACTTTCACTGAGCTGGGAAAGATATTTGGAGGAAGATTTGACCTCTCTTGGTGCCCCAATTGGCGACTATTATCGCAAAACAGGCTTAGCTGATCTCATTTTTATATAAAACTTCAAAAAGTGCTGTATGTTGAATTTTGGCAGGATTTACAGATCTCGCCCGGACACTTTTTTTGCTTACATTCTACTCCTTCTTTTCTCATTCCGAACGAAAAAAGTACAAAAACTGTGAGTAAAATGTGAACAAACATGTCTTAAGACACAAACAATGAATTCACGTCATTTCATCCAATCGTCACTTGTAAACAATCAGCTTTTCATACGTATGCAATAAAAGCTTCAACCAAAACATATCACGTAGTAATACTATTTAGTTTTCAACTCGACCCAATAAGCCTTTGAGATAAAAAATGCAGTAGGACGTAAGACCGAAGCAAAATACTCCTATTGGAATAAAGTCTGAACACTGCGTCAGCAATAAAACATGTTGTCAAAATCGTGACGTCACGCCGAGAAAATTTATTTCAAAGCTAGCTATGAATTTTGGCTCTCTCATTTTTTAATGCGGGATCTGTTACTTGGTTCATGGTAACAACCTATAAGATAGACATCTTGCGCGTTTTGTGTTTGTGTAATTTATAAAACGTTAAATGGAACTCTATGTAGATATGCGTACATAAAACTTTTAGGCGTAGTTACTTACACGGTTAAAAGTTTGAGCCTAAATAAGAAACTTTTTTGAACATATATGACCAAACCAAACTTGGTTTCAAATAAAGATTATACCGGTCTTCCTGAAAATGATTGCACAGAACTAAGTTTGACACTGGAGAGGTCATGCAGTTATACAAAAAAAAAAAAGAAAAAAAAAAAAATTTAGTGGTTGATGGCCGACGTGTTACGGATAATATTAGATTGCTATACCTACTAAGCTATCACAACTTTGTAAGAAAATATCTTGTTAACGAATTTTGGGTAACTCCTGATTGTTTTTCAGCTTCCGTTAACGTTGGAATCCCTGAACTGTCGAATAAATAACTCAAATAATCAGTATAGCAAAATGTTCTTTATTTACACTACCTTGGTAGTACTTCAAAATTACAATACTCGCGTTCTTCAATTACAGCGCTAAAAATCAAACCTATTTCTTCGTCTCGATTAGTTGCTTATTTATTTTCATTTGTGTATCTCCTACTGACTTTGGTTACATACATGTACATATATCTGCCATTTGCTCACTTGATTGCCGTTTACATGCGCGTGAAATATTCTCTTCGCTGGTATGTGTATGTGTAATAATCTCTTCGCTCTTAGATTCGCTGTTTACTTGTATTTGTGGCTTGATTTGATGGTTACATGTACATATGTGTGGTTGCTTACTTTGTTGTTGTTGTACATTTATTTCGGAGCAGCATAGTGATGTATCGAAATGCTAGTATTCGCCACAATATCATAACACTTTATATGTAAGCAAACTGTTTCGAAAAAGAATCTATAACTTGCAGCACTTTTAACAAATGCATTGTTTTGTTTTTAAATTTTCAGCACCAAGGTGTAACTCTTTGTTTTTATTTTAAGGCTAGATGTGTATACAAGTTTCTAGTTTTAGATTTTTGAAACATTCTGGTTATGTTTCAAACCCAGAAGCGTCCACAAGTTACTTATATTATTTATTTATTATTTATTGTTTTAATAAGTTTTGAATTGAAACTGAATAAAATTACAACAAGGTAATAAATTGTGAGGTGTACAAAACAGTTTCAAAAGTTTTAAAAAATTTAACCGATGAATTTTTTAAGACTTAGGCTCAAATTTTTAACGGTGTAAGATAAATGTCAGCGGAATGTTAAGAACTCGTATGCTCTATGGGGGATTACAGAATGTACTGGTAGGATAGGTGTAAGCGTAATATGTGAAAATAGTATGATCTATACGAGAGTCTAGAATGCATTTATTTGCCAATTTCAGATATAATATATGGGAATGGTGGAATGATGAGACGTCAAAATAGGAGCCTAAAATGTACAGAGATTTATGCTTAGTTTACATTGAACTGACTGATCCGTGAGGACCTCACATACACCGAATGAGCCACAGTGTAACCAAAAGTTTGCTCAACGAACAAACTATAAAACCCTATCAAAAACCAGGACATATGATATAAAATAATTCCGTCCTCTTGGCAAATACTAGAAGCTCTCTAGGACCTACGCTACTTGGTGCATCTAGATCTGATAGCTGTGCCACTTCTAATAGTTGTAGTCTTAGCCCAAACCGCGATAACTAATCGAAGTTATAAATTTGTAATAAAAAAAGTATCAACTCATTACCGAGAAGATGTCGATTTGTTATCGGAGTGTAACCGTTTTGCAATTGAGGGGTAATCGTCGTGCAATCGATTTGTCATCGCGTAGTTATCGGTTTGAAATCAGCATATTGTTGATTTGCTATCGACGATTTATAGGTTAGTTATCGAAGTGATCTTCAAAAAACTGATAGAATTGTTATCGATAAAAACGTGATCGATTTCTTATGGGTTCAATATCAATAACACTTCAAAAAAGAAGGTGGCTAATTCTGTATTAATTCGCAAATTATATTGCATGTATTGTTATATCAGTATACACAAAACATTCACCAAAAGAAATGAGTTAATTATGTCAGTAACGATAATCTTACTTAAATCAATATATCAATTTCATTTTAAGCTTTTAATGCATTTATATATAGGCATTTATATATGGCTATCATTTGCAATATTTTTTTTTGTTATAGTAATAAAAACTATGTCACAAACAAAAAAAATTTAAGTAATAAAAAGGCCCACGGATATATTCATTAATTTTTTGCGTCACTATATTAAAATATTTTTAAGTTATTGCAAAGGCTGTAAATTGTGTTATTGTAAAATGACTTATGAAAATGATTTACACATGTTGCGTATATTAGGGTGGTGCTTAAAAATTAAATAAACGACAATTTCCAGTGTAATCCCTTCACATGTTTGTATGCAGCTTATGGACTCCGAAACCGCTCCGCCAATTCTATTCAAGTTTGCAGGATGCCTTCACAGCAACCCAGAGAGTGTTTCTGTGAACAAAGTCTATTCATGGTTAGATTTTAATGAAATTTGGTTTATAAGATGCCCTTTGCCCAGATTAGCAGTTACGATATATCTCTTCAGAGAAATGGACCAAATGAAAATAATGACTGGGACTAAGACTGAGACTGAAACTGGAACTGGGACTGGGAAAGAAGTGAGAAGGAGACTGAGAACGAGATAGACTTAGATGAAGATAGAGAGATAGGGATAGATGGAGCGGAAAAGAAGCGAAGGAAAACATGGAGATGGCAAAAGGGACTTAGAGAAAAAGAAAGGCAGAGGGAGGAGTGAATAAAAGGATAAGGAAAGGGGGAGGGGGGGGGGTGGGGTTGAGAGGGAGAGTAAGAGGTAAAAAATTCTTAAAAGTTATGCAGATATACCAAAGTTCGGGCAGAACATCGTCTGCCGTGTCTGCTAGTCAGATATAAACTTTGTTGTCTTATACACAAAATCGGGAATCTTTTTGTTGGCGAAATTACGTACAAATTTTGATGCCGATGTATTGTAAATCAGTGCGAGTTTTTTCAAACTTTAACTGCTCAGACTTAAAACTTTTTCAAAAATTCTACATAAAAATTTGGAAATTTTCTAAAATATTGTTTAAAACTTTTCGGTATTACACATTTTTAGAAAACGTTTACGAAATTTTTAGTTCAAACTAAATAACGACAGCTTCCGATTATACCTTGTAAATCTCCTTCCATTTTACCTTGTTCGCTGTTGTTGGAAAGTGGGGATTACCGAATAACTTTTAAATGCATTGAAGCATTTTTTTTTCAAACAATTTTTAAAATTTTATTTTATTCAATATTTGGGAAAAAAATGAAATAACGCGACATCTTTTAAATTTTTTTCGATTATGCCTTGTAAATCTCTTCAAAGCATTTTCTCCCGGGAGCGGGATTTTAACCCGCACTCCTGCAATAATCAGACTATTGACAAACACATACGGCCAAGCCACGTCTTGTTGTTCTAGAATTTTTCTCCGATTAACTTCTGCTTTATTTACTCATACTTCCATATAGTTTTCGAAATTGTTTTACAAAGTTTTCGTTTATTTAAATTAGGGACACTAAAAAAAAGAGAAAATAACTGATACATTTTGCAAATAATCTTTGCTGCTACTATTTTACTCGCAGGTGTATGTATTTATAGCTGCGCGGGCTCAATATATTTTTCAAGTCCAGATAGTTTCTTTCGTTAATTTAAACAAAGAAATTGTTATTGGCATTACAGAAAAACTAGACAATACAAACTAGCTAGCAGAACCTGTGTACCTGTAAACACGGATATCCAAAAGATGGGGTTAAAGGGAAATTGGAAATGGCAATAAATTAAGCAAAATAACATAACGTGCAGCGGAGTAATCATATGGCTGAGTGAAGGCTAGATGATGATGTACAGCTAGATGGTAAAGAATTATGAATATTTAAACCAAAGGAAATTCACTGTTGCCATCAATTGTTATGTTGAACTAAGTAGAAAATTAAGAAGTAAACTCTTCTGTCGATTGCGTATTTCTATTTTGGGCTCTTGAGATAAAGTTTAGTTCTGCAACGTTTTATAGGTTGAAATTGAACTAAAATGTTCATTGGTATACTTACCAAGTAGAAAAAGGAAGGAGTAAGAAGCAATTACAGAAGCTCTTCTCCGGAGTATAGAGGGCCTTACCATCTCGATGAATTCCTTAATTATATGAAACGGTCCAAATGGCAAGGCCTTGCCTTTCCGCTTCCGAAGAAATGGCTTTTAGAAGTAGTTCGTCTCAAGCACTCCATATACGCTTAGTTCTAAGGCATTACCGTTTCGCTTCCTGGGGAATGGCTTTTAAAAGGAGTTCGTCTCAAGCATACCATATAGGCCTCGTTCTTACAACGATTACCGTTTCGCTTCCGAAGGATAAGTTTATAAATGAAATATTTAAATATTTAGAGTGTTTAAGTACGTATGTACACATGTTTATTGGTTCAACAGGAAAAAACGTAAAAATAAATATCAGTTCAGCGTAAATTAAATGTTATATGTATAAACATATATGTTATTCCACACGCAAAAAACGTAAAAATTAATATTATTAATTTAGTTCAATAAATAAATATATATTTGTACATACAGAAGAACATAAGAATAAGACTGCATTCAAGTTTTTTTTTAACATTTTTACCAATTAGTGTATGTTATTTGATATACGAAAAAACGTCGAAATAAATATTAATTGAGCGCAAAACGAAATGTGATACATACATATACTTTATATATTATATATACTTTATATATTTGTTGTTTAAAAACTATTTTTGCTTCCTTGCTAGACATTTTGCCTTGTGTACTCGGTTCTTGGAATTTTTTAACCCTTTTTCCATTTCGAAAATAAAGTTTTCTTTTGTTACGGCTTTTCCAGCAACAGCTTCTGCAATTGAAAAGAAAAGACAAATAAAGAGTTTGATTGAATATTAGTTTTATTACAACTTACTATATAAAATATCGTTTATGTTAATATATTGTTTTAAAGTTTGTTTCGTTTGTACCCCGCCATAATTGAAATTAAGAAAAATGTCCTTTCCGAATAAATGGTGGAAGTTTTTCGCGATACCTCCCCTTTCAATAATTTTTTTGATGGCATTAAGCTAAAAGCAGAAGAAAAGGTGTTCAGTTATATTAAGTATATATAATATATATAAGACCTATAAAAATTTGTATGAAACTCCGGTAGTCTTCTTTCTCTAAATTCATCATCTGTCCTCAAACATGCGGCAGTGGTGGAGAAAGTGGTTACGTTATGGATCCGCTTTCCTTTCTGGTAGCATTTAGAGCAGCCTACTAAAGAATTATGACCCATAATATCACACATGCAGGAACGTGCTGGTGTATCGCATATGAATGCTCTTATCTCTACTTTAAATTTCCTACTATTCAAAATGAATTCGTGTTCTTTCAATTCTTTAATTTCGATTGTAAAGTTGTGAAGGTAGGTGTCAACATTGAAAGGTTTTTTTTTTTTACCTAGATATGTGCCAATCAAAAACACATCAACTTTTGAAATATTGACCACTCTTCCCATTATTGGCCACAAAGTTTCTGAGCTACTGGCAATCCATCCACATCTATATCGAGGACTATTGCGTCATAACCAAGCAACGCATATGGTGAAAATTTTTTAACTGCTTCTCTAGCCCAATGTGCAAATTTTCTCCAGGTGCTGTAGTTCTTTAATGGGTTTCGTCTTGGTACTTTTAAGTAGCTCCCCCAGCGTCATTGGGACAATTAATCCCTCGGAATTTAAGACTCCCAAGATGGAATTCAGCATATTCCTTGGGGGATTGAAAGCATAATACAACTTTTTTAATTTAGTATTTAGACTCTCTGGCTGTCTGTCTGCATTTATGGCAGAAATATTTAATTCGTAGCAAACTATATTTTCACTTATGTTATATAATTCTTCGATAGGCTGCACACTTTCACTATTTACTTCGATTTTCTTAAGTTTTTCTCTTAGCTTGTTTTTTTCTTTCACAATTTTTCGTTTTATGTTATCTCTACTTGTTCCTATTTTATATATATTTAGTTATATTAATATTTCCTCATCACACAAATTAATACGCGTCTTTTCTTCACAAACATTTTACTTAAAATGATACATGCTGAAATTGACGCGTCGCTTTTCAGTTTGTGCTGTTATACATAACTGTAACTTGCATAGTTGAGACAAACAAAGCATTTGCCGGCTCTTTTGTTCAAAACCTTATCAACTCGCTTATCAAGAAGGAGCACAAGAAGCGATCACTATGGAGCGCTGCGGTAACGTGTATTGCTCTTGCTTGGAAGCTGTTCTGTAATGCCTTCTTAGGGGAAGCGCTTGCAAACTTTTCTTCTGGGTAAGCATATACAGTTGCTTGTGGTCACCTGTCCATAATAACAGGTTAGATAAACCGGTGACATATGTTTCCGTTGCTTTTACTAGTCTTTTTTTAGTGTTTTTTCATAAAATTGTATGCTAATATTTTATCAATAAACCATGTGCATCTTTTTTCGAATGCCTTTTTGGTATTTTTTGGATGGATATTTTTACTTTTTTTTTTTCGATTTTCACAAGAGCAGATGTGAACACTCTTTTGAGCACAAGCAAATAAATATTGGCTTGCTATAAGTAATATCTCCCACATTCTTCAGCTTATATTATTGTTATTGTCATTTTTATTATTTATCATAATTTTAATATTAGCTTTAAAATTTAGAGTAATGGCTTTGTATTCTCTGCATTTACTTTTTACATATTCACGCTATCAATCTGTATCTATTCTCAATTCGCCTCTTAATCTCTTTTATTTGTTTTTTTTTCTATCTCCTTATGCCTTCGTTTGCTTGAGTTTCATAAGGTATGTAAGCTTGTTCGCTGTCAAAGCGCAGTGTCAATGTTGTTCTGAGCTGTAACAGCTGTATGCGTTCTAAGGGCTATGACAGCACATACAATATGATACGTGTACTAGGCAAGCAAAGAAACGGCTTAAAAATATGTCATATTAATGCACATCCTATCACCTAAAATAGACGAGTTTCGGCATATTTTTGAGTCATCAGAAATATATGTTGTGTGCGTTTCCGAGACTTGGTTCTCTCAGTGGCACAGTGATGCAGTGTTCTGCGTTGACGGATATAAACTTTTTCGTGCAGATAGAATCGGGCATGGTGGTGGGGTTGCTGTATTTGTTAAACATGGATTATGTTGTAAAACTGTTTGTACATCTGAACCCTTTACTTCTATAGAGTACATTTTTGTTGAAATACATTCCCATCATAACAAAATACTAATAGGTTGTGTGTACAGGCCAAACAAATACGTTGCCTTTGATAACTTTTTAGAAGAAATTCACGACTGTACCTTAAATTATAATAATATTGTAGTTGTTGGAGATTTCAATAGTGACCTGCTTCGTGAAAACAAATTTTCTTTAGCTATGCAAACCCTTGCACATTTCCCAGTAAATACCATAACGCCAACACATTTCACTCAAACTAGCAGTACTCTTTTAGATATATTTTTTGTTAATGAACTATCGAATATTCAAATCTACGACCAGCTTTCAGTCCCAAACTTCTCCAATCATGACCTAATTTTTATATCATTTCACTTCGATCGCACATGTGAAGCAGTTGCCTATTCATACCCGGATTTCATGCATATTAATCATGTGCAACTCGAAGAAGCTGTTGATAGTATTCCTTGTGAAACTGTTTATATTTTAAATACTACCCACGAGCAGATCCGTTTTCTTCAAAATAATATCGCTTCACTTTTTGACCAACATGTGCCTATTGTAGTGAAACACTCAATAAATCGTAAACGGCCTTGGTTCAACAACTACATAAAGAGGCTTATCCAAAAGCGCAACATAGCTTATCGGAAATGGAAACGATTTAAATGTACTGTAACATAAAATGTTTTCAAGGGTCGCAGAAAAGAAGTTGCCAAGGCTATAAAGCTGCAAAAGCTGAAATACTATGAGTATCAGTTTAGTACAGCAATAGGGTCGAAGAAGACTTGGAAATACATTCGGGATATTGGCATCGGTAGCAAATGTAACGATATCTTTGAAAATGTAGACGTAAATAAATCAAATGAGCAATTTGTTCAATCATCTAGCTGTGACAGTAACTTATGCCATGAAAGGTATGGCGATTATTTGTGTGGTGCGATACCCGAATTCTCTTTTTCGAACGTTGATGACTGTGCAGTCGTTGAGTCTGTCCTTGGTGTAAAGTCCAATGCTACTGGTCTAGACGGAATTCATCCAAAATTTTTTAAATGTCTACTCCCTAAAATTTTACCGTTTGTTACCTATGTTTTTAATACTATATTTACCACGTCCGTGTTCCCTGATTGTTGGAAAGTTGCGAAGATCATTCCGATGAAGAAACCCAACGGAGAGTACAGACCCATCGCTATATTGCCATTCCTGTCTAAAGTCCTTGAACGTATAATGCATAACCAGATAAACTCATCTCTGACCCGAAACTCACTTTTAAATCATAACCAGTCTGGCTTTAGAAGCCGTAGAGGCTGTACCACTGCTTTAATTAAAGTCTCTGATGACATCAGGCTTAACATTAACAACAACCTTGTTACTTTTCTAACGCTCCTGGACCACTCCAAAGCATTCGACACTGTAAACCACAATCTTCTTACTCTAAAGTTAAAAAACTTGTTCAATTTTTCACCTCCTACTTTACATTTAATAAACTCCTACCTCAGTGAGCGATCGCAAGCTGTGTGCAATGGGAGCTACATATCAAATTATCTACCGCTCTCCAAGGGTGTTCCTCAAGGTTCGATTCTTGGCCCGTTATTGTTTGTGTTGTATGTTAATGACCTTCAAAGTGTGTTGAGGTATTGTGATATTCATGTTTACGCAGACGATGTGCAATTATATGTCAGTTGTCCTCTTTTATCTGTTAATAGTTGTATTAGTTATCTTAACACTGACTTAGAACATGTAAACAAGTGGGCAAGTGATAATGGCCTACTTTTAAACCCAAATAAATCACAGTGCATAGTAATCTATAAGAAAATCATATCGCTTGATAGTTTCAATAAAGTAAAATTAAATAACTCAGTCGTAGGCTATGTAAACACCGCAAAAAATCTTGGAATGATTTTTAATAGGAATTTGACATGGAATAACCACATTTATAGAGCAATAGGCAAGGTTTATGGCATGCTTCGCTCACTTTGGACTACCCAACACTTTACCCCAGTGAAAATTCGACTGCTGTTAGCTAAAACATATCTGTTACCCACCTTATTGTATGGATGTGAACTTTATGCCAATTGCGATAGCTTGTGTCGTAGTAAACTAAATGTCCTCTATAATAATATAGCCAGATATGTGTTTAGTGTTGGTCGTTACGAGCACATCTCCATTTTCGCCAAGCGGATTTTTATACTCAGTTGAGCAGAGCTCACAGAGTATATTAAGTTTGATTGGATAACGGTTGGTTGTACATATATAAAGGAATCGAGATAGATATAGACTTCCATGTATCAAAATAATCAGGATCCAGAAAAAATTTTATTGAGCCATGTCCGTCCGTCCGTCCGTCCGTTAACACGATAACTTGAGTAAATTTTGAGGTATCTTGATGAAATTTGGTATGTAGGTTCCTGAGCACTCATCTCAGATCGCTATTTAAAATGAACGATATCGGACTATAACCACGCCCACTTTTTTGATATCGAAAATTTCGAAAAACCGAAAAAATGCGATAATTCATTGCCAAAGGCGGTTAAAGCGATGAAACTTGGTAGATGGGTTGACGTTATGACGCAGAATAGAAAATTAGTAAGGTTTTGGACAATGGGCGTGGCACCGCCCACTTTTACAAGAAGGTAATTTAAAAGTTTTGCAAGCTGTAATTTGGCAGTGGTTGAAGATATCATGATGAAATTTGGCAGGAACGTTACTACTAACTCTATATAGGTTCTAAATAAAAATTAGCAAAATTGGATGAAGAACACGCCCACTTTTTAAAAAAAATTTTTTTTAAATTCAAATTTTAACAAAAAATTTAATATCTTTACTGTATATAAGTAAATTAAGTCAAAATTCAACTCCAGTAATGATATGATGCAACAAAATACAAAAATAAAAGAAAATTTCAAAATGGGCGTGGCTCCGCCCATTTTCATTTAGTGTGTCTAGAATACTTTTAATGCCATAAGTCGAACAAAAATTTACCAATCCTTTTGAAATTTGGTAGGAGCATAGATTCTATGACGTTAACTGTTCTCTGTGAAAATGGGAGAAATCGGTGGAAGCCACGCCCAGTTTTTATACACAGTCCACCGTCTGTCCTTCCGCTCGGCCGTTAACACAATAACTTGAGCAAAAACCAATATATCTTTACTAAACTTAGCCCACGTACTTATCTGAACTCACTTTATCTTAGTATAAAAAATGGCCGAAATCCGACCATAACCACGCCCACTTTATCGATATCGAAAATTACGAGAAATTAAAAAAATGCCATAATTCTATACCAAATACGAAAAAAGGGATGAAACATGGTAACTGGATTGGTTTATTGACGCAAAATATAACTTTGGAAAAAACTTTGTAAAATGGGTGTGACACCTACCATATTAAGTAGAAGAAAATGAAAAAGTTCTACAAGGCGAAATCAACAGCCCTTGGAATCTTGGCAGGAATACTGTTAGTGTTATTGAATATATAAATAAATTAGCAGTACCCGACAGATGATTTTCTGGATCACCTGATCCACATTTGGTCGATATCGCGAGAACGCCTTCACATATACATCTAAGGGCCACTCGCTTTTAAAACCCTCATCAATACCTTTAATTTGATATCCATATCGTACAAACACATTCTAGAGTCAACCCTGGCCCACCCTAATGACGATATCTCGAAAAGGCGTGCACCTATAGACCTAATGCCCACTCCCTCTTAAAATGCTCAGTAACACCTTTCGTTTGATACCCATATCGTAAAAACATTCTAGAGTCACCCCTGGCCCACCCTAATGGCGATATCTCGAAAAGGCGTCCACCTATAGACCTAATGTCCACTCCCTCTTAAAATGCCCAGTAACACCTTTCCTTTGATACCCATATCGTACAAACATTCTAGAGTCACCCCTGGCCCACCCCAATGGCGATATCTCGAAAAGGCGTCCACCTATAGACCTACTGCCCACTCCCTCTTAAAATGCTCAGTAACACCTTTCGTTTGATACCCATATCGTACAAACATTCTAGAGTCACCCCTGGCCCACCCTAATGGCGATATCTCGAAAAGGCGTCCACCTATAGACCTAATGCCCACTCCCTCTTAAAATGCTCAGTAACACCTTTCGTTTGATACCCATATCGTACAAACATTCTGGAGTCACCCTTGGTCAACCTTTATAGCGATATCTCGAAAAGGCGTCCACCTATAGAACTGAGGATTACTCCCTTTTAAAATACTCATTACCACCTTTCATTTGATACCCATATCGTACAAACACATTCTAGAGTCACCCTGGCCCACCCTTATGGCGATATCTCGAAAAGGCGCCCACCTATAGACCTAATGCCCACTTTCTCTTAAAATGCTCAGTAACACCTTTCGTTTGATACCCATATCGTACAAACATTCTAGAGTCACCCCTGGCCCACCCTAATGGCGATATCTCGAAAAGGCGTCCACCTATAGACCTAGTGCCCACTCCCTCTTAAAATGCTCAGTAACATCTTTCGTTTGATACCCATATCGTAAAAACATTCTAGAGTCACCCTTGGTCCACCTTTATGGCGATATCTCGAAAAGGCGTCCACCTATAGAACTAAGGATTGCTCCCTTTTAAAATACTCATTGCCACCTTTCATTTGATACCCATATCGTACAAACACATTCCAGAGTCACCCCTGGCCCACCCTAATGGCGATATCTCGAAAAGGCGTCCACCTATGGACCTAGTGGCCACTCCCTCTTAAAATGCTCAGTAACACCTTTCATTTGATTACCATATCGTACAACTAGAGACACCCCTGGTCCACCTTTATGGCGATATCTCGAAACGGCGTCCACCTAGGGAACTAAGGATCACTCCTTTTCAAAATACTCATTAACAGCTTTCATTTGATACCCATATCGTACAAACATATTCTAGAGTCACCCCTGGTCCACCTTTATGGGGATTTCTCGAAAAGCCGTCCACCTATAGAACTAAGGATTGCTCCCTTTTAAAATACTCATTACCACCTTTCATTTGATACCCATATCGTACAAACACATTCCAGAGTCACCCCTGGCCCACCCTAATGGCGATATCTCGAAAAGGCGTCCACCTATGGACCTAGTGCCCACTCCCTCTTAAAATGCTCAGTAACACCTTTCATTTGATTCCCATATCGTACAACTAGAGACACCCCTGGTCCACCTTTATGGCGATATCTCGAAACGGCGTCCACCTAGGGAACTAAGGATTACTCCTTTTCAAAATACTCATTACCATCTTTCATTTGATACCCATATCGTACAAACACATTCCAGAGTCACCCCTGGCCCACCCTAATGGCGATATCTCGAAAAGGCGTCCACCTATGGACCTAGTGCCCACTCCCTCTTAATATGCTCAGTAACACCTTTCATTTGATTCCCATATCGTACAACTAGAGACACCCCTGGTCCACCTTTATGGCGATATCTCGAAACGGCGTCCACCTAGGGAACTAAGGATCACTCCTTTTCAAAATACTCATTAACAGCTTTCATTTGATACCCATATCGTACAAACATATTCTAGAGTCACCCCTGGTCCACCTTTATGGGGATTTCTCGAAAAGGCGTTCACCTATAGAACTAAAGCCCATTCCCTTTTAAAATACTCATTATCACCTTTCATTTGATACCCATATCGTGCAAACACATTCTAGAGTCAGCCCTGGTCCACCTTTATGGCGATATCCCTAAATGGCGTCCATCCATAGAACTATGGCCTACTCTCTCTTAAAATACTCTTTAATACCTTCCATTTGATACACATGTCATACAACCACATTCCAGGGTTACCCTAGGTTCATTTTCCTACATGGTGATTTTCCTTATTTTGTCTCCATAGCTCTCAACTGAATATGTAATGTTCGGTTACACCCGAACTTAGCCTTCCTTACTTGTTTTTTATTAAATTCGATAACCTGTTACATTTAAAGTGCTTAACACTGCTTCATAAGATCATCGTATCTCGAGAACCTGAATATCTCATGGACCGCCTTAAATTTAACAGATCACCTCGATCGTTCAACTTAACTACTATGAAGTACAACTGCCTAGTTACCGAACGTCAATTTTTTGTCTACGCTGTTCGCCTTTGGAACGCTCTGCCCCAAAAACTTAAAGCAATACAAAATGCGCTGCGCTTCAAGAATGAGCTCATAAACTATTTTCGTCAATAAAAAGGCAATATGCACTTTCTCTTACATTCTTCTTCTTTGCATTTTATTACATCCTCAGACTTGTTATTCTCTGTTAAACAAACCTGTTAAGCATATTCACTTGTCAAGTTTATTTTTTAATGTTATTTTTAAGTTAGCTTTAAGCTCAAACACTGTAAATTAACCTAAGGTTGTGTGTTTGATTAATGATAAATAAACAAATATTGCTTTTGTGCTAAAACGTTTTTTATTTTAATGCCTATTTTTTACACGGTTGCTATGGTATCGTAAATAGTATTAATAACTGTACTCAAATGCCAACCGTTTACATTGTATATACATATATGCTAACATATTTTGTTAAGTTAATATTTTGAATAGAAAATTAAAACAAAACGCGTTCCATGTAAATGACCTCAGTAACATTAGATACCAAAAACTGGAATAATTAATATAGTGACGAAATAGCCGTCGTTATATTAAATGTACATGCATAATTTATCAATAAATGTTTTCTTATGTCATATACTCGTATGAACGATTTTGAATCGAACTTACCTATATTTGGGGTTTTTTTCGGTCACGGGGAAATTATTTAAAACTCGATGGCGAAGTTTCTCAATTTGGACGAGTTTTCTAAATATCACGCTCGTGGTGCCACCTAGCGACATCTTTTTTCCCTCATTGCCATCAGGTTCTGGGGTATGCTGCAAGTATCGATACTCTGTCTTAGCGGGCAGTTACCCAAAAATCGATTGCAAGATTCCCCATATTTGTATTGAAATTCCCTAACAAAAAACCGACTAATAAAATAAAACAAAAGAAGTCATAACAAAAAATAAAAAATAAATAAAATAATATAATGTAAACTAAAATAAAGTAAAATAAAATAAAATAAAATAAAATCAAATAAAATAAAGTAAAATAAAATAAGATGGCGAATCGAGCTCAAGACCTAATAATAATTATTTTATCTTATTATGATAAATTTTTTCTTTTTAAATTAGAACAGAAGAAGCAAAATTATGAAAATTGACAAAGCTCGTTGTATAGATCCATTACGGAAACTGCTAAATTTCTTCATCGTTTAGGCGCTGCTATAACCCTTCAGCTATCACAGCGGTTTTTTATTTATCTTTTTTATTCTATCCTGTTTTTTTCCAATTGATAAAAACAAAAATTTTTATAATAAAATAAAATAAAATAAAATAAAAGAAAAGAAAAGAACAGAAGAGAAAAAAAAGAAAAGAGAATAAAACTAAATAAAAAAAAAAAAAATAAAATAAAATAATATAAAATGAAATAAAATAAACTAAAATAAAATAAAATAATATAATTTAAAATAAACAAAATAAAAAAAATTAATAAAAAAAAACATAATCTGATAAAGAAAATAAAAACAAATAATAAATTAACATAAAACAATATAAATAAAATAAAATACTATAAAACAAAATAAATATGAATAAATAAAATAAATAAAAATAAGATAAAATCAAATGAAAGAAAATAAAATAGAACAAGTAAGGAAGGCTAAGTTCGAGTGTAACCGAACATTACATACTCAGCTGAGAGCTTTGGAGACAAAATAAGGGAAAATAACCATGTAGGAAAATGAACCTAGGGTAACCCTGGAATGAGTTTTTATGACATGGGTTTCAAATGGAAGGTACTAAAGGGTATTTTAAAAGGGAGTGGGCCATAGTTCTATAGGTGGACGCCATTTTGGGATATCGCCTTAAAAGTGGACCAGGGGTGACTCTAGAATGTGTTTGTACGATATGGGTATCAAATGAAAGGTGGTAATGATTATTTGAAAGGGAGTGGGCCTTAGTTCTATAGGTGGATGCCTTTTCGAGATATCGTCATAAAGGTGGAACAGGGGTGACTCTAGAATGTGTTTGTACGATATGGGTATCAAATGAAAGGTGGTAATGATTATTTGAAAGGGAGTGGGCCTTAGTTCTGTAGGTGGACGCCTTTTCGAGATATCGCCATAAAGGTGAACCAGGGGTGACTAGAATGCGTTTGTACGATATGGGTATCAAGTGAAAGGTGTTAATGATTATTTAAAACGTCGTGGGTCTTAGTTCTATAGGTGGACGCCTTTTCGAGATATCGCCATAAAGGTGGACCAGGGGTGACTCTAGGATGTGTTTGTACGATATGGGTATCAAATTAAAGGTACTAATGAGTATTTTAAAAAGGAGTGGGCCATAGTTCTATAGGTGGATGGACGGCATTTCGGGATATCGCCAGAAAGGTGGACCAGGGTTGACCTAATTATTGACATAATTTACTTATATACTGTAAAAATAATCAATTTTTTGTTAAAATTTACCTTAAAAATTTTTTTTTTAAAGTGGCCGTGTTCTTCATCCGATTTTGCTAATTTTTATTTGAAACATATATAGTAATAGTAGTAACGTTTCTGCCAAATTTCATCATGTTATCTTCAACGACTGCCAAATTACGGCTTGCAAAACTTTCAAATTACCTTATTTCAAAAGTGGGCGGTACCGCGCCCATTGTCCAAAACTTTACTAATTTTCTATTCCACGTCATAAGGTCAACCCACCTACCAAGTTTTAGCGCTTTGTCCGTCTTTGGTAATGAATTATCGTACTTTTTGGATTTTTCGAAATTTTCGATATCGAAAAAGGGGGCGTGGTTATAGGCCGATTTCGTTCATTTTAAATAGCGATCTGAGATGAGTGCCCAGGAACCTACATACAAATTTCATCAAGATACCTCAAAATTTACTCAAGTTATCGTGTTTACGGACGGACGGACGGACATGGCTAAATAAATTTCTTTTTTCGCCCAGATCATTTTGATATATAGAAGTCTATATCTATCTCGATTAGTTTATGCCGTTACGGATTGCCGTTATGCGAACAAAGTTAATATACTCTATGAGCTCTGCTCAGCTGAGTATAATAAAGTAACATAAAATAAAATAAAAAACAATAAAAAAATGTTCAATAGTTAATAAGTTTAACACCGGTTTGTAATAATTGATTATTCTATTATTATTTTTGTTTAAGAGAACCTAGAAAGAAACATTTACTGTCATATTGCGATAGCCTCGACGAAACCTTTGAAAACAATACGAAATTGCCTTATGATGATTACTTGGCGGTTTTCGAAATGGTTTCTAAGTATAAATAAAAGTGCCTATATAAGAAGGTTAACGGGAAAAAGATATACAACATGAAGGAAGAGCTTTGGTCAAGACTGAAATGAATTGACAGTGAAATTAATTTTCTTCTATCACCTAACTCTGTTATTTGAGGGGCAAAATAAATACATCTCTTTGATAAATCCCAGAGAGAAATTTTAATTACCAAACTTATTGAAACATAAGTCTGTTAGTAAGAAATTGATAAAAGTGTTCTGGTAACTCTTTGTGAATCCAGCTACGTGCATTCAAATTTTCTAACAACACATTGAAAAATCAATGATATTCAGGTAGAATATAACTCGAATGTCATAAAATATAAATAAAACCTCTGTGTTTTTGTTTTTATGTAACGTTTAGAATTAGTTAAATCTAGAAAACAACAAACACCAGTAAACGACACGAAATTTATAAGGTGTATTGCATAACTGTTTCATTAATAAGCTAAAATTAATAGCACATGAGTGAGCTAATAAATTAAACTAAAATTAGATAGACACAAATATCAAAGTACAAAATACAGGATGTTCAACATAAAACATACAAATAGCTATCATATTTTACATATCTAGTATCACGAACAAATTCGTGACTTCTGAGCGTAAGAGGTTTTAATTTCAAGTGGATCCATTTGAACAAAAGGTGTGATTGATTTTATTGAAAAATTAAAGCATATAAAAACAACGTGTTAGAAGAACAGTCTTAAGTGTATGAGTTGGTTATAAAAAATGTATGTATACCTACCGATATTATACGTATTGTTCGAAAGTGAAGGAGGTGGCGCATGAGCAATGTCCTATGCAGAAGACCCACCCAACGCAATTATTAGATGAGCAGCTACACAAATTCGTGCCGCTACCTGTAATAATTAATCAGATATTAACATAACTTATCATCAGACTATAATAATTAATGCTTACATAAATTATTATAGTCTGATGAATAAATTTAAAATTCCACGCAAATTGTATGCTATTAATAGTAAACTGATTTCAACCTGCGCGTCAACGATGAGCTTGAATTGAATAGCTATATTCGATTTAAGCTTTTTTAAACGGTTTTATTTATCTTGACTCTGTGTAGCGAACGGCCGTTGTGAACGAATTGTGTAATTAAAATTTAAGCAACTTCCCGATAAGCTACAAGCTTGAAACTTGGAATATAGTTCAGAACCCGATGACAACGCAATAATAAGAAAAAACTCCGATGGTGGCACATGGATCGAAATATTTCAAAAAATCGTATTTGTGGTTCGATTTGGTTCATATTTGGAACAAATATTACATACAGTCCGGTAGAAGTGACATCAACATACTCGAGTTCGAGGAGGGACAAGCATACTTGGCGCCGAGTCGAGTAAAGTCTTTGGAAGGATTATGTATTGAAGACTAGATTGTAACAAATTGTTGGGAAAGAGTCCTTGTAATAACGAGTCACTAAATCAACTAAATAAAATGAGAAATAATAGGCAATTAAATAAAGACTAAAAACTTGAAAATAAAATAATTTAAAAAAAAATTTTAAGTTAAACGGTTTTATTGAAAACAATACTTACATTAAGTAATAATAATACTAAAAGCTAGAAAATAATTAGGTAGATCCTAGGTATTAGTCATCACATTCCTCATCAATCTAATATGAAATAATAGCGTTGTACGCGTGAAATTTCTAAAAATGTGAGGCGTAACATAACCTGATTAAGGTTCAGTTGGTCTTACTTATGACTATCAATAGAAATTTGACGCGTCCAACGTTTTTATGTAATTGTCTGATCAACGCCCTAGATTGATGAAGAATGTGATGACTAAAACCTGGAGCCTATCTAATTATTTTCTAGCTTTTAGTATTATTATTACTTAATGTATATATTATTTTCAATAAAACCGTTTAACTTAAATTTTTTTTTAAATTATTTTATTACTCATTAAAATTATTTATTTTTCTAGAAAGGCTAATCAGTCATTGGCGCAAATACATTATAGCGTATCACACATTTTGGTATTGTTAACTATAAATATATGAACACATGTTCACGAGGAATGCTTTTTATGTCAACCAATTCTCCCTTCACCCATTCAGCTATAATTAATATTGATAAATTGTTGAATATTTATTCCTGATAAACTGGCTGAACTACCCGCCTATTCCAAAGTTGTGTTATAATAAAAAAAAAAGATTCTTTTACGACCAAACAAGATGGTTGAAATGAGAAATAGTTTATATATTTAATTAATAAATAAATACTTGGCGCGATTGACCTCAGAGGAAATACAGGTCAAGCAAGAATGTGACCTTGGAATCTTAAGCGGTTAACGAACAAAAATTTGATTGGGCAAGAAAAAGCAGAGGCAAGAGTAGTTGCGGGCTAGTTTTTCCATTCAAGTATTGGCCTACGTTGAGTATCTGCTACTCCAGCTTTATCACACATTGCTTCGTAGGTGTAAAAGCTCGGACAGAGGTGTGCTAACTTTTGCGGATAAGGCCAGCGTGAGGTTGGAAAAAGTAATTTTACGATAAAAAAGCAGATAATAGAGTGGGTTCCGGGAAACTACTAGCATCTGCGGAAAGTAAATAGTTATCTTATAACAAAGATTCTGGATATTTAAGGCGTTAGGTGGAACAAATTTCTGGTAGAATTATTGACATATGTATTTTATATGAGCGCCTTACGGACTGGCCAGTTTGATTTAGCTTAAGTGTGATGTTTCGCTTTGCTAATTTGCAGGAAAGAAAAATGTATACCTACAAACTGACAGACAAGGACTCTAAACTCTGAAGTCTGAAGCAAAATTATCCATATGTACACGATTAGAAACTTGAGCCTAAATTTTAAACCATTCATCGGTTTTAAGGAATTGTTGAAACTTTTTGTACTTAGGGAATGTTTCGAAAAGTAAGTGCACACTCTATCTTGCTTATAATTTGACGAGTTTGCACTTTATTTCCTAAAATTTTATGCTAAAAAAACTTGCATATTTAATGAAGGAAACATTAGAATAAATCTCTGAAGAGTTTTCTTTAAACAGCCTTGATTATCGCTTGTACACAGTTTTCTGGCAAAGTAGATTTTGTCTTATATTTTTTTGGTATGAATAGCTCAAGTTTTCTTGGGCATGTTGTGCATGCCATTAACCCAGTACTATTCCATAAGGCGGGAAGTTTGGTATATTGTCTTATTTTTAGGTAATTGTTTAACTGTTTTCTATGCAATCCTACTTTAGTTCTGATGAAATGTATAAAGACCAAGTTGAATCAAAATATAGTTGGCACAATGTTATGTAATAGACGTCAGGCGTTACTTGGAATTCTCCTCAATTTTATTTCTTGCCTATCGTGCCCTCATGTGACTGTACAGTCACATTCTTCCGCTGAATTCAAAATTTGAATTAAATAACATTTTTAACATGCATTTTCAATCTCTAATTGGAAACACAATTTACTACTGTATTTTTATACTCAGTTGAGCAGAGCTCACAGAGTATATTAAGTTTGATTGGATAACGGTTGGTTGTACATATATAAAGGAATCGAGATAGATATAGACTTCCATATATCAAAATAATCAGGATCCAGAAAAAATTTTATTGAGCCATGTCCGTCCGTCCGTCCGTCCGTCCGTTAACACGATAACTTGAGTAAATTTTGAGGTATCTTGATGAAATTTGGTATGTAGGTTCCTGAGCACTCATCTCAGATCGCTATTTAAAATGAACAATATCGGACTATAACCACGCCCACTTTTTTGATATCGAAAATTTCGAAAAACCGAAAAAATGCGATAATTCATTGCCAAAGGCGGTTAAAGCGATGAAACTTGGTAGATGGGTTGACGTTATGACGCAGAATAGAAAATTAGTAAGATTTTGGACAATGGGCGTGGCACCGCCCACTTTTACAAGAAGGTAATTTAAAAGTTTTGCAAGCTGTAATTTGGCAGTGGTTGAAGATATCATGATGAAATTTGGCAGGAACGTTACTACTAACTCTATATAGGTTCTAAATAAAAATTAGCAAAATTGGATGAAGAACACGCCCACTTTTTAAAAAAAATTTTTTTTAAATTCAAATTTTAACAAAAAATTTAATATCTTTACTGTATATAAGTAAATTAAGTCAAAATTCAACTCCAGTAATGATATGATGCAACAAAATACAAAAATAAAAGAAAATTTCAAAATGGGCGTGGCTCCGCCCATTTTCATTTAGTGTGTCTAGAATACTTTTAATGCCATAAGTCGAACAAAAATTTACCAATCCTTTTGAAATTTGGTAGGAGCATAGATTCTATGACGTTAACTGTTCTCTGTGAAAATGGGAGAAATCGGTGGAAGCCACGCCCAGTTTTTATACACAGTCCACCGTCTGTCCTTCCGCTCGGCCGTTAACACAATAACTTGAGCAAAAACCAATATATCTTTACTAAACTTAGCCCACGTACTTATCTGAACTCACTTTATCTTAGTATAAAAAATGGCCGAAATCCGACCATAACCACGCCCACTTTATCGATATCGAAAATTACGAGAAATTAAAAAAATGCCATAATTCTATACCAAATACGAAAAAAGGGATGAAACATGGTAACTGGATTGGTTTATTGACGCAAAATATAACTTTGGAAAAAACTTTGTAAAATGGGTGTGACACCTACCATATTAAGTAGAAGAAAATGAAAAAGTTCTACAAGGCGAAATCAACAGCCCTTGGAATCTTGGCAGGAATACTGTTAGTGTTATTGAATATATAAATAAATTAGCAGTACCCGACAGATGATTTTCTGGATCACCTGATTCACATTTGGTCGATATCGCGAGAACGCCTTCACATATACATCTAAGGGCCACTCGCTTTTAAAACCCTCATCAATACCTTTAATTTGATATCCATATCGTACAAACACATTCTAGAGTCAACCCTGGCCCACCCTAATGGCGATATCTCGAAAAGGCGTGCACCTATAGACCTAATGCCCACTCCCTCTTAAAATGCTCAGTAACACCTTTCGTTTGATACCCATATCGTAAAAACATTCTAGAGTCACCCCTGGCCCACCCTAATGGCGATATCTCGAAAAGGCGTCCACCTATAGACCTAATGTCCACTCCCTCTTAAAATGCCCAGTAACACCTTTCCTTTGATACCCATATCGTACAAACATTCTAGAGTCACCCCTGGCCCACCCCAATGGCGATATCTCGAAAAGGCGTCCACCTATAGACCTAATGCCCACTCCCTCTTAAAATGCTCAGTAACACCTTTCGTTTGATACCCATATCGTACAAACATTCTAGAGTCACCCCTGGCCCACCCTAATGGCGATATCTCGAAAAGGCGTCCACCTATAGACCTAATGCCCACTCCCTCTTAAAATGCTCAGTAACACCTTTCGTTTGATACCCATATCGTACAAACATTCTGGAGTCACCCTTGGTCAACCTTTATAGCGATATCTCGAAAAGGCGTCCACCTATAGAACTGAGGATTACTCCCTTTTAAAATACTCATTACCACCTTTCATTTGATACCCATATCGTACAAACACATTCTAGAGTCACCCTGGCCCACCCTTATGGCGATATCTCGAAAAGGCGCCCACCTATAGACCTAATGCCCACTTTCTCTTAAAATGCTCAGTAACACCTTTCGTTTGATACCCATATCGTACAAACATTCTAGAGTCACCCCTGGCCCACCCTAATGGCGATATCTCGAAAAGGCGTCCACCTATAGACCTAGTGCCCACTCCCTCTTAAAATGCTCAGTAACATCTTTCGTTTGATACCCATATCGTAAAAACATTCTAGAGTCACCCTTGGTCCACCTTTATGGCGATATCTCGAAAAGGCGTCCACCTATAGAACTAAGGATTGCTCCCTTTTAAAATACTCATTGCCACCTTTCATTTGATACCCATATCGTACAAACACATTCCAGAGTCACCCCTGGCCCACCCTAATGGCGATATCTCGAAAAGGCGTCCACCTATGGACCTAGTGGCCACTCCCTCTTAAAATGCTCAGTAACACCTTTCATTTGATTCCCATATCGTACAACTAGAGACACCCCTGGTCCACCTTTATGGCGATATCTCGAAACGGCGTCCACCTAGGGTACTAAGGATCACTCCTTTTCAAAATACTCATTAACAGCTTTCATTTGATACCCATATCGTACAAACATATTCTAGAGTCACCCCTGGTCCACCTTTATGGGGATTTCTCGAAAAGCCGTCCACCTATAGAACTAAGGATTGCTCCCTTTTAAAATACTCATTACCACCTTTCATTTGATACCCATATCGTACAAACACATTCCAGAGTCACCCCTGGCCCACCCTAATGGCGATATCTCGAAAAGGCGTCCACCTATGGACCTAGTGCCCACTCCCTCTTAAAATGCTCAGTAACACCTTTCATTTGATTCCCATATCGTACAACTAGAGACACCCCTGGTCCACCTTTATGGCGATATCTCGAAACGGCGTCCACCTAGGGAACTAAGGATCACTCCTTTTCAAAATACTCATTACCACCTTTCATTTGATACCCATATCGTACAAACACATTCCAGAGTCACCCCTGGCCCACCCTAATGGCGATATCTCGAAAAGGCGTCCACCTATGGACCTAGTGCCCACTCCCTCTTAAAATGCTCAGTAACACCTTTCATTTGATTCCCATATCGTACAACTAGAGACACCCCTGGTCCACCTTTATGGCGATATCTCGAAACGGCGTCCACCTAGGGAACTAAGGATCACTCCTTTTCAAAATACTCATTAACAGCTTTCATTTGATACCCATATCGTACAAACATATTCTAGAGTCACCCCTGGTCCACCTTTATGGGGATTTCTCGAAAAGGCGTTCACCTATAGAACTAAAGCCCATTCCCTTTTAAAATACTCATTATCACCTTTCATTTGATACCCATATCGTGCAAACACATTCTAGAGTCAGCCCTGGTCCACCTTTATGGCGATATCCCTAAATGGCGTCCATCCATAGAACTATGGCCTACTCTCTCTTAAAATACTCTTTAATACCTTCCATTTGATACACATGTCATACAACCACATTCCAGGGTTACCCTAGGTTCATTTTCCTACATGGTGATTTTCCTTATTTTGTCTCCATAGCTCTCAACTGAGTATGTAATGTTCGGTTACACCCGAACTTAGCCTTCCTTACTTGTTTAGTTTTATTTAGTTTCAATAAAACTTATTTGAACAATAAATCTAAAATCTCAAAATTGTTTTTAAACAAAATCAAAAAAGTTTCAAAAATCTAAAAATAGAAATATGTTTACACATCTGGTTTTAAAACAAACCCCAGGAGTTTATACTTTGGTGCTTAAAATTTAAAAACAAAACATTTTATTTGTGAAAAATGCTGCAAGTCAAAGATTATCTCTCTAAACATTTTGTTTTACGTACATATAAGGTTTTATGATATATATATTTTCTAACAAAGTTGTGATGGTTCATTGGGTTGAGCAAGCTGCTAGTGTTCCTGGAACGTCGGTTCGAAACTAGGCCACCGCCCACTAGTTTTTATTTTTTTATAACTGCAAGTGTATACCTCTTCAAATTCCCCCCGCGGGTTAGGGGATTAGAATATACTCGCGTTAGGTATGCCTGTCGTAAGAGGCGACTAAAATACCAAATATATTCAAAGGGTTGTGTAGCGCAACCCTTTCAAGATGTTGCCAGCGCAAAATATAGCCAACCCAATTGTTAAGCTCATCTATCCGCGGCGAATCCTGTTTCATTAACAGCCGAGGCTCCTGGGACCCGAACTCCTCATGGATCTAGAGGGCGGGAGGGCGGTATGGCCTAGAAGGTCGCATGTGGTCATACCAAATCGTTCCCGAGATGATAGGGCTTGGTACCGGAACGTACCGAATCTGCATCCGACTAAGAACCATCAACGATAACACTTCCAAGGCCTTCGGGGAGTGTCCTTATCGCTACAATAACAAACTCTTCAAATTGAAAGCCAGTTCTGTGTACTCATTTTCACGAAGAACGGTATAATCTATATTTGAAACCAAGTTTGGTTTAGTTATGCATATATGTAGTACAAACAAGTAAGAACGGGACTGTCTTCGGCTGTGCCGAAGACTTCATACCTTTCATAAATGGGGCTGAACAATAATCTTATCCCATTCGTAATCTCTGAATAAACGGATGTATAAGATAAGAAATATATAGTGAACAGATCTACATACCTAAACGATTTTTAAGATAAATATAAAATAAACAAGCAAGGACGGGACTGTCTTCGGCTATGCCGAAGACTTCATACCTTTCATGAATGGGGCTGAACAATAATCTTATCCCGTTCGTAATCTCCGAATAATCGGATGTATAAGATAAGAAATATATAGTGAACAGATCTACATACCTAAACGATTTTTAAGATAAATATAAAATAAACAAGCAAGGACGGGACTGTATTCGGCTATGCCGAAGACTTCATACCTTTCATGAATGGGGCTAAACAATAATCTTATCCCGTTCGTAATCTCCGAATAATCGGATGTATAAGATAAGAAATATATAGTGAACAGATCTACATACCTAAACGATTTTTAAGATAAATATAAAATAAACAAGTAAGGACGGGACTGTATTCGGCTATGCCGAAGACTTCATACCTTTCATGAATGAGGCTGAACAATAATCTTATCCCGTTCGTAATCTCCGAATAATCAGATGTATAAGATAAGAAATATCTAGTGAACAGATCTACATACCTAACGATTTTTAAGATAAGCATAAAATAAACAAGTAAGGAAGGTTAAGTTCGGGTGTAACCGAACATTACATACTCAGTTGAGAGCTATGGTGACAACATAAGGGAAAATAACCATGTAGGAAAATGAACCGAGGGAAACCCTGGACTGTGTATCAAATGAAAGGCGTTAAAGAGCATTTTATGAGGGAGCGGGCCATAGTTCTATAGGTGGATGCCATTTAGGGATATAGCCATAAAGGTGGATCAGGGTTGACTCTAGAATGCGTTTGTACGATATGGGTTTCAAATGAAAGGTGTTAATGAGAATTTTAAAAGGGAGTAATCCTTAGTTCCATAGGTGGACGCCATTTCGAGATATCGCCACAAAGGTGGACCAGGGGTGACCCTAGAATTTGTTTGTACAATATGGGTATCAAAAAAAAGGTGTTAATGAGCATTTTAAAAGGGAGTAATCCTTAGTTCCATAGGTGCACGCCGTTTCGAGATATCGCCATAAGGTGACCAGGGGTGACCCTAGAATTTGTTTGTACAATATGGGCATCAAACGAAAGGCGCTAATGAGTATTTTAAAAGGGAGTGGGCCTTAGTTCTATAGGTGGACGCCGTTTCGAAATATCGCCCTAAAGGTGGACCAGGGGTGACTCTAGAATATGTTTGTACGATATGGGTATCAAATTAAAGGTATTAATAAGGGTTTTAAAAGGGAGTGGTGGTTGTTGTATAGGTGGTCGCCTTTTCGAGATATCGCCATAAAGGTGGACCAGGGGTGACTATAGAACGCGTTTGCACGATATGGGTATCAAATGAAAGGTGCTAATGAGTATTTTAAAAGGGAGTAATCCTTAGTTCCATAGGTGGACGCGGTTTCGATATATCGCCATAAAGGTGGACCAGTGATAACCCTAGAATTTGTTTGTACAATATGGGTATCAAAAGAAAGGTGTTTATGAGTATTTTAAAAGGGAGTAATCCTTAGCTCCATATGTGGACGCCGTTTCGAGATATCGCCATAAAGGTGGAGCAGGGGTGACCCTAGAATTTGTTTGTACAATATGGGTATCAAAAGAAAGGTGTTAATGAGTATTTTAAAAGGGAGTGAGCCTTTGTTCTATAGGTGTTCGCCTTTTCGAGATATCGCCATAAAGGTGGACCAGGGGTGACTTTAGAATATGTTTTTACGATATGGGTATCAAATGAAAGGTGTTAATAAGTATTTTAAAAGGGCGTGGGGCTTAGTTCTATAGGTGGACGCCTTTTCGAGATATCGCCATAAAGGTGGACCAGGGGTGACTCTAGAATGAGTTTGTACGATATGGGTATCAAATTAAAGGTATTAATGAGAGTTTTAAAAGGGAGTGGTGTGAAGGCGTTTTCCAGATATAGACCAAAATGTGGACCAGGGTGACCCAGAACATCATCTGTTGGATACAGCTAATTTATTTATATATGTAATACCTGCCAAGATTTTAAGGGTTTTTTATTTCGCCCTGTAGAACTTTTTCATTTTCTTCTACTTAATATGGTAGGTGTCACAACCATTTTATAAAGTTTTTTCTAAAGTTATATTTCGCGTCAATAAAACAATCCAATTACCTTACCATGTTTCATGCTTTTTTTCGTATTTGGTATAGAATTATGGGATTTTTTCATTTTTCGTAATTTTCGATATCGAAAAAGTGGGCGTGGTCATAGTCGGATTTCGTTCATTTTTCATACCAAGATAAAGTGAGTTCAAGTAAGCACGTGAACTAAGTTCATTAAAGATATGTCGATTTTTGCCCAAGTTATCGTGTTAACGGCCATGCGGAAGGACAGACGGACGCCTGTGTATAAAAACTGGGCGTGGCATCAACCGATTTCGTCCATTTTCACAGAAAACATTTAATGTCATAAAATCTATGCCCCTACCAAATTTCAAAAGGATTGGTTAATTTTTGTTCGACTCATGGCGTTAAAAGTATCCTAGACAAATTAAATGAAAAAGGGCGGGGCCACGCCCATTTTGAAATTTTCTTTTATTTTTGTATTTTGTTGCACCATATCATTACTAGAGTTGAATGTTGACATAATTTACTTATATACTGTAAAGATATTAAATTTTTTGTTAAAATTTTACTTTAAAAATTTTTTTTTTTTTTAAGTGGGCGTGGTCCTTCTCCGATTTTGCTAATTTTTATTAGGCGCACATATAGTAATAGAAGTAAAGTTCCTGCCAAATTTCATCAAGATATCTTCAACGGCTGCCAAATTACAGCTTGCAAAACTTTTAAATTACCTTCTTTTAAAAGTGGGCGGTGCCACGCCCATTGTCCAAAATTTTACTAATTTTCTATTCTGCGTCATAAGTTCAACTCATCTACCAAGTTTCGTCGCTTTAGCTGTCTTTTGTAATGAATTATCGCACTTTTTCGGTTTTTCGAAATTTTCGATATCGAAAAAGTGGGCGTGGTTATAGTCCGATATCGTTCATTTTAAATAGCGATCTGAGATGTGTACTCAGGAACCTGCATACCAAATTTCATCAAGATACCTCAAAATTTACTCAAGTTATCGTGTTAACGGACGGACGGACGGACGGACATGGCTCAATCAAATTTTTTTTCGATCCTGATTATTTTGATATATGGAAGTCTATATCTATCTCGATTCCTTTATATATGTACAACCAACCGTTATCCAATCAAACTTAATATACTCTGTGAGCTCTGCTCAACTGAGTATAAAAATAGGTAGGTACTTTGTGTGAGGATGCAAAGTTTCAGGTTTTTTGTGGTCTGCGTGTAAAAACTATGACTACGAATCACGTATTTCAAAAATATATGAAGTAAACGTAACTATTTGATGAAACTTGATGAATTTTGAAGCTTCTATCCGTAAAAAAGGGGCAAAAATGACAGTTTGTGTGGTCTGCGTGTAAAAACTATGACTACGAATCACGTATTTCAAAAATATATGAAGTAAACGTAACTATTTGATGAAACTTGATGAATTTTGAAGCTTCTATCCGTAAAAAAGGGGCAAAAATGACAGTTTGTATGAAGTATATAATATATATACCACCGATCTCTATGATTTTTTCAGACAACAATATATGCTATATACGTAAGCATTTGGTGAAATTTGAAGCTTCTAGCTGTTATAATGGGGCAGAAATTGCGCAAAGTTTCTTATCTGAACAATCGGTTGTATGAGATATATACTATGTATACACCCGATCTCAATGATTTTTTCAGACATCAATATATGCTATATACGTAAGCATTTGGTGAAATTTGAAGCTTATAGCTGTTAAACTGGGGCCGAAGTCGCAAAAAAAAAATATATATATACTATATATACCATCATATATATATTATATATATCACCGATCTCTATGATTTTTTGACACAACAATATATACTATATACGTAAGCAATCGGTGAAATTTGAAGCTTATAGCTGTTAAAATGGGGTAGAAATTGCGAAAAGTTTCTTATCTGAACAATCGGTTGTATGAGATATATACTATATATACAACCGATCACTATGATTTTGTCAGACAACAATATATGCCATATACGTAAGCGTTCGGTGAAATTTGAAGCTTCTAGCTGTTAAAATGGGGCTAAAATTGCGAAAATATATATATATATATATACTATATATATATACTATATATACCACCATATATATACTATATATACCACCGGTATCTATGATTTTCTCAGACAACAATATATGCTATATATGTAAGCATTTGGTGAAATTTGAACAAATCTAAACGATTTTTAAGATAAATATAAAATAAAAACTAGGTAGGTACTTTGTGTGAGGATGCAAAGTTTTAGGTTTTTGTGGTCTGCGCGTAAAAACTATGACTACGAATCACGTATTTCAACAATATATGACGTAAACGTAACTATTTGATAAAATTTTATGAATTTTGAAGCTTCTAGCCGTAAAAGAGGGGCAAAAAAATACAGTTTATATGGGGTATATAATATATGTACCACCGATCTCTATGATTTTTTCAGACAACAATATATGTTATATACGTAAGAATTCGTTGAAATTTGAAGCCTCTAGCTCTTAAAATAGGGCAGCAATTACGAAAAGTTTCATATCTAAACAATCGGTTGTGGGGGATATATACTATATATACAACCGACCTCATCAATTTTTTCAGGCAACAATATGTGCAATATACGAAATTATATGGTGAAGTTTGAAGCTTCAATCCGTTAAATTGAATAAGATATTACAAAAATCCTCTTTTTCTGAAAAATCGGTTGTATGGAGGATATATGCTATAGTGGTCCGATCCGGCCGGTTCCGACAAATGTCTAATCGGACACCCAAGTACACCCGCTCACCAAATTTTATCAAGATATCTCAAAAATTGAGGGGCTAGTTTGCATACAAACAGACAGACGGACAGACGGACATGGCTAAATCAACTCAGCTCTTCAACCTGATTATTTCGGTATACTTAATGGTGGGTCTATCTATTTTGCTTTAAGGGCTTACAATTTTCGGTTTCGTGACGAAATTAATATACCATTTCATTTTCATGAAAGGTATAAAAAGTTATATATTTAGCTTCAAACTGTTAAGCGTGTATAATAGACTGGGTCGATTTATTAACCGATATCGCGCCATCAATTTTTCGATAGGGGCTCAGGAAAAAAAAGTTCCACTACGCATACCCAAAAAAATAATTTTCGAGCCTGCAAAAAAAAAAATGGCGAAAGAGTATATTTTTCTACCAAAACACTCCCCAAAACCCAAAATATATCGATGGCGCCATATCGGTTAACTTTCGTCCATACAAATCGACCCAGGTTAGTGCATATACTTTTAAAATATTTTATTGTTTCCTTTTTAAAACCATATCTCATCCCTCATTGCAAACAAAAATAAATTTCTAGATCCACTCTCTCTTCTCTTTTTTCCAGCTACTCATCACCACAATCTTAATTTTGGGTTCAAGTCTCTTACACTGCGCACAAGCACAAGAACGTGCCACCAATTATTTGGATGTTGAGACTCCTAACTTCTTCCAGTACAACTCACCATTACGTCGACCGGAGAGCTTACGCTCACCACAATATTTTGATTTTCTCAGCACATTGTACCGCCGTGATGCCACCAAAGCTGAACTCTTTCGCCCTTACCAACGATCGCGTCGTTCAATCGCAAATGCACCACTTGCGCTACATTTAGATGAGGCACCAGTAGCAGCGCCAGAGTCTGCAAATGCTGCGCCCATTGTACAGCGTTCACGTCGTGCTATCGTTTTTCGGCCATTATTTGTATATAGACAACAACAAATACGCAAGGAACATTTGAAACATCGTCGTGTGTAAAGCGTTGTTTGTTGAGTTAGTGGAATATAGCAATTTTGTTTGTTGTAGAGTGTACTATGCTATTTGCTTGCTTAATTTATTATATTTTTTTATATTTTTGTAAACTTGTACATATCTATACTTATGCCTTGTTGATGGCTTTGCTTGCCTTTTAATTTTTACATCTAATACGTACTTTATCTCTACTTACATTTATAGTCTTTTTATTAAAAGAATATTTCGAGTATCGGTTATTCGCATTAACTATTTTCTAACCATTCACATACATATCGCACACCCAGATGAAAACAGCGATCAACTAAAAAAATTGTTATGTTAGGGTAACGCGAAAAGCCTCCTCACTCATATACGCCCGTGCAACTTTTATGTTACACAAAGCTTTTTCTCGGTGATTAGTAGAGTTATTAATAAATCGAATAAAGATTTCGATAGGTGTTAAATTGGGATTTGCGGTAAAACTCCTAACTTCGAAATTTCACTTTTTTAAGTTAGCTCCCTTTTGATCTAGGCGTGCGATATATAACTACGAACATTGTATATGTATGTTTTTCATATATTAAATAATTATGCATAGTTATTAGTTTAAACGAATTTCGGTCATTTGTACATACATATTGATTTATTGCCTAAGTGTATATATAATAAATAACATTTGTATTTAAAGGACTCTTAGGTAAGAAAGAGACAAATTGTTTTTATAAATTAAAAATTATTTTTTATCTGTTATTAGTCGAAATTGAAAATGCTCATTACTAAAAATAATTTATAATAAAATAGTAGAAAACAATCAATGTTAATATTTTTCTTGCTATTAACTGGCGAAACAAGAAATCGTATTGAAACAACCCACCATATGCCGTGTAGGAAGAACCTTTTGCTCTTCAAGTGGATCCAAGCTAACGAAATGAAATAAAATAATTTAGCTCATTTTGGTTGAGAAAAATTAGCAAGCCAACGTGCAGCTGCAAGGAAAGGGTTATAGGACATGATCTTTATAATAATAAGAACGTGGGTATATTTTAAACTTGCTAAACTCTCTAAAACACTTCGTTCGTCGTCGGTTAGGCGTCAGCCATACATACAAAAATTTTAGTTTATTTTTTAAACATGACAAAATTTACTACAGATTTTATGCTTTTTTATACTATTTTAAAAGAGTTTTAAGAAATTTCTAACGTATCTTGGTTTTCATTTTATCCACACTCGTGAAAAATTTCAATATTCAAAACAAAAAGTTTTAACCGTACCGCGTTTATAAACTGTTTTGGTCTATATTTAAATTATGAGAGGATAAACCCAATTTTTAATATATTTGGGTTTATTTTTATTCAATTTTACTTTACGAAGTCTATGATTACATAAATCTTGCAGACTAGCAATTCTAAATTAATGTTTACAAAAAAATATATTCCAATATATGAAGATTAAGTATAATATGATTAAACTTTAGTACCAAAACATTATCTCGGGAGTGCGAAGCCTAGGTCAAGAGTAGAGAAAATCTTGTTAAACTCTACGAGTGCCCTTGAAATAGGGTCATAATTAAAATAGTTAGCTCTGATTACTTTGACGTTAAATAGATATTGCGTACGAAGCGTTCTACACGGAACATTCAAGGTAATTTTCCCCAGAAGTTCCGGGCAGTCAATCAAACCACAAACGAAATCATAAATAAACATGAGGGATTGGCTAGACCGCCTCGACACAAATGACTTCATGCTTATGAGGGCGGAACGAGCACTACAGGAAGGTATAGGATCAGAAAAATTAAGGGGTTGAAGAGCAGATCGAACGAATATCTTCTGTACTCTTTCTAGTTATAGTGAATGAACAGAATAAATTGGATTCCAAATAATAGAGGCATATTCCAGTTTTGAGCGCACCAATGAATTATATGTTTTTATTGTGTATGTATCTGTAAAATCTTTGCCATAACGCCCTATGAAGGCCTGATTCGAATAGGCCTTGGGCAAGATATAGCTGATGTGATTAGAAGAAGTAAAGCCCGAATCGAACATTACACAAAGATCAACAAATTCGCTTACAGTAGAAAGGCTATCACCAAAAAGGGTGTACGTGGACTCAATTGTATAAAGGTTTTTCGAAAGAGTCATATGAAAGCACTTCTTTATATTCAGTCGAAGGTTGTTTTTAATGCTCCAACTAAAAAAAAAAAAAATAAATGTAAGGCGCGATAACCTCCGAAGAGATCTAAGGCCGAGCTTCTCTTCCAATTTGCGTCGTGCTCCTCTTGATTTTTCCCTACAAATTGGCCGGACGGGACCTACATGTTTTTATGCCGACTCCGAACGGCATCTGCAAGGCAGATGAGTTTTCACTGAGAGCTTTTCATGGCAGGAATAAAATCGGCGCGCTTGCCAGACACTGCCGAGGGGCGACCCCGCTTAGAAAAATTTTCTTCTAATTGAAAAATCTTATTTCTAAAATTTTGATGTTGCTTTGCCCGGGAGTTGAACCCAGGGCATACGGTGTGATAGGCGGAGCACGCTACCATCACACCACGGTGGCCGCTATGCTCCAACTAGTTAGATTATTAAGATAATTTTTTTAAAAGAATTACGTCTGACACGCTCGCAATTTTTAGTACAGAAGTTTGAAAAATGGAAATTTTCTGGACTAAAACTTAAACCAAAATGATTCAATTCAAAAGCAGGCATATGACCTCGTTTCATTTAAAACTTTACAAGGTCTGCATATAAAACCAAAAAAAGCTTGGTCCCATATGTAGACCAAAAAGTTTAAGATTTAAACCAAAACTTTCAACCGTGCAGCAGAGGTCAACCTAGGCATGTGAATATGTCCTGTGGAATTCTTATCATGGGACAAACGGTTGGGTGATATAAGGTTAACGATCCTAACGTCAATTGATCTTATGACTACTTTAAACAGTCAGTCAAATGACGGTTTGACCTTATGAACATATGGGGAAACAGTCTATAACTTATGGAATTGAGCTAAGCATGCAAAAACGCTTTGCAGGATGAATCAAGCGGTTATTTTAAAAAGTTGAGATACTACAAAAAAAGGAAAACTTAGTGGTTGATGGCCTGGTTTCTAACCAACGTGCCACAGGTTCTAGTAGATTGCCCTACTTACTGAGCTATCACGTAAAGAAAACAAATCAAAATCAATGCAATTCTTTTGTCTTTAAAATTTCAGCACCAAGTTTCAACTCCTGGGGTTTGCATTATAACCAGAAGAGCATACAAGTTTTTATACTCAGTTGAGCAGAGGTCACAGAGTATATTAACTTTGATTGGATAACGGTTGATTGTACAGGTATAAAGGAATCGATATAGATATAGACTTCCATATATCAAAATCATCAGGATCGAAAAAAAAATTTTATTGAGCCATGTCCGTCCGTCCGTCCGTCCGTTAACACGATAACTTGAGCAAAAATCGATATATCTTTACTAAACTCAGTTCACGTACTTATCTGAATTCACTTTGTGTTGGTGTAAAAAATGACCGAATTCCGACTATGACCACGCCCACTTTTTCGATTTCGAAAATTACTAAAAATTAAAACAATGCCATAATTCTATACCAAATGCAAAAAAGGGATGAAACATGGTAATTGGATTGGTTTATTGATGCAAAATTTAAATTTAGAAAAAACTTTGTAAAATGTACCATATTAAGTAGAAGAAAATGAAAAAGTTCTGCAGGGCGAAATCAAAAGCCCTTGGAATCATGGCAGGAATACTGTTCGTGGTATTACATATATAAATAAATTAAGGGTACCCGAAAGATGAAGTTCTGGGCCACCCTGGTCCACATTTTGGTCGATATCTCGAAAACGCCTTCTCATATACAACTACCACCATTCCCTTTTAAAACCCTCATTAACCTTTAATTTGATACCCATATCGTACAAACTAGAGATATACGCCGCCGATAAATGCCGCCGCTGCCGATTTTGGTCGTTTTTCGCACGCCGCCACCGAATGTCAAAAATATCGGTGCGGCGGCGGCGGCGGGGTTCGGCGCGTTACTATATTTTCTACTCGTTTAAGACTGTTTAGGCGATTTATTGTTCGTGTCGAAAATTGGTCGGATATGGTCGAAAGTGGTATCAACGGATGCGCATCGCTGCCAGGTTTAAGAAACTAGTTGCGAAATTTAACTCTTTCTAACTGTTTTCGATGTCAGCTTAACTCGGACTTTCCATCACCCAATTCACCAAGTTATTAAAACAAAACACTAAAAGAAAAGTTACATAATAAACTTATATGCTCACTTTGCATATGTTTTTCAAAAAATTAATAATGAACAATGAATTCAAATAAAATGACCAAAGCGTTTCAAATTGTTTTCAAATTGTCCTCAAGTTGTAAAAAAAACCAAAATACCCAAAAAGTGCCAATTTTTTTTAAAAATATTATATTGCGATTGGCTGAAAGAATAATCGAAATCAGTGATGCAAAATCCTTTATTAGGTTCTAGGGCATAAACAGTCCATTGAAATGATTCTTACCTCATACTTAAGTTGAGGATATATGTATGTATGAGAAGGGTTTGAAAAATCGCCTGGGCTTACATTCAAACATCTGTTGTTTATTTGCGAAATTATACAATAGCGTCTGAAATGTTAATTTTGATTTTCACACTTCATACTTCTACACCCAAGTCTCCCGGTTTGACACTTCCTAAAGTTGGCGGCCCTATCCAAAGCTAGTCCCTTGGAGTGAATCACATTGATTAAAGCTTATCAACAAAGTTTAAATATCACCTACACGTTACGGCTCATTTTACAAATGTGAATACCAAGGCACATATATTTACCAGGTGAGGCTTTGTCGTTCGCAAGAACACTCAAAGTGGTGAAGCAAAAGCTTTCCCAAAGCAATCGAACTAATGACCGTGAGTGCTACTACCCTAACTTGGTAGACAGTCGAACTAGTCTGAAAACTGAAGCTACGCGGTCACCCATAATAAGCTCTTATATCATAAGGCCGGAAAACAGTAGTTAACATCTTTCAACTTAAAATCGATCGACTTTTATTCTAAATTATCGTTTTGATTTAACAAAGACTATTGAAATCAATGTTGTGAACACAAACGTCTGCAAACTTTGGTCTACATTTTAAAAATTGTATCCAAGGTCCTTGTAGAATTTTAATTATGTCGATGCGTCGAAGATTATACGATGAGTTACGCAATGACATCCACTTAAACTGCTTATGATTTCGAGGGCTGCATCCTTGGCCTAATTGTTACTCCCTAACGTTTCAAGGTGTTTCTCTGGTGTAGATCGGCAGCATAGTGCGATAAAAGCATCCATTGGATAGTTTTCGGAGCTATACCTAGAGCTTCTAGGAAAGTGACGCCGATGAATGTATGAGTTCGAAGTCGCAATTCTATAGCTTCTTTGCTGACATATGGTGTGAGGGTCAGGAGGCGTGGTAGCGACTGGTGGTCGGGATTGCTACTGTTCGCACATGTTGTTGTTGTTGTTGTTGTTGTAGCAGTGCTTCGCCCCACCCAATAGGTGCAACCGATCACTAATTGTCATCAATATCCTCTAACGGGAGTCCAAGGAAACTTTCTGTTTCAACAGGGGTGGACCATAATGAGAAGGGTGTTAGGGGCGTTGGTTCCACATTACAATTAAAGAGATGGACTGTTCGCAAATCGGGAATTATAGCTCTTAAAATTAAGAGCTAAGAGAATTGTAGCTCTTAAAAACAGCCGAAAAACTGGAGGCGCCCTGTGCCACGAGAGTCATGAGTATTAATAGTCCATCAATAGCAACCGTAAGTCGCCTTTGGCGTGACCGCCAAGAAGCCACAAATGATTTAAAGAAATTGTGTTCGCGACGATTATTAGGAGTTAACCCCAGGTGAAACTACGCTTTGCACGAGATATGCAGACAAAATTGTGACCATTTCATGTATCTCTATCTCTTTTTAGCAGACGCAGCAGTACCAATTCCAAAGACCGGGGTTAGGTTCGAAGCCTCCCTGGAGTAAGTTAACGAGGGACAATCTTTCCGTAAAGAGCTACTCCTGAAAATTTTTGAACGGTCTGCAAGATCTTGAGGCAAAAAACCCGGATCTTTCCGAAATGGCCAACAGGTTGATTTCCTTAAATATATACAAACAAAACCTTTCTTAAATATTATTTTTTTAAATAGAAAAATCAAGCTTTTTAAATTAAAAAGACCGGCGTACGCCGGCGTGCCGCCCACGCCGCCGCCGCCGGTATATAATAGAGCCTACGCCGCCGCTGCCGATAAAGTGATCGGCGTAAACCTCTAGTACAAACACATTATATAGTCACCCCTGGTCCACCTTTATGGCGATATCTCGAAAAGGCGTCCACCTACAGATCTAAGGCCCGCTCCCTTTTAAAATACTCATTAACACCTTTCATTTGATATCCATATCGTACAAACAAATTCTAGAGTCCCCCTGGTTCACCTTTATGGCGATATCTCGAAAAGGTGTCCACCTATAGAACTAAGCCCACTCCCTGTTAAAATACTCTTTAACACCTTTCATTTGATACCATTTGATACCCATATCGTACAAACAAATTCTAGAGTACCCCTGGTTTACCTTTATGGTGATATCCCTAAATGGCGTCCACCTATAGAACTATGGCCCACTCCCTCTTAAAATACTCTTTAATACTTTCCATTTGATACACATGTCATACAAACACATTCCAGGGTTACCCTAGGTTCATTTTCCTGCATGGTGATTTTCCCTTATTTTGTCTCCATATCTCTCAACTGAGTATGCGATGTTTGGTTACACCCGAACTTAGCCTTCCTTATTTATCAAATTTGCAGAACTTTTAGTACCAGTCCTTAAGAGGCGCTGGTTCAACATTGTTATACATAAAAGATGCTTGGTGTTTTCTTTAGACACTATTGCTGCAGGACAGACCTTGCGTATTTCGGGGTTAATTCTGTATCAGTAAGAGTTTAAAGTTGTGTCACAGTGACATGCGTCTTCATGGGTAGTCTGTTTTCTTTATCTACGATTTTCGGGTATTGGCCATTGCGAACGGGATTGGTTGAGCATTTATTCGCATATAAATTTGCAGACTCTTTGTGGATGACGTTGAGGACCTTTTTACGCTCAACTTAAATCGATTTACGAAGAGATCTAGGCAGAGCTTCTCCTCAAATTTGCGGCGTGCTCCTTTTTAATTATCTCTACAAATTTCCGGGACGAGACCTACATGTGTTACGTCGACTCCAAGCAGCATCTGAAAGGCAGAAGAATTTTCACTGAGAAGCTTTTCATGGACCGATACCTGCCGACCACACAGATAATTTGCGGTTAATTTTTTTAGACTACATGGAAGGGTATACTATCCAAGTTTTGCAGAAACGTTCTTTGATATACTGTGTCAAAATCTTTTGATAAGTCTAGCGCTTCTAGTGCTGTTCTGTGGTGGGGATTTTTGATCAATTTGTGTTTTGTTTGTGTGTTGATGGCGTTAAGCGTAATATCGGTGCTATGCTATTTTCGGAAGCCACCATGCATGCTGTTTGACTAGTCGCAGGTTTGCGATGAAATAAAGGGGCAGGACGACTTCAGAAGTCCTGGCGGTAGGAGAGGTATATGACGATACGATTCTCCATCGTCATTTTACATTTTTCAGGGATGACGAAAATTGATAAGGGCATATTGTAGACAAGTTCCAGGTAACTAAATCCGTCATTTCTAAGGTCCTTGTTGTTGTTGTACCAGTGCTTGGCCTATCGAATAGGTGCGAGCAATCACAAATTGTCATCAATGTTCACTAACGGGAGTCCAAGGAAACTTGCATCGGTATAGCAATCACGTCTCGGTTTATTGATTTAGATAGTTTAATAAGCTGCAAGGCTTATTCAACCTCTTTGACGGTTTGTTAATGGGGGGCGCATTGTGTTTATATTTATGTGCGGATTTGTTGGCCCCCCGTCTGGATTATCCAACCAAGGAAACCTTTAAGTGTTGCCATTAGAAAGCGCATGGTTTTTTTTCGCATTTAACAGCACTTTATCGCCGAATGCGATGGATATTTTGTCATTGCGCTTTGCCCGATTGAAGAAAGACTTTGCGATTGACCACATCTACCAAACAATGACAGGATTACAGTTATTTAAATGTTCCTTCTATTCCACCCGCTTGAGCTTATCCACAAGCTGTATGATGAGCAGGTTAGTTTCACCTGATTTGAGGGTCGCCAGGGTCTTGCGGTCTCAAAAGGTCACACTCTCATGCCAAGGTTGCGGCCTCCGTTGAAATTTTAACGAGATTTCCAGAACTCTTTCAGCGAGATTAGAGTAAAAAGCACGTTTGACTTGATGGACGACTGTCGGGATCGGGAGGACAGCCAAAATATAATCCGTGTATACTTTAGCCTGCCCGCTTAGATTTTTTGAAGTTGATGAAAGTGCTGTGCTCTGACGTGATGAGCTCGACTGAGAGCTCCAGCCTAGGGTAGGTGGTCCGATGCAAATGCTAATATCGGCTGCCGGTTAACGCAACTTACAAGTCTTGCCCTAATGAGGAGCGCATTGCAAAATATGACAATTTCCTACCCCACGAGTGGGGGCGGTTCGTTATTTCCTATTCGCGTTTTCCAGTTCGTAATATGCATATACATAAACTATATGGAACACGTTTACTTGTCAATCGTAATAAAGTCACACATCGCTACAATATAGAAATGTCAACAGATGACAATTTCAGAGTATGGAAAAATAGTGGGGTAGGCTCTGGTAGGAAAATATAAAAATATGGCAAATGAAAAACTTGACAACAACAAAATATTGCAAATAGTCCAATAGTTTGTTAACAACTCAGACTGCAAATGATCCAACTACAGCTCGTGATCTTAAGGTATCTCCCAAACTTTACTAGTGTGTTGTTATATCGTGCATTAGAGCAGATCGATTTATTTTGTAGCAAAAAAGAAATATTGCATATGCGGGAGATTATCTACAGACCTTTCCGTACAAGAAAAAATTTCCGCTGTGGCTTAAAAAAAGTGGTTCGGATAGATTCATTCTGAACCATTTTGCTTAGGTCACAACAAAAATTTCTAAACTGCGGAAAGCTGTGCGGTCAGCAAGCAAACGTCGCCCAACGGTTATAGAATGTTTCTTGGAGCATTTTCCACATATATAATTTTTGTTTTGGCGGAAAAAGGACCCACCCTAATGTGCACCTAAGCACATCTTCATGTAAAATTACATGTACGAATTAGTGGCTTCGTTGCAGTTCTGCATAGAAATTTTGTCATTAACTGAAGTCATTGATAAGCTGATAATGGAGCGGAACGGGATGTGCATACATTTTGGTAACAGGTGAGTTTTAGCGAAAAGTACTCGCTTCATGTGACGGCAACACACTTTTACAAGGTAAGTGCAAAGCACGTATTTATTTGTGAAAAATATGCGGTGTGTGACATGAGCATTTTTACAGTTGAGTATATGTTTAGCAAATTAGCTGTCAATGAAGTAATTGAATATTGCATGCAGCAAATGCTTGTAAAATTACCAAGCGAAGGAAAGGCATGTGAGAGGTGTACGAAATTCATTCTAAATTTTCTACTTATTGAAATATGCATGAAATATTAAAATATTAAAAACCAACACGTTAGGGAGAGATCATGACTCAACTATATGGTTGGCTCATCTCTACTGCAACAACAATATCTTTGCTCAGATTGTCTGCGTGTTGGTGTTAGGCGAATGGAATGGAGTGAAAACATAAAACTTAGCAGTTTTTGTTTGCTGTAAGAAAATTGTGTCAATGTTTTGGTTTCATTTTGAGATTGCCATCTCCTTTTGACAATCCCTATACCAGTGAAATGAAAAAAATAAAAGCAGCTGATGAGATGAGCCAACCATATAGTAGTGCCACGGGAGACATTGAGAACATCGTTGCCATTTCCTATTTCCAATCATACTCTCGCTTTGGCCGCCATTGTTTTGCGTAAATTTAAACTTCGAATATGAATACATTTTTGATATATAAACATCTTTGCTCACGGTTTTGGCAATCCAGAATGTAAGCATCAGGTGAACTTGAGCGTAAGCGTAGTCTTTGGAACATTAGTTCTCACCTGTATGTTTATACATAGAACTTCACGACTACGACTAGTTGTCCTTTTTTTATACTCAGCTGAGTAGAGCTCACAGAGTATATTAACCTTGTTCGCATAACGGTACCCCGTAACGGCATAAACTAATCGAGATAGATATAGACTTCTATATATCAAAATGATCTGGGTGAAAAAAGAAATTCATTTAGCCACGTCCGTCCGTCCGGCTGTCTGTCCGTAAACACGATAACTTTAGTAAATTTTGAGGTATCTTAATGAAATTTGGTATGTAGGTTTCTGGGCACTCATCTCAGATCGCTATTAAAAAAGAACGAAATCCAACTATAACCACGCCCACTTTTTCGATATCGAAAATTTCGAAAAGCCGAAAAAGTGTGATAATTCATTACCAAAGACGGCTAAAGCGATGAAACTTGGTAGGTGGGTTGACCTTATGACACAGAATAGAAAATTAGTAAAATTTTGGACAATGGGCGTGGCACCGCCCACTTTTAAAAGAAGATAATTTAAAAGTTTTGCAAGCTGTAATTTGGCAGTCGTTGAGGACAGCATGAAAAAATTTGGCAGGAACGTTACTCCTATTACTAAAGATGTGCAAAATAAAAATTGGCAAAATCGGCTGACGAACAAGCCCACTTAAAACAAAAATGTTTTAAAAGTCTAATTTTAACAAAATTTGAATATCTTTACAGTATACTAGCAGACCCGGCAGACATTGTTCTGCCCTAAATTTGGCCTATCTGCATAAATTTTAATACGATTTATCCGTCTAACTCTGCCCTACCCCTCGATAATTTTTCCTAATCTTTTTATTCACTCCTCCCACCGTCTTTTTCGTTTCATCTATCTCCATCTTTGCCTCATTCTATCTCTTTCTCAGTCTCCTTCTCTTTTTTCTCTTCTCTCCATTTTTTCTCATTCTTCTTCATCTCTTATTGCCAGTCCCAGAGGGTGGTATGTATTTTGTTCAAGTCCCATTCCGAGTATAAGTCCCAGTCCTAGTCCTAATCCCAGTCCCAGTCCGTCTCTTGTATACTTCCCGGAAAAAAGCATAGTAAATACTAATATAGGCAAATTTATATACCAAATTTTAGGCAAATCGAATAGGACGTATGTAAATAGGTATGTGGGTATTATTAATTCTTGTCTTTATTTCGGCTTCGTATGCATATTTATCAGTTTTGCCAGGTTGATGCGACTAAATGGAATATCACAATGAACTTTTGAGCTCTCAGCAACAGCTTTCATTTGATATCCATAACACACACACATTCTAGGGGTATCCGGGTCCATGTTTTGGCCTACATCTCGAGACTCTAGTCACTCAGCGGCATAAAGCTTAGTCTGTACTAAAGCACACATCAGCAGCTTCAATTTGATACCCATAATGTAAAACAAATCCTAGTGTTACCCTGATCCACGTTTTGGCCTATATCTCGAGACCCTAGTCACCAATAGGTATGAAAACTACCCTGTACTAAAGCATTCATCAACAGCTTCAATATGATGCCCACAATGTAAAAACATTATCTAGGCGTTCACGGGCCCACGTTTGGCCTATATCTCCAGACCCTAGTCACCCAAGGGCATGAAAATTATCCTGTACTATAGCACTCATCAACAGCTTTCATTTGATATCCATATTGTATAAACGCAATCTAGGGGTACCCGGGTCCACGTTTTGGGCTATATCTCGAGACCCTAGCCTCCCAGTTGTATGAAAATTATCCTGTACTCTAGCACTCATCAACAGCTTTCATTTGATATCCATATTGTATAAACACATTCTAGGGGTACCCGGGAACACGTTTTGGGCTATATGTCGAGACCCTAGCCTCCCAGTTGTATGAAAATTACCCTGTACTATAGCACTCATCAACAGCTTTCATTTGATATCCATATTGAATAAACACATTCTAGGGGTACTCGGGTCCAAGCTTTGGGCTATATCTCGAGACCCTAGCCTCCCAATTGTATGAAAATTATCCTGTACTATAGCACTCATCAACAGCTTTCATTTGATATCCATATTGTATAAACACATTCTAGGGGTACCCGGGAACACGTTTTGGGCTATATGTCGAGACCCTAGCCTCCCAGTTGTATGAAAATTATCCTGTAATATAGTACTCATCAACATCTTTCATTTGATATCCATATTGAATAAACACATTCTAGGGGTACTCGGGTCCAAGTTTTGGGCTATATCTCGAGACCCTAGCCTCCCAGTTGTATGAAAATGATCTTGCACTATAGCACTCATAAACAGCTTTCATTTGATATCCATATTGAATAAACACATTCTAGGGGTACTCGGGTTCAAGTTTTGGGCTATATATCGGGACCCTAGCCTCCCAGTTGTATGAAATTTATCCTGTGCTATAGCACTCATCAACAGCTTTCGTTTGATATCGATATTGTATAAACATATTCCAGGGTTACCCGGGTCCACGTTTTGATCTCAAGACCCTAGGCACGTAGCGAAAAAAGGTACACGTTGGCCGATTCTCAGACCTACCCAATATGCTCACAAAATTTCATGAGAATCGGTTCAGCCGTTTCGGAGGAGTTAAGCCTCTAACACCGTGACAGAAGAATTATATATATATATGGCATTAAAAGTATTCTAGACAAATTAAATGAAAAAGGGCGGAGCCACGCCCATTTTGAAATTTTCTTTTATTTTTGTATTTTGTTGCACCATATCATTACTGCAAATGAATGTTGATATAATTTATTTATTTAATGTATTAGATAAGTGTGTAAAAAAAATAAAAGTGAAAAAGTTCTGCAGGGCGAAATCAAAAGCCCTTGGAATCATGGCAGGAATACTGTTCGTGGTATTATATATATAAATAAATTAGCGGTACCTAACATACGATGTTCTGGGTAACCCTGGTCTACATTTTGGTCGATATCTCGAAAACGCCTTCACATATACAATTTGGGCTACTCCCTTTTAAAATACTCGTTAACACCTTTCATTTAATACACATATCGTACAGACACATTCCAGAGTCACCTAGGGTCAACCCTTATGGCGATATCCCGAAATGGCGTCCACCTATAGAACTATGGCGCACTGCCTTATAAAATACTCTTTAATACCTTACCGGGTTTCATTTTTCTACATGGCTATTTTCCCTTATTTTGTCTCCAAAGCTCTCGGCTGAGTATGTAATGTTCGGTTGCACCCGAACTTAGCCTTCCTTACTTGTTTTTAATGATAACCACTCGCAACTAAAACTGTAGTACACGCGGTTTTTGGAAAAATTCAATTATACATTAGCACTTATAATTAAGCTGGTCTGATTTTCAGTTGTGATACTCAATCGTTTGGTCATTTAACTAATTTAAAAATTTTAATTTATGGAAGTTTATATCTATTCGATTTCTTTATGCCTGTACAACCTACCTTATGTAACCAAAGTTAATATACTCTGTGTGCAAAGTATCCTCCCTTTACAGCCGCTAGTAAGTCAACCGAGTGAGAACACAGTAAATTATGCTAGTTTAATTATTTATACAAACAACTAGAGTGCCACACTGAACAGGCAGATAAGCGTAAGGGCGAGGAAAGTAAGAGAACGTAGATAAGACATAGTAAAAAAAAAAAAAAAATGTGGCTGGCGAAAGAATTTCTAGCAAGGAATAAATGCACTTACATATTCGCACATTAGATTTGTATAACTGCTTGTTTAGCTAGCCATTTACATAAATATCTACAAATGTCCAATTTAATGCAGTCAGACAAGCAAATAATAAGTTAATGTTAGAATTTGAAAGCATTAAAAAATTACATAGATTTCACATTTCCATTCAATATTATCCAGAGAAAGCGAATTCGGTCTAACAGAGTTCTCCTTTGAACCACAGCTGTTTGTTCGCCCTTCTCATTTTTGTTGCTGTTATGCAAAACATTACTCGAGCGATAAGTTGTATTTGGTTTAAGTGATTTTTTTTTTATTGTTAGATACGATGAAAGAGCTAATGCCGGTGGTAAAGTTAATAGTGGCAAATGTGCAATTGAAGTTGGTGTGAACAGTTGAAGTGATTTGCATATTTAAGTGGATTTTAAAGTAGAAACATAATGTGCACAGAATGTTTCATTGATGGTCTGGAAATTACTTTCATTATGAGATTTATGCATTGGCGGTGCATAAATTTGAGAAATATTTAAAGGAAAGACCTTGTTGAGTGCTAACAAAAGTTTGGTGGTAATTTGCAAAGTCACATATTTTTGTTTTGGAAAACTAGCATTTATTTTAGTATTTACTTACATATAATAGACACGGGTAAGGCAAACTTATGCCTTTTGCCATTTTTGCTTTTTTAAACGATTTTATTTAGCTTGTCTCTATGTAGCGGCCGGCCGGCCGTTGTGAACGAATATTATAATTAAAATTTAAGTACCTCACTTCTCTGAACATATATACCAACTGATTCTACACTTTCAACATCTGGATGGAAAAAGAAGTATCAAGGTTTCGGTGAAGCGCAGGGTGGGCGTTTTCGCAATGACCTCCGCAAGATATGAAGTACACTAGAACGCGCATATGTTAGTTGATTACTGCTGCAGTATTCAGAACAGTTCTCCTGAATCAACTCATAAAAGAAAATCCTTTGAAGGAAAATTTAGCTTACTGTAATTGATAAAAATGAAGTTTATTTATTGAAAAAAGTTATTAGTGGACCGAAACATTTTGCTCCAGAAAATGATAGTCATGGGAATTCAGGGTAAAGAAATAGAGTGGTTCCAAAATTACTTGACTAACAGAAAACAAAATACCATAATCGGTGATGAAGTATCGAACGAAATTTTGGTCCCATTAGGGTTACCGCAGGGTTCTGTATTGGCTCCGTTATTATTTTTGATTTAAATAAATGATATTGTTAAAGCTGTAAAATACTGTAACATAAAACTGTTTGCGGACGATGCTCTGCTTAGAATAAGTGAAAGTAATTTAACAACTGCATTGACGAAAATGAAGTGTGACTTAGATTAGCTTATATAAATGGCTATGTGGTAACAGACTTAAACTTAATTGAGTAAAACAAAATATATGGTTATTAGCCGAAAAATCGAAAGCGAAGTTGTGAGTATTGAGCTCAGGGTGAAAGGCGAAATGTTAGAGCAAATAAAATCGATAAAATATCTTGGGATTGTAATTGAAAACAAACTCAAATTTGATGAACATATTCTGTACACTGTAGGAAATATAGCCAAACAAAGAACCTGTAAATTTATAAATAGAGAGTTTAAGGATATTGTATACAAAACATTGATTGAATCTCATTTTAGATATTGCCCATCAGTCTTATTCATTATACCAGATACAAAAAAAAAGACTTCAGATATTGCAAAATAGGTGTATGAGATTTTTGTTACGGGAAAAGTCAGATGCGTCGATAAGCGACATGCTAATAAAACTAAAATGGTTAAGTGTTCAAACAAATTATTTTCTATTATACTATGAATATATATTGTGAAGCAAAAGATGTTTTTTTCCATCAAGGGGTAAATTTTCTATCAACCAACATGGCTTCATGTCTGGTCGATCCACGGTTACCAACCTTGCCGTGCTTTCTGAAGTCTGTACATCTGCTTTTAATGATCACCTGCAAATTGACACTCTTTATACTGACCTTTCACACACTTTTAGTTGAAAAGTTGGCGCATCTGGGCTTTCACTCTACTTTTCTATCTTGGATAAAATCGTACCTTTCTTCTCGCATTGTAGTTGTTGATAATTTATCATCTTATAACTTTATTGCCTCCTCTGGTGTGTCTCAAGGTAGCATCCTGGGATCCTTACTCTTTATCATTTTATTAATGATATTTATGAGTGTTTTTTACCTTCTTCAATTTTCTGTTATACGCTGACGATCTTAAAATTTATTCCTCTGTTCGTTCTCTGTCTGATTCATCTAGAATTCAGAATGATTTAAACAACGTGAAAAAATCTACTTTTTCATAATGTTAGTAAATGTTTCCATGTGTCGTTTGCGAAGTCTCGTTCCTCTATTCCCACCTCCTATTCCATTGGCAACTCTAATCTATCCACCCTGAATGAAATATCCGACCTGGGTGTTATTTTCGATGCTAGGTTTTCATTCTTCAGCCATATCAATAGCACTATAGCAAAATCGTATGCTATGCTTGCTTTCATTCGTCGGTATAGTTCGGACTTTAGTGATCCGTATACGCTGAAGCTCTTATACACGTCAATTGTTGGCTCCAAACTTGAATATGCGGTCTTCATTTGGAGACCATATTTTGATTGTCATATCAAACGACTTGAACGTGTTCAAAAGTTGTTTTTGCACTATGACCTACGCTGATTAAAGTTTATAAACCCACTTCCACCACATATTGCCAGATGCAAATTAATCAACCTGAAATCGTTAAACTCCAGAAGAACTATTCTCTCCCTCTCTACAGCATTAGACATTATAAATGATATAATAGATTGCCCTCTTTTACTTGAACGTATATTTCTCCATGTCCCGCAGCTTTGTCTTAGGAATAACGATCTTTTTTCCTCAAAACAAGTCAGAAGTACTTATGCTAGCAATGCACTTATCTATAGAGCTTTAAGGGAACTTAACACTCAATCGGGTTCTTTTACCTCTGATTTATTTAGCTCTAAAGCCAAATTTGTAGCTTCACTACTTGTAAGTTTTGATTAATGTTGTAATTGTATAATCGTGTAATATTTATATTGATCACTTAACATTTATTATTTATACTAAGCACAAAAAAAAAAATCCATAGTTTTGTCATTAGTCTGTAAGTGCACTCTCGTTATGTATGACTACAAACAAATAAATAAATAAATAAAAAAAAAAAAAAATGATCTTCAACGTACGAACAGGAAATGTACCTCAATACTTAACAAATAATGTTGTATATATTAACGAAACCCATAATTTTAAAACCCGTAGGAAAAATGATTTTAAACTGCCACTCTATAGAACAGAAGTGGGCAAACAAAACCTTTTCCATAAAGGACTTAAAAACTTTAGTGAATTGCCTAATGAAATAAAAAATTGTGAAGAAATTTATGTATTTAAAAGCAGGCTATATGAATATTGTAAAACCTTACCTATAAGATAAGTTCTACAATGTGATTTAATAAATATTGTTAAAACTAGGCTTACGCTGTAATAAATAAATAAATAAATAGATAAATAAAACCCATTTAGTTAGGCTGACATACAAGTGCACTTGTGCGACATAACAAAAAAAATATTCTTTTGAAAACTTTTATTTTTTAAATTGTATGCAAATGTTGTTATGTAAGACATAATGTTGTTTGAGACTAGCCGATAATAAAAAGTAAAATGTTCGAAATCTGGCTATGGTACATGATTTCTGAAGGCTTTTAGATGGTATTAAAGCTTAAATGAAAATCATTCGATTGACCGTTTTTTCTTAGGTTGAAAAAAGCAAATTTTTTTACAATCCACTAGAAAATATTTTTTTTTAATTTCCATTGATTGTGATTACATATCACTATATAAATGTGCAAAAGTACATAAAAAACAACTTTTAGTTTAAATATGCAGAAATGTACATTGTTTAAATATTATTCTTATAAAGGTAATATATATCGTCGCCCGCTTGCCAGAAGCATGAATGTGCCAAAATGAAAATGGTGGGAAATCGAGTTTCAAAGTTTATTGCTCTCTCAAAATTAGAGGAATTAGTTTCTAGTGTAAAAATGTACTTATATATTATACTCACACTATGCTCTTTTAACTGAGATAATTGTTCTGCTCGCATTACTTCTATTCTCCGAGATTTAGCACATTCGTTTTTCTGGCACAACAAAAATTTAAAAAGCTGATATAATTTTTGTTAACACATCTATACAAAAAAATTAAAAGTAGTCGGATTAGGTTAATCTGCTCATGCTCTCTGTGCATTTTGATGCGCTGAATCCGAATAAGCTATAAGAATTGGCCCAATTGGTAATGGTATGGCCTTAACCTCAAAAGACGTAAAAACAATCACTGCAGATCGATTTTTAAATAACATTAGGGCCAAGCCAAGGACTGCTAGGCCAATTGCGTTGACGGATTGGGATTCGGAGCATCATAGTACTTGGGAAAACATCCGCGGCTTTGACTTATTGAAGTTATGTACCTATGTAAATGAAGAAAGTTACACATTCAATTCAATTTCATATACATTAATGTGTTTTTATTTAAGATATTATTGCAAACATAGAACTAGATCTTATCTCATCAGAATCTTATCCTCTGAAATGTTGGGTTTGGGAAAAGCGTTGCCCTCAAGATTTTTATAAAAAGAATGATATTATTTTGGTATAACCAGTTTTTCACACAATTTTTCCAAGTATTCTAGTTTTGATTCGGGAAGAGGCAACGGCTTCGAATAAGCCGGTTTGCCTACATTTAAACAACTATTATTTTTAGGATATTAAGCTATTAAAAGTTCTTCATCGGTGTAGTTATATTTGAAGAAAACCAGGCACGTATACCCGAACGATGGGACATACGAATATGTCTGTTCTTATTTTTTTCAGATATTGTAAAAATTGTTTAGCCATATCAACGAATGTGTCATACAATATGCCACATTTATTTTTCTGGCTTAACTTGGTGTGATTGAATTGTACATTTGTGAAAATGCCATTGCAAATTATTGGGGTTTGCATGTACTTAGGAAGGTCTAAATTTAAGTAGAACTTAGAGAATCTAAAGGGTAATCCAAAAAGCCTCTAACACAAAATCGGGAAAACTGCACATTCATGCTTCTGGCGCGATGATATTGTAACGTTTATGAAAATATTTTACATCATTTCGTAGGCAATAGATAATGTTACAGATATTTGCTATTATATTCACAAATGGCCTTTAACAAACTTTCAGAATACCTATTATATTATGGAAAAGTAAAACTATTGTTTTCGGTTTGGTGTCAAAACAGTTATTGTCTTTATTTGGGAAGTTACCTTAGTATTTATACAAAATAATTCTAATTAATTCTTATGAGTTACCTGCATACATATTTACATTATTACATACTTACATACTAAGTGTACAAGATATGAAGTGCATATATTCGGCTTGGTGGGAAATGCGGAGAAAGCAAAATCGGAATAGAATATGAGAAATGCAGTTTAAGCGTATGGCTAGTCGTGGGAATAAATTGTGTGTGAGGAATTTGAAATAGAAGAAACCTTAAGTTACGAGACGTAGACGTAGAGTGTATATATGTACAAAATGGATGAATAGGTATGTAACGTCTCAAGAAAAACGAAAATATGTGTTTGTTCACATGACTGAATGAATGAATGCTACACTATCTTTAGTTTTCTGAAATTTGTATTACTTCCAAATTTTTTTGAAGTCAGCTTGAGCAGATTCGACAGCTTGTTCCGAGAAAAAATCCAAACCTTTGTCATGTCTTTTACAAAAATCTTCCACGTGGAAAAAAACGGCGTGAACGTTTGTGGTCACATTGATACCTAGCTCTTTGCATGTGGCTCGAAATATAGAAATGTTTTGGCTATAGATGGTTTTTCTTTCAGTCGAAAAACAAGAGTCAACAACATTATTGAAATCCGCAAAACATTTGACATGCAGCTAAAATTGTTCGCTTGTTCACAAATTTGACGTAGAATATCAACTTTGTTAAGCAAAACTTTGCAAGGGTTTCCGGAAAAGCCTGAATTTCCATACATTATATCTCGACATACATTGTATTTTTTTGCCCACAGTTGAGCAATGTCTTCAAAGTTTTTTTGCATATTATCAAATAGGTAGTTAGCAACACCCATCAGCAAATGTAATTCTGGAGGTGCAATTAAATCAAATATTATTTTGTCTATGTTGTCTGAAATCATAGGGGAATGTGAACAATTATAAAATTTTTGTAATTTTGTTTTTTGCTACCACTATTTTTCCAAGCTTTTAAGTGTGACACGCAACTTCCGATAGTTCGGAGTTCTCCGACACGATCTAATTCACCTTTGGGTGCAATACACCACGCGCATGGATAGCTACTACTATGCGGCATTAATCCAACTAAAATATTTGTTAGTTTTAGATCAGCTGCAATTGATCCATCAAAATCTTCCAATATTAACAAATTCCACAAAACAGATAAATTATTATAGATCTCCTCAGAAAACTTGGTTAATCCAATTAATAACAACTTATTCACTCCCGAATATTTAAAAATTTTTCAAACACTTCCAGTACTATAAGTCTGTCTTTTCTGATTTTTTTTTTGCCCAATGAATCTTGATCATACGACTGAATCGAAAAGGTTATTTTAAGGAATCCCCCACCACTATCTGCACCAAATTTCAAGTGTACATTAGCTACTCCTCGGCTTGTTTTAACGTCCTTGATGAGTTCCTGCACAGTCTTGCAAAATACTAATTCTTGTTCAACAACGACAGATACAGTAAACTGGAACTTTTTAACATCGAAATGTGAGTAAAATTAATGATTTAATAATTTTCTGTTTCTTGTTGGCATACGCAGCGACCGAGCAATATTAAGTGTAGAATTTGTTGACAGTCCAAAATCAGTACTTATTTGCGACGTATTAAATATTCTTCATTTATTTCATTTGATGAAGAAGCCGAACTAACAGTCACTTGAACGGGTTTGTGATTGTCATAGACAATTTAGTTCCACCTATGCTTTTTGAGACCTGATTATTCAACTGTTTGGTAATAATATCTGCTGCAAGTTGTTCTTTCTTTTTATTGCTCAAAGAATTTTCAATGTTTAACTCCAAATTATCAACAAGCGTATTTTTTGAACATCGGTGATTTTTAACTCGTCCAATAATTGATAAACAACTTGCACATTTAGGGTTCAAATAATTTAATTTACTTATTTCCTTTTTTGATTGAATAAAAACTTACTTATATAACAACTTACTGTCTTGCACAGTTTACACTCACATGAAGTTCCAGCCCTTGACCGAGTGTTACACAGAATATGGTAGTCCGAATAATCGGGTAATTTACTAAATGTTTCATTGCCACATTTTTTCTTCAGGTACAACTTTGTTCTACACTTTTTTTTGCTGTTCCAAAGTAACAGTTATTTCAAACAAATTCTTTTTCATTGTTTTACACAATAAGCGCAGTTTCAACCGATTTTCAGCGTGCAATAAGTGATAGTTTTTTTATGCGTGATTACTTTCATTTTAATACGAAGGATAATGTAAAGAAATTAAAATCCCGACTAATTTCAGGCTTCTTGCTCGCTTTAAATCAAACTCAAAAACTCTAAACTATATCATTTTCTTTTCAAAATTCATTTTACATTTCAACAAAAGCATATTTGATATCTAAAAATATTTCAATAAACAGGTGAACAAGTGTATTTTAGTGAAAGCATTTCACAATAAGCAAGCAATTAATACACTGAATGTAGCATCTTACTACAAGGAACCTCGACTTATACTAAAATAAACGTAAACAAACAAAATGCTAAAAGCTTACATTTACATATTTTAATTAACGATAAAATTAGTGCTATCTTTATAAAAATAACTAGGAGACCCGTCAGACGTTGTTCTGCCCTAAATTTGGTCTATCTCCATACATTTTAATAAGCTTTTTTCGTCTAACTCAGCCCCTTACTCTGTACTAAAGCACTCATCAACAGCTTCAATTTGATACCCATAATGTAAAAACACATCCTAGTGTTACCCTGATGCACGTTTTGGCCTATATCTCGAGACCCTTCACAAATAGGTATGAAAGCTACCCTGTAATAAAGCACTCATCAACAGCTTTCATTTGTTATCCATATTGTATAAACACTTTCTAGGGGTACCCGGGTCCACGTTTTGGCTTCAATCTCGAGACCCTAGTCACCAATAGGTAAGAAAACTACCCTGTACTAAAGCACTCATCAACATTTTTCATTCGTTATCCATATTGTATAAACATATTCTAGGGGTACCCGCGTCCCCGTTTTCGCTTATATCTCTAGTTACCCGCGGGTACGAAAAATACCCCGTATCAAAGTACTCATAAACAGCTTACATTCGATACCCATATTGTACAAACATATCCCAGGATTACCCAGGTCCACGTTTTGATCTCAAGACCCTATCCAGAACGGGATAAAAATTAGCCTATGTCTGTCTCCTGGTTCTAAGCTATCCCTCCACCAATTTGCATCTGTTACTTCCTCTTCAATCACTCCTTATCTATTAACCCTAGAATATCATACTTATTTTTAATAAGTAAACATCATGCTTCGTCGAATCGACTACGGTAATATTTAAAAGGGTACAAAGGATGTCTCCTGTTTAAAAAAGATGGTTAAATTTGTATTAATAAATTATTTTTAATGTATTTTAATGAAATAAGACAAAAACAGTTTAGTTTTTGATATTATCTATACAAAAAATCAGCAAAAAAACATAATTTAAAGAAAAAAACCAAAAACAAAAACATGCGTCGTCATTTCGACGAAGTATGATATTCTAGGGTTAAAAGAGCGCATCAAAATCCGTTGCGTATTTTTAAAGGTTTAAGCATTCAAAGGGACATAGGGACAGAACAAGCGACTTTGTTTTATACTATGTAGTGATGTACATCCATACATACCTATAAACCTGCGCCCATATAACAACAAAAATTTTATGATTTTTTACTACATTTTGGCAATTTGCCACGCCCCTATAATATATACTTTCAAATTATATTAACTCATCTCACGTAGCTAAGCTTTCAAATGCAAAAGACCGTTTTAAAATCAGAGCATTCTGTGTGAAATTATGTGCATACATGACATTTAGCCACTTTATTTTATAAGATTTATAGAAGATAAGATATTTAAAAAATGTATATTTCTGCATATTTGAGCCAAAAATTGTTATTTATGTATTATTTTCAAGCCGATTATAAAACATTTACTTTTTCAACCTAAAAAAAAACACGGCCGATCGAATGATTTTCATTTGAGTTTTTGCATCATATAAAACAAAGCCGGCCAAAAGTTGCACATTGTGGAATTTGAGTTCGTATTTTCACACAGACACTAACGATGTGCGATCACGATCGTTTGCTTTCGCTTGTCACTCACTAAAATCAACAGTGAATGCAAAAGGAAAAGTCCATGCTACTTTTTGGGCGCATAATAAAAACAATATTCTGCAATGCTAAAGTGACTTTTAATACGTTTTAGTTAGTATTATTAAGTTCCTTTGAACATACATATTAATATTGACAATTTAAATATTAATTATTACTAATAATTAATTAATATTAATAAATATTGACAATTTAATATAAATTAATTTTTATACGTTCTACTTAGTCCTATTAATTTTCATAATTTTTTTTTATTGAATAACTTTATGTTTTGAAAATATATATTTCTATCTTTACATTTACTTTGTTTTATAGTTCTTTCTTAATGAAAAAGTGAATTTTTTTAAGTAAATTTTACATTGAATAAACACCATACCTTCTTTTATATAAAAGTTTTATCTGACTAGCTCGACCTCCGCGTTTTTAGTTATACGAATATAAGTAAATATAGTCAGGATTAGCTTGAAATCAAATAACCAAAGTCCTTTTTAATTTCAAACTTCACAGTCCACATTTTCTTTTAGTGGGGAGTTGTCGCTCAATTTTTACACACACTTATGCAATTGTTTTAGTATTTGTGTGGCCGGCTCTGATATAAAAGCCTTCAGAAATCATGTACCATAGCCAGATTGCGGGCATTTTACTTTTTATTATCGGCTAGTTTCAAACCTACCGTGACCCGTTACAGCGTCACTCATATTCCCCGTATAACTCAGCTCTCAGTTTATCAGTCTACTATCAAATGCTTTTACATTGCATTTTTTTCGCAGTTCATTGCAAATTTTTATTATTTTATATTATTATTCTTTTAATACTACGCGCTGACACGTGTAATGTCTGTTGTATTTATTTCCATTATTTCTTTATTGGTTTTTATAAATACACACACACTCACTCATATAGGTGAATCTTTTAACAAGAGTCAATTGTGTATGGAGGGCAAAATAGAATGTACGAGCATGTTTTATATGCCAGCGGATGTGTAATATTGTCACATTTGCATTTTTTCTTGTGATAAGTGAAAATGAAATACAAATATTCATATGTTTGTAACATATGCAGCAGATTGGCATGCACATGTGCAAATGTAAGTGTGTGGCTGTTTCTTTGCATATGTAAGCGTTAAATTGTTATTGGAAGTTACAACAAGCATTAGAAATTTGCATAAGCAAATATTTTACGGACGCTTAGTAAATTTTTTCTGTTTTAGAGATTTTTTAGCTTATAAAATAAAATAATGCAGAATTAAACAAAAAATAAAAAAACAATAAAATTAAAACTAAACAAAATATGTAAATACAAAAATTGAGTAAAATAAGATTAAATTAAACTAAACAAGTAAGGACGGGACTGTCTTCGGCTGTGCCGGAGACTTCATACCTTTCGTGAATGGGGCTGAACAATAATCTTATCCCGTTCGTAATCTCCAAATAATCGGATGTATAAGATGAGAAATATATAGTGAACAGATGTACATACCCAAACGATTTTTAAGATATATATAAAATAAAAAATGGCAAAAAACCCCCTTATCTGAACGATCGGTTGTATGGGATATATATTATATATAGCTCCGATCGAAATGTTTTTTCATGAAATCTTTTATGATATATTAGAATAAATATCACCAAGTTTAACGTTATTATATTGGAAATTAAGGGAGAAATGGCTAAAAATCTTTCTGTCTGAAAGATCGGTTGTATGGGATATATACTATATATAGCTCCGATCAAAATGATTTATTCAGGACATCTTCTATGATATATTAGAATATATATCACCGAGTTTCACGTTTATACTTTCTAAATTGCGGCAGGAATGACCAAAATCGTCTTATCTGAATGATCGGTTGTATGGGAGATATATGTTATAGTGGTCCGATCCTACCGGATCCGACAAATGTCTAATATAATACAAAAATACGTTCTTGTGCCAAATTTCATTGAGATATCTCAAAATTTAAGGGACTAGTTTGCGTTCAAACAGACATACGCACGGACAGACGGACATGGCTATATCAACTCAGTTCGTCGCCCTGATCAATTCGGTATACTTAATGGTGAGTCTATCTTCTATATTTCTCAACGTTACAAACATCGGACCAAAGTTAATATACCATTTCATGTTCATGAAAGGTATAATAACGGCCTTTGCAAGGCAGATACATTTTCGCGGAGAAGATTTTCATGGCAGAAATACACTCGGGGTGTTTCTTAAAACACTGCCGAGGCGCGACCCTGCTTTGAAAAACTTTCTTCTAATTGAAAACACTTTTTTTAAAATTTTCGTTGCTGGTTTTCCCGGGGCCTGAACCCAGGACAATCGGTGTAGTAGGGGAGCACGCTACCATCAGACCCAGGCGGCTGTCATAATAAAATAAAATAAAACAAAATAAAATAACATAAAACTAAATTAAATATCTATATAAAAAATTATATAAAATAAAATAAAAAAATTAAATAAAATAGATTAAATAAGAAAAATTAAGTGGAGTAAAATAAAATAATATAAAATAAAACAAAATAAAAAATCACATAAAATAAAATAAAATTAAATAAAATTAGATAAAATAAAATAAAATAAAATAAGATAAAAAAGTTAAATACAATAATAATAAATAATACCAGTTTCTTTGTGACCGCCACCAACAAAAAACATAGCTTTAATACATGATTATATGTAATGTGTGGACTGTGCAAAGAATAAAATATGCAAGGGCGGCCATTGGGATAAGTTTACAACAACTAAGGCATGATGTGGCTGAATGCGTTTGTAACACTTCAACCATCATAGGAGTGCGGTTTCGAATCCCAGTCTAGGGACAAAAAGGCTTTGAAGAGATTTACAAGTTATAATCGAAATAGCTGTCTCCTTGTCCGTTCTGATGTCACAATGTTTAAATTTTTCCCAAATTAATAAAAAAATTAAATAATGTTAAATAAAATAAAATAAAGATAAACAAAATTAAGCACAAAAAAGAATCAAAACAAATAAAATATTTATAAATTGCAATATAAAAGAATAGTTGCTGTTGTTTGTCAATAAATCAATAGTGTATCTTATCATTAATTATTATAAAAATTAGTGTTGTGACATTTATAAAGGGATACATTTCCAGCCGTACCTCGTGGTGGAGCTGAGTGAGTCAATATACCGGATTGCCGTGGTTGCACTCCTGAGTCTCCTAATATTTCTACTGGTTCCTCCATTTTGCACAACGACGGCATATGAGTCGGTATTAGGCATCGCCTCATAATTTCGAATGTATTCCCAGCGGAAAAACTTTTACATCAATAGCAGTCCACCTTAGACTTACCTTACTAGTCGCTGTATTCATTAGTAAGAGAAATCAGTTCAACAAAAAAAAATTTTTTTTTTAATTCAAACTAAAATTTAAGTAAAATAAATACTACGGTCTAAAGGGCTAAATCTAAGAGATCAAGTGTATTTTTCAATTTCAAATGTCAACCTTAACTCACGTTTTACCATTCATATCAGCATCCTTAAGTATAGGACAAAGTATATGCGTATATATGTATGTATATACCATTACCAATATGCGACAATGGAATTCGCAATAACGCGAAACCATCCCATTGCTATTAAAAAAAGCTGACTAAGAACTGCGATGCGCGACTCAGTTCAAATTGCTGTAAATTCGATTAAAATCAATTTAAAATTTGTTGTATGAAATATATATATATATATACATAGACCTAAACATATACACATAAGCAGAGCTTGAGATAAGTTCTTGTAGCGGAAGCGGAAGTGCGAATATTGGCATGCCAATCGCCGCCTTAGCTATATTACATGCGTATTTTATTTAAAGGAATAAAGAGAGGGAAAAAAGGAGGAGTAGAGAGATAGAAAAGGGTTACAATTCAAATATAATAGTTGCTATTGCATTGAAATTCAAGCAGCGAACAACAAAACAGGGATTGCCTGAAAGTAACGGAAAAATTTGGTGGAATATCATGGTATGTATGCTTCTGTTTTGAAAACAAAAAACCACACCATTTCAACAAAGTTATAAAAGATGCACTCAATGAGAATGTGTTTACGAATGCTTTAGATTTCAGAAATGCCTGATCTCAGTAAAAATTAAATACATTCTGGCTTGAGGCATTTAAGATGTTAATGAAAAAAAAATCGAATATCGCTTTCGAATTCTTAAAATCCCACAAGTGAAAATGGCTCTCCTGTATAGCAAATATCGAAAAGTTACAATACTAAAGTCTTTGACAGCATTGGCATATAAGTAAACCCAGGAATCGAGACCAAAACTGTGACCGGAACCTGAACTAAAACGGGAAGCGCATAGAAATCGAAATGCATCCAAGATAGAAACGAAAACTCAACCGAAGCCAAGAGTGTGGCAGAAAGAGTTGTTACTGGCCGAAATTGGACCCGCGGACAAAATCGAAATAGAAGCTGGAATCGAAGCAGAAACGAAACCAAGGTCAAAGATAAAACCGAACACCAGCGTTGATTTGAAACCGAAGTTGTAATAGAAACCAAACCCGGAACGTGGAACCAAGCATAAATAAAGCCGAAGAAGAAATAAAATTAAAAACTCGAATGGATAACGAAACGAAAATTATAAGCGACGCCGGGACCGGAACAAAACCAAAAATGGAATGGGATGCGGAACTCGTCTATGCCTTTTTCCAAGCTGCAATTTAAGAGTCAAGTAACAATCAAAGCCGAAACATAAAACGAAACTGATTATTTATTGAGACTGAGTTCAAAATCATCAATGAATCAAAAAAGAATTTGGATTCATGGAGTTGCTTAGCGTTACCCCTTCAAGGTAAATTATCAACCCCGCCTACCCATGCCGAATCCTTTTTATTTAGCAGACGAGGCTATGACGATGCCAAGTGGTCGTATCAGATCTATCCCGAGATGATCGTATAAATAGCTTAAAGTTTTAACTTCTCAGAACGTATCGGATCTGTAACCGGCAAAGTACTGTCAACATCGAAAAAATTTATCACACCTTAGGGGAGTCTTCTTAGTAGATGAATAAGGTGAAGAATGTGAAACCCAACGCGACCATAGCCGTAACTAAAATCAAAGTTACAATCAATAAAGAAGACCTACGAAAAAACCCAAAAAGTTAACATAAATGTCCATTGTTCATTAAAATATACTTATGGTTACGATCCCTGAACGAGACCAAAAGCGAAGACCTTTAACAAATTGTCAAAGACGTGTCAATATGAAGCAATAGTGCAAATACGTATATATAAATGTGTAAATAATACACCCAGGCAACCAAAACAGTAAGTTAAAGAACAAGTAAAGTAATTTACCAGCAACAAATAATTTTTAACTTTTTGATACGTAACAACCGATACCGACAAGCTGTTGTTTTATTATCGACTTATTATAGATAGCGAATTGTTACCACCGAGTTATCGGTAGCCTTTTGATATCGATATCTTTTTTTAAGATAACAATAATTTTTCGATAAATAATCGAAAACTGTTTGATAAAATATCGATTACCCTTTGATAAAAAAAAAGAAATTTTCGTAAACTTTTCGATAGTAATTCGATAAATTTTCGATAATAAATTGGTAAATTATCGAAAATGTTTAAGTATCTCTTTTCTGTTCAACTACGGGGGCCTCCAAAATTGGTTGGCTAGTTGCGGGTGGATGTGAACAAATTTTGTAAGCTTGTTAAAACTATCATATGCGGGTGCTAAATTGGAGAATTTGAAAGCTCACACATGCACATACATTTAAGCATATCAGCGTGTAACGTGTAGTGCATTGTTGCACTAAAATGTTGAAGCAGTTACTTCTAATTTTTATTTCATTGCAATGTTTGCTGCTTAGCTTTACATTTTATTAGCAAACTATTGAATTTGATGTGACATCTTTTTGTTATTATTGTTTTAAAATCTTGGTAAGATGAGCGTCATTTGATACTTTTTTACTTTATATATGAGTTCTTTGGTACTTTTTTGTGGTTTAATATTGCACACATGGAAATTTGATTATCGTGGCTCTGTTTCGTGTTATACGATCCGTGATCGAAATAAATTTTTTAAATCGCAAAAGCTGTGAAATGTTGAACCAGATTAAGGAAATATGTGATACGGAAACTAAGAGGATTCATTAGATCCATAACCTATTATCATTTTTAAGAACAGTTTGACGGATTCATATTTATCGTTTGAGTGAAATGGCTTTTAGATACGTGATCGTATAACACGATACGAGCCCCGTAAATGTTTTGGTCGCTAGAATTTGAGCCACATCCAACCTCTGCTATACTAAGCGTGGCTCTTGCAAAATGGGTTACAACTTGCTGAGCAATAAACAGAGGCAGGGCTCAGAGCAAGTAGAGTGAAGATATACCAAGCTTAATCGGCAGTCATTACATCGACTCTCTGTCAGCAGCCAAGTATACGGGGATTGTGTTGAAAGGAGGCTATTATTCAAGAACCATCTCGAATCGCTATCTAGACTAGTGTTACATGCAAGCGTATTTAAGATCCAAATACTTGACGGGGCCGCTGTTTGTCCACAGAGAATGTGTTATTTTTCTGTAGCGTTAATTCAACGGTTGATGTATCCGATTGATGTATTGGTAGATGAAACTGCGATGGTTTGTAAAAACAAAAAAGTAGACTCCCGCCTAACGCAGCTCTTAACGGTGTACAGGTGTTTTAAGGGATATATTTAACGTAACAAAGGATAAACTAAGAAAACAGTACATGCGACTTTTGTGGATGCGAAGCAGTAGTGGAAGTATACCTGTTTTATTTGAGTGCCGAAAGTTGCTGACTGCGCAGCATATTTGCAAATTATTACACCCCCGAAATATTTTTGGAGCATATGCTCCACAGTGACAACAAATGGACAGGGACATGCGATATCATTGCAGAGAAAACGGTTAAAAAACATGGAAAGGTTTATGCGTAATAGCTGCGACTAAGCACAAGCAAATGAAACACATGTAGTAAATAGCAAAACTAACGGTAAAGGTATTTGCACGTATGATTAGACGCTGTGTCTAACATGGCCTTGTCAACCATCTAAATAACGTCATTGGCACGGATAAGTGACTAAGCCTCTTCAACCGTGCAACTAGGGAAGTTGGCATTTTACACATAATATTTATACTGTTAGTATTTCATACACGGCACGATAGACTACGAAGAGAATCAGAACGTCATCTGCAACGCGCATGAGTTTTTCCTGAGAAGCTTTTCGTGGCAGAAATACATTCGGAGTGTTTCCCGAATCACTGCCGGGGGGCGACCACGCTTAGAAAACTTTCATTTAATGAAGAAAACGGCTTTTTAAATTTTGATGTTGCTTTGCCCGGGGGTCGAACCAAGGATAATCGGTGTGGTAGGCGGAGCACGCTATCACCACACCACTTCGAGACGGATACACACCAGACATACGGGGGAAAACCAATACAGCGGAAACGCTAAGTCTAAAAAAAAGGTCTGCGAAGGGGGGGGGGGGGGGGATTGGAGACAAGGCCTCTCCAACCACAAAAACACAAGCAGTAGAAGGATTCTTCTGAGCGATGTAGTGAATATGCTTGTATAGGGATCTCGCACTTTCCAACCGATCACCGGAAGTCACTTGGAAGTAGATAAGCAGCAATCACCGTATGCATACATATAATTTGTATATTAAAGCAATGTAAGAGAAGAGAGCCAAATTCAATATAACTGTTTCATGAAGATTAAACGCTTTGAATTAGTGCGGAGCAATGTTTCTATACGCCTTGTTAATGAGCATTACGCCAAAGAAGGGAAATATTTAAATAGAAATGGGTTTGTGGGTTTCAGCCCCAGCTTTCAAATGAAGTGCGACTTGAAAAGTAAAGAAACGTGACCACAACGAATGTCGACTTTGAAACTTTCGATGCTTCCTTCTATGAAAAAAAAAAAACAAACAAAAACAAGTAAGGAAGGCTAAGCTCGGGTGTAACCGAACATTGCATATTCAGCTGCCAAATTACATCTTGCAAAACTTTTAAATTACCTACTTTGTCCAAAATTTTAATCATTTTCTATTCTGCGTCGTACCAAGTTTCATCGCTTTATACGTCTTTGGAAATAAATTATCGCAATTTTTCGGTTTTTCGAAATTTTCGATATCGAAAAAATGGGCGTGGTTATAGTCCGATTTCGTTCATTTTAAAAAACGCGATCTGAGATTAGTGCCCAGGAACTTACATACCAAATTTCATTAAGATACCTCAAAATTTACTCATGTTATGCGAACAAAATTAATATACTCTGTGAGCTCTGCTCAGCTGAGTATAAAAAAACATAAAAAAAAAAAAACCAAATACAACCAAGCGACCGCCGTGGTGTAGAGTTTCTATCCTCGTCTAATTAACTAAAACTATCGCAGGCCTGCGAATTTTGAGGACATTTGAAAAAACAGCACAGCCCTTGTCTCCACGAAGGACTTAACAAATATTTTAAGCTCACTCTGCTATAAAAATAAAAATAAATAAAATAAATGTAAGGCGCGATAACCTCCGAAGAGATCTAAGGCCTAGCTTCTCTTCCAATTTGCGTCGTGCTCCTCTTGATTTTCCCTACAAATTGGCCAGAGGGGACCTACATGTTTTATGCCGACTCCGAACGGCATCTGCAAGGCAGATGAGTTTTCACTGAGAGCTTTTCATGGCAGAAATACACCCGGAGCGCTTGCCAAACACTGCCGAGGGGCGACCCCGCTTAGAAAAATTTTCTTCTAATTGAAAAACCTTATTTCTAAAATTTTGATGTTGCTTTGCCCGGGAGTTGAACCCAGGGCATACGGTGTGATAGGCGGAGCACGCTACCATCACACCACGGTGGCCGCACTCTGCTATAGCAACCACAATTACAACACGCGCGAACCACGTCGAAGTAACTTATTTTATAAGTACATCCCACGTGAAAACAATGAGCTCAATTACCTACAATATTTTCCGCCTCTACTACACACACAAAAATCGCATTACTTTATTTCTATATATTTTTACAAGAATATATATTTTTCACATTGGTTGTTGATTGTTTAATACTCATTTTCTTAAAAGCATCACAAATAAATGTCGGCTTTTCAACGAACACAAATAAAAATCAAAACTAATCAACAAACACAATACGTAAGTATAAGGCAATAAACATCCACACCAACATGCGATAGCAAAAATAAAATAAAAGTCTTATGAAGCAATAACATAACAATAGGAAACATATAAAACAACAAATACAATACCAGCAGCGCTAAGGGACATTACTTTGACAACATCAATTGTTGTCATTTTAAATACAAATAAATACTCTCACTTCGTTGCACTATTTATTGCATTGTTGTTTTTAAGCTAGTCAAACGCAGTTAAACTTACTAACTTAAAAGTCCAACTAACTGTTTACTTATGTATTTACTTTCAACGAAAGCCTGCGCGTCTGGAAGTTTTCTTAGTAAGTATGTAAGTGGTGAGTAGGAGGATTCTCTTAATTTCAAATGCTTCCCATTTTTATATTTACACCTGCTTACTTCACATTTTTTCCGCTTTTCAATTTAATCTAAGAATGGCTATAGCTTCGTAATATTTATTTATCTTTTGTTATGGAACTTTTCCGAGTAACAATTGAAACTACTTATTTTAAGTAGAGTGAAATGCGCTAATGAGTTGCGCGTAGGACGTATTCCTTTCACATCAATAAAGCTTATTTTAAAAGTAAAATTCTTAGCATAATCTACTTATAGTTGAAGGATGGTTCGAGAGGTATTAAAATATGTGACAGTGATCCTGCGGCGGCCGCCGTAGTGTGATGGTAACGTGCTCCACACCACAACGAAGATCCTTGGTTCAAGCCCCGGACAAAGCAATATTAACATTTTAAAAGCAAGTTTTTTCAATTAGTTGAAAATTATTCTAAGCGTGGTCGCCCGTCGGTAATGTTTTGCAAGCACTCCGAGTGTATTTCTGCCCTGAAAAGCTCTCAGTGAAAACTGATCTGCCATGCAGATGCCGTTCGGAGTCGGCATAAAACAAGTAGCTCCCGTCCCGCCAATTTGTAGGAAAAATTAAAAGGAGAACGAGGCAAATTAGAAGAGAAGCTCGGCATAAAATCCCTTCGGAGGTTATCGCGCCTTACATTTATTTATTTTTTAGTCGGACTGCAAACATACAGAATATGGATGAGTCAAAAAAAAAAAACATAACCAAATTCAGTAAATGGCGAAGTAGCCAGTTTTGTGAGAGTGAGAGTAAAAAGTTTCAAAAAGTCGAGGTTTTTAAAAAAGTTTTGAAAAGTCGAAGTTTTCATAAAAGTTCTAAAACCCCAATGTAGAAAGCGTGTTCTGAAAAAGTTAGTTTCAAAAACGTTCTGTAAAGGTCGAAGACTTCAAATGTATAACTTAGCGATTGAAGTTTTCAGAAAAGTTGTTGAAAGGTAAACGTTTTCAAAAAGTTTTGAATAATTCGAAGTTTTCAAAAAAAGTTCTAAAATGTTGAAAGTTTTCAAAAACTATCTGCAAAAGTTCGAAGTTTTAAAAATGTTGTGAAAAATTCGAAGTTTTCAAAAAAAAGATAGTTTTCAAAAAATATATGCGGAAAGTCGAAGAAGAAAACAAGATATGAAATTCAAATTTTTGAAAACGTTCTAAAAAAGATCAGCAACTGAAATTTTTCAAAAATGTTTGAAAATTTGGAGGTTTTTAAATTCGTTTCGAAAAAGTTGAAGTTTTCAAACAAGTTCCCAAAGAAATCGAAGTTTTCAAAAATGTTCTGGAAAAGTCACAATTTTCAATGTTTTAAAAAATGTTCTGAAAAAATTTAGGTTTTCAAATACACACCTAAGTGGTCGAAGTTTTCAGTCAAGTTTTTAAAAGGATATCGTTTTCCAAGAAGGATATCGTTTTCGAAAAGTAGAAAATACAAAAAAAAAAACTAAAAAACCCAAAGTTTTTGAAGATATGCTGAAAAAGTCGAAGTTTTCAAAAGAATTCTGAAACTCAGAGTTATCAAAAAAGTTTTGAAAATGTCTAGGATTTCAAATTTGTTTTTAAAAGTCGAAGTTTTCAAACAACGTCCGAAAAAAACGAAGTTTCCAAAAATGTTATGGCAAAGTCAAAGTTTGAAAACAGTTCCAAAATATCGTGGAAATGTCTAAGATTGCAAAAAAAATCTGAAAACGGCAAAGTTTTCAATAAAGTTTTGAAAAATCGAAAGATCAAAGTTCCAAACATATTTTGTCGAATAGTCGAATGGTGGGTGTTTCACAAAATTTCTGAAAAGGTGGAATTTTTCAAAAACATTTTGAAAAGGTCGAAAGGTCTTTTGAAGCGTTATAGAAGAACAAAATTTTCATAACTGTACTCTAAAAGTTCTGCACAGAGCGGAGATTTTAAAAGTGTTCTAAAATGAAAAAGTTTTCAAAAAACCGTCTGCAAATGGCATAAGCTTCGAAAGTGTTCCGAAATAGTGAATGTATTAAAAATGTTATGTAAAGGTCGAAGTTTAAAAAAATGTTTGAAAAAGAGGAAGCTTTTGAAAATGGCCTGGAAAAGTTGAAGGTCAAAAAAGCTAAACGTTAAAAAAATTTTAAGAAGTCTAAATTTCCAAAATTTGCAAGTTTCAAAAAAATCCAAAATGTTCTGAAAAAGCCGGAGTTAAAAAAAAAAATCACAAAACATTTTCAAAAGATAACAGGTTGTAAAAAAGTATTCCGAAGAAGCGACCAGTTATCAAAAAAAGTAACCGGTTTCAAAATGTGTATAGCAATACAATAATGAACCGGTTTGAAAAGAGTAACCAGTTTCAAAAAAGTAACCGGCTTAAAAAATAGTTATCAGAAAAGTAACTAATACAAAGGAGGTTTCCGGTTTCAAAGGGATAACCGTTTTCGAAATAATTAATCAGCTTCAAGAAAGGTATAGGTCTGAAAAGAATAACAGTTTTTGCAGATATTTACAAGATATACTCGCAACAGTTGTCGCCTTACTAATAAAAAGAAAATAAAAATCGTAAGCAAGTTGGTCTAATAAAAACCAACCAAATATACGCAAACATATCCGTACTCTCTATGGGTACCGGTGCATTAACGTAACATTTATTTTATTTTATTGGTACATACGTACAACCACATGTGAAGCTCATACAAGTATGTTGGAAGTCATAACTGGTCGGGTTTCTGGTTTTAAGTTGAGGCTTTAAGTTGAGGTACCTCTCCAAACTTTAGGTTTAATACCAACCCACACGGGTTCCCGAGAACATCTCTCAATTAGAGCTTGAGTGTGTTTCCGCAGCATGGCAATTATCGCGTTGTCAGTTTACTTAATAAAATTATGAGGTTCTCTACCAGCAAAAAATTAACAATACTTGTTATACCATGTCATGTTCTTAATATGTAAGCAATGCTCAATTATCGAAACTTCTCATCAGTGTGAAATCAATAAACCATACAAAAGCAATTCACGACAATCTGCGCTATAAATTCAAAAGTAATAAAAAATGCGCAAGTAAGCAAAAGTTTACAATAAATAGGCAAATACACCGAATTTATAACTGTAAAAGTTTTTTCTTATGAGAAATTCATTTGTATATTAATACGTAATATATTTCTTCAATTTACTCATATGCATGTACATTAGACTGGACATATTCTGTATAAAAAAATAAAAGTTTATGAAAAAGCTGTACATTTATTTCCTGTACAAAGAGGACTACTTCTTATAAAATACGCCCAAAATCATTAAATAAACAACCCCTCTTTCGCTAATATTTAGGGTCAAAAACTGAACTAAGAGAACTGTACTGAAGTATATTATGAACTGGCTGAGTATATTATGTTCGTTTTCACCCGAACTTAGACAACCTTTCTTGTTCTTGGCCCATTTTTGTTAAATCTGTATTAAGGTTCTCCATTAATTTAAAAAAACATTCATTTGCATCAGGTTATTAACATCATATATTTCTCTTTTTGTTTGATCCAACTTTCTCACTTCACACATATTAGCCATCATCCAGTGAGTTTTCTAGCTCCGTATACCGAGTTCTCACAGGAATGCTATGGATCATTGGACGACTGGAGAAACAGAGATCGTGATATGCAGTTATCGCCGTTGTGTTACATCTAAAAAATACGGCTAAAGGCCAAGCGCCGACATCTATTTTTGGAAAGGTAAGTTTATTAAAGGCAGCGTTGCCAAAATAAGGACAAGGAATTAACAAATTGATGGATTTGATGATGAATGACGACAAAACGAAGCACCTGCTGTCATCTAGCAAAAAGTCTGAGCATTTGCGCCTTGGAAACTGTTGGTAACCATAATTTCGAAACAGTACAAGACTTCGTTTATTTGGGAACCAGCATTAACACAAGCATCAACATCAGCTCCGAAATCCAGCGAAGAATCCCTCTTGCCAATAAATGCTACTTTAGACTAGATAGGCAAAGCATCCGTCCGTGCTATATGGTGCAAAAGCATAAACGATGGCATCATCGGATGAAGCAGCTCTGAGAGCGTTCGAGAAAAAAATTCTTCGAAATATTTACAGACCTCTACGCGTGGGCGATAGCAAGTATCGAAGTTATTTTAATTATGAGCCATACGAGCTTTACGCAGACATCAACATAATCCAGCAAATTATAACGCAGCGGCTACGCTGGCTGGGCCATGTTAGGCAAATGAAAGATGACGCCACGGCCAAGGAAATATTTTTATCGGAACCCGCCTATGAAAGAAGAGGAAGAGGTCGGCCCCACTCCGCTGGAAAGGCAGAAGGAAAAGAAGATTTAAACTCCCTTGGTGTGACCAACTGGCGCAAGTTAGCAGAGTGAAGAAGCGTTTGCCGCGATTTGTTGAACGGCCATAACCGTTTAAACGGTTAAGCGCCAAATAAGTAGAAGTAGAGGGCTGTCGCACCGTTCATTTAGTTTCAGTTTTTTGACACTAAATGTTGTCAAAAAGGGGGTGTTTATTAAATGTGTTTTGGCCGATTTAATTAGAAATATTCATATTTATAATAAGGATATAGAATTTCGTCACAATACTTCAATTCTTCTACCAGTAATACCTATCGAAACGCAGAATAACGAATGGTGGAAAATGGAGGGGTAAAACACTCAATTCAAATATTTTAGTTTTTTAAATTTTTTGTTATAATGGTATTGTGAAAGTAAAATACGATTGAAATAAGGATATTTTTCGCAAAGAAGCCTTTTACATTAGTCTATGATCCCTTATTTTTTTAAAATTTGTTTATAAAATAGGCGTGGTCCTTAACCAATGTGGGAGAAACATGTATACCGAATTTTAACTTCATACGTCAATTGGTCTCCCGAAAGGTTGAAAACGCTTGATTGGAAAATGGCAAGAACCACGCCCATTTCCAAAAATTGTTTCCCTTTTTCATATTCTTGTTATAAATACACTATAAGTAAAATATTATTTTTATATCTTTTTATAAGACTTTGTAGGGCATTATTCTCGAAAATTAAAAAAATAAACGGTGTTGGGCATTTTCATTGAGAATGTGCCATGCCTTAAGCTGGTAGGAGTTGTGATATTTATTACTTACATACAAAAGAATAATGTGTGGTGGCGGTACAGTCTTTTTGTGTAAAACAAATTTTTAAGACCACTCTAATGTACATATGCATATACAGCAGCGAATAGAAAAATAGGGGTACCAATTTTTATCAATTTTGCAAAAAATGGCTATGCATTTGCAACCGAAACTGTGCAAACCAATTTCAAAAACGGTTCTCAAATAAATCGAAAACTCCAGACAATTTAAATTTTTATTTGAAGTTCTCTGAGTAGCAAAGCTGCATGCTTTGTAGCACAATCTAACAAAGTACAAAATATAAGTTTTTAAGATTCGTATTGAGTTTTTAAAACCTTTTTCCGAACTGGTTTTCAAATATTCTTGCATATAAAAAATATATAAAAGGACCTTCAAAAAAATGTTTCAAAAAACAAATTTTGACAGACTTATAACACTGGTTTACAGCCAAAAAGCACCAGAGACGCCATTATGAAATTCCTATATAAAATCACCCCCTGATGCTGAAAATCAAGGTTATTTTTAATTCTATGGTAAAGTTTTTGAGATATTTACGAATAACCGTTAAAAAAAAAATGGCTCCACTTAATCATATCTATCTCAAGAACGAATTGAGAAATTTCAAAACGGTTTAAAGCTTTTAAAAGGTAATAAAATTTGATATAAACTGTGCATACAACACTTTTTGGTAAGCCCTGCAGATTCAAAGATAACGAACAATCATTACGGATTTTTTAAATTTTTTTGTAAAGATATAAAAAAATGTGTACTTTGCGAGGAAGGATCTCGAAAACTTTTTATTTTTTAAGCTCCGTTTTATTATAAAAAAAAAGCCTTCATTCAACAAAATCGGTGCACTAATACAAAAACCTTAAACATTCAAGTAAATACTTAGGTAATAAATGGATATATTTACTTGAATGCTTATAATGCTGTTTATAGCAAATTTTATTACCTTTTAAAAGCTTCAAACGGTTTTGGAATTGCTCAATTCGTTCTTGAGATAGATATGATTAAGTGGACCCAATTTTTTTTTTTTCATAGGTATTTCATACAGGCGCCTCTGGTGCAGAAACAATGTTGGAATTTGTGATCCAGTGTAATTTGTACTTTGCTAGATTAAAATTGGCTGAGCTGCAAAACTGCATACTCAAACAAATTAAGAAGCTTCGAATACGAATTTTTGAGGTTAGTTTTCATACCTTCAGTCAAAAAGTTTCTAGCAGTTTTTCTGAAATAATCGAAAAAAAACTAATGAGGAATTTCCAAGTTTTCAAAAAAATTTAAAAACTGTAAACTTTTGAAAGTGGTCTGAAAAAGCTGAAGTTTTTTATAAAATTCTGTAGAGTTTGAAGTTTGAAAACAAAAATTATGAAAAAGTCGCAATTTGCAAAAATGTTCTAAAAAAGTTAAACGTTCAAAAAAATTTTTGTGTTCTCAATACGCCCAAGTTAAAAAAAGTCAAAAATGTCCTGAAAATGTCGAAGTTTTCATAAAAGCTCTGATAAAGTTGAAGAGTTTTGAACAAAAAAAAAAACAAAACAAAAAATACAAAAATTAGGAAAAAGCTTTCAAAAAATAACAGGCTTTACAGAGGTTTTCTAAAGTTATCAAAAAAAGTAACCGATTTCAAAAAATTATCTAGTAATACAAAATTACTATTTCAAAACGTAACCGGCTTAAGCCAAAAAGTAAAATCTTATAATAAAGTAACAGCCTTAAAACATCGTTTTCAGAAAAGTAACCGATATAAAATCCAATTTAAAATGGATTCACCGGTTTCAAGAAAAAAGAAATATGGTCTGGAAGGAATAACAGTTTACAACAAAATAACCGAGTTCAAAATAAATTTTTTCCCTTAGGGGATGTTTTTTTAGATATTCTTGCATAGAGAAATATGTATATTAATGCCCTTCGGAAGAAAACTTTCAAAAATCAATGCGAGTTTTGAGAGACGTTTAACTTGTACTTTGTTAGGCAAAAATAGGTTGGGCTATAAAATTGCATTATTGAAAAAAAAAAAAAAATTAAAAAATTTCATAAAATTCGAATTATTGAATTTTCGAATTTTTTTAAAAACGTTTTTGAAATAAGTTTGCATAATTTCAGTAACAAAATTTCCAAGAGTTTTTTTCTAAATTAGCGAAAATAAAAAAAGAATTCAATTGATGAAATTTAAAAAAAAAATTGCCACTGCTATTTTCGAGAGCGCTGCTGTATACAATATAATTCGGTGGTATATTGTTTTTTACAAGAAAAAAAGAAACGAAATTAATATTTGTGAAATAAATTTTAATTTCGCTTATACAATACAGCAAACTAAACTTCAGTCATTGCAATTGTGTTCGCTTCAGTTAATGCATTGTTGAGTGCACTTACAATTTTTTGATGAGCATTTTTGTTTTCATTTATTTGGTTTGCGGTAGTCAATAGACTCAGCTGTTTTTCGTTTTAAGCAGTTTTAGAGTGTCTTATTTGTGGATTACCATAACTGTGCGTGTGGTTTGTTTGTTTATTGGTCTTTTGAGTTTCTAGATTGCCACAGCTAGTTAGCAGCAGAATGGTTGCCGAAGACTTTAGCGATTTGCATAGAGGCTCGCACGAATGCGAGTGCTACACATTTTTGAAGTTATACTTCTTTAGGCGCCATATGAAAAAATCATGGGAGTAAAATTTTAAGATGTAACACAAAATGAACAGATTGAAGATGAAACGCAGTTCGTGCGGTTCTTCGCTGTGAACTGTACGAGCATAATTGCTTTGAGTGGGATTTTTACCACGTCAAATTATGCGTCACATATGTATATACATTGGGTAGGGTCGATTTGTATGGACGAATCTTAACCAATATCGCGCCATTGATTTTTCAATAGGATTTGGGCTCAAGAAAAAAAGTTCCACTACGTATATCCAAAAAATAATATTCGAGCCTGCGAAATATCATTTTTTTGACTTTTTTTGACTTTTATTTTTAAGGTTCTTTTGATCTACTAAAAAAATTTTATATGTATTTTTTCAAAAAACTGTTATCGACAACGTTTTTAGCGGACATTTTTGGGGCGGACAGTGTATACATGAAAATTTTACATTCAAATGAAAATTTTTTGAGTAGGTAATGAAAAAAGCCTTAAAAATTAAAGTGCAAAAAAAGTAAAAAAAAAAAAAATGAAATTTCGCAGGCTCGAAAATTATTTTTTGGGTATGCGTAGTGGAACTTTTTTTCTTCACCCAAATCCTATCGAAAAATCGATGGCGCGATATCGGTTAATAAATCAACCCAGTCTAAATATACATGTTGAATTAGATCGAATGGTGAAAACACCAACCAGTATCTATTTAACTTCGGAAGTACATTTATAGGTATATACGAATGTATGTTTGTATGTATTTTCATTTCATATTAGCTTAATATACATACATATGTTAAGAAATGTTTAAAGACCGACAATTGTTTAATATGTAATATGGAATTTAATTTAATAAAATAATTTAGAGAAGTACAATACAAAGTTTAATTATTTTAATATATCAAAATTAAGTACGTTCGTCGTGATGGCCGTTCATCTACCAACTGCCTAGCTGCTCTTCGTCTCACATCTTCGCTGTCGTCTTGACTTCGCTCTCTCTCATCTCTTTATTCTCCAGGCTTGCCATCTGACTTTGACAGCTCGGCCTTTCCTGATCGATCGTATCTCCGGACGATTCTTCGCTGTCGTACCCATCGATATTATTGCAATTGTTGTGGTGATCGGATTTTTCAATCTCCAAGTCGTCGTCTACTAAACTTTGAGTACACCATGGTTTCATGTTTTCATTTGTGAATACGCCTATATAGGGTTTTCGTCGAGTTAAATTATCTGGGAGATCTTCTACTACGTAGCGGTTGTTAGGTAAAACTTTGGTTACCAAATACGGTCCTTTGTACGACGGATCAAGCTTGTGCGAGGTACCAGTGGTGTGAGGTACATAGTTAACCATGATCAAATCTCCTTCGTTGTATGGTTTTGGCGTTTTATGGTTCGCATCAAACCGTTGCTTCCATTTGGCCCTTTCAGAATTAATTCGTTCAGCCACTGATTCCATTCGGAAGTCGTCGTGGCGACTAGTATCATCACGTTCATCTTGCACGGCCTGAATCAATCGATTTGTGGTGACGTCACGAAGTTTATATGTAAAAATGAGGCTATTTGGACTCTGCTTGGTCGTTGCATTACTTTGAGAGTTGATGCACCACTGAAGTTGTGGCAGTGCTTCGTCCCAATCCTTGTCGGATTTAGTGCTGCATTTAAGCGATGCCAAAATAGTTTTATTAACACGCTCTGCCTGACCGTTGGCACGAGGTGTGCGTACTGCTACTTTTGTATGACGGATGTCGTATCGTTCGATAAAGTTTTGAAACTCTTTGGAAGTAAATGCCGTTCCTCTGTCCGAAACAATTTGCCTGGGACATCCGTAAACCGTCATAAAATCACGTAATGTCTTTAATACTGGAGTTGTTTTCGTATTCCGTAATGGTCGTATAACTACATATTTCGTGAAAGAACAAACAATTACAAGAATGTACAAATTACCGTGTTTACTGCGTACGAATGGTCCTAAATGATCTATATGTACGCAACGGAATGGTATTGGGACAACATCGCTAATATGTAGCTGGGCTTCTTTTTTACCCCCTGTGACTTTATTGATACAACATTCTGGACATGATGCTATGTAAGATTTCACATATTGACGCATACGAGCAAACCAAAAGTCTTTGGATAACCGTTCACAAGTCTTTTCCAACCCGAAGTGACCTGCTTCGTCATGGCACGCTCTTGTTATTCGCCATTTCACGCCCTTCGGAACTACCAGTAGTTTATTTCCATTGACTTTACGATATAGACGTTGACCTTGTAGTACGTAGTCATCCTTCAATTGACGTGCGTTAAATGTTTCCTTACCGTTAAGAACATCGACGATCTCTTTTAGGGTTTCATCCTGTCTCTGCATTGCCGACACCCAATCGTTGTCGATATTGACCAATTGGTATACTGATTCCGCTATCGTTATTGGTTTCGTTGGTGGAAGAGTTGGACTTCGGCTTAAGCCGTCAGCCAGTGTATTCTTTGCACCTGCCCGATGGATACATTGAAAATCAAACTCCTGTAGTTTGAGCCACCATCTAGCCACTCTGGGTAACAATGGGGTAGTTGCTTTTGTCACGGCTATAGCATTACAGTCCGTGATTACGTTAAATTTCTGTCCAATTAAATACATTCTGTATCGTTGCAAAGTTTCAACTATTGCCAGAACCTCTAGCTCATGGCTGGCATAGTTTCGTTCAGCTTCGTTACATTGTCTACTAAAATAAAATACAGGTTTCCATTCAGTGCCGTTGTCATTTTGTAGTAATACTCCGGATAGTCCTATGGAACTCGCATCCGTATGCACCTCATGTGGCTTAGTTGCATCGTATATTGTTAGTACAGGTTTCGTGATTATCATCGTTTTTAGTTTTTCAAAAGCGTCGTTTTGTTCCTGATTCCAAACAAACTCTGCATTCTTTTTAAGCAACATCGTTAATGGACGAGCCAATATACAATAATTTTTAACAAATTTTCTGAAATAACCTGTCACTCCTAAAAACTGTCGCACCTCTTTGGTTGAAGATGGTTTTGAATATTCTTCGATGACCTTTGTCTTATTTTCGCCGGGGCGTATTCCCTCACTGTTGATATCGTGACCAAGAAACTGAACCTGTTTGGCCATAAACCTACACTTAGATGGTCTAAGCGTGAGACCTGCTACTTCGATAGCTTCCAAAAACTCTTTAAGTACCGTGACACCTTCGTCGACTGTCTTCGTGGCTATAATGACCTCATCAACATAGCTTACCACCTGTTCACGATGCTTAAGTGACTTGATTAAGTTTACAACTATTTCCTGAAAAACCATCGGCGCGTTGACTAAACCAAAAGGCATAACGTTATGCTCAAACAAACCCTCGTGAGTTAAAAATGCTGTATACTTTTTTGATTCTTCGTTCATCGGTACCTGGTAATAACCGGACGTCATGTCTAATGTCGTATAATATTTATTACCCGAAAGACGTGAAAGTTGTTCCTCCACTATTGGCATTACGTAGTTTTTCCTTACCGTAACTTCATTAAGTGCACGATAGTCGATACACATTCGATTTTCGCCATTGGATTTTTTTACTAGAAGTACTGAAGCTGCATGTGGTGAACTACTTGGACGTATAATATCGTTGTCCAACAGCTCTGACAAAATTCTCGATAGCTCTGGGCGTTGTGAAAAAGGAACTTGATATCGTTTACCAAGTATAGGACCTGATTTAGTTACCTCTATCGTCATTTGTGCGTTTTTGCATCTACCAATGCGGCTTATATCTTCCGCAAAACAATTTTGCTTAGCAATTAAAAGATTACGTACCTTGTTTTTCTCTTCTTCAGATAAGTCGCTGAATATATTAAAACTATTTGACTTAGCTTCGTCTAGATGTAATACATCTCTGTCTATAACCATGTTATACCCATTATTTTGTAAGACATCCCGACCCAATAAAATTTCGTAGGGCAGCAGTCTATCCGCGACAACATAAAGAGTTATTTCTTGTTGAACGTCATTAATATTTGCGACGACGTTGACTTGCTTTGTCACTTGCACCTTGGACCCGCCGAATCCCGTAAAGCATCTGTTAGCCTCCAGTATCTCCATACCATCTGTAGCTGATTCGCGTATCAAGGAACAAACGCTTCCGGTGTCAATAAATGCTTCGAACTGTTTTCCATTTAACTCAACCGATTTCATGGCCGGAGGAGCTTCGTTGCTTTCATTGTGGTTACCAATCTTTGTGACTGTTGGTTTCTTGTTGCAGTTCTTAGCTTCGTGCCCTATTTTCGTACATACAGTACAACGTATCTTTCGTTGAGGTTGTGGACACTTGATTGCGATATGACCGTTCTCATTACAATTGAAGCACATTATTTGCGTTGGCTTCGAATTAGATTTCGTTTCTGACTTCAATGCTTGCTGCGTTGGAACTGTGGATGTTGTTGAAATACTACTTGTCATCGTTAAGTTCTTGAGTGCAAGTAATAATTGACTACATGTACCAAAGCTCATTGCTGCTAGTGCTTTTGTTAATGCACCGTCGTTGAGACCACTAATTATATGTGTATTGATGGAAACATCATCCACCAAACCCTGTCTACCTATAGTTAGCATAGAATAATAATATTCTACATAGTCTTCACCATTTTTCCGCTTGCGTCTCATAAGCATTTTATGTGCCTCAGCTGCATTGTGTGTTGAAGGAAAATCGATTTTAAATGCGTTCACGAATTGCGACCATGACTGAAAAACAGGTTGTGCATCCAGCCAACGTTTGGCCATACCCTTCATTTTGTGCTGAACTGCAATCAACACCATTTCTTCTTTCCAACCGTGGCATTTTTGCAACTGCTCAATTCGAATTAAAAACTGCGTTGGTGATGCTGACGTTTTGAGTGGGTCGAATTCGGGCATCACCCCGATCATATCTTGAATAGTTACTCTTGGATACGATACTCTACGTAAATCATCAGCCGACGCCCAAACTGGTTCATTTACAACTGACTCAGCATCGTCGTTATCGTTAAATACTGGTTCAGGTGCGCTGTTGTTTGGTACCTGTGGTGGATTTAAATTGAATGTCCCAAGTGCTGACGTTAACCCCGCCATTGCTTCCCTCAAGCTGTTGAGTTGTGTTCTTAAATCATTTGTTGACTCGACACTCTCGTCTTCAAGTTCTGCCGGATCTATTTCATCCACGCCTAAAATTTCTTGAAGCTTCGATACTTTGGCTGCCTTAATACCAGTCGTTGGCAAACCATTGGCCCGCAGCAGTGTATTCAACTGAATTACCCTTAGCGTATTCAGTTTGATCATTGTGCATGTAAAACAAAATATTTTATTACTAGAAAATACAATTCGTTTATATTTTATTTCACCCTCCTTGTAAATTTTAGCATTTGCCGTTCGCTAAAATTACACTACCCGTTCTTATTTCCCTTCCGCTGTATTTTACTTTGATTTTTCGTCGTTGTATATTCCTATTCGTATTAATTTGCTTTGCTACAAATTATGTTACCGATTTTCAATGCTGTATACACACTAATACCTATGGCTGTGTGTGTTTCGCTCTTCAAATGGGTACGTTGGTTCTTTTCAGCAGTGACGATGAGTTGAAGTCGATTCGCTTCGTAGCTGCGCAGTCGAAAATGTATGCGCAGTGAAGTTAGCGCCTCTGTTCGTTTGCGACGTCAACTGCTCTGTCGTTTATCTGCTGATCGTTGTTTGTGAACTTAAGCGTAAAAGTTCTACAAAATTTAACGTTTTCCGTATTTGCAATTCGTTGCAAAATTCGCGTATTAAATAATTTTCGTTATACAACGTTGACGATACGTTGTTGCGTTTTATTGCAGTACTAATACCTGACTGCGTCGTTGAGACTTCTCTGTCCAAAAGCTGCTGCCGTTTAGCAACCACTTGCAATTTGCGCTGCTTTTCACGTTGAAAGTTCTCGAAGAATTTTTTTTTTTGTACGTATGTATATTTGTACAACGTTTCGTTTTGTTGTAGGCGTTTGGATATACAATCCCGCTGTCTGAGTTGTTAAGAAATGTTTAAAGACCGACAATTGTTTAATATGTAATATGGAATTTAATTTAATAAAATAATTTAGAGAAGTACAATACAAAGTTTAATTATTTTAATATATCAAAATTAAGTACGTTCGTCGTGATGGCCGTTCATCTACCAACTGCCTAGCTGCTCTTCGTCTCACATCTTCGCTGTCGTCGTGACTTCGCTCTCTCTCATCTCTTTATTCTCCAGGCTTGCCATCTGACTTTGACACATATTTATGCGCGTTATGCCTAGTTTTTCAGTGAGAGTTTAAACTCTAGGTAAAGTTGACCATATCGATATATAAAATTTTTGCTGCTCATCTCAGTTTAAGCGGCTGAAGTAGCAGGGTTAAAGTCTAGTCAACTTTAATTGGAGTTTAAATTCGCCTGAAAGACGCGGCCTTAATGTAGTTAATGGTTAAAAATGCATACATCTTGAGAAAAATACCCTTTAGGAAAAAAATTTTAAACGTTTCGTAGAAATTCTTTAACAAAAAATATGTTTTTTGATATGTTTGTATGTACGTATGTATGTACGTGTTACTTAATATTTGGTTGTTAATAGATTTAATATATCTTTATATATAAAGATGGACCTACATATGTTGTATGGAGTTTATGGACTCCAAAACAGCAACAAAAAGAGTGCCCCTGTGAAGTTTTTATCCAGATAGTGGACCAGGAACTGGTCTATTCGAACAAATTCTATTCATGTTTCCATTTGCTTGAAATTTGGTATATAGGTTTCCCTTTTTAACACGCTCATATTATATTCACCTGTATGTATGCTTGGTTGTAACTCTCTAGGCTAGGCGCGCAGAGGAAATTATTAAAGACTCGCGACAGTGTTTAAATAACTCGCTACAAAACGAGTTATGCTACAGTGCTATCAACATCAAATATCTTAGTCAATTGTAGATACGAAAAATGCATCATATTTGCGTGTTTTTAGTTTTTTTTTTAAACAATATTTATTATTATCATAAGCCACTGATCGCTGAGGTTTCGATTCAGTCATTACCGGAAGATGCTTAAAATAATAACATTCGATTGATATGCGAATTTATGTTGCACTCAATATAAGAAAACAAATGTCTGTATATTTAATTTTTCAAATTTAAACTGAACTTTATCGATTTTGTTGACTATCTTTTTCCAGTCCTTTTATTTTTTATTGTAAGCTTTAGCACTCGCCATTTAACGGTCCTAGAGAGCTACTGAAAAAGTAATAGTTTTCCTTTAATGTCTGAACAATTTTAAGGAATATTGGTTTTTCTTGGAATAAAAAATTAGATCGGGCTCTTTTGAATCGTCTTTTTGGTTATTATCTTCCGAAACTTTTTACCTTTGAATAATTATGCCAATTTTCCAGTATTATATCGGAATAATTTCGGAATTGCTATTTCAGCATGATAGAGGAATTGTTAAGAAAATATTTAAGGGCAATTTTAGTAATAAGCAAGTTGTTTAATGAAATACCAACCAACTACCTGAAGAGAGAGCATTTGTTATTATCATTTTAACTTGTATGAACTTATATAACTGGTTAAAAAAAGTTCAAGTGACCGATCGCAGTAAGGCTAGAGTTCATCGTAATTCTAAAGATAATTTCACGCAGAGGCTTAATGGAATAATTAGTCAAGTTTTCTACATCAAAGCCCTAATTGAACTCAATTTTCAATGCAAAATACAAATTGCTACTTATCTCATTATTGCTTTATTGAATACCTAATCGAGTGAAAAATCCATTCGGTTTTGCTTGGTCCTTCGAATTTTTTTCTCTATGTAAAAAATGACAATCAAAAATAAATTTTTTCAATAATTTACGAAAAATAGAAAAACACGAAAATATTTCAAAATTAAATTTTCGCTGCATTTGCTGCAAAAGATAATATGGCTTTTTCGAAAAAAGCACATATTTGGTTAGGTGCAACATCTATGGCTGCTTTCCATTTTAACTATTTTTATGTAAAAACGAAATTCGAAACGGAATTCGAATTTCGATACTGATTTCAAACATTTTAAGCCTCATAACTTCATTTTTTGCATATAATGAATGCATTAAATATTAATGTAACAACAACGATTACAGCCAAATAAATCCAGTTAAAAGCCTGGTTCAATTTGTGAGCCAGATAATATGTTAATTTATTGCCTTTAGTTTGCAGCGCCGCCTTTAATAAACCTGTTTTTTGCTAAAACAGATACGCTGCTTGGACTGCGAGGACATCTGCTACCACAACTCATGTGTACAATAAAATAAATAAATAATTAAAAAAATGTTCGTAAGTTAAACGGTTTTATTGAAAAGAATACTTACATGAAGTAATAATAATACTAATAGCTGGAAAATAATTAGGTAGGCCCTAGGTACTAGTCATCACACCCCTCATCAATCTAGGGCGTTCATCAGACAATTAAATAAAAGCGTTGGGGGTGTGAAATTTCTAAAAATGTGGGGAGTAGCATAACCTGATTAAGGTTCAGTTTGTCTTACTTATGACTATCAATAGAAATTTGACGCATCCAACGCTTAAATTTAATTGTCTGATCAACGCCCTAGATTGATGAGGAGTATGATGACTAGTACCTAGGGCCTACCTAATTATTTTCTAGCCTTTAGTATTATTATTACTTCATGTAAGTGTTGTTTTCAATAAAACCGTTTAACTAAAATTTTTTTAATTATTTTATTTTCAAGCTTTTAGTCTTTATTTAATGCCTATAATTTTACATTCCATTTAGTTCATTTATTGACTCATTATTGCAAGGACTTTTTCCTGACAATTTGTTAGAACCTAAGTCCTCAATACACAATCCTTTCAAAAATTTTACTCGACTCTGCGACACGTATGCTTGTCCGTTCTCAAACTCCAAAATATTTTGATGTCACACCGGACCGTATGTAATATTTGTTCCAAATATGAGCTAAATCGGACCACAAATACGGGTTTTATGAATATATCGATCCATGCGCCACCTATCGGAGTTTTTTTCTTATTATTGCATTGTCATCGGGTTGTGAACTATATTCCAAGTTTAATGCTTGCAGCTTATCGGGAAGTTACATAAATTTCAATTACAAAGTTCGTGCCGCCCAACCAGCCTGTCAAGTCAACCTTAATAAAACCGTTTAAAAATATCACGACCTCTGCTTCTCAATCAAATACTGTTGCGTGGTCTGCCTGTCAAAACTCATGTGAGACGGTCACATAATGACTACATAATATCCCGAATCCATCTCGAAAATATCCCATAAAAGTCACTTGCCATTAATTTCGTGTGTTCTGAGCGCAACTTGTTATAGAAGTCGATAAATTGTTTTTCTTTAAGAAGTGTGAAAAAAAGCTTCGACCAAAAGTTATCTCCAAATGATAAGGAAAAAGTTTAAAGTCTTTAAATTAAGCCGAAGTGGTCTTGAAATCTTTCCGAGAATATTCTTGAAATGATTATGCTATTATCCTGAAACCTTTCTAATTTTCCAATTTTTTTTATCTCAACAAAAATTCAGATTGGCCTTGGTTAAATAGTCTAAAAATTATAAGGATTTAAAAATAGGCCAATCTTTTTTTCTTATTCGTTCAGAAGATTTTATTGTTAAATTAAGGGTGCTACTGTTAAATTAGGGGTAGTAGTCATCACACTCCTGATCAATCTAGGGCATTGATCATACAATTAAATAAAAGCGTTGGACGCGTAAAAATTTCTATTGATAGTAAAGTAAGACCAACTGAACCATAATCAGGATATGCTACGCCTCACATTTTTAGAATTTTTTTATTTAATTGTATGATCAACGCCCTAGATTGATGAGGAGTATGATGACTAGTACCTGGGAACTACCTAATTATTTTCCAGCTTTTAGTATTATTATTACTTCATGTAAGTATTGTTTTCAGTAAAACCGTTTAATTAAAAATTTTTTTTTATTATTTTATTTTCAAGCTTTTAGTCTTTATTTAATTGCCTATTATTTTTCATTCTATTTAGTTCATTTAGTGACTCATTATTACAAGGACTCTTTCCTGACAATTTGTTACAATCTAAGTCCTCAATACATAACCCTTTCAAAGACTTTACTCGACTCAGCGCCACGTATGCTTGTCTCTCCTCGAACTCCAAAATATTTTGATGTCACTTCTACCGGACTGTATGTAATATTTGTTCCAAATATGAGCCAAATCGGGCTTCATAGGTCGCTTTCTATTCATGTATGTATTATGTGTTCCAAATATGAACCACATCGGACCACAAATACGATTTTTTTAATATTTCGATCCTTGCGCCACCTGGCGGCGTTTTTTGCATATGTTGCTTTCTATTCGTGTATGTATTATGTGTTCCAAATATGAGCTAAATCGGACCACAAATACGTTTATTTTGAATATATCGATCCTTGCGCCACCTAGCGATTTTTTTCATAGTTCGCCTCCTATTCATGTATGAGGGTACAAAAAGCGAGGAGGTTCTTAAGCACCCCAAAGTAAAGTAAATTTTTCCCACAATTTCATTGACGTGGTCCTCACATGACAGCCTAGAATTGATAACGAAACCCAGATTTCTCACTTTATCGACCACCTGAAGCTTTTAAGAACCAAAATAAAGGCGACGGATATCAGAAAGCTGGATCTTATCTTCTTCGCTTTCTCCGGCGACTTATTGTTGCTGTTAATATTTTTTCTTTTCTTCTCAACCCCCACTGCATTCTCTTAACTCCTCTCGCTATTCCCGCTCTCATTTCCTTGCCCTTAATATTTCAGTCCTTTGTTCTCCTGTCTCTAGGTCCTGCTATCATTCCATTTTCCTTCCCATTATCGCTATTCCTAGCCTAATCCATGTCCACCCCGTTCCCCTTTAACTTCTTTGTCTTTCCTTCACCTTTTCCGCCTGGTTTTTACACGAATTTCTGAAGATTAGCAACCAATGCCTTCAGCAGCAACTTCTTAATGGTCTAATCTTAGACTTTCATTACTGGACACTTACTTACTTACTTACTTAATTGGCGCTTAACGGTCTAAACTGTTATGGCCGTCCAACAAGGCGCGCCAGTCCCTCCTTCGCTTCGCCAACCGGCGCCAATTGGTCACACCAAGGGAGTTTAAATCGTTTTCCACCTGGTCCTTCCAACGGAGTGGGGCCGCCCTCTACCTCTGCTTCCATAGGCGGGTTCCGATAGAAATACTTTCTTGGCCGGAGCATCATCTTTCATTCGCATAACATGGCCTAGCCAGCGCAGCCGCTGCGTTTTAATTCGCTGCACTATGTTGATGTCTGCGTATAGCTCGTACAGCTCATCATTAAATCTTCTTCGGTACTCGCCATCGCCAACGCGTAGAGGTCCATAAATCTTTCGAAGAACTTTTCTCTCGAACACTCCCAAAGCCGCTTCATCTGCTGTTGTCATGGTCCATGCTTCTGCCCCATTACTGGACACAGAGAACTGTTATTTGCGAAAGCAAAAAAGGTCGCATCGATTTGTTTAATAAGTTTGATGCCGAAATGTGTGTGTGTTAGCCTAATACTACACTATGACAATATAACTCGGTTGTCATAGCGATCAACAAATAAGTTTTCTTAATATTGACATGGACTTTCATTTAAGATTTTCATTTGGATTTTGCATACAAAAGCGATACAGCAAGAAAAATCTCTGAAAAGTAATTCAATTTAAGCGAATATAAATATTAAAGAACGATATTATGTCCACCGAAGTGGCAGAAAAGAGGCCAACACGTAGAAAACAATCGCGCGTGGCTCAGCCAAAAGCTACCATACAAACCCCACCAGCAGTGGTGCCTGAACAAGAGGACTTAACTCTTGTAGAAGAAGATGGTTCAGATGTACAATTGTAATTCGCTCTATTATTCTTACGGCTGTTAGCTTAAAACTTCACCCTTTACAGATTGAGCGGAGCAGGAAATGTGAGCATTAAGAAATGGCGTGAACCTGATTCGGATGATGATGATAATCCTGAAGCAAAATATGATATTGCGGAAGCATGGCGTAGCCTTTTTCAATTGCAATCGTGTCATCAAATTATGCTTAAGTAAGTTTACATTTACATATACATGCCTGTATTAATCACATTTTGTTATTGTTTTTGTTGTAAAAGCGAAAAAGTGCAGAGCCGCTTACAACTTATGATTGGTTTGAATGTTACACAAGAATTCCCTTGGAAACAAATAAAATATAGAGATTTGTTGGACCAGTTGGATGAAATCGATGAAACTGGCTATTTAGGTCAAGCTTTACAAGAGTTCAATTTAGAAGATCATTTATTACTGGGTTATGCGCCAATACTAATTGAAAATCAAGATGATATACCTGAAGGTGATCCCTTTATTATATTTCTCAATCCTATTGATGCTAAAGCCGCGCTACAAATTATACGAAACATGGAGTTGTACGAACGTTGGCTCATAAACAGGCGTATAATAAAGAAACCACGTCGTTGGGTATCATTGGGTAGTGAGAATGAAGTTAACTTGACAATAGAGCAACATTATGCACCACCATTAGAGGTGGAGGTGCAAAGCGTATATCCATTGAAGATACCCGAGAAGAAGGAATTCTCTTTTCGTAAATCGTCCGATGTACGCGATGGTTATGTGGAACTTTTACCAAGCGAGCTGGTGAAATTCGAAAATATTATGCGTAGACGCGTTACCATCGGCATACAATCAGCGCCAACTTTGATTCATTTAGAACAACAGACGGATCCAACATTTCCAACAAATGCTTGGGCGCAATATCTGTACGAGATAGCTGATGGAGGTTTGTAGGTGTTTTAGTGTTAGACTTAACTCGAATACATGTATGAATTTTAAAATAATTTTTTATTAATTATTAAAAGAGGACTTAGATGAATCATCAGAAGATGAAGCAACACGCGGTTCTACCAGACCACGAAGTCCATCCTCAATGCAAAGCAAGATTACGAAACCACCACCGGAGGTATCCCCTAATATTCGTCTTTTATTGGATACTTTGGAGTTTAATCAAATTGATATGTACCGGTAAGATATTGAAGTATATGGGAAACATGAGTAGAATATTACTCTATGTCGGCTCTCACAAACACCTTTTCTCAGAATTGCCTTGAAGAAACCCCTTTCTCTCACTGTTTCAAAAACGCCCTGTCTCATAGTTATGCTGTGGTTATTTATTCGAACCAGTGCAATTTTTAATAAAGGTTTATGTTGTTTTAAATCTGTTAGCTTTTATAAGCAGTAATTTTTTAGGAAACTTTCACTTGTTTCCTCTTTTTTTGGAACGTGGTACTTTTTTCGAACCAGTAAATTTTGTGAAATTTGTGCATTGCTTATACCATACTTTTTTTAACTGCCATTTTTGGGAAACCGGTGAACTTTTTGGACTTTTCTATTTTTTTGTAACCGGTTACCATTTTGGAACAGGTGAAATTGTTGTAGCTGATTACTTTCAGAATCGCATTTCTCAATAGAGGCGCTTGCTTTTTTAGCACCGATTACTTTTTTGGAACCGCTGACCGTTTTGGAACAGGTGAAATTTTTGAAATAGGCGCATTTTTTAGAACACGTTGCTCTTTTGTAACTGCTCACCGTTTCGGAGTATGGAACTGGTTACTTTTTCGAAAGTTACTTTTCAGGCAGATTTTTTACTAGATCCGGTACCATTTTTTTGGCACCGGTAACCCTTTTGAACTGGCTACTGTGGAAAGTTACATTTCAGAGCCGGTTACTAAGAACCGTCATTTGTTTTGAACGGCTGATTTTTTGGAATTGATTTTATTTTACAGCCGGTTACTTATTTGGAACCGATCATCATTTTAGAAAAAGGTACGTTTTTGGAACCGGTTTCTTTTTTCGAACTGGTAGCTTTAGAAACTTACTTTTCAGAATCCAGCCCCAGTTCGAAAAATTTAACCTGGTCCAAAAATGTCACCTGAAAAACTTGTGTACACTTTAAAACTCACAGTTAGTGAATCCAGCCTCTGGTTACTTTAGAAAGTTTCATCGCAGAGTCTGTTACTTATTTGGAACCGGTCACCATTTCAAAACAGCTGACTTTGAAATCGGTTACTTTTTCGAACTGGTAACTTTGGAAAGTTACATTTCAGAGCCGGTTACTAAGAACCGGCATTTGTTTTGAACGGGTGATTTTTTGGAATCGATTACCATTCCGGAAAAGCTTACGTTTGGAAAAGTTTACTTTTTTTAGGATATTCGAAAGGTTTATTTTTTTGGCATAGGTCAGCTTTTTGAACTGGTATATTTTCATTTCACTTGTTGCTCATTTAGCATTTTATCATATCTAGTAATGTTATCTGCTTGTCTCTATTTTCGGCTTCCCTTACGAAAACAAATCCCTTAATCATAGACCGTTATTTCGTTAATATGAATGATGCTTTTATGAGCGTGTACAACTATATATCTATCCACCCACTTGTCCGCCTATCGGTATATCATCTTAATAACTCATTTTTTAACAATGCCGTCCTTCGCTGATCCATTGTCTGAAGGTCCTACATCTGCATGGTCTTTTCGATAGTCTACTATTTTTCATCTATCCACCCACTTGTCCACCCCATCTTTGCGTCAATCTAAAAGCATATATTTTAATAATAACGTCCCTAATTATATAGTCTTCTGCTTAAAAAAGAATGGTAATAAAAACATGATTTTTAAACGACGAGGTATAAAAACAAACCCAGTTTTGCGATGTTGTCTTAAAATTCTCAACTGGGAATATATATATTCTTTGTTCCTTATGCACTATCACTTTTTCAGCTATTTGCCTTTTCTTCTTTCAGAAATGACTACGCCTACATATGCAATAAGGCTATTGAACATTATAGCACGCCACATTTAGAAGAAACTTTATGCTTTGCTAATATCTCAAAGAGTTATGAACGTTACGTTTGTGGAATCGATTGGTACCCAGCATTATCTGGATTGATTGTAACCTCTTACACGTTTAGTACGGCAGCTACAATTGAAGGGGGTATATAAATATTCTCATTCTCTGCTTGTATTAAATTGTAATATTTAAATAACAGAATGATGCAGAGAGTAGCATAAACCCAATCAGAACAACAAAGTAGTTGAATTAGGGAAAGAAGTAAAAGCAAAATTAAATGGCACATGGTAAGAAAAGACTTTGAAAGAAAGGAAATCGGAAGGGTAAAAAAAAGTAAAAGTAAAAATAGGAAAAGAAAAAGTATAATAAAAAGAAAAATAAGATGAAGGATAGTGATACCGAGGATAAAGATGAGAACGGGGGGACGATGGCACTGAAAATAATTAAGGTAATGTCTGGTTTACTTCTGAGGTATAATGGAGTAATTTCGAGATTTTTCAGTATAATTTTTCAACTTTTCACGGGATACTTACAAGACTATCTCGTAATATTTTGGTCACATCGGTTCACTGGTTGAAATGTGGAATATTTTTGAAGATTGTTTTCGGGATCATTCTGAGACTATTTTTAGCTGTTACGCAATTATTCAGAACATGGGCCTTATTATGTAACTCCATTTGAAAAAAGTTTCATTCGGATTTGAAAAAGAAGGTTGTTGTTTGCTGCTTTGGAATTACATTTCCATTCAAATCGATTAACGTAATAAGGTTCCATTTTCGAAATCGTTCGAGGCCTGTTTCAGGATTAACCGTAGACCACACTCTCGACGTTCGAGGTATTGTTGGAACAACATCTGGATTATGTCATGGATTATTTTAGTACTATCTCCCCTTTCTTTTAACTGTTTCAGGACTATTTGTGAATAACTTGAGACTATTTAAAGAAGTTGTTTTAGGGATCATTTCGGAACATTTTAAGGTTAGGTTGAACTGGCCGGTCTATGAGGACCTCACATAGACTGATTGAGTCCGTAGTGTTGCCAGAAGATTTTTTAACGACCAAAATGAAGAACCCTATTAAAAACCAGGACTTATGTTATAAAATAACTCCGTCCTTTTGGCAAATAATAGAAGCTTTGTAGGATTTAAGCCACTTGCTTTGACAGTATTACTCCTAATAGCTGGAGTCTTAGCCGACCCGCACTTTCTACATCTGCTATAACTGACCAAGCTTAATTTATAGGCATGTGACGCCAGAAGGCAGTGTCCAGTCAGAATGCTCGTCATGACTCTAAAGTCCTCCCTTTTTAATGATAGAAGCAACTTTCTTAGTCTAAGGTTGTAGATCTACACATGATCTTCGACACTTTACAACCCCGTGCTTGAACCCACGCCTTTCCCGCTCGCCTTCTCTCAATCTCGCCCAATCTTACTCGGACGTCTACTTCAAGCGATGCGGAATAATCGCCGCTTGGCTGTCTATATAAAAGGTAACACGGTTGCAGTTTAAGTTATTCTCTTCCAGTGTTCCTACTGCTTTGGTTACGGCCAATATTTCCGCTTGGAAAACGCTACGGTAATCTGGTAGCTTGTAGGATCTGTTTATTTCCGGATCAGCACAGTATACCGCAGACTCTACTCCTTCCACTTTTTTCGAACCATCTGTGTACGCATGTATCACATCGTCCGCCATTTGAGCACCCTTCCGCCAACCATCCACCTCTATTGAAGCCTTCCTCGAAGCGCAGATAGGGAATCAGGTAGTCTGTTCGTCTTGTGATTGATGACACTATACTACTATGGCCTTATGGTCGGCGCTCAACCTGCCCGAGGCACCGAGCCTGTTTGTAGTTGTTAACGCTATGTTTTTTGCTACCAGGTATATAGGTGGAATGTGCAGAATGGCATACAGTGCAGCCGTCGGGGTTGTTTTAGGGCTCCCGTAATGCTAAGCGTTGGTAGTCTGCATACCCCCTCTAATTTTTTGAGGAACATAATAAAATTAGTTTCAAAAAAGACTAGAGTTTATTTTGGAGATTATTGTATTGATCAGTTCGTGACAGTTTTAGGATAAATGCCGGAACTATTTCGCAATAATCTTTTGATAATTTCACAACAGTCTCTGAAATATTTGCGGATTGTGTTTGAGAGTATATCGAAACCATTTCGAATTTGTATGTAAATTATTTTTCTCTCCTGGAAATAAATTGTTTTCAAATTGATATAAATGCTTTGATATAAGATTTTTTTGGAATATGTTCGGGATTGCTTTCGGAATAATTTCAAATTCATTTCAGCAGTATTTCAAGACTATTCGGATACTTCATCTTGGGATTGGTTTGGGAATGACTTCTGGTTTGCTTTCGGGATCATTTCGAGATCGAGATATTATAGAATAATTTCGAAACTCATTCACAAAAGCTTCAGGATAATTCAAGGGGTATTTCAGGAGTGTTTTGAACTGTTCCGGTATTTTGTTCGGATACTTAGAGAAATACTTATGGATTATTTTAAGGATTATTTTGGGACTAAGGTCGTACCATTCTTGGGCCCACCTCTTGACCATCTTATTATAATTTTGGAATGTTTAAAGATAGCATAGGAATTGGTTAAGGGATCATTTAGGTGCTTCGTCTACCATAACAGGACTATTCGGATTGTTTCAAGTTTTTTTTGGGATTATCATAGACATCTTGAAAGTTTTAGGATGTTTGCTAGAACTATTTCGGTCCTATCTCCGGACAATCTATGGAACATCTGGGATTGTTTGTATATTCTTATTCTACCCTAGAGTCAGTTTTTTTTTTCAATTGACGTAAATCCAGATTTATTTGATTGAGATACTAATATTTGCGGCCGCCGTAGTGTGGTGATAGCGTGCTTCGCACCCACACCGAGTGTCCTGGGTTCAACTCCAGGGCAAAGTTAGACCAAAAATTTAGGAACAAGTTTTTTCAATAAGCAAAATGTTTTTCTAATCGGCGTCACCCCTAGAAAGTAATTTGGCAAACACGCCGAGTGTATTTCTGCCACGAAGAGCTTCTCAGTGAAAATTCATTTGTCTTTCAGATGCCGTCCCGCCAATTGGTAGGGAAAATTAAAAAGAGCATTAAGCAAATTGAAAGACGAGCTCCGCCTAAACCCTTTCGGAGTTAAATCGCGTCAAGTATTTTTTTTTTTAAATTATATTTGGTTAATGAGCATATATGTATATGAATGGGGTTCCTATAAATTTTGGATTTATATAAACATTTTTTCTTAAACGAAAAAAGTTTTAATTAGAATAGAAAGAAAAAATTTCGACAACTGCCAAAGCTCGTTAAGGTAAGCTAAATCCAAATTATTAATTATACAGTTCCATTTTGGCTAAGAGCAACTACATTCTTCTACGAAGACTAAAAAAAAATTGCAAATTTCAGTATCCGAACGTGTCGACATGGTTCAGCGCGCTGTATTGCAACCCAATCCGATACTAATGTGGAGCTTTGCAGATAATTTGAATTATAAATTAGAATTCGAATCTCCCCAAGAAGTAACCGTGCTATCCTTCTGTCCTCACGATCCCAACCTTTTATTTGGTGGTGGCAGGAATGGCCAACTAATTGCATGGGATCTTCAAGGACGCGCCGAAAAATTTGACACAGAAGAAATTCTAACAGCAGCACAAACTAAATATCGTGTAATGATGGCCGATTTCCTCAGATGGACAATACTCATAAACGAAGATGCTGTTGTACCACCAGCTATGATTTCAGCTTTAGAGGTTTCACAAAAATCGGCTATTACAGGCATTTATTGGTTGGGAGAGCAGTTTTATGTGAATTCCTTTGGTAAAGCAATGACCGATCCAAATAAAGAAAATATACATAAATTTTTTCTAACTTGCTCTATCGATGGCACAATTGCATTTTGGAATTTGGACACAATAAATGATAAGAAACTGCAAGCTACAACTATTCGCCACGATCAACCAAAGGCTCTAACACAAAACGAATCGATTTATAAAAATAAAGTTTTAAAACCAATTTTCAGCCTTGTATTTAATGAGCCAATCACATCGCTATATTGCGATTCTTCGGTATTTATTTGTAAAGTTTTAGATAATCAGGCAAGACTGTCGAAAGGGAATAATTTTCCAACTGTACTTGAAGCGAAAAATCCCAAAACTATCAGACAATCAGCTATAATGTCAACATTTTATGGACGTATTGAACGTTTCAATTGGTCTGGTGCATATGCTGATATCGAGTGCAGTGAAAGTATTACGAAATCAATACCTTTTGCTCGTGTGCATGATGGACCAGTGGTTGCATTGAAAAAAAATCCATTTTATCCAGTTGTATTTGTTTCGATTGGTCGCACAATTTTTGCAGTATGGATGGAACATTTTAACTATACACCAATATTTTGGCGTAAACGTGCTACGGATTTGACGGCGGTTGCTTGGAGTAAGGCGAGACCTGGTGTTTTGTTTCTCACACGTATAGATGGAAATATGGAGGTGTGGGATATTTTATGTAAGTTTTATTCGGAAACAATGTCTATAAACAATTCGCTTAAGGTGTGAGTTTTAAGCTAAATTTCCGTCGCATTTTTTTTTTTTAATTCCAACGCCTGTTGTTTTTGTAGCTGCTAAATACACTTCCGAAGGTTTGAAGAGGTACTAGCTGACCTACAGTGCGAAGAATTTGTTTCGTCCCATGAAGGCCAGATATCACGTCATCCCTTAACAAAATATGATGGTGTGAGGTTACGTTGCCCGTTAGACGTTACACTGATTGGATAAAACAAGAGCATACATAACATAAAGAGCATATATAACAAGAGACGTCAGTTCGTATATTTGATATCAAACACTCGCTACAAGAGATTGGGGTTTCTGACAGTTGCCTCTCACTCTTCATTTTAATTTTCGCCGCACATGTCGAAACACCAGAGCAGTGTTGCCAGAACTTCTTTGCAGAAAAAACGCTATATGGACAAAAATTAAAGGCTAAAAGAAGCTAAATAAATTTTTTTAAAGCTAAGAATAAAAGCTAAAAGTTAAAGGCAACTTTTCAAGCATTTTACTCATTTTTTTTTCCATAAAAACCATACCAGCTCTGCAAAAAATGCGATTAGTCTAGGATGAAGCAGTCAAACTACCTAGCACATTTCTTTTGAATGTAGTGTACGAATGCAGTGAAAATATTTGTCGATTAGTGAAAGCAAAATAGTAAAGGAAACAGTTACTGAAAATGCAAAAATTCAAAATTTGCGTTTATTTTATACTGTTTCTCCTACATTTCTTTAAATAAAACCTACAATTGTGCATCGTTGCAAGCACACACATTTTCTCAGTTCAATGACGTAAAAATACATGGAAGAATAAACAGATGGAAAGTTATATGACAGTAGATGTCTCCGCTTATTAAAAGGGGTTTTTGGAACTCAACTCCGGATTTTGAGGGCGTATTTGAAAATTCAAGTATACAGAACTAGACCTAAAACTTGAGGTATATCTCGAAAATAATATATTTTCAATGTCATATAGTGTTAATAATTCAGTTAACATTGTAACGTCCGTTAATCTACGAGCTAATGACTAAAATCTATTTTTGTTAATCGATCGAAATATCTAACCACCAAAACAAGACATCACGTTCTGACAAGTCCGTTATTTTATTAACTATCACCAAAATATGTTTTTTGTAAAATCCGACATTACTCTTTTATGTGCCGGAATTGCTTTTGTTCTGCTACAATTAAATGATTGAATGATTTTTGAATCTGTACAGTAGTGAAAAGGAACAATTTAAGACGGGACTGTTTTCGGCTGTGCCGAAGACTTCATACCTTTCATGAATGGGGCTGAACATTAATCTCCAAATAATCGGATGTATAAGATAAGAAATATATAGTGAACAGATGTACATACCTAAACGATTTTTAAGATAAATATAAAACAAACAAGTAAGGACGGGACTCTCTTCGGCTGTGCCGAAGACTTCATACCTTTCATGAATGGGGCTGAACAGTAATCTCCAAATAATCGGTAAGATAGGAAATATATAGTGAACAGATGTACATACCTAAACGATTTTTAAGATAAATATAAAATAAAAAATCGGTGGGTACTTTGTGTGAGGATGCCAAGTTTTAGGTTTTTTGTGGTCTGCGTATAAAAACTATGACTACAAATCACGTATTTCAACAATATATGACGTAAACGTAACTATTTGATGAAATTTGAAGCTTCTAGCCTTAAAAAAGGGGCAAAAATGACAATTTATAAGGGGTATATAATATATATACCACCGACCTCTATGATTTTTTCAGACAACAATATATGCTATATAAGTAAGCATTTGGTGAAATTTGAAGCTTCTAGCAGTTAAAACGGGGCAGAAATCGCAAAAAAATATATATATATTCTATATATTTTTGTACTATATATACCATCATATATATATTATATATATCACCGATCTCTATGATTTTTTTACACAACAACATATACTATATACGTAAGAAATCGGTGAAATTTGAAGCTTATAGCTGTTAAAATGAGGTAGAAATTGCCAAAAGTTTCGTATCTGAACAATCGGTTGTATGATGATACCATATATAAAACCGATCTCTATGATTTTTCAGACAACAGTATATGCTATATACGTAAGCATTCGTTGAAAGTTGAAGCCTCTAGCTCTTAAAATTGGGCAGTAATTACGAAAAGATTCTTATCTGAACAATCGGTTGTGGGAGATATATATTATATATACGACCGATCTCATCAATTTTTTCAGACAGCAATATGTGCAATATGCGAAAGTATATGGTGAAGTTTGAAACTGCAATCTGTTAAATTGAGGAAGATATGACAAAAATCCTCTTTTTATGAAAAATCGGTTGTATGGAGGATATATGCTATAGCGGTCCGATCCGGCCGGTTCCGACAAATGTCTAATCGGGAACCCAAATACACCTGCTCACAAAATTTTATCAAGATATCTCAAAAATTGAGGGACTGGTTTGCATACAAACAGACATACGGACAGACGGACATGGCTAAATTAACTCAGCTCTCCATCCTGAATATTTCGGTATACTTAATGGTGGGTCTATCTATTTTCCTTTAAGGACTTACAATTTTGGGTTTCGTGCCGAAATTAATATACCATTTCATTTTCATGAAAGGTATAAAAAATATCAAAATCGTCGCTACTTGCTTAAAAAGCACCAAAATTGACAAAAAGTTACCAGCGCACAAAACAGAGTCCGAAGTGGCAACCGTGCTTTTCGCTGTGTTTTTGCGAACAGCCATAAAAAGAAATGTCAGTGACCCCAATCTAAATCAGCGAGTAGTTTGGGTTCGAAGCAAACATGTTAAGTGATGTCTTTTGTTGATTTCTCCTCTTTTGTATACTGTCACCATTTGATCGTCTAATATTAGCCGTGTTCTTTTTTACACGCGTATACGTTTCGTTTGCGTGTGCAAAAAAAAAACGCGTATCCTCGCCTAGATAATGCTTAGGAGACCCATCTAGCGGCAGTGGTTAAACAACTAGCTACAGCACAGGGTGTACCGAAAAGCGGAGACACAATCCTTTGTTGTATTTCTGTGTATAACATATACATAGCTGAATCAGTTGTGATAAATAGTGGACGCGCATAGAATACATAGAATTAGTGCCGAGGGTGAAACATAGACACATATTTCAGTTACATCTGAGTATAATGCGTATTGAAATTTAATAGTACTAATTTTATGCGTAGCAATTTCAGAGGTGTATTTAAAGTTTGTCGCTTAGCAGTCCATATAAAGTTTAAGCGTAAACGTATATACATAGATGTGAAAAAAACAGAGCTATTGTATAATTAGATAACATAGTATAATGATGTGAAGTCATAATGCACTTACCTTGTAATGACTATGTCAAATCTAGTGCTTTCTTTGGGTCCTGGGTGCTAGTTTTATGTCAAGTTATATTGCACATAAATTGTGTTGACTTAGTCCAATGTTGTCTTATGTTACTGTGGTATTATGTACTCTGGATCGTGTGTAGATGATGTGAAGTTCCTCGAAAATAACGCACATTGTATTTGTGCATTAATGAACAGAGTGAGACTATATTAAATGGCAAATGCATTTGATCCAAGAATAATTAAAAGTTAATAGCAATGATCTGGTGAAGATGTGATATTTTACGATTGACATTTATTTGGTATTTGCATTAGTTTTAATTTAAAACAAAACTAAGTTATCAAATAACATGTGTTTTAAAAGATCAAATGAATGTGTGACATCACTGATAATGTATGATTCGCCAACAAGTGTTGTGAGGTCATATAGAAATATTGCAATTTTGTTTGTGGTAACTCCATAAAGCAAACATTGTGCAAAAAACAACAACTAAAATTTCTTGATCACATCCGCCAATTACATATCGCTTGCGTGATCCTTTATTATTTCAATTAATTATTTAATGATTTTTTTCAGCACGTGATGACGATGCCTGCTACAATAATATAATAGGTGGTGGTATTATATCGGCTGTATCTGAGCATCGACTGGCAGAGCCCGTAAAATTGCTGGGTATTGGTGATTATAATAGCAGTTTTCGCATGATGAAGTTGCCAAAAAGTTTTTATACTCCTGAACCCGGAGAGCTAGAGGTGGGTAGTTGGAAGCTTAACTTCTAGAGTATGTCGTGCTTTAGCGTTTAATGAAAAGTGGAATAAAAAATTGAGGATGGAAGGTGTAGACTGAGATTATCAGGCTTGTTCTGAATTCCGACTCGTTTTGGAAAGTAAAACGAGGCTGATTCCGAGTCGACTCCTTTTTGGTATTCTCAATTCCGATTGAAACAAATCGATTCGAAGTCGATTTCGAATCGTTTTCATTTCGAGTCGATAATCAAGCGAAACAGCTGCTTTTATTTATTTTGGGTTTAATTAAATTAAAATTGTGAAAAAATTTTGAACAAAATGCCAGCACCAATGGTTTTCGGAAATGCAGAGGCAAGAAGACGTGCAATTGTGCATAAAAATCGTAAAAATCTATCGATCAAAATTGAGAACACGTCGGTTTCATTTCGACCAGAATCGCTTTGTTTAGCTTGAAAAATTTTTGATAGGAATTTTCAAATTAAGATTTGTTATACTAAATGAACAAATAGTCCAGCAAAAAGTTGTTATATATTTTCCAAATAAAATGAATAATTTAATAAAACTTATTTGTGGGAACAATAATGTAATTATCTATGCTTAATAGGCTAATTACTTTCGATTCCGACTGCTCAGAGGCAAAACTTTTCAAATCGACCAAGTCTGGTCGGAATCGATATTCAGAACACCAATCCATTTCGATTCCGAATAAATTGGTCGGAATCGAAATCCAGAACAGGCCCGAATACTTTTCAAAACCGATAATTTTTGGTCGGAATCGAAATTGAGAACACCAATCCATTTCGATTCCGAAAAAATTGATCGGAATCGGAATTCAGAACAGGCCTGTATAACTCTTTCTTGAACTTTTTGAACTCAATGTAGTTGGACATAAAGATGAGTTAACAAGTGAACATAAATCAAATCAGAAAACCAAATTCGATTAAATAGACGAGCTGGGAAATTGAAAATAGTTAGGGCAAGTGGAAGCAAAAGGAAAAATAAAAGAAAGTGGACGAGGTGAATAAGACGGATAAGACTATGAAGATGAAAGTTAGAAGGATTGTTATGTTGACGATTTATGAGGACGATGTGATGATAATCAAGACGAAGGTGGTGATAATGACAAAGGGGGGACGAATACAATAGGAGAGAATAAAGACAGACACGTTCTAAAGTAGGGCCACGACAATCACTGTTAAGCCTTACGGATATGATTAAGATTACGGATATGATGACGTTGCAGTGAGAAATAATTGTTAGGTTTAATAACTTTCAGAATTTATCTTACGGTTCTGGCTACGCTGACTTTTGCATTTAACTTCACGGTTTCATCAACAGTAGCCGTTTTGTTTGTTTGAAGTTACGTATTTAGTAGAGGCCATGATTATGGCATAAGCTACGGATATTGTAATGGTTTTGTTTACATAATTACTTAGTAAAGCTCATGGGCACAGTAAAAGTTATAGTTAGGGTTACTATTACGGTTACAGAAATTGTTATGGTAACGCGTATTATAACATTCCAGTTACGTTCTTGTGACTGGTTATAACTATGGTAAAGGTTAAAGTTGCTTTTAAAGTTAAGGTAGCGGCTACGGTTACCGTTTAGGTTTTAATTATGGGTTTATTTATTATAAAAGCTTTAATGATTTTGTTTATAGTTGTAGTTACTATTGCGGGTACGGGCAATGTTGCAATTACTGTTAGGGCTACTGTTGAATTTACAGTTATGATTACAACAATGGTAACGATTACAGTTGAAATTAGAGTTTCAGTTACAGTTACAGTTCTGGTGACAGTTACAGTCATAGTTAACGTAACAGTTACCGTTACAGTTACAGTCACAATAACAGTTATAGTTACAGTTTTATATTACGGTTATGAGAACGGTTACTTTTACATCTATTTCCACATTTTCGATTTGCGAGTATTTCGCCGCCGCGTTATTCAACTTATAAAAATTATGTTTTACTCATGTTTAGAGAGTCAAAGAGTACTTCAGAAAAGAAGAGAATCGCAAAAAATCAATCCAAATATGGGAACATCAGTATTATGAAAATAATCGTGATATAATTGAAGCAAAGCGTCATGCGGAAATCGATGCTAGAAAAGAGTTGGAACGCCTTGAAAAGGAACACGCATTGAGCGCAACACGTAAAGCTACCAAAGAAGATGATAAAAGGTATCAACAAACATCTACCACGCAAAACTTATTTAAATCTAATTTGCATTTACCTATTTCATCTACTCAAGGGATGAGTTCAGAAATCTATCTTACACTGAACGCATGAAACGTAAATGGGACGAACTAAACTTAAATCGTTTACTTTCAATATTAATGTCACGCAAACGTGTGGACGAGGAAAAATTGGAACGCGATACCAGACTTGAGAAAAAGCATTTAGCTTACGAGGCGGCAAAGAAACAATCACTGATACGCATGCAACAGCGTATCGGTGAAGAGGTAGCAGCTGTACGCTCAAGAATCTTACCACATGAGAAAGTCGACTTGCAACGTGTCGATATGATACTCTCATCCGTATGTGATCTCATGCAAACAGTTGACAATTATAAGCAAACTGAAATAGAAGCAAATGAAATTGTGAATAATTTTGATACATTTGATAATTTGAACTATATCGAATTTCTATATCGCGGCGATCATCGTCGACGTTTATTAAATAAATCGATGGGTGGCAATACGGAGCGGCTTTATTGGTATGAATGCATACAAGATGAAGATTTGATGGATGAATGCAATTGGAGTTATGATGGGTTTTTCGGACCACAAACTTCTCAACATGTAACTAATTTGAGTGAAAATTTGACAATTGATGAGTCCGTCATTGATTCCGATGCGAAATCAATGTAACTACATGTTTAAAATATTTGCAATAAATACTAATATCAAAGAATGCACTTTGCTTCTCCGTTGATTGATCTGGAAAGTTTGGTTAAACAGAATAACGTTTGAGAGAGGCACACAGGTTGTTGTGAAGTTGTGGTTTTGAACAAAAAATAAAGCCGACATGAATGTTCACATTGGAACATAAAACAATGATAGGTTTTGAGACAAGAATATATAAAAAAAGAGTTTTCGTGTTATAAAAAAATTTGTCCTCTTGGCAAGTACGACAAGATTTCTAGGACCTATGTCACTTGCTGCTTCTTGATCTGACAGCTGTTTCACTCCTAAGAGGTGGAATATTAGCCTGGCAACCAGCACAAAATATCTCTTGCTTAGAGTAGGTAAATAATTGTATGTGCTTAGAGTTTTAATATTTAAGTGTGTTTTTCTTATTTCCCTCTTGCTTTTTGTTTGTTGTTTTACACAATTTCACATTTCTGTCTCTGAGCTGTGTTTTTTTTTTCATTTTCCGAATGGCTGCCTTTTATCGCTTCCTTTTACTTCTGTACTTACCTTTTCTTGGAACTTGTTCCATTCTAAATAAATACAATAAAAATCTCACGTCAATGAATTGTTTTGAAATTAGCAATATATTACAGAATACCCACTCAGGATATAGGTGATAAATTTTCAATTTCCCTACAAATCAATGCAATTTATTACTCTGTATTATATTGTATGAATTGAACAAAAGGAATAATCATAATAATAACTTTGAATCAAAAGTTTTAATGATCAAAAACTGAATATAGCTTTTAATCATATTTTGGAATAATATTTCAATCAAATATGTTTACTTTAGGTTATATGGGAACATAATTTTTCATTCAGCTTTCTGAACTTTTCTGACTAACTTCGTATACTTGGTAAAATTTTACTTTTCATTGAAAATCTTATTTTTTTCATATACACACATTTTTGCAATCATGACGTTGAGAAAAAATATATAGGAATTTTATTATTTATGCAAAAGATATTCTTCAAGACAAGAAATAATGTAAATGCTGCTCGTAACCGAATATGTCCCCAATTATTTCTCCACCTTCGGCTTCCCAGAAAATACATAATGGTTGGACACTACAAAGGTTGTGAACTACGTGAACCCCAGGTAAATGAAACTCTCTTGACATACCTGAACATGGCTTCAACATCCCGTACCATATCGTATTTTAGAATATTGACGATCATAACTGATACTGGATGTTGTAGTCCCAGGTGTATATCGGTCAAGTTTGTTTGCGAATTACCTTTGGTTCGAATAGCTCACTTCCGCATGCTTCCTTCCCCTGATGAAATATGATTATCATGCAGTATCTATTTTGTAAGAGATACGAAGCATAAATGCATGATAATCGTATTCGAAAATGAGTTAAAAATCTCCAACCAAAACAATTGAAATATGTCGACGAATTTGATCAGAAAATGACTGTGAAAAGCGAAAAGCAGTCAAATATTACTCTAAAACAATTAAAAATCATTTTTACAATGATATCAAATATGAATAAAAGCTGTTTCGAAATATGAATCATAAACAATTATTCAATAATAATCACATTTAGGCATATATGTAATACTCCTATATTGCTAATAGAAAATGCTCGCAATGTGTTTTGAATTCGAAATCAAAACAAGACAGCCTATAACATTTATGTGGTTTTAGCAGCATAAGTGTGACAAGAAAACATTTAAATTTAGGTTCATTCGATTATTGAAAACAAAAACAAAAACGTTTAAACAGATATATATCGGCACTCTCATGTTTGGGAATGTACAATATTGTAGCAATATAGGAGTATTACATATCGTTAGCTTAATGTGAAAATGTGATAAGTCAACTTTTACCAATTTTGCAGGAGACGAAAAAAAATTAATAACTTTTGAAATAACCTTATTTTTTCAAAACTGTGATTGAGGACACCTTAATTTCAATGCTTTTGAGTGTAGAAGCTTTGAAAAAGATAAACAAAAATCATGTATGCCAACCCAGTAGCTATTTTATGACTTAGCACACATTTTTTCTCCTGACATAGCAAGTTTTACTCAATATGTTTTCCCATCAGTCCTCACCTTTAATGATTGAAATAAAACACTAAAACTATTTATTTCACAAAAAATACTATTTATTTGTCAACTATTTCAAACGGTTCTGATCTGGACTCTTTTGCCGGATGGTGCACAGAAAATAATTTATTTTTAAGTTCAAACAAATGCTGTGCTGTGTGTGTCTTATTCCATAAAGACAACTGCCACATACTTTATCTACAAATTAAATGCTAAATCTCTTAATCGTTGTGAAAAGAGTAAAGACTTGGGTTTAATTTTTTACTCCAAATTCTCTTTTTCTAGTCACATTGACTTCATTGTTTCAAAATTTGTTGCAAAGGTTGGGTTCAGTAGACGTAACACCAGTGACTTTAAGGACCCTATGACGTTGGAGGCACTTTGTATATCCTCGGTCAGAAGTGGTCTTGAATATTGCTCAATAATATGGAATCATTTCTATGAATCTAACTCCTATAAAATTGAGAAAGTTCAACAAATTTTTACAAAAATTGCTTTACGTATGCTTCACTGGCCAGACGGCCTCCCATCATATACCAGCAGGCACAAATTGCTTGGCCTTCAGGCTTTGCTCGACAGAATAACTTTTGTCTCACTCGTGCTTGCCTATAATGTAATAAACGTTAGCACGAATTGCTCTGATTTATCTAATTGGTTCATTCCATATATTCCAATGCATGATCTTCGGCATAATAGATTATTTATCTAAATAACTAATAAAACGAATTATGCTATGAATGAACCTATAACTAGGACTATACATCTAGAAAATCGATTCAGTAGTGTTTTCAATTTTAATAACAGCTTATATAAGATTAAGCTTGAATTGTTTTCTATTTTTAACTAGTCAGTAACAAAGCATGTAGTTATCGAAATGTATGAATTGAAGTAGATTATGGTCAGCGCAAAGCATTTACCAACACCAAAGTTGTGTCTCAATTGGGTGAATCCAATTTCAAGATGTTATGTAGGCAACCCTCTCAAGGGGTTCCCAGCGCAATATATAGCTTCTTCAACCCAATTGCCAACCTCACCTACCCGTGGGGAATTCTGTTCCATTGGAAGCCGAGGCTCTGGCTCTGGGGAGGACGGGATGGCCTAGAAGGTTTAATGTGTCCGTTCCCGAGATGGTCGGACTAGTACCTAAATAGTGCTTTGTTATCGGAACGTACCGGATGTATATGCGACAAAGGACGATCAACATCGGCCCAAAGCCTTCGGGGAGTGTCTTTATCGTTAATACAACAAAGTGTGTACTTTTAGACTGAATGAATTAAATAAGTAAATAAAATGCGCGCACAAAGAAATGAATAGTAATTCAGATTGATATTATTGACTGGTTGACTTAGCACATTTACATTGCAAACAACACGTAAAAATGAAAAACTAAAATATTTCTTTCTTGTGATCGATTTATTTTGAATTCAGTTTTAAAACTGCATTAAAATACAATTTTTCAAAAAAAAGTGACTTAGCACATTTTCTCATTAAGCTAACGATATATGCAGTTAGGGTACATTTTTCTCCCGACAGGGTGCTTCAAAAAAATTCGTCAAAATCGAAAATTTTTAGAAAAATTCAAAAACAAAATCTTTTTAGTAAAAAATAAAAAAATAAAATGAGATTTGTCTTATAATGACGTATTTAAGCATTAAATAAGATAAACTAATGATTTTGATAAGATAGCGTGGCACTGCCCACTTATAATAAAAAGTTGTATCTAAGTAGTCACGTAATCAATAACTACCAAAATCGATAGACGTATTGTTTCTTTTAAATGGCAATACTCTTATAAAACTGAAATTTTGTTGGTGCCACAATAACAAGGTGCCTCAAAATTCATCGTAAAATTTTACATGTTTTTTTTTTTTTTAATTTACAAGCCAAATATGTATTTTATTAATAACTAAAAGTTATTGAAAGTGGTTCAATGAAATTTTATTTGAGCTAAAGATTTAACAGCCAACGAATTGTGGAAAAGGGGAGTGGCACTGCCCATTTATGCTAAAAAGTTTGATCTTAGTAACCGCTTTACCAATTTGTACCAAACTCGACAGACGTATTGATTTCTATAAAAATTTAATACTCGTTTGAAGGCGAAATGCCTAAGCTTTAAAATAAATTTGATAAACGTTAGAGAAATGCAATAACGAAAAGTATATATTTATAAATTACTAAATTAATTAATTCTTTTATTTGAAATAAAAAATTAACTTGTACATAGACATCTTATTTTTCAATAAAGTAACAAAATTGATTAGTAAATCTCTTTTTCATTGTTGTGATAAGTAGTAAGAAACTTATTTTATCTTAACATAGTCATCGTCACTGGAACATATTTCTGAGCTATACGCATCTGTAAGATCTTTTTGTGTTCTTACATACCTCATAGATGATATGACTGGATCAGAAGAGATAGCTAACATGTTGAAAAGGTCTTCGTTTTGTCTAACTCGTGATGCTTTGCAGGTGTTCATACATCTATATCTTTTGTAGTCCTTGTTCTTAGTTCTTAAGCTTCTTCAGACAATTTTCCTAATGGTAAGCACTGGTACTCTATCAAGTCTTTTCCATGTGCTAAAATTTTATGTACCGTTGATGTAAGTTTCTTCTCAGGATACTTTTGATGCAGCAACTCTGTAATTTTAGATGCATATTCTCCAAATTTGGGTCCATTAATTGGTTCATGGCAGTTTATAATATTTGAAATTACTCCCAATCTTTTCACAATATCTCTATCAACTCCTGTCATGCGAGCACTCACTTCATCGTTTTCAAAAAACCTTCTTGAGGAGTTACCATTATTTGTATTTCCGTATCCATACTTTGGACAGTCAACTCTAAGGCCAATCTCTTTATAGAATGCATCCTGAATTATTTTTTTTCCTGGTTTGTTTCACCTTAGCCATACATCTTATCCTAGCATGCAAAAAAGATATTCCATACTCATAATTTCGTTCGTCAGTTATTGAACCATCAAGATTTTCAAAGTCCTTTTGGCTCTTCTTACAAATTGGACATTTCATTGTAGATGTCGTATTTGTTATTAAGTTCAAAACTTTTCCATTGACCATTGTTAGAAGAAAATCATGCTTTATTGTAATGATATTCCCCTCTTCAATTTCAATTATTGTTGGTTCTAATTTGGCAATTTGATTTTTTATATCACTCACTGTAGCTTTTATGAGTTCCGAAGACTCCTTCTCGTATTTAAATAAAATGGGGCGACACAATATAGTTGATGACGGACGTGGATTTTTCCAATATTCTGAAGCTTCATCTTTTAGTCGTAATGGAAATATAGAAGCCATATTACTATCTGTAATTGTTTCATCGTCTACATTTATTTTTTGTTTATAAGCGCTTTGTCCTGATGATCCATCACAGCCCCACTTAGTTATCAATGCTAGCTCCTTTGGCAGTGATTTCAACTTTTCTTCAGTAAAACTTTGAAGAAGTCGTGTAGACGTATGATCCATTAGGTTTTGTAGCTCAATTTCAGCTGACACTTCGGTTATTTTGGGACTTAGAGGAACTGCTTCTTTCTTGGCTTGAGTAATTTTTTTGTATCCAGGTAAAATTTCGGCATTACTTGCAATAATGACTTACGCAATATAATATATTTTTTCTTCGTTAAACCGAGATCTATAAACAGCTCCAAAGCTTCTACGGGAGTGTGTTTCCTATGTAGCGGATTTGGTGGTGTGGGAATGCTGTTTTTGATCCTCATCAGTCGCGCTGGACTTGCTACCGCAACTGCTTCTGTTATATGAGACTTCACGTTTTCTTCGTCTTTTTTATATTTAATGGCCAGTGCTTCTGACAGATGAATCGTGGCCATAGCTTTTGTGGTATCAGACAGCTTCCTTCTCCTTGTGTAGGTACACTCTTCTATGGGTTTTGTTGGTCTAGGCGTTTCTTCGTCCAAAACAGTTTTGTCAGCTAGCCACTTTTCATGCTTACTTAGAAATTTTGAATTGTTACCATAGACGTCCTTCCATTTTCTATTTATCATAATGTATTGTAAACCAATTTTTTCTTCCAGGCCTTCCTTTTCTTTAATGCTTGCTTCACTCGCTAATTCACTCATAATAGCCTCAACGAAGTCCCGTCTTGACTTTGTAGATTTAAACACCGCAAATAGTTTCGAGTTTTCTAGATACATATTAGAATTGACTTCGAGTGTATCTGACTAAATATTAATCTGTTAACTATATTTAAAAATACTATTCACTTTATTTAAGTAAACAGGATACTTAGTTCCTTAATCTCCAAGAGACGAATGATAATGTTCCTTGTATGATGGATAGCTTTATATACCTACTCAAATTATTAAAATGAATTTCAGGTATACAATTCGTAACTAAAACAAGTAAGGAAGGTTAAGTTCGGGTGTAACCGAACATTACATACTCAGTTGAGAGCTATGGTGACAACATAAGGGAAAATAGCCATGTAGGAAAATGAATCGATGGAAACCCTGGAATGTGTTTGTATGACAAGTGTATCAAATGAAAGGCATTAAAGAGTATTTTATGAGGAAGTGGGCCATAGTTCTATAGGTGGATGCCATTTAGGGATATCGCCATAAAGGTGGACCAGGGGTGACCCTAGAATTTGTTTGTACAATATGGGTATCAAAAGAAAGGTGTTAATGAGTGTTTTAAAAGGGAGTGATCCTTAGTTCCATGGGTGGACGCCGTTTCGAGATATCGCCATAAAGGTGGACCAGGGGTGACCCTAGAATTTGTTTGTACAATATGGGTATCAAAAGAAAGGTGTTAATGAGTGTTTTAAAAGGGAGTAATCCTTAGTTCCATAGGTGGACACCGTTTCGAGATATCGCCATAAAGGTGGACCAGGGGTGACTCTAGAATATGTTTGTACGATATGGGTATCAAAATAAAGGTGTTAATGAGTATTTTAAAAGGGAGTAATCCTTAGTTCCATTGGTGGACGCCGTTTCGAGATATCTCCATAAAGGTGGACCAGGGGTGACACTAGAATTTGTTTGTACAATATGGGTATCAAAAGAAAGGTGTTAATGAGTGTTTTAAAAGGGAGTGATCCTTAGTTCCATAGGTGGACGCCAATTCGAGATATCTCCATAAAGGTGGACCAGGGGTGACCCTAGAATTTGTTTGTACAATATGGGTATCAAAAGAAAGGTGTTAATGAGTGTTTTAAAAGGGAGTGATCCCTAGTTCCATATGTGGACGCCGTTTCGAGATATCGCCGTAAAGGTGGACCAGGGGTGACCCTAGAATTTGTTTGTATGATATGGGTATCAAAAGAAAGGTGTTAATGAGTGGAGTAGGTGGACGCCGTTTCGAGATATCGCCATAAAGGTGGACCAGGGGTGACTCTAGGATATGTTTGCACGATATGGGTATCAAAATAAAGGTGTTAATGAGTATTTTAAAAGGGAGTAATCCTTAGTTCAATTGGTGGACGCCGTTTCGAGATATTTCCATAAAGGTGGACCAGGGGTGACACTAGAATTTGTTTGTACAATATGGGTATCAAAAGAAAGGTGTTAATGAGTATTTTAAAAGGGAGTGGGCCTTAGTTCTATAGGTGGACGCCGTTTCGAAATATCGCCATAAAGGTAGACCAGTGGTGACTCTAGAATGTTTTTGTACGATATGGGCATCAAATCAAAGGTGTTAATGAATATTTTAAAAGGGCGTGGGACTTAGTTCAATAGGTGGACGCCTTTTCGAGATATCGCCATAAGGGTGGACCAGGGGTGACTCTAGAATGTGTTCGTACGATATTGGTATCAAATTAAAGGTATTAATGAGAGTTTTAAGAGGGAGTGGTGGTAGTTGTATATGTGAAGGCGTTTTCCAGATTTCGACCAAAATGTGGACCAGGGTGACCCAGAACATCATCTGTTGGATACCGCTAATTTATTTATATATGTAATACCTGCCAAGATTTCAAGGGTTTTTTATTTCGCCCTGCAGAACTTTTTCATTTTCTTCTACTTAATATGGTAGGTGTCACAACCATTTTACAAAGTTTTTTCTAAAGTTATATTTCGCGTCATAAAACCAATCCAATTACCATGTTTCATCCCTTTTTTTGTATTTGATATAGAATTATGGCATTTTTTTCATTTTTCGTAATTTTCGATATCGAAAAAGTGGGCGTGGTCATAGTCGGATTTGTTTCATTTTTCATACCAAGATAAAGTGAGTTCAGATAAGTACGTGAACTAAGTTCAGTAAAGATATGTCGATTTTTGCTCAAGCTATCGTGTTAACGGCCATGCGGAAGGACAGACGGACGACTGTGTATAAAAACTGGGCATGGCTTCAACCGATTTCGCCCGTTTTCACAGAAAACAGTTAACGTCATAAAATCTATGCCCATACCAAATTTCAAAAGGATTGGTAAATTTTTGTTCGACTTATGGCATTAAAAGTATCCTAGACAAATTAAATGAAAAAGGGCGCCGCCACGCCCATTTTGAAATTTTCTTTTGTTTTTGTATTTTGTTGCACCATATCGTTACTGGAGTTGAATGTTGACATAATGTACTTATATACTGTAAAATAATAAATTTTTTGTAAATTTTTTTTTTTTTTAATTTAAAGTGGGCGTGGTCGTTCTCCGATTTTACTAATTTTTATTAAGCATACATATAGTAATAGGAGTAACGTTCCTGCTAAATTTCATCATGATATCTTCAACGACTGCCAAATTACAGCTTGCAAAATTTTAAATTACCTTCTTTTAAAAGTGGGCGGTGCCACGCCCATTGTAAAAAATTTTACTAATTTTCTATTCTGCGTCATAAGCTCAACTCACCTACCAAGTTTCATCGCTTAATGCGTATTTGGTAATGAATTATCGCACTTTTTCGATTTTTCGAAATTTTCGATATCGAAAAAGTGGGCGTGGTTATTGTCCGAAATCGATTATTTTAAATAGCGATCTGAGATGAGTGCTCAGGAACCTACATACCAAATTTAATCAGGATACCTCAAAATTTACTCAAGTTATCGTGTTAACCGACGGACGGACGGACGGATGGACATGGCTCAATCAAATTTTTTTTCGATTCTGATGATTTTGATATATGGAAGTCTATATCTATCTCGATTCCTTTATACCTGTACAACCAACCGTTATCCAATCAAACTTAATATACTCTGTGAGCTCTGCTCAACTAAGTATAAAAATGTATGTTGTTAACAAGTTCCAATAACAAAAACGACCTTACCGCCGTTTTGAATTATATATACCTGCTCAGGCTCGTATTTTTGCCCAAGGTTGTTTAACTTTATTTGATATAAAAAGTGAAGTTGCAGCTGGACGCAGGTAGACCTTATGAATTTAGGTAACTGAATATTTCACAAATAACTACTGTTAATTTGACGGAGCACATATTTTAACATTTTTTTTTCCATCAAAGTTTTAAAAAGGGCCTAAAAATAGGCATTTCGAAAAACAGGTATTCGCCAACTTTTAACAAAAAAAAAAAACAATTTTTTTTGTTTCAATCCTAAATTAAATTATCTTTAATTGCTATACAAGAACCATTTTAAATACAACGAAAAAGAAGATAAATTTCAAATTTTTCCCAATGTTGAAAATTGGTCAACTTTCAGCGGCTCTACCTGGTAAACTATAATTTTCTGTGAAAAAACAGTTGTATATTCTTGTATTCTCTATTAGAAACATGTATTAGATTTAGTGAACGCTTTCATGATTTTTTTGATTTTTGCCATGCTTTAACGGCAGAGGCGCCACTGTGCCACGATACATTAATTTTCCAATAGAAAATACTTTTAAATTTAAACGTTTTTATACTCAGTTGAGCAGAGCTCACAGAGTATATTAACTTTGATTGGATAACGGTTGGTTGTACAGGTATAAAGGAATCGAGATAGATATAGACTTCCATATATCAAAATCATCAGTACCGAAAAAAAATTTGATTGAGCCATGTCCGTCCGTCCGTTCGTCTGTCCGTCTGTCCGTTAACACGATAACTTGAGTAAATTTTGAGGAATCTTGATGAAATTTGGTATGTAGATTCCTGGGCACTCATCTCAGATCGCTATTTAAAATGAACGATATCGGACTATAACCACGCCCACTTTTTCGATATCGAAAATTTCGAAAAACCGAAAAAATGCGATAATTCATTGCCAAAGGCGGATAAAGCGATCAAACTTGGTAGATGGGTTGACGTTATGACGCAGAATTGAAAATTAGTAAGATTTTGGACAATGGGCGTGGCACCGCCCACTTTTACAAGAAGGTAATTTAAAAGTTTTGCAAGCTGTAATTTGGCAGTCGTTGAAGATATCATGATGAAATTTGGCAGGAACGCTACTACTATTACTATATATGTGCTAAATAAAAATTAGCTAAATTGGATGAAGAACACGCCCACTTTTAAAAAAAAATTTTTTTAAATTCAAATTTTAACAAAAAATTTAATATCTTTACTGTATATAAGTAAATTAAGTCAAAATTCAACTCCTGTAATGATATGATGCAACAAAATACAAAAATAAAAGAAAATTTCAAAATGGGCATGGCTCCGCCCATTTTCATTTAGTTTGTCTAGAATACTTTTAATGCCATAAGTCGAACAAAAATTTACCAATCCTTCTCAAATTTAGTAGGGGCATATATTCTATGACGGTAACTGTTCTCTGTGAAAATGGGCGAAATCGGTGGAAGCCACGCCCAGCTTTTATACACAGTCCACCGTCTGTCCATCCGTTCTTCCGTTAACACAATAACTTGAGCAAAAACCGATATATCTTTACTAAACTTAGCCCACCTACTTATCTGAACTCACTTTACCTTGGTATAAAAAATGGCCGAAATCCTACCATAACCACGCCCACTTTATCGATATTGAAAATTACGAAAAATGAAAAAAATGCCATAATTCTATACCAAATACGAATAAAGGAATGAAACATGGTAACTGGATTGGTTTATTGACGCAAAATATAACTTTGCCAAAAAACTTTGTAAAATGGGTGTGACACCTACCATATTAAGTAGAAGAAAATGAAAAAGTTTTACAAGGCGAAATTAACAGCTCTTGGAATCTTGGCAGGAATACTGTTAGTGGTATTGCATATATAAATAAATTATCAGTACCCTACAGATGATTTTCTGGATCACCTGGTCCACATTTTGGTCGATATCGCGAGAAAGCCTTCACATATACATCTAAGGGCCACTCGCTTTTAAAATCCTCATTAATATCTTTAATTTGATATCCATATCGTACAAACACATTCTAGAGTCACCCCTGGCCCACCCTAATGGCCATATCTCGAAAAGGCGTCCACCTATAGACCTAATGCCCACTTCCTCTTAAAATGCTCAGTAACACCTTTCGTTTGATACCCATATCGTACAAACATTCTAGAGTCACCCCTGGCCCACCCTAATGGCGATATCTCGAAAAGGCGTCCACCTATAGACCTCATGCCCACTCCCTCTTAAAATGCTCAGTAACACCTTTCGTTTGATACCCATATCGTACAAACATTCTAGAGTCACCCCTGGCCCACCCTAATGGCGATATCTCGAAAAGGCGTCCACCTATAGACCTAATGCCCACTCCCTCTTAAAATGCTCAGTAACACCTTTCGTTTGATACCCATATCGTACAAACATTCTAGAGTCACCCCTGGCCCACACTAATGGCGATATCTCGAAAAGGCGTCCACCTATAGACCTAATGCCCACTACCTCTTAAAATGCTCAGTAACACTTTTCGTTTGATACCCATATCGTACAAATATTCTAGAGTCACCCCTTGCCCACCCTAATGGCGATATCTCGAAAAGGCGTCCACCTATAGACCTAATGCCCACTCCCTCTTAAAATGCTCAGTAACACCTTTCATTTGATTCCCATATCGTACAAACACATTCTAGAGACACCCCTGGTCCACCTTTATGGCGATATCTCGAAACGGCGTCCACCTATGGAACTAAGGATCACTCCTTTTCAAAATACTCATTAACACCTTTCATTTGATACCCATATCGTACAAACAAATTCTAGAGTCAGCCCTGGTCCACCTTTATAGCGATATCCCTAAATGGCGTCCATCCATAGAACTATGGCCTACTCTCTCTTAAAATACTCTTTAATACCTTCCATTTGATACACATGTCATACAACCACATTCCAGGGTTACCCTAGGTTCATTTTCCTACATGGGGATTTTCCTTATTTTGTCTCCATAGCTCTCAACTGAGTATGTAATGTTCGGTTACACCCGAACTTAGCCTTCCTTACTTGTTAATCATCTTATGGTATGATATGTGAATATTTTTTGATGAAAATTAAAAAAAAAATGCTGGCTGTGTTGTGTAACCATATAAATAAGAGTTGTACAAAATTAAAGACCGACAAGTAAGGACGCGACTGTCTTGAGGTGTAGGTTAGGTTGAACTGGCCGGTCCATGAGGACCTCACATAGACTGAATAAGTCCGTAGTGTTACCAGAACTTTGTTTTAACGACAAAACTGAAAAACGCTATCAAAAAACCAGGACCTATGTTATAAAATAACTCCGTCTTCTTGGCAAATACTAGAAGGCGAAGACTTTATACCTTTAATGTATAGGGCTGAACAATAATCTTATCCCATTCGTCATATAAAAACAATCGGCTGTATAAGATATGAAATATATGTATAGTGAACAGATGTACATTGTACATACCTAAGTAATTTTTAAGATAAATAAAAAACAAGCAAGGAAGGCTAAGTTCGGGTGTAACCGAACAGTACATACTCAGCTGAGAGCTTTGGAGACAAAATATGGGAAAAACACCATGTAGGAAAATCAATTTAGGGTAACCCTGCAATTTATTTGTATGACATGGGTATTAAAGAGTATTTTAAAATGGAGTGGGCCTTAGTTCTATAGGCGGACGCCATTTCGGGTATAGCCATAAAGGTCGACCAGGTGTGACTCTAGAATGTGTTTCTACGGTATGGGTATCAAATGAAAGGTGTTAATGAATATTTTAAAGGGGAGTGGGCCTTAGTACTATAGGTGGACGCCTTTTCGAGATATCTATTTTACAAATTTTTTTCTAAAGTTATATTTTGCGTCAATAGACCAATACAATTACCATGTTTCATCCCTTTTTTCGTATTTGGTATAGAATTATGGCATTTTTTTCATTTTTCGTAATTTTCGATATCGAAGAAGGGGGCGTGGTCATAGTCGGAATTCGGCCATTTTTTATACCAAAATAAAGTGAGTTCAGATAAGTACGTGAACTAAGCTTAGTGAAGATACATCGATTTTTGCCGGACGACTGTGTATAAAAACTGGGCGTGGCTTCAACCGATTTCGACTATTTTCACAGAAAACAGTTATCGTCATAGAATCTATGCTCCTACCGAATTTCACAAGGATTGGTAAATTTTTTTCGACTTATGCCATTAAAAGTATTCTAGACAAATTAAATGAAAAAGGGCGGAGCTACGCCCATTATGCAAATTTCTTTTATTTTTGTATTTTGTTGCACCATATCATTACTGGAGTTGAATGCTGACATAATTTATTTATATACTGTAAAGATATTGCATTTTTTGCCCAGGAAACTACATACCAAATTTCACCAAGATACCTCAAAATTTACTCAAGTTATCGTGTTAGCGGACAGATGGACGGACGGACGGACATGGCTAGATGAATTTATTTTTTCGCCAAGATCATTTTGATATATAGAAGTCTATATCTATCTCGATTAGTTTATGTCGTTACGGATTACCGTTATGCGAACAAAATTAATATACTCTGTGAGCTCTGCTCAGCTGAGTATAAAAATAGGTACGTAGTTTGTGAGAGGATGCGAAGTTTCACGTTTTTTATGGTCTGCATGAATTAGCTATGACAATGAATCACTTATCTTAACAATATATAATGTAAACGTAAGTATTTGGTGAAGTCTGAAGCTTCTAGCTGTTAAAATGGGGCAGAAATTGTGAAAAGTTTCTTATCTGAACAATCTGTTGTATGAGATATATACTATATAAACCACCGATCTCTATGCTTTTCTCAGTAAACAATATATGCTATATACTTAAAGATTTGGTGAAGTTTGAAGGTTCTAGCTGTTAAAATCGGCCAGAAATTACGCAAAGTTTCTTATCTGAATAATCGATTGTGGGGAATAAATGCTATATTATATACCAACTCACGAAATTTTATCAAGATATCTTCAAAATTGAGGGACTAGTTTGCGTATAAACAGACAGACGAACATAGCTAAATCAACTCAGCTCTTCATTCTGATCAATTTGATATATTTATTGGTGGGTCTATCTATTTTCCTTTAAGGACTTACAATTTAGAGATGCGTGACGAAGTTAATATAACATTTCATTTTTATGAAAGTTATACAAATTAGTAAAGCACTTAATCAGTACTTTGTTTTATCTGTATTTCCTTGTTTGTTAGTTTTCTCTTGATGCACTCGTGCATTTATCAATATTGTTAAATTTTAATTACTTCGCCGAAAAATGAATTCAAGTAATTGCTTGTGTGTGTGAGTGTTTGTGCAGGCAGTTCCTGGGCAGTAGTGCAGTTTTCTAAACCAAAAATAAGTTTGCAAGATGTGTTGTAAATAGTATTTGTAATTGTTTATTTGTATGTTTGAAAATGTGTGATTAGGTATACTCGTTGTTCCGTGAATTAAATGCTTGCCGTATTGAGAAAAATTTGTGAAGGATAGCTCTAACGGTTACCAGGATATGTATAAGCATACTGCATCAAATAAATGTATTTATTTTAGGTACATACATACTTACATATGTGTAGTTTTCGATGAAAACACACATGCGCCAATACAGTAAATAAATGTAAGTGTTTTAACACTGTTGTCTCAACCACGCCATGAAATCATTTGTCTGAATGATTCTCCAAGAACATGGGCAAAAGCATTAAGTATACTTAGTATTTAATTACATTGCTGTTTAAGGTAAAGCCACGTAATTATACTATAATTAAATTTTGAGTATTTTTTGGCACGTTTTGTCTACATTTTTGTACAATTCCTGGCTCAATTATGTGGTTGGCTCATCTCATCAGCTGATTTTATTTTTTTCATTTAACTGGTATAGGAATTGTCAAAAGGAGATGGAAAACGCAAAATGTAATCAACACATTGATAATTATTTACTGCCGTAGTGGTAAATTTCTTATAAAAAAGCAGTTTCATATCGCTTTAAGTTATTTTTTTAGTAAATGCATCTAATTTAGCGACTTTATTTTTCCTCAACACGCAAGAAATGCAAAGTTTTATGGTTTCTCTCCATTTCACTCGCCTAACACCAACACGCTGATTTTGACAATCTGAAAAAAGGTATGTTGTTGCTTTAGAGATGAGGCAGCTATATAGTTGAACCATGGTACAATTTATTCATGATTGACTTGAAATCATTTGATTGGGGCGACATGGCGTATACGTAATTAACACGCTGTGTAAATCTATGAATAAAACACCCACAAGGTATAACCGTTCCCTCTTCTGGTCAGCCATGATTTTGTTTGAAGTTTTTGCGCATTATGTATAATATTTAAAAATCGATTTCAGAACAAAACGAAATCAAAATATTAACAAAGTAAAATCTTCAAGTTTGTTTTTGTTTGTGAAAAATGTAAATATGTTTGTGTGCAGTTGAGAAATTTGACATTTTTTCATAGCGAACGTCAATTATGTCAGAACCGGTTATACCTGGTAAATGTTTTTAATGAGGATAAATCGAGTAGTACAAAATCAATAAAAACTCCATATTTCATGAACATAAATAAGGAGAAAGCCTTTATGCGATATTCTAGCCATCTTCTATCGTTACCAAAATATAGGTTTATGTTGTTGTTGTTGTAGCGATTAGACCACTCCCCAAAGGCCTTGGGGCGTGTTATCGATGCTGATGGTCCTTTGCCGGATGATGATCCGGTACGTTCCAGTAACAAGCACCATAAAGGTACTAGCCCGACCATCTCGGGAACGAATTGGTATGGCCACATGCAACCTTCTAGGCCATACCGCCTTCCCACCCCCTAGATCCATCAGGAGTTCGGGGTCGCCAGAGCATCGACTGTTAATGAAACAGGATTCTCGACGGGTATGTGAGGGTGACAATTGGGTTGGAGAAGCTGTATATTGCGCTGGCAACCCCTTGAGAGGGTTGAGCTACACAACCCCTTGAATCAATTTGGTATTTTAGTCGCCTATTACAACAGGCATACCTAACGCGGGTATATTTTAAGCTGGGGCAAAATATATATTTTTCGATTTCAGGTATTGGATCAAAAAGAATAAAAATTTAAGTTTTTGAGTCCTAAAGTGAAGTCATCAGCCTGCAACCCTACAAAAGTAAAGCAACCCCAGGAAATAAGCGGGACAGTGAAAATTATACTTCTATATTGGGCCCCAGGGCCTATGGGAATAGATGGGAATGATAAAGTGAATGAACTAGCTAAAAAGGGCGCTGATTGACTAAGGGAAGGCGGGAGGTGCACATTATTGTGTAGGTCTTACAACCTTAGTTGGTTCTATCATTAAAATGAGGGGTCTGTGGACTGACGACGGTTATTCTGGCTGGATGTTGCCTTCTGCCGTTATTTTAAAACATAGGTCCTGGTTTTTGGTAGGGGTTTTCAGTTTGCTCGTTAAACAAACTTCTGGTAATACTGTTACTCACTCAGTTTATGTGACGCCCTCATGGACCGACCAGTTCAACCCAACCTAACCTAACCTGCAAAATATCGTTCACTGGATTTTTTAAAACCAATATAAGCTTTACTATATAAAACAAGTAAGGAAGGTTAAGTTCGGGTGTAACCGAACATTACATACTCAGTTGAGAGCTATGGTGACAACATAAGGGAAAATAACCATGTAGGAAAATGAACCGAGGGAAACCCTGGAATGTGTTTATATGACATGTGTATCAAATGAAAGGCACTAATGAGTATTTTATGAGGGAGTGGGCCATAGTTCTATAGGTGGACGCCATTTAGGGACATAGCCATAAAGGTGGATCAGGGTTGACTCTAGAATGCGTTTGTACGATATAGGTATCAAATGAAAGGTGTTAATGAGTATTCTAAAAGGGAGTAATCATTAGTTCCATAGGTGGACGCCGTTTCGAAATATCGCCATAAAGGTGGACCAGGGGTGACCCTAGAATTTGTTTGTACCATATGGGTATCAAAAGAAAGGTGTTAATAAGTATTTTAAAAGGGAGTAATCCTTAGTTCCATAGGTGGACGCCGTTTCGAGATATCGCCACAAAGGTGGACCAGGGGTGACCCTAGAATTTGTTTGTACAATATGGGCATCAAACGAATTGTGTTAATGAGTATTTTAAAAGGGAGTTATCCTTAGTTCCATTGGTGGACGCCGTTTCGAGATATTGCCACAAAGGTGGACCAGGGGTGACCCTAGAATTTGTTTGTACAATATGGATATCAAACGAATGGTGTTAATGAGTATTTTAAAAGGGAGTGGGCCTTAGTTCTATAGGTGGATGCCGTTTCGAAATATCGCCATAAAGGTGGACCAGGGGTGACTCTAGAATGTGTTTGTACGATATGGGTATCAAATGAAAGGTATTAATGAGTATTTTAAAAGGACGTGGACCTAAGTTCTATAGATGGACGCGTTTTCGAGATATCGCCATAAAGGTGGACCAGGGGTGACTCTAGAATGCGTTTGTACGATATGGGTACCAAATGAAAGGTGTTAATGAGTATTCTAAAAGGGAGTAATCCTTAGTTCCATGGGTGGACGCCGTTTCGAGATATCGCCATAAAGGTGGGCCAGAGGTGAATCTAGAATTCGTTTGTGTAACATGGGTATCAAACGAAAGGAGTTATGAGTATTTTAAAAGGGAGTGGGCCTTAGTTCTATAGGTGGACGCCTTTTCGACGTATCGCAATAAAGGTGGACCAGGGGTGACTCTAGACTTTGTTTGTACGATATGGGTATCAAATGAAAGGTGTTAATGAGTATTTTAAAAGGGAGTTATCCTTAGTTCCATAGGTGGACGCCGTTTCGAGATATTGCCACAAAGGTGGACCAGGGGTGACCCTAGAATTTGTTTGTACAATATGGGCATCAAACGAATGGTGTTTGCAGGTGACTGCCGTGCCACCTCGTAGGGCTGTATTTGTGTCGCGATTACACGCCTCGCTTATCGAAAATGACATTGCTCATTACGTTTGCTCTAAACTTGGTGTTGCACCCACTAGTAACATCAATGTGTATAAATTTAACTTTAAATATGAGAGAGACATCTCCTCATTTAAAATATCGCTTTCAGATGAATATTTCGATAAGGTACTTGATTCCTCTTTTTGGCCCAAGCATACTGTGGTTCACTTGTTCACGAGAAAGGCGAGGGCCGAACCTGTTTTATTACAGCCAAAAAACGGTATGACGAACACAGTAATAACAACACAAAGGTAATTGCTGATCTGTCCCGTCTTCTCATTAATTATCAAAATGTTCGTGGTTTACGATCAAAACTTGTTCCATTCTTCCTTAATTCTTTCAACTTTTCTGCACAAGTTGTAGCTTTTACGGAGACCTGGCTAAAGCCTGATAATTACAATTCTGAGGTTTTTTCAAATAAATATGCTGTTTATCGGCGTGATCGCATCTCTAGAGCGGGAGGTGTCCTTATTGCTGTTGAATCTAACCTATCGTCTGAGTTGATTTCGCTGGACAATATCTCCCATATCGAATTCATAGCAGTTAGGCTTTCATTCGGTAGCTATAGCGTAATTGTTTGCTGTTCGTATATACCACCTCGTTCGGATATGGATGTTTATGCTAGTCATAGCTCGGCCATCTGTGATTTGCATTCGCAGTTGGGAGATAACGATCGACTTGTTGTTGTTGGTGACTTTAACTTGCCAACAGTTAGTTGGGTTAATATAAGTGATTCAAACTTTTTAACTCCCACTGCTCAACATGAGTTTCTCAATTGCTTGTTAGACTCATCTCTTTTACAGATTAACAATGTTCCAAATAGTGGAAATAAAATGCTGGATTTAGTATTTGTGGATGGCTCGGTGGGTACTGCCCTTACGCAAATACCACCTTTATCCCTTCCAGAAGACCCTCTTCACCCTACGCTAGAGATATCACTTGATATCAGCCTACCCCGTAGGATTCAAGTACAGTCTCGTCCCCGATCTAGATGCTTCTACAAAGCGAATTTCATTATGCTCAATGATCTGTTGGCTTCCCATGATTGGTCGGATCTCTATGCTTGCACTGATGTCGATTCGGCTATCTCTATATTTTACAGTACGCTTGATAGCTTCTTTGATACCTGCATTCCTACTCGCTATACCCTATGTTCGAATAAGCCCCCTTGGTTTTCAAGGCAACTTATCAGACTTAATAACATCAAATCTAGGCTTTATAAGAGGTTCAAGAAATCTGGAGCATCTGCTGAACTCTCTAAATATCTAATAGCTCGTTCTAAATTTCACCGTCTTAATCAGCTTTGTTATAAAAATTACTTGAGTTGTTGTAAATCCCATTTTTTTAGAAATCCAAAAAAGTTTTACAGTTTCGTAAATTCAAAGCGGAAAACTTCTGGGTATCCTTCCTCATTAACCTTTGGAGGTAAAAAAGCTTGCACTGATGAAGACGTTGCTGAACTATTTTCTGAGTTCTTTAAGTCCACGTATTCATCCAGTGGTTTTCATTCTGGTCAATATCCCTATCGCTTAGATAGCTCGAATTACATTAGGAATCCTGCTATTGATGGTAATATTGTTCTTCAGAGTCTTCAATCTTTGAAGCCCACCTTTTCTCCGGGACCGGACGGTGTTCCTAGCTGCGTGCTTAGGTACTGCGCCGAAAACATGTATGAGCCTATTTTAAAATTATTTGAGCTATCTCTGGGATCTGCGTCATTCCCGGCACTTTGGAAACAGTCTTTTATTATACCCCTGCATAAAAAAGGTAGTAGGTCAAAAGTTGAAAACTACAGGGGTATTGCTAAACTTTCAGTCATTCCTAAAGTCTTTGAACAAATTGTCACCAATCAACTGCAATATCAGTGTTCTAGTCTTTTATCTCCATGCCAACACGGTTTTATTCGTCAAAGGTCAACCACTACAAATTTGCTTGTATTCACCTCTATAGTTATGGAAGGATTTTTAGCGAACATGCAAACGGATGTCATCTACACGGACTTCAGCAAAGCATTTGATACCGTCAACCACGAGTTGCTTATTCATAAGCTTGATTTACTGGGCTTTCCGTTTCACCTATTAATGTGACTGAAAAGCTATCTTTCTAACCGGACCCAAAAAGTCCTGTTCAAGTGCAATCTGTCGGAATCGTTCGGAGTTTCCTCCGGCGTACCCCAGGGAAGTCATCTAGGCCCTTTGCTCTTTGCCCTTTTCATTAATGACTTGCCACAGACAATATTATATTCCCATACTATAATGTATGCGGATGATGTAAAACTTTGCTACACTTACTGTCCTACCGATTTGAGTTCCTTGGATCTTCTTCAGGCCGACTTGGACTCGTTCCAATGTTGGTGCACAACAAATTTATTAGCTTTAAATTGCTCTAAATGTAAGCATATGACATTTCACCGAGTGAAGCCAGCATTGAAATCTTATGTAATAGATGGTACGCCTTTGGAGCGTATATCTATTGCAAATGATCTAGGTGTCCTTTTTGATCCGAAATTGAATTTTAACATGCATATTTCATCTATAGCCAACAAAGCGTTGGGTTTACTTGGATTTGTTAAAAGATGGGCTAAAGAGTTCGATGATCCGTACCTCACTAAGGTTCTTTACACATCGCTGGTTCGTCCAATACTCGAGTATTGCTCATGCGTTTGGTCCCCTGTTTCTCAAAAGCATATAAAGCGTCTTGAGTCAGTTCAAAAGCAATTTTTGATATTTGCATTGCGCGGCCTTAATTGGGACTCAAGTCTCCACCTTCCTCCATACAGAAGTAGACTTCTTCTTATTAACTTACCCACTCTGGAAAATCGGAGAATATTACTGGGGGTATTGTTCATCCATAAGCTCATTATTGGAGAAATTGATTCCGCGGACCTCCTCAGCCGCTTGTTTTTTGCGGTTCCCCCTAGAGTATCCAGACACTACGTTCCTTTCTATTTACCCCTTTGTCGACGAAACTTTGCTAAAAATAATCCTCTTCTTATCTGGTGCGCGCACCACAATGACTTGTATAGCTGCATCAGTCTTGAATGTACTTTTGCCACTATACGTAATGCAATACTTGCCTATCTAATTTAAGAGATACAAGCTAATTTAATTTGCCGGCATTTTATTCCTTCGATAAAAAACAGGAACTATCTCGCTTAAGGATGGAGGAACATTTATCAACATGTCTCATTAAGAAGGAACAAGACAGTACTGTGTTGATTGGAATCTGGTGCATTCCAACAACGTAAAAAACATGCTTTTTCAAGAGTCACTGACCGGAATCGTATGCATTCCGGCAGTATAATCTTATGGGTCAGGCATCGAGCTGATTGGAATCCGGTGCATTCCAACAACACAGGTCATGTTACTTTTTTATGCCTTGTGATGGCGTATTCTCATTACACTACTCTTAGCACTGCCGGATTCCCATGACATGCTGATTGGAATCTTGTTGCATTCCAACAGGGAGATTAGAATCCACTGCATTCCGAAGTCATGCTGAGCGGAATCTGATGCATTCCGCCAGTATAAGATTTCGGCATAAGATCTTATTTCTGCTCATATTTCTTATTATTTTTATATTCTGAAATTAAATAGTAATGTTCATTAATATTTCTTTGTTTGTAATATAACATTGTTGAAAGCTCGATATATCTTAAATTTTATCTTTTGAGTTGTATATTTATATATCTTTTATATTATGCAGTCGACCATAGTTTGTCGTCGACTTTAAATAATAAATAAATAAATAAATAAAAAAAGGGAGTGGGCCTTAGTTCTATAGGTGGATGCCGTTTCGAAATATCGCCATAAAGGTGGACCAGGGGTGACTCTAGAATGCGTTTGTACGTTATGGGTATCAAAAGAAAGGTGTTAATGAGTATTTTAAAAGGGAGTAATCCTTAGTTCCATAGGTGGACGCCGTTTCGAGATATCGCCATAAAGGTGGGCCAGAGGTGACTCTAGAATTCGTTTGTGCAACATGGGTATCAAACGAAAGGAGTTATAAGTATTTTAAAAGGGAGTGGGCCTTAGTTCTATAGGTGGACGCCTTTTCGAGGTATCGCAATAAGGGTGGACCAGGGGTGACTCTAGACTTTGTTTGTACGATATGGGTATCAAATTAAAGGTATTAATGACAGTTTTAAAAGGTAGTGGTGATAGTTGTATATGTGAAGGCGTTTTCCAGATATCGACCAAAATGTGGACCAGGGTGACCCAGAACATCATCTGTTGGATACCGCTAATTTATTTATATATGTAATATCTGCCAAGATTTTAAGGGTTTTTTATTTCGCCCTGCAGAACTTTTTCATTTTCTTCTACTTAATATGGTAGGTGTCACAACCATTTTATAAAGTTTTTTCTAAAGTTATATTTCGCGTCAATAAAACATCCCTTTTTTCGTATTTGGTATAGAATTATGGCATTTTTTCATTTTTCGTAATTTTCGATATCGAAAAAGTGGGCGTGGTCATAGTCGGATTTCGTTCATTTTTCATACCAAGATAAAGTGAATTCAAGTAAGCACGTGAACTAAGTTCATTAAAGATATGTCGATTTTTGCTCAAGTTATCGTGTTAACGGCCTTGCGGAAGGACAGACGAATGACTGTGTATAAAAACTGGGCGTGGCATCAACCGATTTCGCCCATTTTCACAGAAAACAGTTAGCGTCATAAAATCTATGCCCCCACCAAATTTAAAAAGGATTGGTTAATTTTTGTTCGACTTATGGCGTTAAAAGTATCCTAGACAAATTAAATGAAAAAGGGCGGAGCCACGCCCATTTTGAAATTTTCTTTTATTTTTGTATTTTGTTGCACTATATCATTACGGGAGTTGAATGTTGACATAATTTACTTATATACTGTATAGATATTAAATTTTTTGTTAAAATTTTACTTTAAAAAATTTTTTTTTTAAAAGTGGGCGTGGTCCTTATCCGATTTTGCTAATTTTTATTAAGCGTACATATAGAAATAGGAGTGACGTTCCTGCCAAATTTCATCATGATATCTTCAACGACTGCCAAATTACAGCTTGCAAAATTTTAAATTACCTTCTTTTAAAAGTGGGCGGTGCCACGCCCATTGTCCAAAATTTTAATAATTTTCTATTCTGCGTCATAAGTTCAACCCATCTACCAAGTTTCGTCGCTTTATCTGCCTTTTGTAATGAATTATCGCACTTTTTCGGTTTTTCGAAATTTTCGATATCGAAAAAGTGGGTTAGAGTCCGATATCGTTCATTTTAAATAGCGATCTGAGATGAGTGCTCAGGAACCTACATGCCAAATTTCATCAAGATACCTCAAAATTTACTCAAGTTATCGTGTTAACGGACGGACGGACGGACATGGCTCAATCAAATTTGTTTTCGATCCTGATTATTTTGATATATGGAAGTCTATATCTATCTCGATTCCTTTATATATGTACAACCAACCGTTATCCAATCAAACTTAATATACTCTGTGAGCTCTGCTCAACTGAGTATAAAAATAAAAGTTTCCTGCGAGAAAAACAGCCATATGTCTGCCCCGTATTTACATAGGGTTTGGCTTAGGTTGAACTGGCCGGTCAATACAGACCTGAAATAGACTGAACGTGTACATAGTGTTACCAGAATTTGTTTGACAACAAAACGGAAGAACCCAAATCAGATAGCATGACTTGTGTTATAAAATAACTCCGTGCTCTTGGCAAATACTAGACATTTCCTAGGACCTCGCTTAATTGCTGTCTCGGAAAAGTATATAATTTAAACACATAAATACTTACTATTACGGATGCCTGTTATCCAGGAAAGGAACTAGGGACTGAGCTGTTCGATAAAATATTCTTAAATATGCGGCTTTTTTCCTTAATTGAGCAGCTCAGTGCACACATCGATTCACTCCACTTTTGAAAAATCTTAAATTTAAGTGCCAAATCCCTTGGTATATTCATAACTTTATATATTTATAATAACTTTTCTGAATAATAAATATTAGCACCTTTAAATGGCAAATTTTTTTGGTCATTGAATATTAAGTAATTTATTTCAGAAGCCATTTCGATTAACTCCATACTCTAATATAAATCGTTTCATTAACGCTTTATCTGTTCTGGCCGTGCATTTCATTTCATCTAATCCAAATGACTGACCAAAATTTTTTGTCAATAAAACTTTTAGAACAGTCTATCATTAACAGAAAAGTAACCGTCACAGGGCCTCCAGTAAATTAGCTTAAAATACGCTGGATAAAGTTAGAAATGTTCAAACCCTATCTCATACAATTCAAATGTGACTATAATGAAGATACAGAATTTCAAGCAATTAATATAAGAAAATCTTTAGTGGGTAGACCACAAAGTTTGAAAAATATGGATCAGGCTTTATTATATCCTAAAGGTAGAACTTTGACAAAGGAAAAATGGAGAGACATGATGGACCTGCTAAAATTCATTCCTCCTGTTAAACACGATTACTATAAGAACTTGTCAACAAATCAAAATGACGAATCCTCGCATACAGCTGATGAAGAAGACATTATTTATAATATTGCTGAATCATCCCAAAGAATAATGCCGCTAACATAAAGCTGCTATAAATTAATTACATAAATTATATTATAACCGAACTGCCAACATTCATTTTTATGGAAAAGCTGTGATAAAAATTTATAATAACTAACTTTTTTCTGTAATAAAAAACTTCAAAATGTTTCGTTTTATGGAGTTAATCGATGCATGCGCTGAGCGGCTCAATTAATAATGGAAAGACTTGGATCAGGTCTATCTATTCACGACAAATCGCATTTATGGTTATTGAAGGACACGGGTTAGGAGTTTGGTTAATTGGGTGGTTTCAAGAAAGAGAGGTGAAGGGAAAAATAAATTGACATGGATAGGAAGGAGATAGAAGAAGAGACAGACTGAGATTGGGAGAGGGACAGTAGAAGGGGAGGCAGAAAGAAGATATAGACGAGGGAAGCGAGGAAGAAGAAGGAGAGAGGAAAGTAGACATGTTAAATGAGGAGAGAAAGGTATTATATATATTGAAGAAAGAAAGAAAGGGAGATAGAGAAAAAGTAGTGATAAAGGAATTACGAGAAAGAAGAGAGGAAGAGGAGAGTAGAAGTGGGAAATGTAAGTACTATTTCATTCAAGTATTAAAAATAAACAAAATAGTTTTTCCATAAAAATGCTTATTTCTGCTGTTAGTTCTTCTGCGACGATATAATGCACAAATTGCAGTTCCTTTCTTTGTTTTGGCAAATATTGCAGAGCCTTTTTCCACACGACCTTTATGTTAAAAAAACACACAAAAGTGTAAATACAAGCGTTTTGGTTGATTGAATAGCTTCAAAAATTTCGCATTCAGTTGTTGTGCTAGCCGACGACATTCTAAACAATTATATGTTTTCTTTCGATTTCGTATAGCGATATATATATGTTAATACTATTATACAAATAATATTTCACCTAATATTTGCATATTAGACTGATTCAGTTGTATGAAATTTTTATAAAAAAAAATTCCGAAAAGTTTCGTTTTGGTATAGAAAATGAGCTCTGAAAGTATCTGCGATCTTTTAATACAAAAACTAACTCCTCGCGTAACGGTCCTTGCTGATTTTCTTCAAAAAATAACATCTAGTTTTAATCCGCTTTTTAATTTAATAAATACTAAAGCGCACAGTCGTTGTATAGAAAATGAAATTCATTACAAAAAGTTCTCACAGATATTAAATTTAGCAATGCCGACATTATCATGACCATTATCCGCTCTTCAGACAACACACATATGACAACACGCATATATTTTTTGTTAAGATGAGAAAGAGAAGTCTCGGTAGATGCTCAGCTGCCCTGTCGAGAACACGCATTAAATGATTTTAAAAGCACTTCATCAACTTTAAGCTGAGCTTGTCTCTTGAAATCTAGAACTGCCTGTGATTTATTAGGCGAAGAAATTGGTTAAGCTTCCTTCGTATTTATAGGAGGGATATCTAAAGACTATTCCGGGTTAATTTAGCCTCAAACGAAGAATATCAAACAAAACGAATTCGTTAAAAATACTTCCAAAATTATGCAATACCAGAACTGTAATATTGCCGAAAATAGTATTGAAACAGCCGATAGGACCGCGAAAGCAGGTTCTTAATGATCCGGAGATAGTTCCGAAACAATCCTGAAATAGGTGTCTTTAATCTTATCCTGTCCCCGAAAGGATCCTTACCCAACTGCGGAAAACTTCTGAAGCAAGATCGAATTAGCCCCAAACTAGTCCCATAATGAGGTCATCGCAAAATTACTTCAAAAAAAAAAAAAAAAAAAAAAGAAAACGGCATACAATCCCGAAATAGCCACAAAATTTGTTCGAACACAATGCCGAGTCTAGAAACTATACCTAAAACATTTAAGGGTACTCCTGAAACTATAACTAAATGGTTGCAATATTTTTACGAATGATGATCATTTTTGCAAAACATATTTGCCGAAATAGTTCCGAATTTGTCACAAAAATGGTTTTGCAATTATTCCTAAATGATCTAGGAATATTCCGGAAGTTATTCCTAACACAATGTCGGCTGGATCTGAAGAAATTCAAGACATTCAATTCGGATTTCCGAAGTAGCATCATATGACCCCGAAAATAATACCAAAATGGTCCCAAAATCATCCTTGAAGCGTTCCAAATTATGTTGAAATACACTATATGTTCCAGATATAGTTCCAGAAAAGCATTGGCAGTAATGATCTAAAACAGATCCCAAAATGATTTTTAAGAAGACGCCAAAACAAAGATCACGAACTAACCCCTATATAAAACATCGGATTAGTCCCTAAATAGTGACCTCATTCCGAAATAGCCTCGAAAATATTTGGTATACAATCTCGAAACAGCTCCGAAATAGCCATAAAATTTGTTAGAACACAACGCCGAATCAGTTTTGAATTTGTCTAGAAACCACGCCTAAAACATTACCTATGTACTTCCGAAACGATAACAGAATGAATCCAACATTTGGAATACCGAATCGTTAGTGCTTTTGTCTCACCCTTGATTGTGTCTCAAAATTATTTCCGAAATAATTTCCAAATGATCGCGAAACGGTTGCCAAATATTTAAGAAATGATCCCAAACTAAGAGGAATATAGCCGAAATTATCACAGAGTATTGCGAAAATTGTCCCAAGCACAATCTAGAAAAGGTTGCGAATTACTTCACAAAATTATTCTAAAAACCCTGCCGAAATAATCACAAAAATGGTACTGGTATTATTCTGTAATGATCTCTAAATATTCCCGAAGCTGTCCCGAAAACAATGCCATTACAATTTGAAGAAAGTCCATCCCAAAAAAAAGTTTTGAACTGTTTATTAAATGGTCCCAAAGTAGTTCAAATGATTACATGAAATTAGAATTATTTCATCCAAAAAAGTACCCAAACTATCTCAAATTAAACCCAAAATGATGCGAAGATAGCCCAGAAATGTTACAGTTTTCAAACCGGAGCGTAGTTGCACATCGACACTGTTGGACGTAATCGAGAGCATTCGGAAGAAAATTGATGGCAGTAATCTAGCCTTCCTAACACTGTTCGATCATTTCAAAACATTTGACTCAGTCGACCTACTATGTTGCAAGCTTAAAAATTTGTTTGTCTCTAGTCATGGCATTGCTTTGATTGGGTCTCACCTTGCCGACAGATCTCAGGCTGTGTGCGCTGGTGGCAGAAAGTCTAATTTCGTGTCAGTACTCGGGATCTTCCGCAAGGTACTATCCTTGGGCCTCTGTTGTTCGTGTTGTACTATGTTAATGACTTACCTAATACTCTAAAACTTTGTAATGTTCATATTTATGCTTGTGATATCCACTCAAATGTAGGCTGTCCCCAATGGCAAGCCAAGAAAGCAAATACAACACAATAGCCCAATGGTTAGGCGATTGTGATTTCAGCAGTTTGACCCCGGTGAAACCTGTTGAAATAAAAAAAAAACATTACAAAATTTCCTGACGATAATGACGTGGAGGTTTTCGAAATGGCACCATCGCAATATGCCAGCAAATGTTTCCTTTTTTCAGTTTTTCCCAATAAAAACCAAAAATAATAATTGAATAACAATTATCATTTATCGGTGTTAAGCTCATTAATTCTTAAAAATTTTAAGTAAAAATGGAACACACCATTAAACATACAAACATTTAATTATTCAATACAGAAAGTTCGGATATCAAAGAGTGGCTTTACTTGCATTTGTCGCTGCAACATTTTTATAATAATATCAAAATTAAGCGGATTCAACACAAAGCTTTTGATTCTTGAAAGGACGCTGAAGGAACGTTCTGCACTAGCTACAGCGACAGGTATAGTGCAATAGATACGTAAAGCAACACAAATATTGGGGAAAATTTTATACATATTCTGAACATATGTAGATGGCATTTAGCAATTCCAAAGGTGACAGACCTTTATCAAAATTTGCTTCCTAAATGTGTTTCAAGTGAATTATTTCGCATTCTAAGCTTTGAGAAATGTCCGACTTGTATTTTTCGACAAATTTTGCTGCGCTCGCCCGAACCGTAGTTTCATCCGTCTTCAAATTACCACAAAAAGGAAAACGTCTCGTTCAAATTTCTCATAGCTGCAAATCGTTCAGTAATGCCAGTGATTATCGAACCAACGATCACCAAGAATGTATTCTTTTTAAAATCAGACTCTGAATCATCCGTAATCATATCATTTAAATTATCTTCAGAACGTCTTTTTTGGGTTTTCTACTTCGAATGTCCGCAAACTTTGGCGATATGTTCAATTGAATAGCAACTGTTTTGCATTCGTTTAAAATTGTTTCAAATTGCTTCCTGATCAACTTCAAATTAGCTAATAAGGCTTCTAGATGTCGGACTATGGTGACGTCTATAGCATGGAGGACCACGTTTCTTTCATTAATGGTAGTCAGTATTTTGAACCAAATTGAGGAAAGCAAGATACATTCGAACTTGTTGATGTACTTGAGAATGCCGGTAATATCGCCGTATGCTTGAGCATTCTTTTGGCTTTTGGCTGAAAGACTATGAAGAGAGCTCGGTACATTTTTTTGAGGATGTCCCATCCTTGTGTAGTGCTGCTGAAAATAGTAAAACATTTTTGTACAACTTCGAAGAAAGTATTTGCAGCCGTACAACATTCTGCAACATCAACACCACAAAAATTGAGATTGTGGGTTGCACAAGGCGAGTAATCAGCATTCGAGTTTTTGTGGAGAATGAGACGTTGTGCTCTGTTGTAAGCTCCTTTCATATTGGCGCCGTTACCGTACCCTTGTGCACGACAATCTTCAATCAAGTATGGCAAATTAGATCAGCAATTTTCTGACCAGCTTTTTGGTTACAATTCACGAAAGCCAAAACCCGATCTTGAATTTTAAAATTTGTTGCTTTCGAATTGAAGTGGAGTTAGCGCAAAATGAACGTAGTCAACGTGACTAGCATCAGGCATAGCATCAACGATAATAGAAAAAATACTTGGCTTTCTTACCTTGATCTAATATAGTTTCCCTCACGTGCTTTGCACAAATTTCTATAAACTCGTTCTGAATGTCTGGGGAAAGATAGTGAACTTGTAGACGTTTGTGCTGCTGTTGTGAAATCCTAAATTTCTCCAAATGATATCTAAGTATCGGATCATATTGGCTTATGAGATCTTATATGCCCAAAAAATGTCCATCGTTTCGTTCACCAAGGTATATACTTTCGCCTTTGAAAGCTAGGCCTCTTTCACCCAAAAAGAAAATAGGGTCCAAAATTCTATATAAAGTTTCTTTCCGCTTTTGAGTTTCAGTGATTAGCTGTTCATTGATAAGTTTATCAATTGTAACCTCCTTTTGAATTAGATTTTGTAAAGATCGCCATTGAATATAACATTTAATGTGATCTTGAGTATTTTAGTGTGATGGCAATTTATCGTATAACTTCTACCTGGAATTTCGAGTATCCTCAGAACAAATTTTGGGTCGATTTAAAGTATTGGTGCTTAATAGAGGACATGGTATGCAATAAAAAGTATTGCTACTGGCACTCCACACTAACCAGTCACGCACCACTTTCTCACTATTTGGCAAAATTCTGTTTAACAACGAGGTAGGAATCACCTCGTCATGACAATCACGTGGAAAAATAACAGCACACCTTTGATGACCTCGGGGAATTATTTCGTTGACTTATTCAGATCGTAAAAACTCATTATCCACGGTACCGATATCGAAGTCGTTTAAATAATCTGGACTTTGATACAGAGTTGGTGGTATTGTTGGAAGACTTTTTGAAGATGAACCTTCATCAGTGTCACCACGAAAACTTAACGATTTCGGATTAATGTAAACATACATTTTTGTTTGATGTTTTCTTTGTCTCCTCAGACCCAGGCAAAAAATCATTATCAATATTCGTTGCTTTCGAAATTCGGCCTAAAATTTGCACATGGAACAATTAAAGACTCTCCTGAATTAAAAAAAATGTCTTAGTACCTCTGAATCGCGGGTCCTCTGAGAAACACATTTTTGTTCTCCACAGGCTCAGGCAAAAAATCATTACCAATATTCGTTGCTTTCGAAATTCGGACTAAAATTTGCACATGGAACAATTAAAGTCACTCCTGAATTAAAAAAAATGTCTTAGTACCTCTAAATCGCGGGCCCCCTGAGAAACACATTTTTGTTCTCCTCAGGCTCAGGCAAAAAATCATTATTCGGCCTAAAATGTTTCACATGGAACAACTAAAGACTCTCCTGAATTAAAAAAAATGTCTTAGTACCTCTAAATCTCGGGTCCCCTGAGAAACACATTTTGGTTCTCCTCAGGCTCAGGCAAAAAATCATTATTCGGCCTAAAATGTTTCACATGGAACAACTAAAGACTCTCCTGAATTAAAAAAAAATGTCTTAGTACCTCTAAATTGCGGGCCCCTGAGAAACCCCGCGCCCAGCGGGAAATTTCTTTTTGTGTATCAGCCTAATGTGCATACATACACACGGGAATGTGACACGTTTGAGTTAAAATGCGGTTTTTGACATTATTTTATTGTGGATATTGCGACATGCTTTCCAACTTTTTGTTCTACACAAAGCGAAAACATTTGCTTCCACAGAAAACATAAACTTGGCAGGCTTTTCGCAAAAAAAGCTTTGTGCGAAATAATAATTTGTTTGGGTATTAAAGCGAAACAAAATTGGAACGAGTAATCAAATAAACTATTGTACTGCATAATTTTGTTTTGTTAGTACTTTTTTCGCTATATATATTTATTTTTAATGATGGTAAATATTTTGTGGTTCTAGGGCTAAGCTCTATTGTAATAATTAAATTTGTTAAGAAATGTTAATTTTTTTCTCATTCTTCTATTGCATATTTTTTGTGTATCACAAATCAACGCAACACAACAAGAAATGTTACCGCCTTTTGAAACTGAAATTTGTATTATTTGAGAAATTTTCAATTACAGTCGAAATGCCAAAGCAAATACGCAACACAACAGCGAACGACAAAATGACAATACCAGCTGGAAATGCGCACAAACAAAGCGACAGTGCCAGTCAAAGGGGACTCCTTTATTAAGGCACTCGTGTCCCTGAGCAATGAAATTCTTTTAGGTTAGATTAAGGAAAATAATAAAAATCAGATACTAAGACAGCCACACATACTCGCACTACATGTTTTTCTTGCTATTCGCATACCGGAAACGGAAGATGGCTGCGTCTTAATGGAGTTACAACACAAATAGGTAGTTATTATTGTATTGTTGCATTCCAAATAAGTACTACTTGTTGTATGTAAACTGGCTGGCTGGGTGACGAACTCTTTGCTAGACTGACATCTACCCATCTGTTTTCCTTATGGTGGCATGCAAGAAAAGCTGACAAGTGCGCATTTTCGGCAGCGACCAAAAAATAATAGACGTTGGAATTTCCTACAAAATACGTGTATATATGTAAATTTCGTGTGTATGTGTGTATTGACAATGACAATGACAGTGACATGATGAGTCAATGACAGTAGTGGCTGCTGTAACGGAATGCAAATACAATATAATAGAATAAGCTGCTGCAGGAAGAGCCATAACAAACAACAACAAATGCATTTAAGCCATTGTAATTGCATGCCTAAAGGGCATACGTTCACATACAAATAGGCGAGTGTAAAGTCACAAACACTGGGTCATAGTCGGAAAGGGACTGTATTCTTCTATGCTATATATTTCGGAAAAACAAACACAATTTTTTTTATATTTTTGGATGACCTGAAATAGCGCTACATAAGGAAGAGTAAGGCGTCAGCTGTTTCGATTATAGCTTTTAAATACTTTTAAAGCCTTTTCCCTCGGGAGCGTGATTCATATTCGCACTCCTGTGATGATCCTCTGTTGACAAACAGAGCCCATCAAAACCACGTCTTGTTGTAGTTTAACTTTTTCCAAAATATCGTATACTGCACGTATTTGTACTTTGGTACGGAACATAATTTGTATATTTGCATGTTACGAAAGCTAGGCGTTGTTGTAGGCAGCTTCTTTACGAACGGGTTCTTGAATTATGCTATTTTTAGGAGCATAACAAATACCAATAAATGTTAGTTGTACATATGTTGTTTTGCGATTGGATAAGATCGCGGTTTCGCATCGAGCTCATAAATGTATAGCAAAAAAACGTGGCTTTCGTCGAAATATTAAACATCGCAGGAGTGCGATGCAACATCCTTGGCCAATTTCAGCCGTATGTTCAATCTTAAACTGTTTTAGGTTCCTTATAAGCTACGATGCGATTGCTAATATATTTGGGTAGTTCTACGAAGTGGGCTGCTTTTTACGATTATTCCCATTCATTCGTCATTGGAAAGACTGATTTGTTGGCGGAAAGCAAGCTTTACTATCTGCGTAATCATTAGAAAGGGAATACTTAGGTCTTGCTTCAACCTAATGAGGGTCAACGTGCAAGCAAATCTCGTGGCAATGAATAATATTCAGTGTTAGACAAGTGTTACCGCCGAAGTTTTTAAGAGCTTTCTCCATACTTTGTGTTTTGTTCCGCTCTGCCTAACTTAGGCACGATTGCCTAATATACCAAGGAAGATTACAATAAGTAAACTCAACAGAAGTGACTACAAGATTAACCACAAAATGAAGTTCCAGACCGTTTGACGCTATTCAGATGAGTGTGACAACCTGTTTCCAGAGTAAAAAAAAAACTAAAAATGTAAGGCGCGATAATCTCCGAAGAGATCTAAGGCCGAGCTTCTCTTCGAATTTGCGTCGTGCTCCTCTTGCTTTTTCCCTACAAATTGGCCGGACGGGACCTACATGTTTTATGCCAACTCCAAACGGCATCTACAAGGCAGATGAGTTTTCACTGAGAGCTTTTCATGGCAGAAATACACTCGGAGCGCTTGCCAAACACTGCCGAGAGGCGATCCCGCTTAGAAAAATTGTCTTCCAATTGAAAAAACTTATTTCTAAAATTTTGATGTTGCTTTGCCCGGGGTGTGAACCCAGGGCATATGGTGTGGTAGGCGGAGCACTCTAGCATCACACCACGATGGCCGCATCCCAGAGGCAGGGCTTGTATATCATTTTCAGTTGCAGAGGCTGAGGGAAAGGAATGATGACTGTGTTCCAAGGTGGACGCTATCTACGCTCTTGTCTTGCACAACTACTGTACGGTCATTATTTCACTCAGAAAGTCAAAAACTTTACCCAAAAACTAAGGTAGATTTGAAAAAAAAAAACTGCGTTATTCGCATAAACACATCTTAGCAAATGAGCGACCGTCATCGCTTATCGCGTTTCACACGGCAAGAGATTTTGGAATGTTGGAATTACGTACGGACCGAGGTGAATCCAGCTGGATATCAGAATATCAAATTTCGTTCTACTTCATCAAAAACTGTGGGGGCACAATAATGATTGTGGGCTCAGGCCGGTGTCTGAAGGAACATTTTTGAAGCCGTATAATTTGCTTTCGGGACAAAGGTGTCGAACTCCGACAATTACCGGCCACAAATCATGAAATATTCGTAACTCTTCAACTCCGTCGTTTTATTTTAAATTAAAATATCGAGTTTAAATTGATAAAACCAAATATAGATGGTCACTGGTTTCTTATCGCCTTGTTATCGACGGGTTACAAATGTGGCATCGATTTTATATTGAAATTTTATCGGTATCTATTTCATAATAAACCGATGAGTCATTTGTAACTAATTAATAAATTTTTGATAAAAACTGATAGCACCTGATGAAAAATCGCCAGCTTTTCGATAACTTTTGATAACATATCGATAGCTTTTCTAAGATATATCGATACATTTTTGGTGAAAAATCGGTAACTTTTCGATAATAAAGCGAAAACTCATCGATAAGAAATTGATAGCACGTAGATAATCTTTGTTATCGGAAGAGAATTGATAACGCTTCGATAAAAAATCAATAACTCTTTAATAAGAAATTGATAACTCGCTTATAGTCGGTCGACAATTAACCCATAACTCATCTATAATAAACCATTATAAAATCATTTTTCTCATATCAAATTTACGACGTTATTTACGCTTACATTTTGTATTTTTTTTTAAATAAGAAAAATAAAAGTAAGGCGCGATAGCGTCTGAAGAGATTTTAGGCCGAGCTTCTCTTCCAATTTGCGTCGTGCTCATTATTCATTTTTCATACAAATTGGCGGGACGGGACTTACTTGTTTTATGCCGACTCCGAACGGCATCTGCAAAGCAGACGAGTTTTCACTGAAAAGCTTTCCATGGCAGAAATACACTCGGAGAGCTTGCGACCACGGTTAGAAGCATTTTCTTCCAACTGAAACCACTTTTTTAAAAATTTTTGATATTGATTTGCTGGGGCGTGAACCTATGATCGTCGGTGTAGTAGGCGGAGGACGTTACTATACACCACGGCGGCCGTATTTTTTTATACTGCATAATAATACCACGCGCTACGCATACACCTACGTACATCCATATACCATATCGCTTCCATGGCTACTAATTACGTTTACACTTACCTTACACTACATTATGGATTCCAGCGTACTTTGAGCAAAGAAGCTAACACCTCAAAAATGATCCGATATATTTGTCTGATTTTTACTATAAGTGACTGTAAATAAAAGCACACCCACGCACACACATATACAGCACTCTGTATGAAAATAATCTGAATTTCTTAAGACCACTTACAAGAAAGTAATAAGGAAATAAATGCTGCCGCAAGCTCGATTGAATGAAGTAAGTAAGTAAAAGCTAAGCTGTTATGTTATTTGTCTATTGTTGTTGTTTTTGGTTTAGCTACTTATTTTAAAATTTACATGTAGCTATGCAAAATGAAAAAAATAACTTGTCAAAGCCGCTACTCATCAGCTGTCAGCACTGCGGAATGCAGCTGGCACATGGCATTTAGACTCTCTTCCCTTACATTTTCGTACCAACATTCTCGCTCTTATTTGTTCTCTTGCTAGCGGAAAGCGGCCGAATATTCCTTTATAAAAATTCATTTCAATTCAACTATTCTATAGAGGCGCTCTGCCTAGAAGTAAAATAGACAATGTGGCTGGCATACGAGAGTTGCAATGTATGTATGTAGTGGAATGTGCGATGTTATGAGCGAAGAATGGAGTTTTTGGTTATGAAAATCGGTATGTACATATGTATTATTAAAGAATTTATTGTAAGTAAATAAATATGAAAATAAAGAATTTCATTTGAACTCACGGTCAGCGGCTTATCTGTTACAGCTACGTAAAGCCCTCAGGGGTTATAAGTGAGTATGATATGTCACACCATCATTCGTCACAACTAATTAGCGCTTAAATGTCTAGACAATTTTGGCCGCTACGCAACAAAGCTAGTCATCTCTGTTTTGCTATCATCCCCCAACTTTAAATTTCTTACACATATAGGGTGGCCCTACTCCTCTTGGCAATACAAATTCTGTCACACCAGCCCGGCAGAACACTTCCCATAAAACTGTAGAGGCTTAGTAAAGTGGCTTATAATATTCCTGCGGTATGCATGCCTGTCGTATGAGACACCTAAAATCTAGACCCGAAGTTTCGAGAAGTTATTAAAATCGCTTTTGGAGTATTTTTTGGCAATATCTTAATCTTTATGGGTTCTGAGATGATTAATCAGTTCCGAGAAAATTAGTCAGTCATTTGACCTCTACGGGGTTTCAGATGATAACTCAGTGTTATGATATCACTCAGTCAGAACAGCTAGCTGCGCATTTATTTGGTTTGGGCATTTCTTAGGTAAAATTACCGGAGTTTGATAACACTGTTGATATGAGTGCAGTCCGTACAAATTATTCATTATGGCTTTGGGGCCGTCATTGTGTAAAGTGTCTTTGCTTGCCTAACTCACCGAAGTTCCTCTACCAAAGTGACAGTAGAACTAACATCAAAATACTATCGCAAATTTCTCTAAACAGGATCGCTCCTCGGTAGTGGTTTGGAAACCGTTTCGAGGGAATAGCTGATTGAAAATCTGCTCATCACATCAACAATTTTGAAAAGGCATAAAACCAAAAATTGGAACAGAAGCTCGCCTTAGCTTCTTCGAAGATAAACAGCGCTGAAATGTGCTTAGCATATTATTTGGTAAGTATTAGAGCTAGATGTTCTTATGATTCCTGTACAATTTCTATATTTATATTCGGATGTTGTTTTGATTTCGAGTTTGGTTTCGGTGCAGTTATGGTTTCAGTTTTAAGCGATTTTAATTTACATATAGATTCGTTATCTATCAATAAGTCGAGCCCGATTGACTGATCGATTCGAATTTACGCTTTTATTTTGCTTAATTGAAACTGGATTGTTGTTTGGTCTTGGTGCTGTTTGAGGTATTACTTTCGGTTTGAATTTAATTGATCAGTTAAGTTCGATTTATGTTTCTTTCAAGTACGGCTTTCGGTTTGGGTTCCAGTTGCGGTGTGGTTTAACTTCCGCTTCCAGTTTCGCATGTGGTTTGGATTTCGGTTTTGTTTTTGCCGCCGGTTTCGTGGACCAGGGGTGACTCTAGAATGTGTTTGCACGATATGGGTATCAAATGAAAGGGTTAATGAGCATTTTAAAAGGGAGTGGGCCTTAGTTCTATAGGTGAACGCCTTTTCGAGATATCGCCATAAAAGTGGACCAGGGGTGACTCTAGAATGTGTTTGTACGATATGGGTATCAAATGAAAGGTGTTAATGAGTATTTTAAAAGGGAGTGATCTTTAGTTCCATAGGTGGACGCCGTTTCGAGATATCGCCATAAAAGTGGACCAGGGGTGACTATAGAATATTTTTGTACGATATGGGTATCCAATGAAAGGGGTTAATGAGCATTTTAAAGGGAGTGGGCCTTAGTTCTATAGGTGAACGCCTTTTCGAGTTATCGCCATAAAGGTGGACCAGGGGTGACTTTACAATGCGTTTGTACAATATGGGTATCAAACGAAATGTGTTAATGAGTATTTCAAAAGGGCGTGGGACTTAGTTCTGTAGTTGGACGCCTTTTCGAGATAACGCCATAAAGGTGGACCAGGGTGACTCTAGAATGCTTTTGAACAATATGGGGATCAAACGAAAGGTATTAATGAGGGTTTTAAAAGGGAGTGGCGGTAGTTGTGTAGGTGGTCGTCTTTTCAAGATATCGCCATAAAGGTGGACCAGGGGTGAATCTGGAATGCTTTTGAACAATATGGGGATCAAACGAAAGGTATTAATGAGGTTTTCAAAAAGGAGTGGTCATAGTTGTATATGTGAAGGCGTTTTCCAGATATCGACCAAAATGTGGACCAGGGTGACCCAGAACATCATCTGTTGGATACCGCTAATTTATTTATATATGTAACACCACGAACAGTATTCCTGCAAATATTTCAAGGGTTTTTATTTCGCCCTGCAGAACTTTTTCATTTTCTTCTACTTAATATGGTAGTTGTCACACCCATTTTACAAAGTTTTTTTCTAAAGTTATATTTTGCGTCAATAAACCAATCCAATTACCATGTTTCATCCCTTTTTTCGTATTTGGTATAAAATTATGGTATTTTTTCATTTTTCGTAATTTTCGATATTGAAAAAGTGGGCGTGGTCATAGTCGGATTTCGTTCATTTTTCATACCAAGATAAAGTAAGTTCAAGTAAGCACGTGAACTAGGTTCATTAAAGATATGTCGATTTTTGCTCAAGTTATCGTGTTAACGGCCATGCGGAAGGACAGACGGACGACTGTGTATAAAAACTGGGCGTGGCATCAACTGATTCCGCTCATTTTCACAGAAAACAGTTAACGTCATAAAATCTATGCCCATACCGAATTTCAAAAGGATAGGTTAATTTATGTTCGACTTATGGCGTTAAAAGTATCCTAGACAAATTAAATGAAATAGGGCTGAGCCACGCCCATTTTGAAATTTTCTGTTTTTTTTTGTATTTTGTTGCACCACATCATTACTGGAGTTGAATGTTGACATAATTTACTTATATACTGTAAAGGTATTAAATTTTTTGTTAAAATTTTACTTTAAAAAATTTTTGGTAATTTTTATAGCCTTATGCGTTTACGTTATGTTAATAATAATGAGCTTAAAGGCCGTGGTTAAATAAAACACAATGTTTAAAATTTCATTGGTTTTTTAATTTGTCAATATTTCGGCTTCAGTCTGAAGCCATCTTCAGGACTGTAAGTAAACACAAATGTATAAAAAGGGGGCATTCATTTCAGATACATGGTCATTAAAATTTACGTTATGCAACTAGGTATACATATAAACGAAACGAAAGAACGGAGACACCCTTAAGGTGTACCAAACCATCAAACACAAATATAATACGCGGATCAACAGGGACATCAAACGATACCAGCAAAAAACACAACAAATTATTAAAATATCAGAGTCGACGAAATTCTTGGAGAGATGCAAGCGAAGTGGAATAACACCAAATTTTTTAAGAGATGCAACAAAAGATATTATGTACATCATAAAAAACAACACCAATAATTGCAGAATTCCACGTAAGTACACAAACAAAGTTGTCACATTCATTAATCGAGTACAGGCGAAGCTTTTAAATATGATAATATGTATCAAACATGACCTCCTAAGACAAAACAGAAGGGAGGCAAATAGACTGAGAACAGAAATCGATCACACTCTTAATTCTCACCATTCAACCAAATTCTACGAAAGTGAAAATATACTGTTGGACAACCTCACAAGCAAGATTAAACAGAGACAAACAAAAAAGTACGAAAAACTAAGACAACAAGAGAAGGAAAAACTCAATATTAGGGTGGTACCACAATGGTTCCGAAATACCACACAAACTGAAATACCACATGATATACAATGGCTGTTATCGCTGGGCCCGAAATATGCCCTCTCGACCGAAAACAAGAGATTTCCTCTATTTAAGTTTATAGCAGACGGGGAAAACATTATACAAACGGCGAAAGATAAGGAATCACAAGAAGTGGCAAGAAACAACTTCACGACACTGATACACGACCATCTAAAAAACAATACGATTTCCACACGAGACAAATTCACACGCAAAATACTGGAAGAGACAAAACGGTTCCTCAAACACAACAAACAATTACTTGTACTCAATGCCGACAAGGGCAACGCTACAGTGGTGATAGACAAAAACGAATACGATACAAAGATTCAGACACTGGTGAACGACATCTCTACCTACAGAGTTTTAAAACGCGATCCGACGAACAAGCTACAAGACAAAAACAATGAGATTGTTCAAAGGATGTTCAACAGCGGTGCCATAGATATCCAAGAAAAGAACAAGCTACTGTGTAAAAATGCTATTACTCCCAGAATCTATGGATTACCAAAAATTCATAAAGAAGGTATACCACTCCGACCTATTTGTTCATCTATCGACTCCCCGTCATACAACCTCTGTAAATATGTCGTGAGAATACTCAAAAATATCACTTGTTCTTCTAAATATAATGTCGATGACTCAACAGAATTTAAAAGTAAGGTCAATGGCACATATATTTATGATGATGAAAGCCTTGTTTCCTTGGACGTAGTCTCCTTGTTCCCAAGCATTCCGGTTGATTTAGCCATTGAAATCATATCCGCAAAGTGGGAAAACATAAAAGAATATACATCATTAACAAGGGAACTATTTATCACAATGGTGAAATTTTGCATAAAAGAGAATCGATATTTTAAATACAATGAAAAAATATACGAACAACGTACAGGAATGCCCATGGGCTCACCAGCCTCCCCAGTCATAGCTGACATTGTCATGGAGGAGCTGCTAACAAGATTCGAAAATGAAACTACTAGCAAACCACGCCTACTTACAAAGTATGTAGATGACTTATTTGCCATTGTAAAAACTGAACAAATTGGAAACATTCTCACTGAAATCAACAGCTACAGCAGAAACATTAAGTTTACAATAGAGGTTGAGAAAGATGGTCAACTACCGTACTTGGACACGTTAATCAATAGGAGAAACAACAAATTATATATTGACTGGTACAGAAAACCCACAGCTTCGGGAAGACTAATTAACTATTATTCAAAACACGAAAAAAGTACAATAATAAATACCGCCAAAAGCTTCATAAGACGGGTACTTACAATAAGCGACAGAATGTACCACAAGAAGAATATCACGATCATCAAAAAAACTCTAGAGGATAATGAGTTTCCAAGTAGCTTGGTTAATAAACTGGTCCGAAATTTCTATACCAGAGCACGTAATGAACGTAAACCTGAAGAAGCAAATAACAAAATATACAAAGCGATAACCTATGTCCCAAGAATAGCAGAGAGGATCAAGAGATCGGATTTATATGACAAAGAAAAGGTCAAAATAGCGTTCACATACAACAATACATTGAAACAAATTTACAATAATACAAAGGACAGAATTCCAAAGGATGAGAAATCCAACCTAATATACAGAATCCCATGCAACGGTGACGGGTCTCACTTATGCGAGAAGGTATATGTGGGGACAACAAAATTAAAATTAAAGACAAGGATTTCCGGCCATAAGTCCAATATTAAACTTAGAAACAACGCTTCGGAAAATAAAACGGCCTTAACGGCCCACTGTAAGGATACGGGCCACTATCCCGATTTCCAGAATGTTACTATATTGGACATAGAGAAACAATATAATAAGCGCTTCACCATGGAAATGCTCCACATTATGAACACGCCTAATGATAAGAGAATTAATTTTAAAAGTGACACAGACCAATGCGCATATGCATATCGCAATTTATTGCTTAAACAACAACACAAAATGCAAGTCTCACGGCGCACATGAAAGAAAGCAGCGTACAGAAATTATTCCGCTAGCAGCATACTTGGGATCAACAAATCATAATGTTGGATGACGACATATTCGTTGATCTATTGTTTGTATCCCTATATATTTGTTTGTGCATATTTTAGTTTACACTTACTGTACTTTAAAATTGTATACATTTTTGATGTTTATTTTACTTTTGTTTTCCGAACATATGATCAGTCGATAAAGAATAACCACAAGTGTAAGTTGTGTTTCGTTTATATGTATACCTAGTTGCATAACGTAAATTTTAATGACCATGTATCTGAAATGAATGCCCCCTTTTTATACATTTGTGTTTACTTACAGTCCTGAAGATGGCTTCAGACTGAAGCCGAAATATTGACAAATTAAAAAACCAATGAAATTTTAAACATTGTGTTTTATTTAACCACGGCCTTTAAGCTCATTATTATTAACATAATTTAAAAAATTTTTTTTTTTAAAGTGGGCGTGGTCCTTCTCCGGTTTTGCTAATTTTTATTAAGCGTACATATAGAAATAGGAGTAACGTTCCTGCCAAATTTCATCATGATATCTTCAACGACTGCCAAATTACAGCTTGCAAAAGTTTTAAATTACCTTCTTTTAAAAGTGAGCGGTGCCACGCCCATTGTCCAAAATTTTACCAATTTTCTATTCTGCGTCATAAGTTCAACTCATCTACCAAGTTTCGTCGCTTTATCTGTCTTTTGTAATGAATTATCGCACTTTTTCGGTTTTTCGAAATTTTCGATATCGAAAAAGTGGGCGTGGTTATAGTCCGATATCGTTCATTTTAAATAGCGATCTGAGATGAGTGCTCAGGAACCTACATACAAAATTTCATCAAGATACCTCAAAATTTACTCAAGTTATCGTGTTAAAGGACGGACGGACATGGCTCAATCAAATTTTTTTTCGATCCTGATTATTTTGATATATGGAAGTCTATATCTGTCTCGATTCCTTTATATATGTACAACCAACCGTTATCCAATCAAACTTAATATACTCTGTGAGCTCTGCTCAACTGAGTATAAAAATTGTGTTTTGATGCTAACGCATATGCTAACATTTATATTAAATGTAATCACACTCAGTCCATTCTTAGTTCTCTGTACTCGTCAGTTGCAATTCCAGTGCCTGATACTTCACTTGCTTACTATTGCTGTTTTTTTCATTTTATTATATGTTTGGTATCTTTAAACATTTTCAATTTCTTGTCGTATCAAATTCACCGCCACCATCTCATTCTAGAGTCTTCCTTTGTTATGTAGAATTACACTTGGGGAATTCCTTTAGTATGTCCTGATATCTTTTGAATTTTTTCTATACATTTCAAAAAATAAAAAACCAAATCGCTATTATTTTTTAGTTAAGTAATTTTTTTTTGCATCTGCGTTTCCATTGCCAAATCTCCTGCGGCCTGCTGGCATTACTCTGTTCACTGCCTTGTGAGTTCCTGTTTTATACTTAAAAAAAAAAAATTAAGAACACATTTAGGCGTAGTTGAATTCAATTTGTAGTCTCTAAGGGATTTCAAACGTTTGTATTCATTCACTCTTGAAGTATCAGAAAAAAATTTTTTTTTTGATGCGAATATTACAATGTATGTATGTACATACAACTCTAAAAAGTTTCAATATACAAGTTGAAGATGATAGAAGTTTAAAGTTGAATGGCGGACTTAAGATAAATGAGAACAAGCTAGAAATTCGAGAAAATCTGTTCACAAATGGCCTGGATACAACCCAATAAGTGGTGGTGCGTAATTTCACTTATTTCCTAGTCGGGGTATTGAGCTTGTTATATCTCTTGTGGTCTTTCACTTAGGGGAAGCGTTTCCTTCAATTTTGTTGTAACCATATTTTTGTTTTGGCTTTCCCTATTCCTCCGGAAGATTCAGTTTAATAAAAGAAGTTTTTTGTGTTTTTTGTTCTTGTTTTTGCTGATTTTCTTCTTTTACTTCATTCTGGATAGTAAACATTTTTTTTCCGGCCGATAGTTCATGAAAAATTTACACGTAGTAAGAGTGTGTGCATGCGAACTTCGCACGCTTCCAACCGAAAACATGTTTGTGCATTGAGAATACCATCGGTGAGTGTTGAATGGAGGCTCATTTGTCTAATAAGAAAGTTCTGTATAAGTCTTCGATTAACTGCTAGCTTTTACGTATGAAATTCTGTAGGAGTGATAAATATACCTTCTCTAGCCACGTAAGCTTCACGAAAATCCGTGCGCCCAGAAGGCTGAGTCATCTTATTTTCAGTGCGGCAGATAATCTGACATCTCTGCTTTCTCATCCTGACAGTTCTACACATACGAAATCGTCGAAGCGTCGGTGAAATTCCGAATTGACCAGTGAGGACACTCGAATGTGCTCTCCATGAAAATTTTCCTAATTTAGAGAAGAACATTTTTTTTTCTTATCCTATCCAAGCATGGCCATAACGATCATGAGACATCACGACTATGTAGATTTGTTAACAACAAAGCCGTTGCGCTAACAGCGTATTTGTCGATTTTCACCGGAGATTATCTAGTGATGGTCGTACGGACCTGTCCTCTTAGTTTATGTCTATTTCAGACGCTTTCCTGGGATTTTCCACAGAAAATTTATTTCCCTTCAACGTTGCTGATTCCGGAAATCCAGCAAGGGGAGACGTTGCAGTCCCTATGCAAGCGAGCGTGCCTCGACATCTCCTGAGTATGTCTGATTTTATGAAGTTGATTTTAAGTGATTTCAAATCGTTACATTGGTCTGTTAGACTAAACTATCCTAAAGCGGGCGAAAAGCTCAGTTTTGAATCACTTCAAAGCCAGAAAGCTGGCAAGACTCACTCAGCCGCAGACGCTTCCAGTTCGATCCATCGGCAGTTCACTTTTTCATTATTGACCAGTATGTGTAGACTCTGTAATACCCTTATTGCTGTCTAAGCCCTTCTCACGCTTTTCCCTCGGAGTGTACTTAATGTTCCGACCCTAACCTAACGACGCACCTTGTTAGGTTTACTTTGACACTGTTTAATCGTACACCTACCATGGAGAAGGTGATTAGAATGATGATATTTATCTGTTCTTGAGATGGACTGCTAATCTGATATTACCAGACCTACTAGTTTTTGAGTTTAGCATCCTTCACCAGAGTAAAGCGCCATATTCCTAGTACGACAGCTTAACATGCCTGTGTTCAAGGTTACATCTACTGCTGGGTAACGTTAAGGGCTGGTGTTAAGTTCGCAGGTAGGTTATAGGTCTTGCTAAAGTCACGTCAACGGTTTTTTCTATGTATTAAGCACTGTTGTTTTAAGATTTATGGTTACGGTTACTTCGCCGTCTGTTACAGTTATGGTTGCGCTTATGGTATCGCGGATTATAAGAGACAATGGGAAAAGTAATGGTTACAGTACTGGTCATGGTTACGTTATGAGTTTGCTTATTGTTATGGTTTTGGTAATGGTTATTTTTATGGTTATGGTTATGGTTATGGCAACGGCTTGTCATGTTCCTGCAACATCTGAATTTTTTAAATAAGCTTTTTCAATTCGAAGAAAGCTTTTGTAAGCAGGGTCGATCTTCGACAGTGACTTGGCAAGCATTCCGAGAGTATCTCTGCCATGAAAAGCTTCTCAGTGAAAATGTATCTGCCCTGAAGAACATGTAGGTTCCCTCTATTCAATTTGTAGGAAACATTAAAAAGGAGCGCGACGAAAATTTGAAGAGATGCTCGGTCTAAAATCTCTTCGGAGGTAGTAACGCTTTGCATATTTTTTAAATTTGTGACTATGGTTATGGTTATGATTATGGCTATAAGTATGTCAATGGTTATGGTTACAGTTTTTATGCCATTTTTCATTCGAATTAGGAGATTTTTGTTCGACTTATGGCTTTAAAAGTATTTTGGAAAGTGGCACAAAAAAAGGCGCACATTTTAAAAATTTGTTTAAGCTTTGTTCTTAGCTCAACCACACCACTATTGAGGTAGCATATCAGTCAAATGTAGTTAAATACCATAGAGTTATTGCAAACTTCGTCAAGGTTAGACCTTAAGGAAAAGTGGGCATGGTCCTTAACTGATTTTTACTATCTTCATTCAGTCTATATAATCTTTAGCGGCTTTTGATTTACGGCCTGTTAAACTTCCAAGTTTTATTCTTCTAAATGTGGGTGGTGCCACGCCCATATTCCAAAAATTTTTGGGATCTATATTTTGCGTCATAAAACCAATCCACTTACCAAATTTAATTAGCTTAGCGGTATTCGTTTTGAATTATGTCATATTTTCCATTTTTCTAAATTTTCGATATCGGAGATGTGGGCGTGGTTATCATCCGATTTCGCTCAATAACAATATGTTCTGAGTTCAGATAAGCCCGCATACTGCATTTGGTGAAGATATATCAATATTTGCTCAAGTTATTGTGTTAACGGACGGACGGACGGACATGGCTTAATCAATTTTTTTTTTCAGTATTTAATTAGCGAGACATGTTCATTTTGCTTTACAAAATTGTTTTTATACTCAGTTGAGCAGAGCTCACAGAGTATATTAACTTTGATTGGATAATGGTTGGTTGTAAAGGTATAAAGGAATCGAGATAGATATAGATTTCCATATATCAAAATCATCAGTATCGAAAAAAAATTTGATTGAGTCATGTCCGTCCGCCGGTTAACACGATAACTTGAGTACATTTTGAGGTATCTTAATGAAATTTGGTACGCAGTTTCCTGGGCGCTCATCTCAGATCTCTATTTAAAATGAACGATATCGGACTATAACCACGCCCACTTTTTCGATATCGAAAATTTCGAAAAACCGAAAAAGTGCGATAATTCATTACCAAAAACGGATAAAGCGATGAAACTTGGTAGGTGAGTTGAACTTATGATGCAGAATAGAAAACTTGTAAAATTTTGGACAATGGGCGTGGCACCGCCCACTTTTAAAAGAAGGTAATTTAGAAGTTTTGCAAGCTGTAATTTGGCAGTCGTTGAAGATATCATTATGAAATTTGGCAGGAACGTTACTCCTATTACTATATGAATGCTTAATAAAAATTAGCAAAATCGGAGAATGACCATGCCCACTTAAAAAAAAAAATTGTTTAAAGTCAAATTAAAAAAAAAAAACTTAATATCTTTACAGTATATAAGTTAATTATGTCAACATACAACTCCAGTAATGATATGGTGCAACAAAATACAAAAATAAAAGAAAATTTAAAAATGGGTGTGACTCCGCCCTTTTTCATTTAATTTGTCTAGGATACTTTTAATGTCATAAGTCGAACCAAAATTTACCAATCCTTGTGAAATTTTGTGGGGACTTACATTCTAGGACGACAAGTGTTTTCTGTGAAAAAGGGCGAAATCGGTTAAAGCCACACCCAGTTTTTATACACAGTCGACCGTCTGTCCTTCCGCTCGGCCGTTAACACGATAACTTGGACAAAAATCGATATATCTTTACTAAACTCAGTTCACATACCTATATGAACTCGCTTTGTATTGGTATAAAAAATGGCCGAAAGCCGACTATGACCACGCCCACTTTTTCGATATCGAAAATTACGAAAAATGAAAAAAATGCCATAATTCTATACCAAATACGAAAAAAGGGATGAAACATGGTAATTGGATTGGTTTATTGACGCAAAATATAACTTTAGAACAAAAATTTGTAAAATGGGTGTGACACCTACCATAATAAGTAGAAGAACTTGAAAAAGTTCTGCAGGGCGAAATCAAAAACCCTTGGAATCTTGGCAGGAATACTGTTCGTTGTATTGCATATATAAATAAATTAGTGGTACCCGACAGATGATGGTCTGGGTTACCCTGGTCCACATTTTGGTCGATATCTCGAAAACGCCTTCACATATACAACTACCACCACTCCCTCTTAAAACCTTCATTAATACCTTTAATTTGATACCCATATCGTACAAACAAATTATAGAGTCAGCCCTGGTCCACCTTTATGGCGATATCCCTAAATGGCGACCACCTATAGAACTATGGCCCTCTTAAAATACTTTCTAATACCTTCCATTTAATACACATGTCATACAAACATATTCCAGGGTTACCCTAGGTTCATTTTCCCACATGGTGATTTTCCATTACTTTGTCTCCTTAGCTGTCAACTGAGTATGTAATGTTTGGTTACACCCGAACTTAGCCTTCCTTACTTGTTGTAATTAAAATTCGAGAAAAATTAACAAGTTAACAAATGGCGATGGCTACTAGGACGTGTTTCTGAATTTCACTTCCTTATCAGCTATCTTCCCGGGAGCTTAGTATTGAACTCGAAAACTCCAACATTCATACTTTATGTTAGTGTAAAGGCAGATGCCTTTATCCACTATGAGTGCGCCGCTGCTCGCTTTGCAATTGGTCTCTAAGTGTTGCCTTTTTGTTGCTATTCCTTTATTCACAATTCAGGTACATACTTATTCTATATAGTTTTAAATCCTAATTGTGTGGAATAATTATAAGCCCTCTCCAAGGGCTTAGTAACATTGTGTTCATATCATTGCTTTTATAAGTAGTACTTCTATTGTGAAAATTTTATTCGATACTGATGATTTTGATATATGCAAGTCTATATCTATATCGAATCACTTATAACCAACCGTCATCCAATCAAAGTTGTAATACCCGGTGTACAAATATAGCTTGGTGTAAGATCAGTTTGGAGTTTAAATATGAAGCAATTAAAAAAAATATATCCAATGTAACACAAATTCTGGTTTCCAAATACTTTCACTACTTTGTTTTTGCAGTTTCCATAATATTTAAACAAGTCTAAAGCTAAAATAACCAGATTTAGAAATATGTATAGAATAACCATTTAAGTTCCACATAAAAGTATATGAATTAGGTTATTATTACTTATGACCACAAAAATACTTATTGTCAGTAGAAAGTCTGTGGTTGATAACAGCTTAAATTCTAGTTAATATAAAAAATTAATATGAGTAAGCAAATAAATATTTATATAAACGAAGATTTTAAAATTCTTTGAACCAACTTCCTCTAATGGTAGTTGCTTTTCCTAAATATTTCCGGTATTTGCATAGCAAACGTATAACTTTTCCAATTTACTGCCAAAAGCAAACATGGGCAATTATTGGCAACAGTTAACAACAATAACAACTACAGTTGGCGAAAATACATGCAATTAATGCAAGCATACATACATACAAGGGAACCAACAGCTTTCACTGAACTTTTGAATATTTTGAGTTGCTTTGGATTGGCGCCTCAAACAAACTTCGATTTGAACTTCAAATTCGTCGACCTTAACCATATGATTGCCAGTCGATGTAGTGTATAAAGGGCTGCCACAAACAATTTCTATTACACAAACTATATATAAGTGCGTGTGTTTGCTGTGAAATATGCTTTTATGTGTTTGTAAGTATTTGTGTGTGCTGTAGACTTGAGTGCAATTTTGATAGCATTTTAGTACTTTTAAGTCGAAATTTGAATATTTTTCATGAGCTGTTAAAAGTTTTGCCTGCCATCTAACCTGCCACACTTGTTAGTAGCCAACAATCCCTTGAAGAGTGGGATGACGATGACGATGACTGCGATACATTTTGATGCAATTAGTTTCATCATTAGTTGCAACTTCTGTTTATGCAGCATGCATTGAGTGCACTTGCTGAATACTTTTTTGTGAGCAATAAAAAGAAGAAAATTGTGTAATTGATGAAATTTTTGCAAAACTTTTTATAACCAGTTGCTTTTACTGTTTGATATATATCCATTTTTTTTGATGAATTTTGGCTGATGCTTTCTGATAATTTGACCGTCTGTGGAACAGTGGTACACATTTTGCGGAATTAGTCGCTGTAAGCAAGTATGGTGTACGGCCATAACAAAGAGCTAGTCTCTCGAAACAAAATTTGAGTTCCATAGTTCTAAATTTCTGCAGATATTAGAATCATGATAGAAAAATCTATAAGTGTTCAGTCCATTTTTTTCTATCTATCCTAACTGTTGCGGACAGCGGTGCTTCGATTGTGGTGGCAGCGTTTCTATATACACCAACGGTTCTAAAGGAGGAGAGTCTATTAGAAAGACCGAGAGCTCAAAATCTCTTTCAGACTACTTATATCTACCGTCAACCCAACGATAGATGGCCACAAATTCCCGGATGTGAGACATCTTAGCAAACCTGGCCAAAATGGATTCTTGAGAAATCCCGCCATGTTAACACCCTACGAAGGAACATAACCTTCACACTTTTAGGGGTACTAACTGGGTACTGCCCTACTAGTAGGCATCGATAAAGGTTAGGAGGATATGACTATCATCGATGCCGTATGTGATGTGAAGACGACAAAGAGGAGAAAACGCTAGATCACCTCTTTAACAATTTACGCCAGGTCAGATAGTATGATGAAAAGGATTTTATCAAAGCCTCGAACGTTATTGCAAAATTTCTTGGAACCTTTGGACTTTCCACAATGAAGATAACTGATAAATACTGCAACCGTTTTCCGTCATTCGAATTTGATATTGAGATAAGCCGATTTGGTCTTAGTACCATTTTTCTTTCGTTTCGAGTTTTAAGAAGCCATCCCAGGTAGCTTCGTTGAAGTTGCTATTGGTTCTTTTGTCTGATGCTGTAGGAAGTGTACTAGTTAGACTAATCGAAAAAATATGCGCTGGTGACATCTTATCTGGTTTTCCTTGAAAGTATAAAGAGACGTTACTCCAAATTTTGGATTAACTCTTCTCCCGTGTGGATAGTTAGAAAACTGTATATCCCACTTATCGAAATGTGCATTAAAACCGCCTACAATAATTCACCAAGTAAGTAGGGGTAAGAGGTGATTGGTTTGAAATGACATGTTCGAATAATAATACTTTGACAAGTTAGGTTCGTTCGCGTGATGAGCTTAATATGAGATTGAAGTAAGTTTATCTTCAGATGAGGAGGAGGATGTTCAAGCACTGCCACGCAGGTTGAGCATAATATAGACTTTGGTGGTAGATACGTGGCACTTAGCTGTGTGATTTGTTGAAGATTGCAAAGTTGTGCATGAAGAACATGGAGACACTGTGAACTTCCTAGACTTCAACTCGGAAACACTTATGCCCATTATTAATGCGCTTGCTGGATGGGGCCACATTAGTCCAACTAAGTATTTCCTAATTACTTTTAAAAAGACAACAGATAAACTTCGTTTCCATCCATCAGATTGTCTAAATCGTGTAGTATGAAATCTTGGACATTTGTCAAAGAAAGTTATGAATCGAGTCCTATTAAACGTGTTTCATGCTGTAGTTAAAGCATCGGTGCAACAGTAGAGTGATCTGTGGTGACTCCCGTAAGTAGAAGAATTAATACTTGGAGCTATGTACCTCTGAGAAGATTTAGGCCGAGCTTATTTTGATGGTGCAAGATTTGAGATCAGGACCTACGGCGTGGTAGGTCATCATAAAACCACCGGGTACTTTCACTGAACAGCTATTATATTTGAGAAGAAAGATCGTTATCTCCTATCCAAACATGATATTAAGATCCTTAAGTACTCACAATCATCGACATTGGTATGCAGCACAGTGACCTGCAAACACTATATTGGCAGGTTTCTATTGTTAGAAATAGAAGTTCATTCTTCTCATAGGCAAACAAGTGTATAACGCCTGACCAATATCCCCATTGGTCCACAACAATTTCGGTTCCCGAATATGATACTCCTCGCTTTCCTTCGGTGCTTTTCGCCTCCAGCCTTTCAATGGAAGATTTTGGAAGGCCCTATGAACCTTTTCTAGCTACATCTAATTTCATCCAATAAAAATCTTAAGCCTTTCACACTGACTCCAGCCAAAAAAGATCGTTAAATTGGTCTGTGACACTGTACCATTTTGAGTTATTCAACTTGCTTTCTCTTTGACATAGATCGTCACCTGGAAGATCTGTAAGACTCAGAAAACAGGAAAGACTAATTTACCATTAGATTCTGCGAGTATTGCTCAGCCAATAGTAGCATACCACACACTCAGAGAAAAAATCGTTCTAAAACGAACGAAACATGTTCAAAATTAAGAACATTCGTTCACAAAAGTCTGTTAAGTACATTTTTTCTTAACTCGTGACCTATGGGCTTGATTTAAGAACAGTTTTTCCAAACACACCGTTCGTAATTTATGACCACTTTGGTATTGATTTGTGAAACTTATGTGCTCATTTCAAACACTACTCGGGCTTGATTTAAGAGTTTTCGTTCTCACGCTTCGAGAACGATTTGTGATCGATTTAACAGTTTTCGGTCTCAATTTAAGAACGGTTTGTGCTTGAACATTGGTGGGAGGAAGATATTTTTTTAATTATTACCCATTTATTTATTTATTTTTTATTAATAAATAATTTTTTTGTTATTAATAAGAAATATTAATAAAAAAAAAAACTATTATTAAATGCCAAAAATGTTTGAAAGAACGCATAATATGCATTTTTCATAGATTTCTCGATAAGGGAAATCTTTCTTGTTTGATTATGCAATCTTAATATATATTTAAAACATTTCATAACAAGTTTGAGAATAACCTGAATGGAACTGAACGAAAAATAAGAGTTAAAATAATAGAATATAAAAATTTTTTTAAAAAGCTTCAGAGTTTGACGGCGATCGAACTCGCGCCACACGATCGCAACCGCAACAACATAGCCGCTGGCCAACTACAACTGTTTGGTAGTTCCTGCCAAATGTTGTATTTAACATTGTAGTGCACACAAATTATACCGTTTCTTTTTTCTTGAACTTAATTTAAGAACATTCTTCTTAATTTAAGAACATTCGTTCTCATTAATAGAACATTTGTTCATAATTTAAGACCAGCCATTCCATTTTCAAGAAAATGGTGTCAGTTCAAGAACAAGGTTGTTGTTTTAAGAACAGGTCGTTCGTTTTTCAAGAACAAAAAAGTAAGAACATGAAAAGCTTGAATTGAGTCCGGTGGTGCTGGATTTTAGCACGGCGTTTTTCTCCAAGTGCAGTTGGTTCGATGATAGCATTTGTAGCATAAATTATAATTAACCGAAATCCTGTAAGTCTTTGGACAGATATAACCTTGAGTTATTTCGATACTGAATATAAGCCTCATAGTGCTCTCACCATATAATAGCCTGAAAATATTTGACAAACTTGAAAACATGGGCTTTCACTCAAGCTTTCTGTCGTGGCTGAAGTCGTATTTGGCAAATAGAATCTCTTGTGTTGTGTAGCATTCACTCATTAAGTTATTCATTCATTTGTACAAACATATATTTCTACCCGTTTTGGAATGTTTTAAAATACATTGACTCTTACATACATATTAATACATTTATACATACATATATTTTGGCTCGCTTTGGTACGGCCTGAGGTTCAATTGACACATCCATTCATTTGTACAAACATATATTTTGTACACCGTGCACAGTGGTAACCTGAACCTTGGTATGCTACTGTTTGGAGATTGCTCGCGACAAGCCTTTACCTGTAGACAAATTATTAACATGATTCATTTGAGCTTGCGTTGCATTATGCTTAGAATGCAGTTCCCAGGGATTTCATTTATGCTTAGAATGCAGTTCCCAGGGAACTGAATTGAATGTATATGTGTGTTATACTTAGTTTGTAAGTATTAGTGTAAGTAAGTATTTTAGCCCATAGAAATTTTGTAAAAAAGAAAACAACTTTTGAATAAAGAACTTAATTCAATCTGCTGCCGCTTCAATGGCAGTGAATTCTATCTGGTGCCGCAAAATGGGCACTGCAACCTAAAATACGTTATTCTCATTATACCAAATATTACAGCTGAAATCGAGAAAACTAAGTATTATGAATTCACAGCAATATCGGGTGTACCACAAGGTAGCATCCTAGTTCCTATTTTGTTCGTAATGTTTATTAGTGATGTTGGCTCATGCATAAACTATTCGAATTTTTTGTTTTATGCTGACGACTTAAAACTCTTTCGGTTGATCTCTTGTACTTCTGATTGCAACTGCAAGAAGATATAAATGCTATTAATAATTGCGCTATTCAATATAATTTGCGACTAAATATAAACGTATATGTTTTCTTTCGTGTATTCGATTTCAATTGTAACTCTAGCGTCAGTTAATCAGTTTCGCCATCTTGGCGTAACTTTTGACTCAACTTTTACTTTTGGTAATCATGTAAACTTTTTGATACCAAAGGCTTATACTAACCTAGCTTTCAGGCGACGATATGCTAAGGATTTTCAGGACCCATATACGAGTCCCCCAGCGGGTTAGGTGGTCAGAGTATACCCGCGGTAGGTATGCCTGTCGTAAGAGGCGACTTAAATACCAGATTCAAGGGGCTATGTAACGCAACCCTTCAGGTTGCCAGCGCAATATACAGCTTCTCCAAACGCAATTGTCAACCTCACCTATCCGCGGCGAATTCTGTTTCACTAACAGACGAGGCTCTGGCGACCCCAAGCTCCTCACGGAACGTGGGGGTGGGGAGGGAGGGATGGCCTGTAGGTTTAATGTGGCCATATAAATCGTTCCCGAGATGGTAGAGCTAGTACCTTTATGGTGCTGTGTTACCGGAGCGTACCGGATCTGTATCCGGCAAAGGACCATCCCATCGATAACACTCCCCGAAGCCTTCGGGGAGCAACCGTATCGCTACAACAACAACAACAACAACAACAACCCATATACGAGGAAAATCCTATACAATTCCTTCACACTCTTTAAGAATTGAAAGATTCAGCGCAAGTTCATACGATTTGCTCTTCAACCTCTACACTTCGTTAATCCTCTGCCATCCTGCAATGCTAGATGCATGCTTGCCACTTGCAGTTAGGCGGCTTATTCAAATCGTAATGTTTACTTTTGATATTATATCCGGTGCCATTGACTGTTCAGAACTACTTGGGCAGTTGACTTTCAATGTCCCTAACAGAGTTCTCCGGTTTCACAGTATACTCCGAGTTGAAGTGCTACTTTCGAATTACTTCAGCTTCGCACCTCTTCTAAGAGGTCTTGTAGAATTTAATCGCCTATCCAGAAGCCTTGATCTGTTCTTTGCCATGTCAAGGTCTCTGATTAAGGCACGCATTGAGTCTTATTACTTATCTCAGTAAACCTCAATTGTTGAACTAGTACTAAGTTAACATGTAATCTAGTCAGTAAGCTTATTACTATTTGACTTAATAAAGATATATGAAATTATATGATATGATAAGTGTGGTGACCCTTTACTAGATCCGTTTCTCTTTCAATTGCATGATACAATTAATAGTAATTTCGGAATTTCAGTTTACTGTATATGAGTTTTTGTGTTTATCTGGGCCCACATAAAAAGCGGAGTGATGGTAGCGTGCTCCGCCTACCACACCGTATGCCCTGGGTTCGCACCCCGGGCAAAGCAACATCAAAATTTTAGAAATAAGGTTTTTAAATTAGAAGAAAATATTTCTAAGCGGGGTGGCCCTTGGCAGTGTTTGGCAAGCGCTCCGGGTGTATTTCTGCCATGAAAAGCTCTCAGTGAAAACTCATCTGCCTTGCAGATGCCGTTCGGAGTCGGCAAGAAAACGTGTAGGTCCCGTCCGGCCAATTTGTAGGGAAACTGAAGAGGAGCACGACGCAAATTGGAAGAGAAGCTCGGCCTTAGATCTCTTCGGAGGTTATCGCGCCTTACATTTATTTTTTTTTTATTTTATAAAGAAATCTTATGAGAGCAAGAAGGTGGTGCTACAGGGCTAGTTTTGTTTTCAACTGCCCTGGAAATAACCCCAATATCTCCATCAAACACTTATAGGAATGGTCGTTTGATGGAATCAATAATAATACATTCACACCACGATTAATTTGTAATACAAGTGGATTTATTGAATCATAATTAATAAAGAAGCATTAAAGATTTAGTTTTAATAGAAAAATGAATAATTGTTAAATGTTCAGAATTGTCGACCTTTCGCTTTCACTGATGCTTTTCTACTGCCTCTTGCCTTGTCATTCGAACGCACTTATATCATGCGCTGAAGGGTTGCCACGTAACTTTACATTACACACTCATTTGTATAAAAATTGGTTTGCTTCCACAACTGGGTATAATAAACTTTAATTTCTACCAATTTTAAACTTTTGTACCATTTTTTTTCGCTTTCTTCCTCAGCAGAGAAATAAAGCTCTCCGTTTCTGTGTAACAATCTTTGAATTATCTGCATTGTAATTATACTCAACTATTTTATTTTTATTTTTCAAACTTTTTGTTATTGTTGTAAAATTTAATATTTGTTTTGTTTTCTTTGTATGCTAACAATTTACGCCAACACTAAACGTAATGCAACAACAAACAAGAACAATAACGTAAGTAATAAAGTGCAATTTGTGCTAATGTTTTGAAGAAATCTTCAACTGTACAGTTTGGTTGTTGTTTTTGGAGTATGAAACTGCGTGCACGTCTGAGTTTGTGTATGTCTCACTCTCTTTGTGCTTAGGAATTTCGAACATTACATTTCTTCATTTCTTTAGTTATTTCCTCAAGTTAATTAGCTCATCACACAAATATATTTACGATGTTTGTTTTGTAATTTTAACTTGTTTTGTTGTTTGTCTTTTTTTCCAATGGTATGCGTTAATGAATGCAACGTGATTTTTATACTCAGCTGAGCAGAGCTCACAGAGTATAATAATTTTGTTCACATAACGGTACCACGTAACCGCATAAACTAATCGAGATGATATAGACTTCTATATATCAAAATGATCTGGGCGAGAAAAAAAATGCATTTAGCTATTTCCGTCCGTCTGTCCGCGAACACGATAACATGAGTAAATTTTGAGGTATCTTAATGAAATTTGGTATGTAAGCTCCTGGGCACTCACCTCGGATCGCTATTTAAAATGAACAAAATCGGACTGTAACCACGCCCACTTTTTCGATATCGAAAATTTCGAAAAGCCGAAAAAGTGCGATAATTCATTACCGAAGATGGCTAAAGCGATGAAACTTGGCAGGTGGGTTGACCTTATGACGCAGAATATAAAATAAGTTAAATTTTGTACAATGGGCGTGGCGACGCCGACTTTTAAAAGAAGGTAATTTAAAAGTTTTGCAAGCTGTAATTTGGCAGCTGAGTACGTAATGTTCGATTACACCCGTACTTAGCCTTCCTTACTTGTTATTGTGTTGAGTATTTGCAACAAATATACAATTTTTTTTTCAATTTAAGTCGCAAGGGTGCGCAAATGGCGGACGAGGCGATACATGTGTACATCGATGGTTCCAAAGTAGTGGAAGGAGTAGGGTCTGCGGTATACTGCGCTGATCCGGAAATAAGCAGATCCTCCAGGCTGCCGGATTACTGTAGCGTTTTCCAAGCTGAAATATTAGCCGTAACTATAGCAGTAGAAATCCTGGAAGAGAATAGCTTAAGCTGCAACCGTGTTAACTTTTATATTGACAGTCAAGCAGCAATTAAGGCAATAATCTCGCATAGCACAGCATCTAAATGCATGCGTGTTAGAGTGTAAGCAGCCTCTGGAGAAAATCGGGACAGGGAGAAGCATCCATCTATATTGGGTCCCATGACATATGGGAATAGATAGGAATGAAAACGCGGACGAACTAGCTAAAAAGGGCGCATCCCTTGAAGCTTGTCCGAGAGGTGCACATGATCGACCAAGCGGGAAAGGCGTGGGTTCAACCTTGGACTAACGAAGTTGCTTCTGTCATTAAAAAGAGAGCACTGTAGACTCATGACTGGTATTCTGACTGGACACTGCCTTCTGGCGTCACATGCCTTCAAATAAGGCTTGGTCAGTGATAGCAGATGTAGGAAGTGCGGGTTGGAGGATTAAACGATCGACCACGTACTGTGCACGTGCCCTGCACTTGCCAGGCAAAGACTCCAGCTATTAGGAGTGATTTAGCTCTCAGATATAGAAGCAGCATGTGACTTAAGTCCTAGGAAGCTTCTAGTATTTGCCAAGAGGACGGAGTTATTTTATAACATAGGTCCTGGTTTTTGATAGGGTTTTTCAGTCTGGTCGTTAAAACAAACATCTGGCAACACTACGGACTCAATTAAATTTTGTGAGGTCCTTATGGACCGGCCAGTTCAACCTAACCTAACCTAAGTCGATCTTTTTATTTCAAGTTTTCTAAATTTCTTTGAGTAAGCAATTTTGTAGCCCAGTCAACTTTAGTCTAACAAAGTACAAGTTGACAATATTTTTTTGAAGTATGTTTCATTTTGTTTTTGTATATGAAGGACGCATTTTTATATTCTGACCGAAATTTTTTGCTCTCCCTGAGTATTAATGTCTGACGTCTAGAATTCCTGCATCAGATGTGAGGTATCTCCAACTTTATATGCTCAGGGAGCTTTTGTGCATTTCCAACCTCATCTGCTGTACTACCTCTGGTTTCTTTCTAAGCTGGCTGGTCGCTGCAGTGCTTTGTTTTTAAGGTTTTTAAAGGTCCCATTGTGATACCGCGTGGATTTTTCCCCTACTCAAACCAACAGGTAGATTCAGCAAATTTCAGGAATTAATTAGGTTCCAACTTTGCCAGATCACAAAGATCATAAAAGAAGGGAGATCCCAGAGATCCTTCCTCTTGCGCCAAAGCGCAGGCCAAGCGTACAGAAAATGCTTTACTGTTTCTATCTCCTCTTCGTCTTTCCAGCTCCTGCAGTAAGCATTATAGGGAGCACTCAGCCGTTGTGCATGTTTCCCGATTGCTATGTGGCCGGTTATAATTCCAACCACAAGAGATATGTCCCCCTATCCAAGAAGAAGGAGACTTCTTGTACGTCTCGCGTCCCATTTAGGCCACACGAGCTTAGTGTGTTGCACCAGGATTCGAGATTGCTCCATATCACACCCGCTTCCCTATGCAAGATCCCTTTCAAAGTGAGCTTACAGGTAGCGAGCGGCATGCTGAGTCCCTTGCATGACACGAAAGTGGAACGGATGTGCCCCCTCTTGCAATTTCGTCAGCCATCTCATTGATCGGTATATCCGAGTGTCCAGGCACCCATACCAGACTGATAAAAGTTCAATATTAAAGCCTGTGCTCTTGCTTTTGGTCGTCTGATTTTTCGGTGATCTCAGACTTTTTTTACTCTGTTGTTGTTGTAGCTATAAAGACACGCCCCGAAGGTATTGAGGAGTGTTATCGATGTTTACCGTTCTTTTCTGGATATAGACCCGGTACGTTAAGGTAACAAGCACAAGTACAAGCCCGACGATCTCGGGAACGATTTAATATGACCACATGGATCCTTCTAGGCGTGTGTCAGATGTCATCTCAATTGGTACACCAACAATGACTTAATGGTGAAAGCCAAGTAGCGCACAGGCGCCATTTTGTTGCAATTTATCCTGGAACCAATTGATGCTGTTTTAAGAAAGCTTCTCAGTGTACCGTTCAAAATATTTTTTTGGTCATTGAACATGCTGATATCTTTAACGGAGCATTAAGCAACCTCCTGAAGCGTGTTCAAATGTTAGGAATTTGGACAGGTAGGGCGACTGTTGCTTAGAAGCCCGCCTCGCCGCAATTTCTGCAAATGTTATAAAAAGATATATCCATTCTCTCAGCATGTGGTTGTGACAGTGTTCAAAATATTTTTCTCTTGACCTAGGCTAGAGACCGCCTTCACATGGGCACTGAAGGGTTGGCTACATTTGATTGATGTGCGTGGATGTTGCAGCTCGGTCGCCTCTTCAGAATTTAGTAGTGCTCCTGATTTTGCATGTTATCGGTTTATTATCGGCTTGTTATCGCTGGGTCCTTGGCTTCTTACTGGATTCATGGATTTCATGTTGAAGTTTAATCGGTACATGCTTTATAACAAACTTATATGTCATATGTAATATATCGATAACATGCATTTTCGATATGAAATCGATAGTTTTGGTTAATAAATCAACATTTTTTAATGAAAAATTGATAGATTTTCCATAAAAAATTTGACAGCTTTTCGGTGACAAATCGATAAAAACCCAGTAACTTCAAGTGTTAACGCTCCGATAAGAAATCGATAACTTTTCGATATCATATCGATAACTCTTTGATAGGAGTCGATTACATACTTATGGCAAATGGATTTCAAACCTTTAAAGCTTTTCTTAACTGTTTGGGAAAACATTTAAAGAACGGACGGACAAAACACAGCCGAATAACACTTCGATAATAAATTGGAACACGCCGTGCGATTTCAGTTGCGCCTTCGAGTTTGCATTCTGTTTGACTTCTAAACCTTCCTTTCAACAAACTCCTTTTTTCTTTCTTTCCTTTCCTTGCCTTGCCTCTGGGCAGCTTGAGCGCCATACGGCCATAGTAGTATAGCGTCATCAATTACAAGACGAGCAGACTACTTGCAGTATTTGTGCTTCTAAGGGGCTCTTAGAACCGAAATGTAGGTGGATGGTTGGTTGGCGCAAGGGTGCACAAATGAAGGACGAGGCGACACATGTTTACATCGATTGTTCCAAAGTTGTGGAATCCGGAAATAAACAGATCCTTCAAGTTGCCAGATCACTATAGCGTTTTTCAGGTAGAAGTAACCACAGCAGTCGAATCACTGCAATAAAATAACTAAAACTGCAGCCGCGTAAACTTTTATATAGACAGCCAAGCAGCAATTAAGGGAATAATCTCACATAGCAAAGCATCTAAAAGTGGTTAAGAGTGTAAGCAATTCCTGGAAAGAATCGGGACCGGGAGAATTATAAATGGCATATGGGAATAGATGGAAATTAAAAATCGGATGAACTAGCTAAAGAGGGCGCATCACTTGAAGCGTGCTACGTAGGGGTCTCAATAGGATTGGGCGAGATTAAAAGAAGGCGAGAGGTTCACATGATCGACATGGACCAAAGCGCGAGGCTGTAAAAGGTCGTACATCATGTGCAGGTCTTACAACCTTATACTAACAAGACTATTCCTTTCATTAAAAAAATAGTACTGGTACACTGACCGGATATTACCTTCTTTCGCCCCATGTCTTAAATTAGGCTTGGTTAGTGATAGCACATGAAGGAAGTGCGAGTTGGAGGAAAAAACAATCGAGCGCGTTTTTGCTCATGCCCTGCTCTTACAAAGCTGAGGCTGCAGCTATTAGCATGGATACAGCTGTCAGGCCTAGAACCAGAAAGTGGCATATGTACTAGGAAACATCTTGCCAAGAGGGCGGAATTAATTTATAACATTGGTCCTGGTTTTTGATAGGGTTTTTCAGTTTGGTCGTTAAACAAACTTCTAGTAATATTATGGACTCATTCCGTCTACGTGATATCATCACCAAACCGGCCCGTTGAACCTAACCTAACCTTCCTTGCATTGACTAGTTCTATGTGATACTGGGAGGTCGATAAAGCCTGGGCTGTTAAAGAAACAGGATACGCCACGGGTAGATAAATCATTTGGATATTTTAGTTGCCTCTTGCGTGTGTACGAATAACATCATTAATACCGAAAAACCCCATTAACACAACTAAGCGCGACCACTTCCTTCAAGTCTCAATTCGACGCCAAGTGTTCACACATAATTGGGCACATTGTGGCTATTACACGCAGTCAGGGCATTGAACACATTTTGCATTCAAGTACAAAAAAAGTCAGAATGTGATTGAAGTTCATAATAAAAAAACATTCCATTCAGGCAGGTTCCACCAGCCAACTGCAGCGCGCAGCAAATCACAGGCATCCAAAGCAAAAAAAAAAAAATCAATTGGCACACAATGACTTTTTAATAGATCGTCGAGTCACCTCCGTACGCTATTATGGGCGACACACTTGAATTCGTCACCTCAGCTAAAGCCCAATTGAAGCACACTATCTCAGCACTTATTGGTTAATACTCTTTTGTGGTAGATTTAATAAAGGTTTGGTGCATTTTAAATTCGCAATTTTGCTACTTATGAGTCTTTATGAATAATGGCTTGCTGCACTTTTGTCACTGGAGACACTCGATGTTAGCAGCGCGAATACAAATAAAAAAAAAAGACGCCACCGCCAATAAATTCTGGTTTAGTGTCGCTATGGCTCTGGCAATAAACGACCTGAACCAGTTTGAATAGAATGTGAACAATTACAGTTTGGCTATTTTGCTTTCGTTACTATGCGCTGAGTAAACTATTTAATAACCACCAAATTAAATTGACTAATGCGGTTGTAGAAAAAATAAATTGAAATAATTAAAAACAATAAATTGAAATGATTTTTTTGTTAAATTTTAAATTTTGTTTTTATAATTTTTTATTTAGTATTTGCGTTTTATTTAATTTACATTTATTATTTATTTAAGGTTATGCATGAAAAAGCATCTCAATTTATTGCATACACAAAAACACATACACATATTATTATTAGTTATTAGCATTAAATATGTATGTCTTCTGTATGTAGCAAATGCCTATATAAACATAAGGAAGGCCAAGTTCGGGTGTAACCGTATATTACATACTGAGCTGAGAGCTTTGGAGACAAAAAAGGGAAAATCACGATGTAGGAAAATGAACCTAGGGTAACCCTGGAATGTGTTTGTATGACATGGGTATCAAATGGAACGTATTAAAGAGTATTTTAAAAGGGAGTGGGCCATAGTTCTATAGGTGGACGCTATTCTGGGATATCGCCATAAAAGTGGACCAGGGCGAATCTAGAATGTGTTTGTACGATATGGGTATCAAATGAAAGGTGTTAATGATTATTTGAAATGGAGTGGGCCTTAGTTCTATAGGTGGACGCCTTTTCGAGATATAGCCATAAAGGTGGATCAGAGGTGACTCTATAATGTGTTTTTACGATATGGGTATCAAATTAAAGGTATTAATGAGGGTTTTAAAAGGGAGTGACCTTAGTAGTATATGTGCAGGTGTGTTCGAGGTATCGACCAAAATGTGGACCAGGATGAACCAGAACATCATTTGTCGGGTACCACTAATTTATTTATATATGTAATACCATGAAAAGTATTCCTGACAAGATTCCAAGGGCTTTTGATTTTCATTTTCTTCTACTTAATATGGTAGGTGTCACACCCATTTTACAAAGTTTTTTCTAAAGTTATATTTTGCGCCAAAAAACCAATCCAATCACCATATTTCATTCCGTTTTTCGTATTTAGTATAGAATTGTGGTATTTTTTTTATTTTTCAAAATTTTCGATATCGAAAAATTGGGCGTGGTCATAGTCGGATTTCGGCCATTTTTATACCAAGATAAAGCGAGTTCAAATAAGTACGTGAACTAAGTTTAGTAAAGATATATCGATTTTTGCTCAAGTTATCATGTTAACGGCCGAGCGGAAGGACAGACGGCCGGCTGTGTATAAAAACTGGGCGTGGCTTCAACCGATTTCGCCCATTTTCACAGAAATTTATCGTCCTAGAATCTAGTCCCCTACCAAATTTCACAAGGATTGGTAAATTTATGTTCGACTTATGGCATTAAAAGTATTCTAGACAAATTAAATGAAAAAGGGCGGAGCCACTCGCATTTTGAAATTTTCTTTTATTTTTGTCTTTTCTTGCACGATATCATTACTGGGGTTGAATGTTGACATAATTTACTTATATACAGTAAAGATATAAAATTTTTTGTTAAAATTTGAATTAAAATTTTTTTTGTAAAAGTGAGCGCACTCGTCATCCGATTTTTCTAATTTTTATTAAGCATACATATAGTAATAGGAGTAACGTTCCTGCCAAATTTCATCATTATATCTTCAACGACTGCCAAATTATAGCTTGGAAAACTTTTAAATTACCTTTTTTTAAAAGTGGGCGGTGCCACGCCCATTGTCCAGCATTTTATTAATTTCCTATTCTGCGTCATAAGTTCAACTCACCTACCAAGTTTTATCGCTTTATCCGTCTTTGGTAATGAATTATTGCACTTTTTCGGTTTTTCGAAATTTTCGGTATCGAAAAAGTGGGCGTGGTTATGACACGGTTTCGTTCATTTTAAATAGCGATCTGAGATGAGTACCCAGGAACTTACATACCAAATTTCATCAAGATACCTCAAAATTTACTCAAGTTATCGTGTTAATGGACAGACGGACGGACGGACATGGCACAATCAAATTTTGTTTCGATACTGAAGATTTTGATATATGGAAGTCTATATCTATCTCGATTCCTTTATACCTGTGCAACCAACCGTTATGCAATCAAAGTTAATATACTATGCGTGCAAAGCACGCTGAGTATAAAAATACTTGACGCGAATTAACTCCGAGAATATTAAGGCCAAGCTTCTCTTCCAATTAACGTTGTGCTCCAGAAGCGCACGAGAATATTAAGGCCAATCTTCTCTTCCAATTAACGTTGTGCTCCAGCAGCGCCTCAAGAAAATCCTCACTATTCATCAAGTCATGATCTCCGTTCTCCTTCTTCATCAGCCCGTCTCCCATTTCAGCCCTGGATTGGAGCTTACTGAACCTCGTCGTAGATCTTCAACAGATATCTTCATTCGCTCCAACACTCTCCATCATCATTATCATTAATTGGCGCTTAACCGCCGAAGCTATTTTGGCCGTTTTGTAACAAGTCACGTTAGCAATCCGTGTTTCATGAAAATTGACGCCAACTGGGGACACCAAAGAGGTCGAGCTGTCTTCCACTCGCCTCCCCTGAAATATTTTATTAGCCGGAGCATCTTCGTGTATAACATGACCTAGCCAGCGTAGCCTTTGGGGTGCAACTCTTGCCAACTAAGAAATATGCTCTCAAAAAATCTTAAGCATTTTGCTCTATAATGGCAGCCTTAATTTGCCTCTGAATCAACTCAAAGTGCAAATTTTTATAAAAATTTATCAATACCTAGGTTTGTTATTGCACTCCCTCAATTCATCCACGGTGACAACCTGCTTGAGTGCCGCAGTTTCCTATTCAGAGATACGTGAAATTCGACTCAGTCCATCGCTCGAGTGTTTAAAAATAGTTTGCGCATTAAGGGGATTATGAGGGTAATAAATTCATGGTCGAAAAAATATGACATATCGAAAAACATCCATTCATACCGTTGTAAATTATTTTCAAATCTCAACATGTTTTCAAGCACATTACTCCGTAAAAGAATAAAAATAAATGTAAGCCGCTATAAACTCCGAAGATATTTTAGGCCGAGCTTCTCTTCTAATTTCCGTCCTGCTCCTTTTTTTGGCCAGACGGGACCTATATGTTTTATGCCTACACTGAATGGCAAGGCAGATGAGTTTTCACTGAGTAGTTTTTCATAGCAGAAATAAACTCGGAGTGCTTGCCAAATCACTGCCGATGGGCGACCTCGCTTAGAAAAATTTTATTCCTATTGAAAAACTTGTTTCTTAAATTTAGAAGATGCTTTGCCCAGGGCGTGAACCCAGGATCTTCGGTGTGTAGACGGAGCAAGCTACTACCACGCCTAAAAATCATTTCCACACCTAACAAGTAAGGAAGGTTAAGTTCGGGTGCAACCGAACATTACATACTCAGTTGAGAGCTATGGAGACAAAATAAGGGAAAATCACCATGTAGGAAAATGAACCTAGGGTAACCCTGGAATGTGTTTGTATGACATGTGTATCAAATGAAAGGTGTTAATGAGTATTTTAAAAGGGAGTGATCCCTATTTCAATAGGTGGACGCCGTTTCGAGATATCGCCATAAACGTGGACCAGGGGTGACCCTAGAATTTGTTTGTACGATATGGGTATCAAATGAAAGGGGTTAATGAACATTTTAAAAGGGAGTGGGGTTTAGTTCTACAGGTGGACGCCTTTTCGAGATATCGTCATAAAGGTGGACCAGGGTTGACTCTAGAATTTGTTTGTACGATATGGGCATCAAAGTAATTTTAAAAGGGAGGGGTGGTAGTTGTATATGTGAAGGCGTTTTCCAGATATCGACCAAAATGTGGACCAGGGTGACGCAGAACATCATCTGTTGGATACCGCTAATCTAATCTAATCTAATATATATTATAAATGGGAAAGTTTGGATGTTAAGATGTTTGGATGTTTAGATGTTTAGATGTTTGGATGTTTGGATGTTTGGATGTTTGGATGTTTGTCCAGACGTTTGTCTTTGTGACTCAATAACGCAAGAACGGCTGGACCGATTTGGATGAAATTTTGCACACATATAGCCAATAGTCTAGAAGGATCTACTAGCTATATATTTTTCAAAAGGGGCGTGGTCCCCGCCCCCTAGGAACAGTTATAATTTAATTATTATATTTTTTCGTCTTTGCGACTGAATCACGCCAGAATGGCTACACGGATTTTGATGAAATTTGGGACACAGGCAGTAGTCTACTAGCGAAATTTTTTTCGAACATGGAAAGAGGGGTGGGAGTCCCACGACCCTTCGAGAAATTATTTTTCATAATTTTTACACATTATAACTTTATTTATTTTTATTTTTATTTATAACTTTACGTATACTGGCCTTCACCAATATCACAGACTCAAGGGGTCAAATAAGTCGAGGGCTTACAAAGTAAGCAGTGACACCCTCCGCCCGCCCCCTTTATCTCCCCCTCTGGTGTAAAATCCATAAATTATTATAACTCAATCTAAATTTTCTCCTAAATCAATAGTTTTTGGTATCTGGTACATACAGAACGAGATCTAGACAATTTTGGAGGAACGATCAGTGGTCCTCTCCTCTACTCCCGCCATCCGCCCTCCATCAATTGTTTTTATTAGCACGCTTTTATTAGCTTTACCTGTATGTTTCTATCTAACTTTTTATTCGCTCCAATGCGCCTGCTGCCTTATTAACATGGTTTTATAATTAGCTTCACCTTATTTGTAATCCCGTAAGGGTCATATCGAGACCCTTCCGGGATCATTTCTGGATGGTTTTCGGGATCGGTTCGGGATTACGCCGGGGTAATTTCGGGACTTTTTCGGGACTATTTCGGGATCATTTTGGGACGCTTCCGGGATCATTTCTGTATAGTTTACGGGATCCGTCCGGGATCCCGTCGGGGTTATTTTGGAACATTTTCGGAACTATTCCGGAATCATTTCGGGACTATTTCGCGATCATTTGGGGACCCTTCCGGCATCATTTCTGGATGGTTTTCGGGATCCGTCCGGGATCCCGTCGGGGTCATTTCGGGACTTTTTCGCGACTAATACGGGATCATTTGGGAACCCTTTCGGCATCATTTCTGGATGGTTTTCGGGATCCGTCCGGGATCCCATTAGGGTAATTTCGGGACTATTAGGGGATCATTTGGGAACCTTTCCGGCATCATTTCTGGATAATTTTCGGGATCCGTCCGGGATGCCGACGAGGTAATTTCGGGACTATTTCGGGATCATTTGGGATACCTACCGGCATCATTTCTGGATGGTTTTTGGGATTCGTCCGGGATCCCGTCGTGGTCCTTTCGGGACTTTTTTCGACTAATACGGGATCATTTGCGGACCCTTTCGGCATCATTTCTGGATAGTTGTCGGGATCCCGTCACGGTCATTTCGGGACTATTAGGGGATCATTTGAGGACCTTTCCGGCATCATTTCTGTATTGTTTTCGGAATCCTTTCGGGATCCTGTCAGGGTCATTTTGGGACTTTTTTGGGGCTAATACGGGATCATTTGGGGATCCTCTAGGGGTCGTTTCGTGACTTTTTCTGTTTTATTTCGGGATCATTTGGGGACCCTTCCGGCATAATTTCTTGATGGTTTGCCGGATCCATCAGGGTCATTTCGGGACCATTTTGGGATCATTTGGGGACCCTTCCGAGATCATTTCTGGATCCGTCCGGGATGCCGTAGGAGCCATTTCGGGATTTTTTGTTACTTTTCCGGGATAGTTTTTGCACCCTTCCGGGATCATTTCTGGATCTGTGCGGGATCCCATCTGGGTCAATTCCGGACTATTTCGGGATCATTTTGGAATCCTTCCGGAATCATTTCTGTATGGTTTTCGCGATCCATCGTGGATCCCCTCGGAGCCATTTCGGAACTTTTTCTTAAGTTAGTCGGGATAATTTAGGGACCCTTCCTGGATATTTTCTGAATGGTTTCTGAGATCCGTCCGGGAGCCCGTCAGGGTAATTTCGGAACTTTTTCGGGACTATTTCGGGATCAATTTGGTACCCTTCAGGCATCATTTCTGTGTGGTTATCTGGATAAGTCTAGAATCGTGTCGTTGTCATTTCGGGTTTTTTTGGGACTACTTCGGGAACTTTTGGAAACACTTCCGGGGCGTTTCTGGATGGTTTTCGGGATCCGTCCGCGATAGCGTCGGGGTCATTTCGTGGCTTTTTCTGGATAATTTCGTTATCATTTTGGGATCCTATCAGGTTATCACCTCATAAAGTTCTTTTTTTTACTCAATTACAAAAATAAAATGCATTAGACAGAAAAAAAATTTTAAACAGATAACTTTATAAGCAGGCTAACGTGAATAGCCCACATATTTCATTTTCTCCTTGCGGACGGGGCCGCGGGTAAAGGCTAGTATATATTATAAATGGGAAAGTTTGGATGTTAAGATGTTTGGATGTTTTTATGTTTGTCCAGACGTTTGTCTTTGTGACTCAATAACGCAAGAACGGCTGGACCGATTTGGATGAAATTTTGCACACATATAGCCAATAGTCTAGAAGGATCTACTAGCTATAAATTTTTGAAAAGGGGCGTGGTCCCCGCCCCCCAGGAACAGTTATAATTTAATTATTATATTTTTTCGTCTTTGCGACTGAATCACGCCAGAATGGCTACACGGATTTTGATGAAATTTGGGACACAGACAATAGTCTACTAGCGAAATTTTTTTCGAACATGGAAAGAGGGGTGGGGGTCCCACGACCCCTTCTAGAAATTATTTTTCATAATTTTTACACATTATAACTTTACGTATACTGGCCTTCACCAATATCACAGACTCAAGGGGTCAAATAAGTCGAGGGCTTACAAAGTAAGCAGTGACACCCTCCGCCCGCCCCCCTTTATCTCCCCCTCTGGTGTAAAATCCATAAATTGTTATAACTCAATCTAAATTTTCTCCTAAATCAATAGTTTTTGGTATCTGGTACATACAGAACGAGATCTAGACAATTTTGGAGGAACGATCAGTGGTCCTCTCCTCTACTTCCGCCATCCGCCCTCCATCAATTGTTTTTATTAGCACGCTTTTATTAGCTTTACCTGTATGTTTCTATCTAACTTTTTATTCGCTCCAATGCGCCTGCTGCCTTATTAACATGGTTTTATAATTAGCTTCACCTTATTTGTAATCCCGTAAGGGTCATATCGAGACCCTTCCGGGATCATTTTTGGATGGTTTTCGGGATCGGTCCGGGATTACGCCGGGGTAATTTCGGGACTTTTTCGGGACTATTTCGGGATCATTTTGGGACCCTTCCGGGATCATTTCTGTATAGTTTACGGGATCCGTCCGGGATCCCGTCGGGGTTATTTTAGAACATTTTCGGGACTATTCCGGAATCATTTCGGGACTATTTCGCGATCATTTGGGGACCCTTCCGGCATCATTTCTGGATGGTTTTTGGGATCCGTGCGGGATCTCGTCGGGGTCATATGGGGACTTTTTGGGGATCATTTGGGGGCTCTTCCGGCATCATTTCTGGATGGTTTTCGGGATCCGTCCGGGATATCGTCGGGGTCATTTGGGGACTTTTTCGGGATCATTTGGGGGCTCTTCCGGCATCATTTCTGGATGGTTTTCGGGATCCGTCCGGGATCTCGTCGGGGTCATTTGGGGACTTTTTCGGGATCATTTTGGGGCTCATCCGGCATCATTTCTGGATGGTTTTCGGGATCCGTCCGGGATCCCGTCGGGGTCATTTCGGGACTTTTTCTCGACTAATACGGGATCATTTGCGGACCCTTCCGGCATAATTTCTGGATAGTTGTCGGGATCCGTTCGGGATCCCGTCACGGTCATTTCGGAACTATTAGGGGATCATTTGAGGACCTTGCCGGCATCATTTCTGGATAGTTTTTGGAATCCTTTCGGGATCCCGCCAGGGTCATTTCGGGGCTTTTTCGGGATCATTTAAGGATGGCTTTCAGGATTCGTCCGGGAACCCGTCAGGGTAATTTCTGGACTTTTCCGAGACTATTTCGGGATCATTTTGGGACCTTATCAAGATCATTTCTGGATGGATTTCGGGATTTGTCCGGGATGCCCTCAGGGTCATTTTGGGACTATTAGGTGAGCATTTGAGGACCGTTCCGGCATCACTTCTGGATGGTTTTCGGTATCCGTTCAGATTCCCGTCGGAATAATTGCGGGACTTTTTCGGGATCTTTGGGGTCCCTTCCAAAATCATTTCTGGATGGTTTTTGGGATTCGTCCGGCATCCCGTCGGGGTCATTTCGGGACTTTTTCTCGACTAATACGGGATCATTTGCGGGCCCTTTCGGTATCATTTCTGGATAGTTGTCAGGGTCTTTTCGGAACTATTGGGAGATCATTTGAGGACCTTTCCGGCATCATTTCTGGTTAGTTTTCGGGATCCTTTCCGGGTCCCTTCAGGGTCATTTCGGGACTTTTTCGGCATCATTTAAGATTGGTTTTCAGGATTCGTCCGGTATCCGTCAGGGTAATTTCTGGACGTTTCCCAGACTATTTCGGGATAATTTTGGGACCCTCCCAAGATCATTTCTGGATGGATTTCGGGATCTGTCCGGGATGCCGTCAGGTTCATGGGATGCCGTGGGAGCCATTTAGGGATTTTTTGTTACTTTTCCGGAATAGTTTTTGCACCCTTCCGGGATCATTTCTGGATCTGTGCGGGATCCCATCTGGGTCAATTCCGGACTATTTCGGGATCATTTTGGAATCCTTCCGGAATCATTTCTGTATGGTTTTCGCGATCCATCGTGGATCCCCTCGGAGCCATTTCGGAACTTTTTCTGGAGTTAGTCGGGATAATTTAGGGACCCTTCCTGGATATTTTCTGGATGGTTTCTGAGATCCGTCCGGGAGCCCGTCAGGGTAATTTCGGAACTTTTTCGGGACTATTTCGGGATCAATTTAGTACCCTTCAGGCATCATTTCTGTGTGGTTATCTGGATAAGTCTAGAATCGTGTCGTTGTCATTTCGGGTTTTTTTGGGACTACTTCGGGAACTTTTGGAAACACTTCCGGGGCGTTTCTGGATGGTTTTCGGGATCCGTCCGCGATAGCGTCGGGGTCATTTCGTGGCTTTTTCTGGATAATTTCGTTATCATTTTGGGATCCTATCAGGTTATCAGCTCATAAAGTTCTTTTTTTTACTCAATTATAAAAATAAAATGCATTAGACAGAAAAAAAATTTTAAACAGATAACTTTATAAGCGGGCTAACGTGAATAGCCCACATATTTCATTTTCTCCTTGCGGACGGGGCCGCGGGTAAAGGCTAGTCTAATATATATTATAAATGGGAAAGTTTGGATGTGAAGATGTTTGGATGTTTGGATGTTTGTCCAGATGTTTGTCTTTGTGACTCAATAACGCAAGAACGGCTGGACCGATTTGGATGAAATTTTGCACACATATAGCCAATAGTCTAGAAGGATCTACTAGCTATATATTTTTCAAACGGGCGTGGTCTTCGCCCCCTAGGAACAGTTATAATTTAATTATTATATTTTTTCGTCTTTTCGAGTGAATCACGCCAGAATGGCTACACGGATTTTGATGAAATTTGGGACACAGACAGTAGTCTACTAGCGAAATTTTTTTCGAACATGGAAAGAGGGGTGGGGGTCCCACGACCCTTTCGAGCAATTACTTTTTAATAATTTTTACACATTATAACTTTACGTATACTGGCCTTCACCAATATCACAGACTCAAGGGGTCAAATAAGTCGAGGGCTTACAAAGTAAGCAGTGAAACACTCCGCCGCCCCTCCCCCCTTTATCTCCCCTCTGGTGTAAAATCTATAAATTGTTATAACTCAATATAAATTTTCTCCTACTTCAATAGTTTTTGGTATCTGGCACATACAGATCGAGATCTAGACAATTTTGGAGGAACGATCAGTAGTCCTATCCTTCTACACCCGCCATCCGCCAACCTTCAATTGTTTTAATTAGCACGCTTTTATTAGCTTTACCTGTATGTTTCTATGTAACTTTTCATTCGCTCCAATGCGCCTGCTGCCTTATTAACATGGTTTTATAATTAGCTTCACCTTATTTGTAATCCCGTAAGGGTCATATCGAGGACCTTCCGGGATCATTTCTGGATGGTTTTCGGGATCGGTCCGGGATCCCGCCGGGGTAATTTCGGGACTTTTTCGGGATCATTTTGGGACCCTTCCGGGATCATTTCTGTATTGTTTTCGGGATCCGTCCGGGATCCCGTCGGGGTTATTTTGAGACATTTTCGGGACTATTCCGGAATCATTTCGGGACTATTTCGCGATCATTTGGGGACCCTTCCGGCATCATTTCTGGATGGTTTTCGGGATCCGTCCGGGATCCCGTCGGGGTACTTTCGGGAATATTTGCGTACCTTCGAGAGATAAATTCTTGATGGTTTCCGGGATCATTACGGGACTTTTTCGGGGTTATTTGGAGTCCCTTTAGGCATCATTTCTGGATGGTCTTCGGGATTCGTCGGGGTCATTTCGGGACCTTTTCGCGACTAATACGGGATCATTTGGGGACCCTTTCGGCATCATTTCTGGATGGTTTTCGGGATCTGTCCGGGATCTCGTCAGGGTAATTTGGGGACTTTTTCGGGATCATTTGGGGGTTCTTCCGGCATCATTTCTGGATGGTTTTCGGGATCCGTCCGGGATCCCGTCGGGGTAATTTCGGGACTTTTTCGCGACTAATACGGGATCATTTGGGAACCCTTTCGGCATAATTTCTGGCTGGTTTTCTGAATCCGTCCGGGATCCCGTCGGGGTCATTTGGGGACTTTTTCGGGTTCATTTGGGGTCTCTTCCGGCATCATTTCTGGATGGTTTTCAGGATCCGTCCGGGATCCCGTCGGGGTAATTTCGGGACTTTTTCGCAACTAATACGGGATCATTTGGGAACCCTTTCGGCATCAATTCTCGATGGTTTTCGGGATCCGTCCGGGATCTCGTTGGGGTCATTTGGGGACTTTTTCGGGATCATTTGGGGGCTCTTCCGGCATCATTTCTGGATGGTTTTCGGGATCCGTCCTGGATCTCGTCGGGGTAATTTGGGGACTTTTTCGGGATCAATTGGGGGCTCTTCCGGCATCATTTCTGGATGGTTTTCGGGATACGTCCGGGATCCCGTCGGGGTAATTTCGGGACTTTTTCGCGACTAATACGGGATCATTTGGGAACCCTTTCGGCATAATTTCTGGCTGGTTTTCGGAATCCGTCCGGGATCCCGTCGGGGTCATTTGGGGACTTTTTCGGGTTCATTTGGGGTCTCTTCCGGCATCATTTCTGGATGGTTTTCGGGATCCGTCCGGGATCCCGTCGTGGTAATTTCGGGACTTTTCGCAACTAATACGGGATCATTTGGGAACCCTTTCGGCATCATTTCTGGATGGTTTTCGGGATCCGTCCTGGATCCCACAGGGTAATTTCGGGACTATTAGGGGATCATTTGGGGACCTTTCCGGCATCATTTCTGGATAATTTTCGGGATCCGTCCGGAATGCCGACGAGGTCATTTCGGTCCTATTTCGGGATCATTTGGGATACCTACCGGCATCATTTCTGGATGGTTTTTGGGATTCGTCCGGGATCCCGCCGGGGTCATTTCGGGACTTTTTCTCGACTAATACGGGATCATTTGCGGACCCTTTCGGCATCATTTCTGCATAGTTGTCGGGATCCGTTCGGGATTCCGTCACGGTCATTTCGGGACTATTAGGGGATTATTTGAAGACCTTTCCGGCATCATTTCTGGATAGTTTTCGGAATCCTTTCGGGATCCCGTCAGGGTCACTTCAAGACTTTTTCGGGATCATTTAAGGATGGCTTTCAGGATTTCTCCGGGAACCCGTCAGGGTAATTTCTGGACTTTTCCGAGACTATTTCGGGATCATTTTGGGACCTTCTCAAGATCATTTCTGGATGGATTTCGGGATCTGTCCGGGATGCCGTCAGGGTAATTTTGGGACTATTAGGTTATCATTTGAGGACCTTTCCGGCATCACTTCTGCATGGTTTCCGGTATCCGTTCAGGATCCCGTCGGAATAATTGCGGGATTTTTTCGGGATCATTTGGGGTCCCTTCCGGCATCATTTCTGGATGGTTTTTGGGATTCGTCCGGCATCCCGTCGGGGTCATTTCGGGACTTTTTCTCGACTAATACGGGATCATTTGCGGGCCCTTTCGGCATCATTTCTAGATAGTTGTCGGGATCCGTTCGGGATCCCGTCAGGGTCTTTTCCGAAATCATTCGAGAACCTTTCTGGCATCATTTCTGGATAGTTTTCGGGATCCTTTCGGGGTCCCGTCAGGTTCATTTCGCGACTTTTTCGTGATCATTTAAGGATTCGTCCGGGAACCCGTCAGGGTAATTTCCGGACTTTTCCGAGACTATTTTGGGATCATTTTGGGACCTTCTCAAGATCATTTCTGAATGGATTTCGGGATCAGTCCGGGATGCCGTCATGGTAATTTGGGACTATTAGGTGATCATTTGAGGACCTTTCCGGCATCACTTCTGGATGGTTTTCGGTATCCGTTCAGGATCCCGTCGGAATCATTGCGGGACTTTTTCGGAATCATTTGGGGTCCCTCCCAAGATCATTTCAGGATGGATTTCGGCATCTGTCCGGGATCCCGTCAGGGTCATTTAGGAATGCGTTCGAGATCCCGTTAGGGTCATTTCCGGACTTCTTCGGGGCTATATCGGGATCATTTCTGGATGGATTACGGGATCCGTCTAGGATCCCTTAAGGGTCATTTTGGGACTATTAGGTGATCATTTGAGGACCTTTCCGGCATCACTTCTGGATGATTTTCGGTATCCGTTCGGGATCCCGTCGGAATCATTGCGGGACTTTTTCGGAATCATTTGGGATCCTTCCGGCATCATTTCTGGATGGTTTTCGGGATTTGTCCGGGATCTCGTCGGGATTATTTCGGGACATTTTCGGGGCTAATACGGGATCATTTGGGGATCCTCTAGGGGTCGTTTCGTGACTATTTCTGTATTATTTCGGGATCATTTGGGGACCCTTCCGGCATAATTTCTTGATGGTTTGCCGGATCCATCAGGGTCATTTCGGAACCATTTTGGGATCATTTGGGGACCCTTTCGAGATCATTTCTGGATCCCTCGGGATGCCGTAGGAGCCATTTCGGGATTTTTTGTTACTTTTCCAGGATAGTTTTTGGACCCTTCCGGGATCATTTCTGGATCTGTGCTGGATCCCATCTGGGTCATTTCCGGACTATTTCGGGATCATTTGGGGTACCTACCGGCTTCATTTCTAGATGGTTTTTGGGATCCGTCCGGGATCCCGGCAGGGTCATTTCGGGACTATTTCGGGATCATTTGGGGTACCTACCGGCTTCATTTCTAGATGGTTTTTGGGATCCGTCCGGGATCCCGGCAGGGTCATTTCGGGACTATTTCGGTATCATTTGGGGTACCTTCCGGCTTCATTTCTAGATGGTTTTCGCGATCCGTCGTGGATCCCCTCGGAGCAATTTCGGAACTTTCTCTGGAGTATGTCGGGGTCATCTGAGGACTTTTTCGGGATCATTTGGGGGCTCTTCCGGCATACTTTCTGGATGGTTTTCGGGATCCGTCCGGGATCCTGTCGCAGGTCATTCCGGGACTTTTGCCGACTAATACGGGATCATTTGGGGACCCTTTCGGCATCATTTCTGGATAGTTTTCGGGATCCGGACGGGGTCATTTCGGGACTATTTCGGGATCATTTGGGGTACCTACCGGCATCATTTCTGGATGGTTTTCGGTATCCGTCCGGGATCTCGTCGGGGTCGTTTGGGGACCTTTTCGGGATCATTTGGGGGCTCTTCCGGCATCATTTCTGGATGGTTTTCGGGATCCGTCCGGGATCCCATCGGGGTCATTTCGGGACTTTTTCGCGACTAATACGGGATCATTTGTGAACCCTTTCGGCATCATTTCCGGATGGTTTTCGGGATCCGTCCGGGATCCCATCAGGGTAATTGCGGGACTATTAGGGTATCATTTGGGGACCTTTCAGGTATCATTTCTTGATAATTTTTGGGATCTGTCGCGTCATTTCGGGACTTTTTCGGGATAATTTGGGTTCCCTTCCGGCATGGTTTTCGAGATTCGTCCGGGATCCCATCGGGGTCATTTCAGGACTTTTTCGCCACTTATACGGGATCGTTTGGGGGCCGTTTCGCCATCATTTCTGGATGGTTTTCGGGATCGGTCCGGGATCCCGTCATGGTCATTTCGGCACTATTTGGGGATCAGTTGGGAACCTTTCCGGCATCATTTCTGGATAGTTTCCCGGATCCGTCGGGGATCCCTTCAGGGTCATTTCGGGACTCTTGAGGGCTCATTTGAGGACCTTTCCGGCATCATTTCTGGATTGTTTTCGGTATACGTTCGGGATCCCGTCGGGGTCATTTCGGGAGTTTTTCGGGATCATTTGGGTTCCCTTTCGGCATCATTTCTGGATGGTTTTCGAGATCCGTCCGGGATCTCGTCATGTTCATTTCGGCACTATTTGGGGATCATTTGGGAACCTTTCCGGCATAATTTCTGGATAGTTTCCGGGATCCGTCGGGGATCCCTTCAGGGTCATTTCGGGACTATTAAGAGATCATTTGAGGAACTTTCCGGCATCATTTCTGGATAGCTTTCGGGATCAGTCCGGGATCCCGTCGGGGTCATTCCGGGACTTTTTCTCGACCAATGCGGGATTATTTGAGGACCTTTCCCGCATCATTTCTAGATGGTTTTTGGTACCCGTCCGGGATCCCGTCGGGGTCATTTCGGGACTTTTTCTCGACTAATACGGGATGATTTGGGGACTTTTCGGCATCATTTCTGGATGGTTTTCGGGATCCGTCCGGGATCCCGTCAGAGTAATTTCGGGACTATTAGGTGATCATTTAGGACTTTTCCGGCATCATTTCTGGATGGTTTTCGGTATCCGTTAGGAATCCCGTCGGTGTCATTTCGAGACCTTTTCGGTATCATTTGGGTTCCCTTCCGGCAGCATTTCTGGATGGTTTTCGGAATTCGTCCGGGATCCCGTCGGATTCATTTCAAGAATTTTCGGGATCAGTTCGGGATCCCGCCGGGGTCATTTCGGGACTATTTCGGGATCATTTGGTGTTCCTTTCGGCATCATTTCTGGATGGTTTTCAAGATCCGTAAGGGACCCCGTCGGGGTCATTTCGAGACTTTTTCTCGACTAATACGGGATCATTTGAGGACCTTTCCGGCATCAGTTCTGAATAGTTTCCGGGATCCCGACTGGGTCATTTCGGAACTATTTCGGGATCATTTGGGGTACCTACCGACATCATTTCTGGATGGTTTTCGGGATCCGTACGGGATCTCGTCAGGGTCATTTCAGGACTCTTTCGGGATCATTTGGGTCCCTTCCGGCATCATTTCTGCATGGTTTTCGGGATCCGTAAGGGTCCCGTCGGGATCATTTCGGGATCATTTGGTGTACCTTTCGGCATCATTTCTGGATGGTTTTCGGGATCCGTCCGGAATCCGGTCGGGGTTATTCCAGAACTTTTTCGGAATCATTTTGGGTACCTTCCTTCGTCATTTCTAGATAGTTTTGGGGATCCGTCCGAGATCCCGTCGGGGTCATTTCGGGACTTTTCCGGGATCATTTAAGCATGGTTTTCAGGATTTGTCCGGGATCCCGTCAGGGTAATTTGTGGACTTTTCCGAAACTATTTCGGAATCATTTTGGGACAAGTTCTTTTTGTTACTCAATTACAAAAATAAAATGCATTAGGCAGAAACAAAATTTTAAACAGATAACTTTATAAGCAGGCTAACGTGAATAGCCCACATATTTCATTTTCTCCTTGCGGACGGGGCCGCGGGTAAAGGCTAGTCTAATATATATTATAAATGGCAAAGTTTGGATGTGAAGATGTTTGGATGTTTGGATGTTTGGATGTTTGTCCAGACGTTTGTCTTTGTGACTCAATCACGCAAGAACGGCTGGACCGATTTGGATGAAATTTTGCACACATATAGCCAATAGTCTAGAAGGATCTACTAACTATATATTTTTGAAAAGGGGCGTGGTACCCGCCCCCTAGGAACAATTATAATTTAATTATTATATTTTTTCGTCTTTGCGACTGAACCACGCCAGAATGGCTACACGGATTTTGATGAAATTTGGGACACAGACAGTAGTCTACTAGCGAAATTTTTTTCGAACATGGAAAGAGGGGTGGGGTCCCACGACCCCTTCGAGAAATTATTTTTCAATAATTTGTACACATTATAACTTAACGTATACTGGCCTTCACCAATATCACAGACTCAAGGGGTCAAATAAGTCGAGGGCTTACAAAGTAAGCAGTGACACCCTCCGCCCGCCCCCCCCCCCCCCCCCCCCCCCCCCCCCCTTTATCACCCCTCTGGTGTAAAATCTATAAATTGTTATAACTCAATATACATTTTCTCCTAAATCAATAGTTTTTGGTATCTGGTACATACAGAACGAGATCTAGACAATTTTGGAGGAACGATCAGTGGTCCTCTCCTCTACTCCCGCCATCCGCCCTCCATCAATTGTTTTTATTAGCACGCTTTTATTAGCTTTACCTGTATGTTTCTATGTAACTTTTTATTCGCTCCAATGCGCCTGCTGCCTTATTAACATGGTTTTATAATTAGCTTCACCTTATTTGTAATCCCGTAAGGGTCATATCGAGACCCTCCGGGATCATTTCTGGATGGTTTTCGGGATCGGTCCGGGATTACGCCGGGGTAATTTCGGGACTTTTTCGGGACTATTTCGGGATCATTTTGGGACCCTTCCGGGATCATTTCTGTATAGTTTTCGGAATCCGTCCGGGATCCCGTCGGGGTTATTTTGGGACATTTTCGGGACTATTCCGGAATCATTTCGGGACTATTTCGCGATCATTTGGGGGCTCTTCCGGCATCATTTCTGGATGGTTTTCGGGATCCGTCCGGGATCCCGTCGGGGTACTTTCGGGATCATTTGCGTACCTTCGAGAGATAAATTCTTGATGGTTTCCGGGATCATTACGGGACTTTTTCGGGGTCAGTTTGGGTCCTTTCCGTAATCATTCCTGGATGGTTTTAGGGATACGTCCGGGATCCCGTCGGGACCATTTCGGGGCTATTTCGGGATCATTAGGGGTATCTTCCGGCATCATTTCTGGATGGTTTACGGGATCCGTCCGGGATCCCGTCGGTGTCATTTCGGGACCATTTGGGGTCCATTCCGGCATCATTTCTGGATGGTTTTCGGGATCCGTCCGGGATCCTGTCGGGGTCATTTTGGGACTTTTGCGGGATCATTTGGGGTCTCTTCCGGCATCATTTCTGGATGGTTTTCGGGATCCGTCCGGGATCCCGTCGGTGTCATTTCGGGACCATTTTGGGTCAATTCCGGCATCATTTCTGGATGGTTTTCGGGATCCGTCCGGGATCCTGTCGGGGTCATTTTGGGACTTTTGCGGGATCATTTGGGGTCTCTTTCGGCATCATTTCTGGATGGTTTTCGGGATCCGTCCGGGATCCCGTCGATGTCATTTCGGGACTATTACGGCATCATTTGGGGTACCTTCCGGCATCATTTCTAGATAGTTTTCGGGATCCATCCGGGATCCCGTCGGGGTCATTTCGGAACTTTTTCTCGACTAATACAGGATCATTTGGGGAACCTTTTGGCATCATTTCTGAATGGTTTACGGGATCCGTCCGGGATCCCGTCGGCGTCATTTTGGGACTTTTGCGGGATCATTTGGGGTCTCTTCCGGCATCATTTCTGGATGGTTGACGGGATCCGTCCGCGATCCTGTCGGGGTCATTTTGGGACTTTTGCGGGATCATTTGGGGTCTCTTCCAGCATCATTTCTGGATGGTTTTCGGGATCCGTCCGGGATCCTGTCGGGGTCATTTTGAGACTTTTGCGGGATCATTTGGGGTCTCCTCCGGCATCATTTCTGGATGGTTTACGGGATCCGTCCGGGATCCTGTCGGGGTCATTTTGGGACTTTTGCGGGATCATTTGGGGTCTCTTCCGGCATCATTTCTGGATGGTTTACGGGATCCGTCCGGGATCCTGTCGGGGTCATTTTGGGACTTTTGCGGGATCATTTGGGGTCTCTTCCGGCATCATTTCTGGATGGTTTACGGGATCCGTCCGGGACCCTGGCGGGGTCATTTTGGGACTTTAGCGGGATCATTTGGGGTCTCCTCCGGCATCATTTCTGGATGGCTTACGGGATCCGTCCGGGATCCTGTCGCGGTCATTTTGGGACTTTTGCGGGATCATTTGGGGTCTCTCCTGGCATCATTTCTGGATGGTTTACAGGATCCGTCCGGGATCCTGTCGGGGTCATTTTGAGACTTTTGCGGGATCATTTGGGGTCTCTTCCGGCATCATTTCTGGATGTTTTTCGGGATCCGTCCGGGATCCTGTCGGGGTCATTTTGGGACTTTTGCGGGATCATTTGGGGTCTCTTCCGGCATAATTTCTGGATGGTTTTCGGGATCCGTCCGGGATCCCGTCGGAGTCATTTCGGAATTTTTTCTCGACTAATACAGGATCATTTGGGGACCCTATCGGCATCATTTCTGGATGGTTTTCGGAATCCGTCCGCGATCCCGTCAGGGTCATTTCGGGACTATTTCGGGATAATCTGGGGTACCTGCCGGCATCATTTCTGGATGGTTTTCGGTATCCGTCCGGGATCCCGTCGGTGTCATTTCGGGACCATTTGGGGTCCATTCCGGCATCATTTCTGGATGGTTTTCGGGATCCGTCCGGGATCCTGTCGGGGTCATTTTGAGACTTTTGCGGGATCATTTGGGGTCTCTTCCGGCATCATTTCTGGATGGTTTACGGGATCCGTCCGGGATCCTGTCGGGGTCATTTTGGGACTTTTGCGGGATCATTTGGGGTCTCTTCCGGCATCATTTCTGGATGGTTTACGGGATCCGTCCGGGATCCTGTCGGGGTCATTTTGGGACTTTTGCGGGATCATTTGGGGTCTCTTCCGGCATCATTTCTGGATGGTTTACGGGATCCGTCCGGGACCCTGGCGGGGTCATTTTGGGACTTTAGCGGGATCATTTGGGGTCTCCTCCGGCATCATTTCTGGATGGCTTACGGGATCCGTCCGGGATCCTGTCGCGGTCATTTTGGGACTTTTGCGGGATCATTTGGGGTCTCTCATGGCATCATTTCTGGATGGTTTACAGGATTCGTCCGGGATCCTGTCGCGGTCATTTTGAGACTTTTGCGGGATCATTTGGGGTCTCTTCCGGCATCATTTCTGTATGGTTTTCGGGATCCGTCCGGGATCCTGTCGGGGTCATTTTGGGACTTTTGCGGGATCATTTGGGGTCTCTTCCGGCATCATTTCTGGATGGTTTTCCGGATCCGTCCGGGATCCTGTCGGGGTCATTTTGGGACTTTTGCGGGATCATTTGGGTTCTCTTCCGGCATCATTTCTGGATGGTTTTCGGGATCCGTCCGGGATCCTGTCGGGGTCATTTCGGGACTATTTCGGGATCATTTGGGGTACCTAGATGGATAGTTTTCGGGATTCGTCCGGGATCCCGTCTGGATCATTTCAGGACTTTTTCGGGATCATTTGGGGTATCCTCCGGCCACTTTTCTAGATGGTTTTCGGTATCCGTCCGGGATACCGTCAGGGTAATTTCGGGACTATTTGGGGATAACTTGGGAACCTTTCCGGCATCATTTCTGGATAGTTTCCGGGATCCTTCGGGGATCCCGTCAGGGTCATTTCGGAACCCGCGGCTAATGCGGGATCATTTGGGGCCCCTTTCGCCATCATTTCCGGATGGTTTCGTGATCCGTCCGGGATACCGTCAGGGTAATTTCGGGACTATTTGGGGATAACTTGGGAACCTTTCCGGCATCATTTCTGGATAGTTTCCGGGATCCGTCGGGAATCCCGTCAGGATCATTTCGGAACTATAAGGGGATCATTTCATTTTTCATCTTTCTTTAAGGGGATCATTTCACCTTCCAGCATCATTTCTGTATACTTTTGGGGATCCGTCCGGGATCCCGACGGGGTCATTTCTGGCCTATTTCGGGATCATTTTGGGGTACCAACCGGCATCATTTCTGGATGATCCGGGATCCGTCCGGGATCCCATCGGGGGAATTTCGGGAATTTTTCGGGATCATTTGGGGTCCCTTCCGGCATCATTTCTGGGTCGTTTTCGGGATCCGTCCGAGATCCCGTCGGGTTTATTTTTTTACTTTTTCGAGAAAATGTCAGGGAATTTCGAGACTGTTCTTGGATCATTTGGGGATCCTTCAGGGATAATTTCTGGATGGTTTTCCGGATCCCGTCGGGGTAATTTCGGGACTTTTTCACGACTATTTCGGGGTCAGTTGCCCTTAAAGATCATTTCTGGGTGGTTTTCGGGATCCGTCCGGGATCCCGTCAGGGTTATTTCGCGCCTTTTCGGGATTATTTCGGGATCATTTTGGGACCCTTCCGGGATAATTTCTCTATGATTTTCGGGATCTGTTCGGGATCCCTTCGTAGTTTTTTCGCGACTTTATCTGGGATAAATTGCGGACCCTTTAGAGATCAATTCTGGATGGTTTTCGGTATCGGTCTGGGATCCCCTCAAGGTCATTTCGGGACTTTTTCCGGACTATTTCTGGATTAATTGCGGACGTTTCAGAGCTCAGTTCTTTATGATTTTCGGGATCTGTCCGGGATCCCGTCGGAGTTATTTCGGGGTAATTTTGGGACCCTTCCAGGATAATTTCTTCATGATTTTCGGGATGGGTCTGAGTTTTTCGTGACTTTCGGGACTATTTCGGGATCATTTGCGGAACCTTCAGAGATCAATTCTGGATGGTTTGTGGACTTTTCCGGGATCATTTGGGGATCCCTCCAGAGTCATTTCTGGATGGTTTTCGGGATCCCGTCAGGGTCATTTCGGGCCTTTTCGTGACTACTATTTCGGAATCATTTTGGGACTCCTCCGGGATAATTTCTGGGCGATTTTCGGGATTTGTCCGGGATCCCGTCAGAGTTTTTTCGGGACTTTTTCGGACTATATCGGGATCATTTGCGGACCGTTCAGGAATCAAATCTGGATGGTTTTCGGGATCCGCCCGGGATCCCGTCAGGGTCATTTCGGGACTTTTCGTGACTACTTCGGGATTATTTTGGAACCCTTCCGGCATCATTTCTGGATAGTTTTCGAGATTTGTCCAGGATCCCGTCGGCATCATTTCGTGACTATTTGGTGTCATTTAGGGACACTTCCGGGATCATTTTAGGTCTCTTCGAAACCGGTAATTCAGCACACATGGCCGTGGATTTACGGCAAATTATTCGTAATTAAAATTCGGTATGTTTTATCTTTAATATATCACAGCTTTTTCGTTCTATTTTTAAATGAATCCTGTAACGAACTATTACAACTATAATTAAAATTTTTGTAATATTTTAACCAACTAAATACCCGAAAAAGCAACACTGCTTTTATTTAAAAACTTCTTTTTGGTTTTAGCTAATTGTAGTTTCACTCCTTTGATCTATGAGTAGTAATTCTTTCACCCCTGTCATATCAATTAATTTAACTTAGAAACAAAATGTATTTTTTTTAATTCGAAAAAAGTGTATTGTACTATTCATGTAAGCGTGCCCATCAGCTCAGTTAGTTCTTTTTTTTTACTGTATTAAAAAATAAAATACATTGACAGAAAAATTTTTAAACAGACAACTTGATAAGCAGGCTAACGTGAATAGCACATATATTTTATTTTCTCCTTGCGGACGGGGCCGCGGGTAAAGGCTAGTCTAATATATATTATAAATGGGAAAGTTTGGATGTTAAGATGTTTGGATGTTTGGATGTTTAGATGTTTGGATGTTTGGATGTTTGGATGTTTGGATGTTTGGATGTTTGGATGTTTGGATGTTTGGATGTTTGTCCAGACGTTTGTCTTTGTGACTCAATAACGCAAGAACGGCTGGACCGATTTGGATGAAATTTTGCACACATATAGCCAATAGTCTAGAAGGATCTACTAGCTATATATTTTTAAAAAGGGGCGTGGTCCCCGCCCCCTAGGGTCAGTTATAATTTAATTATTATATTTTTTCGTTTTTGCGACTGAATCACGCCAAAATGGCTACACGGATTTTGATGAAATTTGGGACACAGACAGTAGTCTACTAGCGAAATTTTTTTCGAACATGGAAAGAGGGGTGGGGGTCCCACGACCCTTCGAGAAATTATTTTTCATAATTTTTACACATTATAACTTTACGTATACTGGCCTTCACCAATATCACAGACTCAAGGGGTCAAATAAGTCGAGGGCTTACAAAGTAAGCAGTGACACCCTCCGCCCGCCCCCCTTTATATCCCCCTCTGGTGTAAAATCCATAAATTGTTATAACTCAATCTAAATTTTCTCCTAAATCAATAGTTTTTGGTATCTGGTACATACAGAACGAGATCTAGACAATTTTGGAGGAACGATCAGTGGTCCTCTCCTCTACTCCCGCCATCCGCCCTCCATCAATTGTTTTTATTAGCACGCTTTTATTAGCTTTACCTGTATGTTTCTATCTAACTTTTTATTCGCTCCAATGCGCCTGCTGCCTTATTAACATGGTTTTATAATTAGCTTCACCTTATTTGTAATCCCGTAAGGGTCATATCGAGACCCTTCCGGGATCATTTCTGGATGGTTTTCGGGATCGGTCCGGGATTACGCCGGAGTAATTTCGGGACTTTTTCGGGACTATTTCGGGATCATTTTGGGACCCTTCCGGGATCATTTCTGTATAGTTTACGGGATCCGTCCGGGATCACGTCGGGGTTATTTTGGAACATTTTCGGGACTATTCCGGAATCATTTCGGAACTATTTCGCGATCATTTGGGGACCCTTCCGGCATCATTTCTGGATGGTTTTCGGGATCCGTGCGGGATCTCGTCGGGGTCATATGGGGACTTTTTCGGGATCATTTGGGGGCTCTTCCGGCATCATTTCTGGATGGTTTTCGGGATCCGTCCGGGACCTCGTCGTGGTCATTTGGGGACTTTTTCGGGATCATTTTGGGGCTCATCCGGCATCATTTATGGATGGTTTTCGGGATCCGTCCGGGATCCCGTCGGGGTCATTTCGGGACTTTTTCGCGACTAATACGGGATCATTTGGGAACCCTTTCGGCATCATTTCTGGATGGTTTTCGGGATCCGTCCGGGATCCCGTCGGGGTCATTTCGGGACTTTTTCGCGACTAATACGGGATCATTTGGGAACCCTTTCGGCATCATTTCTGGATGGTTTTCGGGATCCGTCCGGGATCCCATTAGGGTAATTTCGGGACTATTAGGGGATCATTTGGGAACCTTTCCGGCATCATTTCTGGATAATTTTCGGGATCCGTCCGGGATGCCGACGAGGTCATTTCGGGACTATTTCGGGATCATTTGGGATACCTACCGGCATCATTTCTGGATGGTTTTTGGGATTCGTCCGGGATCCCGTCGTGGTCCTTTCGGGACTTTTTTTCGACTAATACGGGATCATTTGCGGACCCTTTCGGCATCATTTCTGGATAGTTGTCGGGATCCCGTCACGGTCATTTCGGGACTATTAGGGGATCATTTGAGGACCTTTCCGGCATCATTTCTGTATTGTTTTCGGAATCCTTTCGGGATCCCGTCAGGGCCATTTTGGAACTTTTTTGGGGCTAATACGGGATCATTTGGGGATCCTCTAGGGGTCGTTTCGTGACTTTTTCTGTTTTATTTCGGGATCATTTGGGGACCCTTCCGGCATAATTTCTTGATGGTTTGCCGGGTCCATCAGGGTCATTTCGGGACCATTTTGGGATCATTTGGGGACCCTTCCGAGATCATTTCTGGATCCGTCCGGGATGCCGTAGGAGCCATTTCGGGATTTTTTGTTACTTTTCCGGGATAGTTTTCGGACCCTTCCGGGATCATTTCTGGATCTGTGCGGGATCCCATCTGGGTCATTTCCGGACTATTTCGGGATCATTTTGGGATCCTTCCGGAATCATTTCTGTATGGTTTTCGCGATCCGTCGTTGATTCCCTCGGAGCCATTTCGGAACCTTTTCTGGAGTATGTCGGGGTCATTTGGGGACTTTTTCGGGATCATTTGGGGCTCTTCCGGCATCATTTCTGGATGGTTTTCGGGATCCGTGCGGGATCTCGTCGGGGTCATTTGGGGACTTTTTTGGGATCATTTGGGGGCTCTTCCGGCATCATTTCTGGATGGTTTTCGGGATCCGTCCGGGATATCGTCGGGGTCATTTAGGGACTTTTTCGGGATCATTTGGGGGCTCTTCCGGCATTATTTCTGGATGGTTATCGGGATCCGTCCGGGATCCCATCAGGGTAATTTCGGGACTATTAGGGGATCATTTGTGGACCTTTCCGGCATCATTTCTGGATAAGTTTCGGTATCCGTCCGGGATGCCGACGAGGTCATTTCGGGATTATTTCGGGATCATTTGGGATACCTACCGGCATCATTTCTGGATGGTTTTTGGGGTTCGTCCGGGATCCCGTCGGGGTCATTTCGGGACTTTTTCTCGACTAATACGGGATCATTTGCGGACCCTTTCGGCATAATTTCTGGATAGTTGTCGGGATCCGTTCGGGATCCCGTCACGGTCATTTCGGAACTATTAGGGGATCATTTGAGGACCTTTCCGGCATCATTTCTGGATAGTTTTTGGAATCCTTTCGGGATCCCGTCAGGGTCATTTCGGGGCTTTTTCGGGATCATTTAAGGATGGCTTTCAGGATTCGTCCGGGAACCCGTCAGGGTAATTTCTGAACTTTTCCGAGACTATTTCGGGATCATTTTGGGACCTTCTCAAGATCATTTATGGATGGATTTCGGGATTTGTCCGGGATGCCCTCAGGGTCATTTTGGGACTATTAGGTGAGCATTTGAGGACCGTTCCGGCATCACTTCTGAATGGTTTTCGGTATCCGTTCAGATTCCCGTCGGAATAATTGCGGGACTTTTTCGGGATCATTGGGGTCCCTTCCAAAATCATTTCTGGATGGTTTTTGGGATTCGTCCGGCATCCCGTCGGGGTCATTTCGGGACTTTTTCTCGACTAATACGGGATCATTTGCGGACCCTTTCGGTATCATTTCTGGATAGTTGTCGGGATCCGTTCGGGATCCCGTCAGGGTCTTTTCGGAACTATTGGGAGATCATTTGAGGACCTTTCCGGCATCATTTCTGGTTAGTTTTCGGGATCCTTTCCGGGTCCCATCAGGGTCATTTCGGGACTTTTTCGGCATCATTTAAGATTGGTTTTCAGGATTCGTCCGGTATCCGTCAGGGTAATTTCTGGACTTTTCCCAGACTATTTCGGGATAATTTTGGGACCCTCCCAAGATCATTTCTGGATGGATTTCGGGATCTGTCCGGGATGCCGTCAGGGTCATTTTGGGACTATTAGGTGATCATTTGAGGACATCTTCGGCACCACTTCTGGATGGTTTTCGGTATCTGCTCAGGATCCCGTCGGAATTATTGCGGGACTTTTTCGGGATCATTTGGTGTCCCTTCCGGCATCATTTCTGGCTGGTTTTTGGGATTCGTCCGGCATCCCGTCGGGTTCATTTCGGGACTTTTTCTCGACTAATACGGGATCATTTGCGGCCCTTTCGGCATCATTTCTAGATAGTTGTTGGGATCCGTTCGGGATCCCGTCAGGGTCTTTTCGGAACTATTAGGTGATCATTTGAGGACATTTCCGGCATCATTTCTGGATAGTTTTCGGGATCCTTTCGGGGTCCAGTCAGGGTCATTTCGGGACTTTTTCGGGATCATTTAGAGATGGCTTTCAGGATTCGTCCGGGAACCCGTCAGGGTATTTTCTGAACTTTTCCGAGACTATTTCGGGATAATTTTTGGACCTTCCCAAGATCATTTCTGGATGGATTTTGGGATCAGTCCGGGATGCCGTCAGGGTCATTTTGGTATTAGGTGATCATTTGAGGACCTTTCCGGCATCACTTCTGGATGGTTATCGGTATCCGATCAGGATCCCCTCGGAATCATTGCGGGACTTTTTCGGGATCATTTGGGGTCCCTCCCAAGATCATTTCTGGATGGATTTCGGGATCTGTCCGGGATCCCGTCAGGGTCATTTAGGGGTGCGTTCGAGATCCCGTCAGGGTCATTTAGGGAATATATCGGGATCATTTCTGGATGGTTTATGGGATCCGTCCATGACCCATTAAGGGTCATTTCGGGACTATTAGGTGATCATTTGAGGACCTTTCCGGCATCACTTCTGGATGATTTTCGGTATCCGTTCGGGATCCCGTCGGAATCAATGCGGGACTTTTACGGAATCATTTGGGATTCCTTCCGGCATCATTTCTGGATGGTTTTCGGGATTTGTCCGGGATCCCGTCGGGGTTATTTCGGGACCTTTTCGGGGATAATACGCGATCATTTGGGGATCCTCTAGGGGTCGTTTCGTGACTTTTTCTGTATTATTTCGGGATCATTTTGGGACCCTTTCGGCATAATTTCTTGATGGTTTGCCGGATCCATCAGGGTCATTTCGGGACCATTTTGGGATCATTTGGGGACCCTTCCGAGATCATTTCTGGATCCGTCCGGGATGCCGTAGGAGCCATTTCGGGATTTTTTGTTACTTTTCCGGGATAGTTTTGCACCCTTCCGGGATCATTTCTGGATCTGTGCGGGATCCCATCTGGGTCAATTCCGGACTATTTCGGGATCATTTTGGAATCCTTCCGGAATCATTTCTGTATGGTTTTCGCGATCCATCGTGGATCCCCTCGGAGCCATTTCGGAACTTTTTCTGGAGTTAGTCGGGATAATTTAGGGACCCTTCCTGGATATTTTCTGGATGGTTTCTGAGATCCGTCCGGGAGCCCGTCAGGGTAATTTCGGAACTTTTTCGGGACTATTTCGGGATCAATTTGGTACCCTTCAGACATCATTTCTGTGTGGTTATCTGGATAAGTCTAGAATCGTGTCGTTGTCATTTCGGGTTTTTTTGGGACTACTTCGGGAACTTTTGGAAACACTTCCGGGGCGTTTCCGGGTGGTTTTCGGGATCCGTCCGCGATAGCGTCGGGGTCATTTCGCGGCTTTTTCTGGATAATTTCGTTATCATTTTGGGATCCTATCAGATTATCAGCTCATAAAGTTCGTTTTTTTACTCAATTACAAAAATAAAATGCATTAGACAGAAAAAAAATTTTAAACAGATAACTTTATAAGCAGGCTAACGTGAATAGCCCACATATTTCATTTTCTCCTTGCGGACGGGGCCGCGGGTAAAGGCTAGTATATTATAAATGGGAAAGTTTGGATGTTAAGATGTTTGGATGTTTGGATGTTTGTCCAGACGTTTGTCTTTGTGACTCAATAACGCAAGAACGGCTAGACCGATTTGGATGAAATTTTGCACACATATAGCCAATAGTCTAGAAGGATCTACTAGCTATATATTTTTCAAAAGGGGCGTGGTCCCCGCCCCCCAGGAACAGTTATAATTTAATTATTATATTTTTTCGTCTTTGCGACTGAATCACGCCAGAATGGCTACACGGATTTTGATGAAATTTGGGACACAGACAATAGTCTACTACCGAAATTTTTTTCGAACATGGAAAGAGGGGTGGGGGTCCCACGACCCCTTCTAGAAATTATTTTTCATAATTTTTACACATTATAACTTTACGTATACTGGATATTTTCTGGATGGTTTTTGAGATCCGCCCGGGAGCCCGTCAGGGTCATTTCGGAACCTTTTCGGGATCATTTTGGAACACCTTCAGGGATCATTTCTGTGTGGTTCTCTGGATACATCTAGAATCGTGTCGCTCTCATTTTGGGGTTTTTTTGGGACTATTCGGGGAACTTTTGGAGACCCTTTCGGGGCATTTCTGGATGGTTTTTGGGATCCGTCCGCGATAGCGTTGGCGTCATTTCGTAGCTTTTTCTGGATAATTTCGGGATCATTTGGGATCCTATCAGGTTATCAGGTCATTTAGTTCTTTTTTTTACTCAATTACAAAAATAAAATGCATTAGACAGAAAACAAAATTTTAAACAGATAATAAGCAGGCTAACGCGAATAGCCCATATATTTAAAATTTTCCTTGCGGACGGGGCCGCGGGTAAAGGCTAGTATATATTATAAATGGGAAAGTTTGGATGTTAAGATGTTTGGGTGTTTGGATGTTTAGATGTTTGGATGTTTGGATGTTTGGATGTTTGGATGTTTGGATGTTTGTCCAGACGTTTGTCTTTGTGACTCAATAACGCAAGAACGGCTGGACCGATTTGGATGAAATTTTGCACACATATAGCCAATAGTCTAGAAGGATCTACTAGCTATATATTTTTCAAAAGGGGCGTGGTCCCCGCCCCCTAGGAACAGTTATAATTTAGTTATTATATTTTTTCGTCTTTGCGACTGAATCACGCCAGAATGGCTACACGGATTTTGATGAAATTTGGGACACAGACAGTAGTCTACTAGCGAAATTTTTTTCGAACATGGAAAGAGGGGTGGGGGTCCCACGATCCTTCGAGAAATTATTTTTCATAATTTTTAACTTTACGTATACTGGCCTTCACCAATATCACAGACTCAAGGGAACAAATAAGTCGAGGGCTTACAAAGTAAGCAGTGACACCCTCCGCCCGCCCCCCTTTATCTCCCCCTCTGGTGTAAAGTCCATAAATTGTTATAACTCAATCTAAATTTTCTCCTAAATCAATAGTTTTTGGTATCTGCTACATACAGAACGAGATCTAGACAATTTTGGAGGAACGATCAGTGGTCCTCTCCTCTACTCCCGCCATCCGCCCTCCATCAATTGTTTTTATTAGCACGCTTTTATTAGCTTTACCTGTATGTTTCTATCTAACTTTTTATTCGCTCCAATGCGCCTGCTGCCTTATCAACATGGTTTTATAATTAGCTTCACCTTATTTGTAATCCCGTAAGGGTCATATCGAGACCCTTCCGGGATCATTTCTGGATGGTTTTCGGGATCGGTCCGGGATTACGCCGGGGTAATTTCGGGACTTTTTCGGGACTATTTCGGGATCATTTTGGGACCCTTCCGGGATCATTTCTGTATAGTTTACGGGATCCGTCCGGCATCCCGTCGGGGTTATTTTGGAACATTTTCGGGACTATTCCGGAATCATTTCGGGACTATTTCGCGATCATTTGGGGACCCTTCCGGCATCATTTCTGGATGGTTTTCGGGATCCGTGCGGGATCTCGTCGGGGTCATATGCGGACTTTTTCGGGATCATTTGAGGGCTCTTCCGGCATCATTTCTGGATGATTTTCGGGATCCGTCCGGGATATCGTCGGGGTCATTTGGGGACTTTTTCGGGATCATTTGGGGGCTCTTCCGGCATCATTTCTGGATGGTTTTCGGGATCCGTCCGGGATCTCGTCGGGGTCATTTGGGGACTTTTTCGGGATCATTTTGGGGCTCATCCGGCATCATTTCTGGATGGTTTTCGGGATCCGTCCGGGATCCCGTCGGGGTCATTTCGGGACTTTTTCGCTACTAATACGGGATCATTTGGGAACCCTTTCGGCATCATTTCTGGATGGTTTTCGGGATCCGTCCGGGATCCCATTAGGGTAATTTCGGGACTATTAAGGGATCATTTGGGAACCTTTCGGCATCATTTCTGGATGTTTTTCGGGATCCGACCGGGATCCCGTCGGGGTCATTTCGGGACTTTTTCGCTACTAATACGGGATCATTTGGGAACCCTTTCGGCATCATTTCTGGATGTTTTTCGGGATCCGACCGGGATCCCGTCGGGGTCATTTCGGGACTTTTTCGCGACTAATACGGGATCATTTGGGAACCCTTTCGGCATCATTTCTGGATGGTTTTCGGGATCCGTCCGGGATCCCATTAGGGTAATTTCGGGACTATTTCGGGATCATTTGGGATACCTACCGGCATCATTTCTGGATGGTTTTTGGGATTCGTCCGAGATCCCGTCGTGGTCCTTTCGGGGCTTTTTTCGACTAATACGGGATCATTTGCGGACCCTTTCGGCATCATTTCTGGATAGTTGTCGGGATCCCGTCACGGTCATTTCGGGACTATTAGGGGATCATTTGAGGACCTTTCCGGCATCATTTCTGTATTGTTTTCGGAATCCTTTCGGGATCCCGTCAGGGTCATTTTGGGACTTTTTTGGGGCTAATACGGGATCATTTGGAGATCCTCTAGGGGTCGTTTCGTGACTTTTTCTGTTTTATTTCGGGATCATTTGGGGACCCTTCCGGCATAATTTCTTGATGGTTTGCCGGATCCATCAGGGTCATTTCGGGACCATTTTGGGATCATTTGGGGACCCTTCCGAGATCATTTCTGGATCCGTCCGGGATGCCGTAGGAGCCATTTCGGGATTTTTTGTTACTTTTCCGGGATAGTTTTTGGACCCTTCCGGGATCATTTCTGGATCTGTGCGGGATCCCATCTGGGTCATTTCCGGACTATTTCGGGATCATTTTGGGATCCTTCCGGAATCATTTCTGTATGGTTTTCGCGATCCGTTGATTCCCTCGGAGCCATTTCGGAACCTTTTCTGGAGTATGTCGGGGTCATTTGGGGACTTTTTCGGGATCATTTTGGGCTCTTCCGGCATCATTACTGGATGGTTTTCGGGATCCGTGCGGGATCTCGTCGGGGTCATTTGGGGACTTTTTCGGGATCATTTGGGGGCTCTTCCGGCATCATTTCTGGATGGTTTTCGGGATCCGTCCGGGATATCGTCGGGGTCATATGGGGACTTTTTCGGGATCATTTGGGGGCTCTTCCGGCATCATTTCTGGATGGTTTTCGGGATCCGTCCGGGATCCCATCAGGGTAATTTCGGGACTATTAGGGGATAATTTGTGGACTTTTCCGGCATCATTTCTGGATAATTTTCGGTATCCGTCCGGGATGCCGACGAGGTCATTTCGGGATTATTTCGGGATCATTTGGGATACCTACCGGCATCATTTCTGGATGGTTTTTGGGATTCGTCCGGGATCCCGTCGGGGTCATTTCGGGACTTTTTCTCGACTAATACGGGATCATTTGCGGGCCCTTTCGGCATAATTTCTGGATAGTTGTCGGGATCCGTTCGGGATCCCGTCACGGTCATTTCGGAACTATTAGGGGATCATTTGAGGACCTTGCCGGCATCATTTCTGGATAGTTTTTGGAATCCGTTCGGGATCCCGCCAGGGTCATTTCGGGGCTTTTTCGGGATCATTTAAGGATGGCTTTCAGGATTCGTCCGGGAACCCGTCAGGGTAATTTCTGGACTTTTCCGAGACTATTTCGGGATCATTTTGGGACCTTATCAAGATCATTTCTGGATGGATTTCGGGATTTGTCCGGGATGCCCTCAGGGTCATTTTGGGACTATTAGGTGAGCATTTGAGGACCGTTCCGGCATCACTTCTGGATGGTTTTCGGTATCCGTTCAGATTCCCGTCGGAATAATTGCTGGACTTTTTCGGGATCTTTGGGGTCCCTTCCAAAATCATTTCTGGATGGTTTTTGGGATTCGTCCGGCATCCCGTCGGGGTCATTTCGGGACTTTTTCTCGACTAATACGGGATCATTTGCGGGCCCTTTCGGTATCATTTCTGGATAGTTGTCGGGATCCGTTCGGGATCCCGTCAGGGTCTTTTCGGAACTATTGGGAGATCATTTGAGGACCTTTCCGGCATCATTTCTGGTTAGTTTTCGGGATCCTTTCCGGGTCCCTTCAGGGTCATTTCGGGACTTTTTCGGCATCATTTAAGATTGGTTTTCAGGATTCGTCCGGTATCCGTCAGGGTAATTTCTGGACGTTTCCCAGACTATTTCGGGATAATTTTGGGACCCTCCCAAGATCATTTCTGGATGGATTTCGGGATCTGTCCGGGATGCCGTCAGGTTCATGGGATGCCGTAGGAGCCATTTAGGGATTTTTTGTTACTTTTCCGGGATAGTTTTTGCACCCTTCCGGGATCATTTCTGGATCTGTGCGGGATCCCATCTGGGTCAATTCCGGACTATTTCGGGATCATTTTGGAATCCTTCCGGAATCATTTCTGTATGGTTTTCGCGATCCATCGTGGATCCCCTCGGAGCCATTTCGGAACTTTTTCTGGAGTTAGTCGGGATAATTTAGGGACCCTTCCTGGATATTTTCTGGATGGTTTCTGAGATCCGTCCGGGAGCCCGTCAGGGTAATTTCGGAACTTTTTCGGGACTATTTCGGGATCAATTTGGTACCCTTCAGGCATCATTTCTGTGTGGTTATCTGGATAAGTCTAGAATCGTGTCGTTGTCATTTCGGGTTTTTTTGGGACTACTTCGGGAACTTTTGGAAACACTTCCGGGGCGTTTCTGGATGGTTTTCGGGATCCGTCCGCGATAGCGTCGGGGTCATTTCGTGGCTTTTTCTGGATAATTTCGTTATCATTTTGGGATCCTATCAGGTTATCAGCTCATAAAGTTCTTTTTTTTACTCAATTACAAAAATAAAATGCATTAGACAGAAAAAAAATTTTAAACAGATAACTTTATAAGCAGGCTAACGTGAATAGCCCACATATTTCATTTTCTCCTTGCGGACGGGGCCGCGGGTAAAGGCTAGTATATTATAAATGGGAAAGTTTGGATGTTAAGATGTTTGGATGTTTGGATGTTTGGATGTTTGTCCAGACGTTTGTCTTTGTGACTCAATAACGCAAGAACGGCTAGACCGATTTGGATGAAATTTTGCACACATATAGCCAATAGTCTAGAAGGATCTACTAGCTATATATTTTTCAAAAGGGGCGTGGTCCCCGCCCCCCAGGAACAGTTATAATTTAATTATTATATTTTTTCGTGTTTGCGACTGAATCAGACAATAGTCTACTACCGAAATTTTTTTCGAACATGGAAAGAGGGGTGGGGGTCCCACGACCCCTTCTAGAAATTATTTTTCATAATTTTTACACATTATAACTTTACGTATACTGGCCTTCACCAATATCACAGACTCAAGGTGTCAAATAAGTCGAGGGCTTACAAAGTAAGCAGTGACACCCTCCGCCCGCCCCCCTTTATCTCCCCTCTGGTGTAAAATCCATAAATTGTTATAACTCAATCTAAATTTTCTCCTAAATCAATAGTTTTTGGTATCTGGTACATACAGAACGAGATCTAGACAATTTTGGAGGAACGATCAGTGGTCCACTCCTCTACTTCCGCCATCCGCCCTCCATCAATTGTTTTTATTAGCACGCTTTTATTAGCTTTACCTGTATGTTTCTATCTAACTTTTTATTCGCTCCAATGCGCCTGCTGCCTTATTAACATGGTTTTATAATTAGCTTCACCTTATTTGTAATCCCGTAAGGGTCATATCGAGACCCTTCCGGGATCATTTCTGGATGGTTTTCGGGATCGGTCCGGGATTACGCCGGGGTAATTTCGGGACTTTTTCGGGACTATTTCGGGATCATTTTGGGACCCTTCCGGGATCATTTCTGTATAGTTTACGGGATCCGTCCGGGATCCCGTCGGGGTTATTTTGGAACATTTTCGGGACTATTCCGGAATCATTTCGGGACTATTTCGCGATCATTTGGGGACCCTTCCGGCATCATTTCTGGATGGTTTTCGGGATCCGTGCGGGATCTCGTCGGGGTCATATGGGGACTTTTTCGGGATCATTTGGGGGCTCTTCCGGCTTCATTTCTGGATGGTTTTCGGGATCCGTCCGGGATATCGTCGGGGTCATTTGGGGACTTTTTCGGGATCATTTGGGGGCTCTTCCGGCATCATTTCTGGATGGTTTTCGGGATCCGTCCGGGATCTCGTCGGGGTCATTTGGGGACTTTTTCGGGATCATTTTGGGGCTCATCCGGCATCATTTCTGGATGGTTTTCGGGATCCGTCCGGGATCCCGTCGGGGTCATTTCAGGACTTTTTCGCGACTAATACGGGATCATTTGGGAAGCCTTTCGGCATCATTTCTGGATGGTTTTCGGGATCCGTCCGGGATCCCATTAGGGTAATTTCGGTACTATTAGGGGATCATTTGGGAACCTTTCCGACATCATTTCTGGATAATTTTCGGGATCCGTCCGGGATGCCGACGAGGTCATTCCGGGACTATTTCGGGATCATTTGGGATACCTACCGGCATCATTTCTGGATGGTTTTTGGGATTCGTCCGGGATCCCGTCGTGGTCCTTTCGGGAATTTTTTTCGACTAATACGGGATCATTTGCGGACCCTTTCGGCATCATTTCTGGATAGTTGTCGGGATCCCGTCACGGCCATTTCGGGACTATTAGGGGATCATTTGAGGACCTTTCCGGCATCATTTCTGTATTGTTTTCGGAATCCTTTCGGGATCCCGTCAGGGATTTTGGGACTTTTTCGGGGCTAATACGGGATCATTTGGGGATCCTCTAGGGGTCGTTTCGTGACTTTTTCTGTTTTATTTCGGGATCATTTGGGGACCCTTCCGGCATAATTTCTTGATGGTTTGCCGGATCCATCAGGGTCATTTCGGGACCATTTTATGATCATTTGGGGACCCGGGATCCATCAGGGTCATTTTGGGACTATTAGGTGATCATTTGAGGACCTTTTCGGCATCACTTCTGGATGGTTTTCGGTACCCGCTCAGGATCCCGTCGGAATTATTACGGGACTTTTTCGGGATCATTTGGTGTCCCTTCCGGCATCATTTCTGGATGGTTTTTGGGATTCGTCCGGCATCCCGTCGGGTTCATTTCGGGACTTTTTCTCGACTAATACGGGATCATTTGCGGGCCCTTTCGGCATCATTTCTAGATAGTTGTCGGGATCCGTTCGGGATCCCGTCAGGGTCTTTTCGGAACTATTAGGTGATCATTTGACGACATTTCCGGCATCATTTCTGGATAGTTTTCGGGATCCTTTCGGGGTCCAGTCAGGGTCATTTCGGGACTTTTTCGGGATCATTTAGAGATGGCTTTCAGGATTCGTCCGGGAACCCGTCAGGGTAATTTCTGAACTTTTCCGAGACTATTTCGGGATAATTTTGGGACCTTCCCAAGATCATTTCTGGATGGATTTTGGGATCAGTCCGGGATGCCGTCAGGGTCATTTTGCTATTAGGTGATCATTTGAGGACCTTTCCGGCATCACTTCTGGATGGTTTTCGGTATCCGATCAGGATCCCCTCGGAATCATTGCGGGACTTTTTCGGGATCATTTGGGGTCCCTCCCAAGATCATTTCTAGATGGATTTCGGGATCTGTCCGGGATCCAGTCAGGGTCATTTAGGGGTGCGTTCGAGATCCCGTCAGGGTCATTTCGGGACTTCTTCGGGACTATATCGGGATCATTTCTGGATGGTTTATGGGATCCGTCCATGACCCCTTAAGGGTCATTTCGGGACTATTAGGTGATCATTTGAGGACCTTTCCGGCATCACTTCTGGATGATTTTCGGTATCCGTTCGGGATCCCGTCGGAATCAATGCGGGACTTTTACGGAATCATTTGGGATTCCTTCCGGCATCATTTCTGGATGGTTTTCGGGGTTTGTCCGGGATCCCGTCGGGGTTATTTCGGGACCTTTTCGGGGCTAATACGGGATCATTTGGGGATCCTCTAGGGGTCGTTTCGTAACTTTTTCTGTATTATTTCGGGATCATTTTGGGACCCTTTCGGCATAATTTCTTGATGGTTTGCCGGATCCATCAGGGTCATTTCTGGACCATTTTGGGATCATTTGGGGACCCTTCCGAGATCATTTCTGGATCCGTCCGAGATGCCTTAGGAGCCATTTCGGTATTTTTTGTTACTTTTCCGGGATAGTTTTTGCACCCTTCCGGGATCATTTCTGGATCTGTGCGGGATCCCATCTGGGTCAATTCCGGACTATCTCGGGATCATTTTGGAATCCTTCCGGAATCATTTCTGTATGGTTTTCGCGATCCATCGTGGATCCCCTCGGAGCCATTTCAGAACTTTTTCTGGAGTTAGTCGGGATAATTTAGGGACCCTTCCTGGATATTTTCTGGATGGTTTTTGAGATCCGCCCGGGAGCCCGTCAGGGTCATTTCGGAACCTTTTCGGGATCATTTCTGTGTGGTTCTCTGGATACGTCTAGAATCGTGTCGCTCTCATTTCGGGTTTTTTTTGGGACTATTCGGGGAACTTTTGGAGACCCTTTCGGGGCATTTCTGGATGGTTTTCGGGATCCGTCCGCGATAGCGTTGGCGTCATTTCGTAGCTTTTTCTGGATAATTTCGGGATCATTTGGGATCCTATCAGGTTATCAGCTCATTTAGTTCTTTTTTTTACTCAATTACAAAAATAAAATGCATTAGACAGAAAACAAAATTTTAAACAGATAATAAGCAGGCTAACGCGAATAGCCCATATATTTAAAATTTTCCTTGCGGACGGGGCCGCGGGTAAAGGCTAGTATATTATAAATGGCAAAGTTTGGATGTTAAGATGTTTGGATGTTTGGATGTTTGGATGTTTGTCCAGACGTTTGTCTTTGTGACTCAATAACGCAAGAACGGCTGGACCGATTTGGATGAAATTTTGCACACATATAGCCAATAGTCTAGAAGGATCTACTAGCTATATATTTTTCAAAATGGGCGTGGTCTCCGCCCCCTAGGAACAGTTATAATTTAATTATTATATTTTTTCGTCTTTGCGACTGAATCACGCCAGAATGGCTACACGGATTTTGATGAAATTTGGGACACAGACAGTAGTCTACTAGCGAAATTTTTTTCGAACATGGAAAGAGGGGTGGGGTTCCACGACCCCTTCGAGCAATTACTTTTTAATAATTTTTACTCATTATAACTTTACGTATACTGGCCTTCACCAATATCACAGACTCAAGGGGTCAAATAAGTCGAGGGCTTACAAAGTAAGCAGTGAAACACGCCGCCCCCCCCCCCTCCCCCCTTTATCACCCTCTGGTGTAAAATCTATAAATTGTTATAACTCAATATAAATTTTCTCCTAAATCAATAGTTTTTGGTATCTGACACATACAGATCGAGATCTAGACAATTTTGGAGGAACGATCAGTAGTCCTCTCCTTCTACACCCGCCATCCGCCCTCCTTCAATTGTTTTTATTAGCACGCTTTTATTAGCTTTACCAGTATGTTTCTATGTAACTTTTCATTCGATCCAATGCGACTGCTGCCTTATTAACATGGTTTTATAATTAGTTTCACCTTATTTTTAATCCCGTAAGGGTCATATCGAGGCCCTTCCGGGTTAATTTCCGGATGGTTTTCGGGATCGGTCCGGGATCCCGCCGTGGTGATTTCGGGACTTTTTCGGGACTATTTCGGGATCATTTTAGGACCCTTCCGGGATCAGTTCTGTATAGTTTTCGGGATCCGTCCGGGATCCCGTCGGGGTTATTTTGGGACATTTTCGGGACTATTCCGGAATCATTTCGGGATTATTTCGCGATCATTTGGGGACCCTTCCGGCATCATTTCTGGATGGTTTTCGGCATCCGTCCGCGATCCCGTCGGGGTACTTTCGGGATCATTTGCGTACCTTCGAGAGATAAATTCTTGATGGTTGCCGGGATCATTACGGGACTTTTTCGGGGTTATTTTGGGTCCCTTTAGGCATAATTTCTGGATGGTCTTCGGGATTCGTCCGGCATCCCGTCGTGGTCATTTCAGGACTTTTTCGCGACTAATACGGGATCATTTGGGGACCCTTTCGGCATCATTTCTGGATGGTTTTCGGGATCCGTCCGGGATCTCGTCGGGGTAATTTGGGGACTTTTTCGGGTTCATTTGGGGGCTCTTCCGGGGTCATTTGGGGGCTCTTCCGGCATCATTCCTGGATGGTTTTCGGGATCCGTTCGGGATCTCGTCGGGGTCATTTCGGGACTTTTTCGCTTCTAATACGGGATCATTTGGGGACCTTTTCGGCATCATTTCTGTATGGTTTTCGGGATCCGTTCGGGATCCCTTCAGGGTCATTTTGGGACTTTTTCTCTACTAATACGGGTTCATTTGAGGTACCTTCCGGCATCATTTCTAGATGGTTTTCGGGATCCATCAGGGATTCCGTCGGGGTCATTTCGGGACTTTTTCTCGACTAATACGGGATCATTTGGGGACACTTTCGGCATCATTTCTGGATGGTTTTCGGGATCCGTCCGGGATCCCGTCGGGGTCATTTCGGGACTATTTCGGGATCATTTGGGGTACCTTCCGGCATCATTTCTAGATGGTTTTCGGGATCCGTCCGGGATCCCGTCGGGGTCATTTCGGGACTTTTTCTCGACTAATACGGGATCACTTGGGGAGGCTTTCGGCACCATTTCTGGATGGTTTTCGGGATCCGTCCGGGATCCCGTCATGGTCATTTCGGGACTTTTTCTCGACTTATACGGGATCATTTGGGGACCTTTTCGGCATCATTTCTGTATGGTTTTCGGGATCCGTTCGGGATCCCTTCAGGGTAATTTTGGGACTTTTTCTCGACTAATACGGGTTCATTTGAGGTACCTTCCGGCATCATTGCTAGATGGTTTTCGGGATCCGTCCAGGATCCAATCAGGGTCATTTCGGGACTATTACGGGATCATTTGGGGTACCCTCCGGCTTCATTTCTAGACGGTTTTCTGGACCCGTCCGGGATCCCATCGGCGTAATTTCGTGACTTTTTATCGACTAATACGGTATCATTTGGGGTAGCTTCCGGCATCATTGCTAGATGGTTTTCGGGATCCGTACGGGATCCCGTCACGGTCATTTCGGTACTATTTCGTGATCATTTGGGGTACCTACAGGCTTCATTTCCAGATGGTTTTCGGGATCCGTCCGGGATCCCGTCGGGGTCATTTCGGGACTTTTTCTCGACTAATACGGGATCATTTGGGGACGCTTTCGGCATCATTTCTGGATGATTTTCGGGATCCGTCCGGGATCCCGTCGGGGTCATTTCGGGACTTTTTCTCGACTTATACGGGATCATTTGGGGACCCTTTATGCATCATATCTGGATGCTTTTCGGGATCCGTCCGGGAACCCGTCGGCGTCATTTCGGGAGTTTTTCTCGACTAATACGGGGTCATTTGGGGACGCTTTCGGCATCATTTCTGGATGGTTTTCGGGATCCGTCCGGGATCCCGTCAGGGTCATTTCGGTACTATTTCGGGATCATTTGAGATACCTTCCGGCACCATTTCTAGATGGTTTATGGGATCCGTTCGGGATCCCGTCAGGTTCATTACGGAACTATTTCGGGATCCTTTGGGGCACCTTCCGGCATCATTTCTATATGGTTTTGAGGATCCGTCCGGGATCCCGTCGGGGTCATTTCGGGAATTTTTCTCGACTAATACGGGATCATTTGGGGACGCTTTCGGCATCATTTCTGGATGGTTTTCGGGATCCGTCCGGGATCCCGTCTTGGTCATTTCGGGACTTTTTCTCGACTTATACGGGATCATTTCGGGACCTTTTCGGCATCATTTCTGTATGGTTTTCGGGATCCCTTCAGGGTAATTTTGGGACTTTTTCTCGACTAATACGGGTTCATTTGAGGTACCTTCCGCCATCATTGCTAGATGGTGTTCGGGATCCGTCCAGGATCCAATCAGGGTCATTTCGGGACTATTTCGGGATCATTGGGGTACCTTCCGGCTTCATTTCTTGACGGTTTTCTGGATCCGTCCGTGATCCCGTCGGGGTAATTGCGGGACTTTTTCTCGACTAATACGGGATCATTTGGGGTAGCTTCCGGCATCATTGCTAAATGGTTTTCGGGATCCGTCCGGGATCCCGTCAGGGTCATTTCGGTACTATTTCGGGATCATTTGGGGTACCTACCGGCTTCATTTCTAGATGGTTTTCGGGATCCGTCCGGGATCCCGGCAGGGTCATTTCGGGACTATTTCGGTATCATTTGGGGTACCTTCCGGCTTCATTTCTAGATGGTTTTCTGGATCCGTCCGGGATCCCGTCGTGGTAATTTCTGGACTTTTTCTCGACTAATACAGGATCATTTAAGGTAGCTTCCGTCATCATTGCTAGATGGTTTTCGGGATCCTTCCGGGATCCCGTCTTGGTCATTTCGGGACTTTTTCTCGACTTATACGGGATCATTTGCGGACCCTTTCGGCATCATATCTGGATGCTTTTCGGGATCCGTCCGGGAACCCGTCGGGGTCATTTCGGGACTTTTTCTCGACTAATACGGGATCATTTGGGGACGCTTTCGGCATCATTTCTGGATGGTTTTCGGGATCCGTCCCGGATCCCGTCGGGGTCATTTCGGGTACCTTCCGGCATCATTTCTAGATGGTTTTCGGGATTCGTCCGGGATCCCGTCGGGGTCATTTCGGAACTTTTTCTCGACTAATACGGGATCATTTGGGGACGCTTTCGGCATCATTTCTGGATGGTTTTCGGGATCCGTCCGGGATCCCGTCTTGGTCATTTCGGGACTTTTTCTCGACTTATACGGGATCATTTGTGGACCCTTTCGGCATCATATCTGGATGCTTTTCGGGATCCGTCCGGGAATCCGTCGGGGTCATTTCGGGACTTTTTCTCCACTAATACGGGATCATTTGGGGACGCTTTCGACATCATTTCTGGATGGTTTTCGGGATCCGTCCGGGATCCCGTCGGGGTCATTTCGGGAATATTTCGGGATCATTTGGGGTACCTTCCGCCATCATTTCTAGATGGTTTTCGGGATCCGTCCGGGATCCCGGCAGGGTCATTTCGGGACTATTTCGGGATCATTTGGGGTACCTTCCGGCATCATTTCTAGATGGTTTTCGGGATCCGCCCGGGATCCCGTCGTGATAATTTCGGGACTTTTTCTCGACTAATACAGGATCATTTAGGGTAGCTTCCGTCACCATTGCTAGATGGTTTTCGGGATCCGTCCGGGATCCCGTCTTGGTCATTTCGCGACTTTTTCTCGACTTATACGGGATCATTTGGGGACCCTTTCGGCATCATATCTGGATGCTTTTCGGGATCCGTCCGGGAACCCGTCGGGGTCATTTCGGGACTTTTTCTCGACTAATACGGGATCATTTGGGGACGCTTTCGGCATCATTTCTGGATGGTTTTCGGGATCCGTCCGGGATCCCGTCTTGGTCATTTCTGGACTTTTTCTCGACTTATACGGGATCATTTGGGGACCCTTTCGGCATCATATCTGGATGCTTTTCGGGATCCGTCAGGAATTCCGTCGGGGTCATTTCAGAACTTTTTCTCGACTAATACGGGATCATTTGGGGACCCTTTCGGCATCATATCTGGATGCTTTTCGGGATCCGTCCGGGAACCCGTCAGTGTCATTTCGGGACTTTTTCTCGACTAATACGGGATCATTTGGGGACCCTTTCGGCATCATATCTGGATGCTTTTCGGGATCCGTCCGGGAACCCGTCGGGGTCATTTCGGGACTTTTTCTCGACTAATACGGGATCATTTGGGGACGCTTTCGGCATCATTTCTGGATGGTTTTCGGGATCCGTCCGGGATCCCGTCTTGGTCATTTCGCGACTTTTTCTCGACTTATACGGGATCATTTGGGGACCCTTTCGGCATCATATCTGGATGCTTTTCGGGATCCGTCCGGGAACCCGTCGGGGTCATTTCGGAACTTTTTCTCGACTAATACGGGATCATTTGGGGACGCTTTCGGCATCATTTCTGGATGGTTTTCGGGATCCGTCCGGGATCCCGTCTTGGTCATTTCGCGACTTTTTCTCGACTTATACGGGATCATTTGGGGACCCTTTCGGCATCATATCTGGATGCTTTTCGGGATCCGTCCGGGAACCCGTCGGGGTCATTTCGGAACTTTTTCTCGACTAATACGGGATCATTTGGGGACCCTTTCGGCATCATATCTGGATGCTTTTCGGGATCCGTCAGGAATTCCGTCGGGGTCATTTCAGAACTTTTTCTCGACTAATACGGGATCATTTGGGGACCCTTTCGGCATCATATCTGGATGCTTTTCGGGATCCGTCCGGGAACCCGTCAGTGTCATTTCGGGACTTTTTCTCGACTAATACGGGATCATTTGGGGTACCTTCCGGCTTCATTTCTAGATGGTTTTCTGGATCCGTCCGGGATCCCGTCGTGGTAATTTCTGGACTTTTTCTCGACTAATACAGGATCATTTAAGGTAGCTTCCGTCATCATTGCTAGATGGTTTTCGGGATCCTTCCGGGATCCCGTCTTGGTCATTTCGGGACTTTTTCTCGACTTATACGGGATCATTTGCGGACCCTTTCGGCATCATATCTGGATGCTTTTCGGGATCCGTCCGGGAACCCGTCGGGGTCATTTCGGGACTTTTTCTCGACTAATACGGGATCATTTGGGGACGCTTTCGGCATCATTTCTGGATGGTTTTCGGGATCCGTCCGGGATCCCGTCTTGGTCATTTCGCGACTTTTTCTCGACTTATACGGGATCATTTGGGGACCCTTTCGGCATCATATCTGGATGCTTTTCGGGATCCGTCCGGGAACCCGTCGGGGTCATTTCGGGACTTTTTCTCGACTAATACGGGATCATTTGGGGACGCTTTCGGCATCATTTCTAGATGGTTTTCGGGATTCGTCCGGGATCCCGTCGGGGTCATTTCGGAACTTTTTCTCGACTAATACGGGATCATTTGGGGACGCTTTCGGCATCATTTCTGGATGGTTTTCGGGATCCGTCCGGGATCCCGTCTTGGTCATTTCGCGACTTTTTCTCGACTTATACGGGATCATTTGGGGACCCTTTCGGCATCATATCTGGATGCTTTTCGGGATCCGTCCGGGAACCCGTCGGGGTCATTTCGGGACTTTTTCTCGACTAATACGGGATCATTTGGGGACCCTTTCGGCATCATATCTGGATGCTTTTCGGGATCCGTCCGGGAACCCGTCAGTGTCATTTCGGGACTTTTTCTCGACTAATACGGGATCATTTGGGGACGCTTTCGGCATCATTTCTGGATGGTTTTCGGGATCCGTCCGGGATCCCGTCGGGGTCATTTCGGGAATATTTCGGGATCATTTGGGGTACCTTCCGACATCATTTCTAGATGGTTGTCGGGATCCGTCCGGGATCCCGTCATGGTCATTTCGGTACTATTTCGGGATCATTTGAGATACCTTCCGGCACCATTTCTAGATGGTTTATGGGATCCGTTCGGGATCCCGTCAGGTTCATTACGGAACTATTTCGGGATCCTTTGGGGTACCTTCCGGCATCATTTCTATATGGTTTTGAGGATCTGTCCGGGATCCCGTCGGGGTCATTTCGGGAATTTTTCTCGACTAATACATCATTTGGGGACGCTTTCGGCATCATTTCTGGATGGTTTTCGAGGTCATTTCGGGACTATTTCGGGATCATTTGGGGTACCTTCAGGCATCATTTCTAGATGGTTTTCGGGATCCCGTCGGGTAATTTCGGTGCTGTTTCAGGATCATTTGAGGTACCTTCCGGCACCATTTCTAGATGGTTTTAGGGATCCGTCCGGGATCCCGTCAGGGTCATTTCGGGACTATTTCGGGATACCTTCCGGCATCATTTCTGGATAGTTTTCGGGATCCATCCGGGATCCCAACGGGGTCAATTCAGGACTTTTTCTCGACTAATACGGGATGATTTGGGGACCCTTTCGGCATTATTTCTGGATGCTTTTCGGGATCCGTCAGGAATTCCGTCGGGGTCATTTCAGAACTTTTTCGGGACTAATACGGGATAATTAGGGGAGCCTTTCGGCATCATTTCTGGATGGTTTTCGGGATCCGTACGGGATCCTGCCAGGGTCATTTCGGGACTATTTCGGGATCATTTGGGGTAACTTCCGGCATCATTTCTATATGATTTTGAGGATCCGTCCGGGATCCCGTCGAGGTTATTTCGGGACTTTTTATCGACTGGTATCGGATCATTTGGGGACCCTTTCGGCATAATTTCTGGATGGTTTTCGGGATCCGTCCGGGATCCCTTCCGGGTCATTTCGGAACTTTTTCGGGACTATTTCGGGATCATTTGGGGTATTTTCCGGCATCATTTCTGTATGGTATTCGGGATCATTTGGGGTCCCTTCCGGCATAATTTCTGGATGGTTTTCGGTCATTTCGGGATCATTTCTGGATAGTTTTTGGGATCCGTGCGGGATCCCGTCGGGGTAATTTCTCGACTTTTCAGAGATTGTTTCGGGATTATTTTGGGCCCTTCCAAGATCATTTCTGGATGGATTTCGAGATCTGTCCGGGATCCCATCAGGGTCATTTAGGAGTCCGTTCGAGATCCCGTCAGGGTCAGTTCGGGACTATTAGGGGATCATTTGAGGATCTTTCCGGCATCATTTCTGGATAGTTTTCGGAATCCGTCTGGGATCCCGTCGGGGTCATTTCAGGACTTTTTCGGGACTAATACGGGATCATTTTGGGACCCTTCCGGAATAATTTCTGTATGGTTTTCGCAATCCGTCGTGGATCCCCTAAGGACCCTTCCTGGATATTTTCTGGATGGTTTTTGAGAACCGTCCGGGAGCCCGTCAGGGTCATTTCGGAACTTTTTCGGGACTATTTCGGGATCATTTTGGTACCCTTCAGGCATCATTTCTTTGTGGTTCTCTGGATAAGTTTAGAATCGTGTCGTTGTCATTTCGGGGTTTTTGGGAATATTCCGGGAACTTTTGGAGACCCTTCCGTGGCATTTCTAGATGGTTTTCGGGATCTGTCCGCGATAGCGTCGGGGTATTTCGTGGATTTTTCTGGATAATTTCGGGATCATTTGGGGATCCTATCAGGTTATCAGCTCATTTAGTTCTTTTTTTACTCAATTACAAAAATAAAATGTATTAGACAGAAACATCTTTTTAAACAGATAACGTGATAAGCAGGCTAACGTGAATATCCCATATATTTAATTTTCTCCTTGCGGACGGGGCCGCGGGTAAAGGCTAGTCTAATATATATTATAAATGGGAAAGTTTGGATGTTAAGATGTTTGGATGTTTGGATGTTTAGATGTTTGGATGTTTGGATGTTTGGATGTTTGGATGTTTGGATGTTTGGATGTTTGGATGTTTGGATGTTTGTCCAGACGTTTGTCTTTGTGACTCAATAACGCAAGAACGGCTGGACCGATTTGGATGAAATTTTGTACACATATAGCCAATAGTCTAGAAGGATCTACTAGCTATATATTTTTCAAAAGGGGCGTGGTCCCCGCCCCCTAGGAACAGTTATAATTTAATTATTATATTTTTTCGTCTTTGCGACTGAATCACGCCAGAATGGCTACACGGATTTTGATGAAATTTGGGACACAGACAGAAGTCTACTAGCGAAATTTTTTTCGAACATGGAAAGAGGGGTGGGGGTCCCACGACCCTTCGAGAAATTATTTTTCATAATTTTTACACATTATAACTTTACGTATACTGGCCTTCACCAATATCACAGACTCAAGGGGTCAAATAAGTTGAGGGCTTACAAAGTAAGCAGTGACACCCTCCGCCCGCCCCCCTTTATCACCCCCTCTGGTGTAAAATCCATAAATTGTTATAACTCAATCTAAATTTTCTCCTAAATCAATAGTTTTTGGTATCTGGTACATACAGAACGAGATCTAGACAATTTTGGAGGAACGATCAGTGGTCCTCTCCTCTACTCCCGCCATCCGCCCTCCCTCAATTGTTATTATTAGCACGCTTTTATTAGCTTTACCTGTATGTTTCTATCTAACTTTTTATTCGCTCCAATACGCCTGCTGCCTTATTAACATGGTTTTATAATTAGCTTCACCTTATTTGTAATCTCGTAAGGGTCATATCGAGACCCTTCCGGGATCATTTCTGGATGGTTTTCGGGATCGGTCCGGGATTACGCCGGGGTAATTTCGGGACTTTTTCGGGACTATTTCGGGATCATTTTGGGACCCTTCCGGGATCATTTCTGTATAGTTTACGGGATCCGTCCGGGATCCCGTCGGGGTTATTTTGGAACATTTTCGGGACTATTCCGGAATCATTTCGGGACTATTTCGCGATCATTTGGGGACCCTTCCGGCATCATTTCTGGATGGTTTTCGGGATCCGTGCGGGATCTCGTCGGGGTCATATGGGGACTTTTTCGGGATCATTTGAGGGCTCTTCCGGCATCATTTCTGGATGGTTTTCGGGATCCGTCCGGGATATCGTCGGGGTCATTTGGGGACTTTTTCGGGATCATTTGGGGGCTCTTCCGGCATCATTTCTGGATGGTTTTCGGGATCCGTCCGGGATCTCGTCGGGGTCATTTGGGGACTTTTTCGGGATCATTTTGGGGCTCATCCGGCATCATTTCTGGATGGTTTTCGGGATCCGTCCGGGATCCCGTCGGGGTCATTTCGGGACTTTTTCGCGACTAATACGGGATCAATTGGGAACCCTTTCGGCATCATTTCTGGATGGTTTTCGGGATCCGTCCGGGATCCCGTCGGGGTCATTTCGGGACTTTTTCGCGACTAATACGGGATCATTTGGGAACCCTTTCGGCATCATTTCTGGATGGTTTTCGGGATCCGTCCGGGATCCCATTAGTGTAATTTCGGGACTATTAGGGGATCATTTGGGAACCTTTCTGGCATCATTTCTGGATAATTTTCGGGATCCGTCCGGGATGCCGACGAGGTAATTTCGGGACTATTTCGGGATCATTTGGGATACCTACCGGCATCATTTCTGGATGGTTTTTGGGATTCGTCCGGGATCCCGTCGTGGTCCTTTCGGGACTTTTTTCGACTAATACGGGATCATTTGCGGACCCTTTCGGTTGGTTTTCGGGATCCGTCCGGGATCTCGTCGGGGTCATTTGGGGACTTATTCGGGATCATTTTGGGGCTCATCCGGCATCATTTCTGGATGGTTTTCGGGATCCGTCCGGGATCCCGTCGGGGTCATTTCGGGACTTTTTCGCGACTAATACGGGATCATTTGGGAACCCTTTCGGCATCATTTCTGGATGGTTTTCGGGGTCCGTCCGGGATCCCGTCGGGGTCATTTCGGGACTTTTTCGCGACTAATACGGGATCATTTGGGAACCCTTTCGGCATCATTTCTGGATGGTTTTCGGGATCCGTCCGGGATCCCATTAGGGTAATTTCGGGACTATTAGGGGATCATTTGGGAACCTTTCCGGCATCATTTCTGGATAATTTTCGGGATCCGTCCGGGATGCCGACGAGGTCATTTCGGGACTATTTCGGGATCATTTGGGATACCTACCGGCATCATTTCTGGATGGTTTTTGGGATTCGTCCGGGATCCCGTCGTGGTCCTTTCGGGACTTTTTTCGACTAATACGGGATCATTTGCGGACCCTTTCGGCATCATTTCTGGATAGTTGTCGGGATCCCGTCACGGTCATTTCGGGACTATTAGGGGATGATTTGAGGACCTTTCCGGCATCATTTCTGTATTGTTTTCGGAATCCTTTCGGGATCCCGTCAGGGTCATTTTGGGAGTTTTTTTGGGGCTAATACGGGATCATTTGGGGATCCTCTAGGGGTCGTTTCGTGACTTTTTCTGTTTTATTTCGGGATCATTTGGGGACCCTTCCGGCATAATTTCTTGATGGTTTGCCGGATCCATCAGGGTCATTTCGGGACCATTTTGGGATCATTTGGGGACCCTTCCGAGATCATTTCTGGATCCGTCCGGGATGCCGTAGGAGCCATTTCGGAATTTTTTGTTACTTTTCCGGGATAGCTTTTGGACCCTTCCGGGATCATTTCTGGATCTGTGCGGGATCCCATCTGGGTCATTTCCGGACTATTTCGGGATCATTTTGGGATCCTTCCGGAATCATTTCTGTATGGTTTTCGCGATCCGTCGTTGATTCCCTCGGAGCCATTTCGGAATCTTTTCTGGAGTATGTCGGGGTCGTTTGGGGACTTTTTCGGGATCATTTGGGGCTCTTCCGGCATCATTTCTGGATGGTTTTCGGGATCCGTGCGGGATCTCGTCGGGGTCATTTGGGGACTTTTTCGGGATCATTTGGGGGCTCTTCCGGCATCATTTCTGGATGGTTTTCGGGATCCGTCCGGGATCCCATCAGGGTAATTTCGGGACTATTAGAGGATCATTTGTGGACCTTTCCGGCATCATTTCTGGATAATTTTCGGTATCCGTCCGGGATGCCGACGAGGTCATTTCGGGATTATTTCGGGATCATTTGGGATACCTACCGGCATCATTTCTGGATGGTTTTTGGGATTCGTCCGGGATCCCGTCGGGGTCATTTCGGGACTTTTTCTCGACTAATACGGGATCATTTGCGGACCCTTTCGGCATAATTTCTGGATAGTTGTCGGGATCCGTTCGGGATCCCGTCACGGTCATTTCGGAACTATTAGGGGATCATTTGAGGACCTTTCCGGCATCATTTCTGGATAGTTTTTGGAATCCTTTCGGGATCCCGTCAGGGTCATTTCGGGGCTTTTTCGGGATCATTTAAGGATGGCTTTCAGGATTCGTCCCGGAACCCGTCAGGGTAATTTCTGGACTTTTCCGAGACTATTTCGGGATCATTTTGGGACCTTCCCAAGATCATTTCTGGATGGATTTCGGGATTTGTCCGGGATGCCCTCAGGGTCATTTTGGGACTATTAGGTGAGCATTTGAGGACCGTTCCGGCATCACTTCTGGATGGTTTTCGGTATCCGTTCAGATTCCCGTCGGAATAATTGCGGGACTTTTTCGGGATCATTGGGGTCCCTTCCAAAATCATTTCTGGATGGTTTTTGGGATTCGTCCGGCATCCCGTCCGGGTCATTTCGGGACTTTTTCTCGACTAATACGGGATCATTTGCGGGCCCTTTCGGTATCATTTCTGGATAGTTGTCGGGATCCGTTCGGGATCCCGTCAGGGTCTTTTCGGAACGATTGGGAGATCATTTGAGGACCTTTCCGGCATTATTTTTGGTTAGTTTTCGGGATCCTTTCCGGGTCCCTTCAGGGTCATTTCGGGACTTTTTCGGCATCATTTAAGTTTGGTTTTCAGGTTTCGTCCGGTATCCGTCAGGGTAATTTCTGGACTTTTCCCAGACTATTTCGGGATAATTTTGGGACCCTCCCAAGATCATTTCTGGATGGATTTCGGGATCTGTCCGGGATGCCGTCAGGGTCATTTTGGGACTATTAGGTGATCATTTGAGGACCTTTTCGGCATCACTTCTGGATGGTTTTCGGTATCCGCTCAGGATCCCGTCGGAATTATTGCGGGACTTTTTCGGGATCATTTGGTGTCCCTTCCGGCATCATTTCTGGCTGGTTTTTGGGATTCGTCCGGCTTCCCGTCGGGTTCATTTCGGGACTTTTTCTCGACTAATACGGGATCATTTGCGGGCTCTTTCGGCATCATTTCTAGATAGTTGTCGGGATCCGTTCGGGATCCCGTCAGGGTCTTTTCGGAACTATTAGGTGATCATTTGAGGACATTTCCGGCATCATTTCTGGATAGTTTTCGGGATTCTTTCGGGGTCCAGTCAGGGTCATTTCGGGACTTTTTCGGGATCATTTAGAGATGGCTTTCAGGATTCGTCCGGGAACCCGTCAGGGTAATTTCTGAACTTTTCCGAGACTATTTCGGGATAATTTTGGGACCTTCCCAAGATCATTTCTGGATGGATTTCGGGATCTGTCCGGGATCCCGTCAGGGTCATTTAGGGGTGCGTTCGAGATCCCGTCAGGGTCATTTCGGGACTTCTTCGGGAATATATCGGGATCATTTCTGGATGGTTTATGGGATCCGTCCATGACCCCTTAAGGGTCATTTCGGGACTATTAGGTGATCATTTGAGGACCTTTCCGGCGTCACTTCTGGATGATTTTCGGTATCCGTTCGGGATCCCGTCGGAATCAATGCGGGACTTTTACGGAATCATTTCGGATTCCTTCCGGCATCATTTCTGGATGGTTTTCGGGATTTGTCCGGGATCCCGTCGGGGTTATTTCGGGACCTTTTCGGGGCTAATACGGGATCATTTGGGAATCCTCTAGGGGTCGTTTCGTGACTTTTTCTGTATTATTTCGGGATCATTTTGGGACCCTTTCGGCATAATTTCTTGATGGTTTGCCGGATCCATCAGGGTCATTTCGGGACCATTTTGGGATCATTTGGGGACCCTTCCGAGATCATTTCTGGATCCGTCCGGGATGCCGTAGGAGCCATTTCGGGATTTTTTGTTACTTTTCCGGGATAGTTTTTGCACCCTTCCGGGATCATTTCTGGATCTGTGCGGGATCCCATCTGGGTCAATTCCGGACTATTTCGGGATCATTTTGGAATCCTTCCGGAATCATTTCTGTATGGTTTTCGCGATCCATCGTGGATCCCCTCGGAGCCATTTCGGAACTTTTTCTGGAGTTAAAAAAAAAATAAATAAATGTAAGGCGCGATAACCTCCGAAGAGATCTAAGGCCGAGCTTCTCTTCCAATTTGCGTCGTGCTCCTCTTGATTTTTCCCTACAAATTGGCCGGACGGGACCTACATGTTTTATGCCAACTCCGAACGGCATCTGCAAGACAGATGAGTTTTCACTGAGAGCTTTTCATGGCAGAAATACAATCGGAGCGCTTGCCAGACACTGCCGAGGGGCGACCCCGCTTAGAAAAATTTTCTTCTAATTGAAAAATCTTATTTCTAAAATTTTGATGTTGCTTTGCCCGGGAGTTGAACCCAGGGCATACGGTGTGATAGGCGGAGCACGCTACCATCACACCACGGCGGCCGCCGTGTGGAGTTAGTCGGGATAATTTAGGGACCCTTCCTGGATATTTTCTGGATGGTTTCTGAGATCCGTCCGGGAGCCCGTCAGGGTAATTTCGGAACTTTTTCGGGACTATTTCGGGATCAATTTGGTATCCTTCAGGCATCATTTCTGTGTGGTTATCTGGATAAGTCTAGAATCGTGTCGTTGTCATTTCGGGTTTTTTTGGGACTACTTCGGGAACTTTTGGAAACACTTCCGGGGCTTTTCTGGATGGTTTTCGGGATCCGTCCGCGATAGCGTCGGGGTCATTTCGTGGCTTTTTCTGGATAATTTCGTTATCATTTTGGGATCCTATCAGGTTATCAGCTCATAAAGTTCTTTTTTTTACTCAATTACAAAAATAAAATGCATTAGACAGAAAAAAAAATTTAAACAGATAACTTTATAAGCAGGCTAACGTGAATAGCCCACATATTTCATTTTCTCCTTGCGGACGGGGCCGCGGGTAAAGGCTAGTATATTATAAATGGCAAAGTTTGGATGTTTGGATGTTTAGATGTTTGGATGTTTGTCCAGACGTTTGTCTTTGTGACTCAATCACGCAAGAACGGCTGGACCGATTTGGAATAAATTTTGCACACATATAGCCAATAGTCTAGAAGGATCTACTAGCTATATATTTTTCAAAAGGAGCGTGGTCTCCGCCCCCTAGAAACAGTTATAATTTAATTATTATATTTTTTCGTCTTTGCGACTGAATCACGCCAGAATGGCTACACGGATTTTGATGAAATTTGGGACACAGACAGTAGTCTACTGCGACATTTTTTTTTAAACATGGAAAGAGGGGTGTGGGTCCCACGACACCTTCGAGAAATTATTTTTCAATAATTTTTACACATTATAACTTTACGTATACTGGCCTTCACCAATATCACAGACTCAAGGGGTCAAATAAGTCGAGGGCTTTCAAAGTAAGCAGTGATACCCTCCGCCCGCCCCCTTTATCTCCGCCTCTGGTGTAAAATCTATAAATTGTTATAACTCAATATAAATTTTCTCCTAAATCAATAGTTTTTGGTATCTGGTACATACAGAACGAGATCTAGACAATTTTGGAGGAACGATCAGTGGTCCTCTCCTCTACTCCCGCCATCCATAAATTGTTTCTATTAGCACGCTTTTATTAGCTTTACCTGTATGTTTCTATGTAACTTTTTATTCGCTCCAATGCGCCTGCTGCCTTATTAACATGGTTTTATAATTAGCTTCACCTTATTTGTAATCCCGTAAGGGTCATATCGAGACCCTTCCGGGATCATTTCTGTATAGTTTTCGGGATCCGTCCGGGATCACGTCGGGGTTATTTTAGGACATTTTCGGGACTATTCCGGAATCATTTCGGGACTATTTCGCGATCGGACCCTTCCGGCAACATTTCTGGATGGTTTTCGGGATCCGTCCGGGATCCCGTCGGGGTACTTTCGGGATCATTTGCGTACTTTCGAGAGATAAATTCTTGATGGTTTCCGGGATCATAACGGGACTTTTTCGGGGTTATCTCGGGTCCCTTTAGGCATCATTTCTGGATGGTCCTCGGGATTCGTCCGGGATCCCGTCGGGGCCATTTCGGGGCTATTTCGGGATCATTAGGGGTATCTTCCGGCATCATTTCTGGATGGTTTTCGAGATCCGTCCGGGATACCGTCGGGGTCATTTTGGGACTTTTTCTCGACTAATACGGGATCATTTTGGGACACTTTCGGCATCATTTCTGGATGGTTTTCGGGATCCGTCCGCGATCCCGTCAGGGTCATTTCGGGATAATTTGGGGTATCTGCCGGCATCATTTCTGGATGGTTTTCGGTATCCGTCCGGGATCCTGTCGGGGTCATTTTGGGACTTTTGCGGGATCATTTGGGGTCTCTTCCGGCATCATTTCTGGATGGTTTACGGGATCCATCCGGGACCCTGTCGGGGTCATTTTGGGACTTTTGCGGGATCATTTGGGGTCTCTTCCGGCATCATTTCTGGATGGTTTTCGGGCTCCTTCCGGGATCATGTCGGGGTCATTTTGGGACTTTTGCGGGATCATTTGGGGTCTCTTCCGGCGTCATTTCTGGATGGTTTTCGGGATCCGTCCGGGATCCTGTCGGGGTCATTTTTGGACTTTTGCGGGATCATTTGGGGTCTCTTCCGGCATCATTTCTAGATGGTTTTCGGGATCCGTCCGGGATCCCGTCGATGTCATTTCGGGACGATTTCGGCATCATTTGGGGTACTTTCCGGTATCAATTCTAGATGGTTTTCGGGATCCGTCCGGGATCCCGTCGGTGTCATTTCGGAACTTTTTCTCGACTAATACAGGATCATTTGGGTACCTATCGGCATCATTTATGGATGATTTTCGGGATCCGCCCGTGATCCCGTCGGGGTCATTTCGGGACTATTTCGGGATAATTTGGGGTACCTAGATGGATGGTTTTCGGGATTCGTCCGGGATCCCGTCTGGATCATTTCAGGACTTTTTCGGGATCATTTGGGGTATCTTCCGGCAACATTTCTAGATGGTTTTCGGTATCCGTCCGGGATACCGTTAGGGTAATTTCGGGACTATTTGGGGATAACTTGGGAACCTTTCCGGCATCATTTCTGGATAGTTTCCGGGATCCTTCGGGGATCCCGTCAGGGTCATTTCGGAACCCGCGACTAATGCGGGATCATCTGGGGACCCTTTCGCCATCATTTCCGGATGGTTTTCGGGATCCGTCCGGGATACCGTCAGGGTAATTTCGGGACTATTTGGGGATAACTTGGGAACCTTTCCGGCATCATTTCTGGATAGTTTCCGGGATCCGTCGGGGATCCCGTCAGGGTCATTTCGGAACTATAAGGGGATCATTTCATTTTTCATCTTTCTTTAATGGGATCATTTCACCTTCCGGCATCATTTCTGTATACTTTTCGGGATCCCGGCGGGGTCACTTCTGGCCTATTTTGGGATCATTTTGGGGTACCTACCAGCAATCATTTCTGGATGATCCGGGATTCGTCCGGGATCCCGTCGGGGGAATTTCGGGAATTTTTCGGGATCATTTGGGGTCCCTTCCGTCATCATTTCTGGATCGTTTTCGGGATCCGGCCGGGATCCCGTCGGGTTTATTTTTTTACTTTTTCGGGAAAATGTCAGGGTAATTTCGAGACTGTTCTTGGGTCATTTGGGGATCCTTCCGGGATAATTTCTGGATGGTTTTCGGGATCCCGTCGGGGTAATTTCTGGACTTTTTCACGACTATTTAGGGGTCAGCTGCCCTTAAAGATCATTTCTGGGTGGTTTTCGGGATCCGTCCGGGATCCCGTCAGGGTTATTTCGCGCCTTTTCGGGACTATTTCGGGATCATTTTGGGACCCTTCGGGGATAATTTCTCTATGATTTTCGGGATCTGTTCGGAATCCCGACGGAGTTTTTTCGGGACTTTTTCCGGACTATTTCTGGATTATTTGCGGACGTTTCAGAGCTCAATTCTGGATGATTTTCGGGATCTGTTCGGGATCCCGTCGGAGTTATTTCGGGGTAATTTTGGGACCCTTCCCGGATAATTTCTTCATGATTTTCGGGATGTGTCTGAGTTTTTCGTGACTTTTTCGGGACTATTTCGGAATCATTTTGGGACCCCTCCGGGATAATTTCTTGGTGATTTCGCGGTCTGTCCGGGATCCAGTCGGAGTTTTTTCGGGACTTTTTCCGGACTATTTCGGGATCATTTGCGGAACCTTCAGAGATCAATTCTGGATGGTTTGGGGACTTTGCCGAGATCATTTGGGGATCCCTCCAGAGTCATTTCTGGATGGTTTTTTGGGATCCCGTCAGGGTCATTTCGGGCCTTTTTCGTGCTACTATTTCGGAACCATTTTGGGACCCCTCCGGGATAATTTCTGGGTGATTTTCGGGATTTGTCCGGGATCCCGTCAGAGTTTTTTCGGGACTTTTTCCGCACTATTTCAGGATCATTTGCGGACCGTTCAGGAATCAAACCTGGATGGTTTTCGGGATCCCGTCAGGGTCATTTCGGGACTTTTCGTGACTACTTCGGTATTATTTTGGGACCCTTCCGGCATCATTTCTGGATAGTTTTCGGGATTTGTCCAGGATCCCGTCGGCATCATTTCGTGACTATTTTGGTGTCATTTAGGGACACTGTCGGGATCATTTTAGGTCTCTTCGAAACCGGTAATTCAGCACACATGGCCGTGGATTTACGACAAATTATTCGTAATTAAAATTCGGTATGTTTCATCTTTAATATCTAACACAGCTTTTTCGTACTATTTTTAAATGAATCCTGTAACGAACTGTTACAACTATTATTAAAGAAAGAAAGAAAGAATAAATAATTACAATTTTTGTAATATTTTAACCAACTAAATACTCGAAAAAGCAACACTGCTTTCATTTAAAAAATTCTTTTTGGTTTTAGCTAATTGTAGTTTCACTCCTTTGTTCTATGAGTAGTAATTATTTCACCCCTGTCATATCAATTAATTTAACTTAGAAACAAAATGTATTTTTTTTAATTCGAAAAAAGTGTATTGTACTATTCATGTAAGCGTGCCCATCAGCTCAGTTAGTTCTTTTTTTTTACTGTATTAAAAAATAAAATACATTGATAGAAAAAATTTTTAAACAGACAACTTGATAAGCATGCTAACGTGAATAGCACATATATTTTATTTTCTCCTTGCGGACGGGGCCGCGGGTAAACGCTAGTATATTATAAATGGGAAAGTTTGGATGTTTGTATGTTTGTATGTTTGTCAAGACCTTTGTCTTTGTGACTCAAGAACGGCCGGACCGATTTGGATGAAATTTTGCACACATATAGCCAATAGTCTAGAAGGATCTACTAGCTATATTTTTTTTAAAAGGGGGGAGGTCCCCGCCCCTAGGAACAGTTATAATTTAATTATTGTATTTTTTCGTCTATGTGACTTAATCACGCCAGAACGGCTACACGGATTTTGATGAAATTTGGGACACAGACAATAGTCTACTAGCGAAATTTTTTTCGAACATGGAAAGGGGGTTAGGGGACCCACGACCCCTTCGAACAAATACTTTTTAATAATTTTTACACATTATAACTTTACCTATATTGACGTTCACCAATATTACAAACTCAATGGGTCAAATAAGTCGAGGGCTTACAAAATGAGCAGTGACACCTTACGTCCCCCTCCCCCTTTCTATCACCCTCTGGTGTAAAATCTATAAATTGTTATAACTCAATATAAATGTTCTCCTAAATCAATAATTTTTGGTATCTGGCCCATAGAGATCGAGGTCTAAACAATTTTGGAAAAACGATCGGTGGTGCTCTCCATCTCCTCCCGCCATCCGCCCTCCAGCAATTGTTTTTATTAGCACGCTTTTATTAGCTTTACCTGTATGTTTCTTTGTAACTTTTCATTCGCTCCAACGCGCCTGCTGCCTTATTAACATGGTTTTATAATTAGCTTCACCTTATTTGTAATCCCGTTAGGGTCATATCGAGATCCTTCCGGGATCATTTCTGGATGGTTTTCGGGATCCGTCCGGCATCCCGCCGGGGTAATTTCGGGACTTTTTCGGGACTATTTCGGGATCATTTTGGGACCATTACCGGATCATTTCTGTATAGTTTTCGGGATCTATTCGGTATCCCGTCGGTGTTGTTTTGGGACATTTTCGGGACTATTCCGCGATCATTTCGGGACAATTTCGCGATCATTTTGGGACCCTTCCGGCATCATATCTGGATGGGTTTCGGGATCCGTCCGGCATCCCGTCGAGGTATTTTCGGGATCATTTGCGTACCTTTGAGAGATAAATTCTTGAAGGTTTTTCGGGATCATTATGACACTTTTTCGGGGTCATTTTGGGTCTCTTCCGGCATCATTACTGGATGGTTTGCGGCATCCGTCCGGGATCCCGTCGGGGCCATTTCGGGGCTTTTTTGGGATCATTTGGGGTATCTTCCGGCATCATATCTGGATGGTTTTTGAGATCCGTCTAGGATCCCGTCGGGGTAATTTCGGGACTTTCTCTCTACTAATACGGAATCATTTGGGGACCCTTTCGCCATCATTTCTTGATGGTTTTCGGGATCCGTCCTGGATCCCGTCACGGTCATTTCGGGACTATTAGGGGATCATTTAAGGACCTCTCCGGCATCATTTCTGGATAGTTTTCGGGATCCGTCCGGGATCCCGTCGAGGTCATTTCGGGATCATTTGGGGTCCCTTCCGACACCATTTCTGGAGGGTTTTCGGGATTCGTGTGGGATTCCGTCGGGGTCATTTCGGGACATTTTTTGCTACTAATACGGGATCATATGGGGACCCTTTCGCCATCATTTCTGGATGGTTTTCGGGATCCCGGGATCCCGTCAGGTTCATTTCGGGACTATTTGGGGATCATTTTTTAACCTTTTCGACATCATTTCTGGATAGTTTCCGGGATCCGTCGGGGATCCCGCCGGGGTTATTTTGGACCATTTTCGGGACTATTCCGGGATCATTTCGGGACTATTTCGCGATCATTAGGGGACCCTTCCAGCATCATTTCTAGATGGGTTTCGTTAACCGTCCGGCATCCCGTCGTGGTATTTTCGGGATCATTTGCGAACCTTTGAGAGATAAATTCTTGATGGTTTCCGTGATCATTATGGGACTTTTTCGGGGTCATTTTGGGTCCCTTCCTGCATCATTTCTGGATGGTTTTTAAGATCCGTCCGGGATCCCGTCGGGGCCATTTCGGAGCTATTTTGGGATCATTTGGGGTATCTTCCAGCATCATTTCTGGATGGTTTTCGAGATCCGTCCGGGATCCTGTCGGGGTAATTTCGGGAATTCTTCTCGATTAATACGGGATCATTTGGGGACCCTTTCGGCATCATTTCTGGATGGTTTTTGGGATCCGTCCGGGATCCCGTCAGCGTCATTTTGGGACTATTAGGGGATCAATTGGGGGTACCTACCGGCATCATTTCTGGATGGTTTTCGGTATCCGTCCTGGATGCCGTCGGGGTCATTTCGGGACATTTTCGGGAGCATTTGTGGTCCCTTCCGGCGGGATTTCTGGATGGTTTTCGGGATTCGTCCGGGATCCCGTCGGGGTCATTTCAGGACTTTTTCGGGATCATTTGAGGTTCCTCCCAGCACCATTTCTAGATGTTTTTCGGCATCCGTCCGGGATGCCGTCGGGGTCATTTCGGGACTTTTTCGCTACTAATACGGGATCATTTGGGGACCCTTTCGCCATCATTTCTGGATGGTTTTCGGGATCCGTCCGGGATGCCGTCGGGGTCATTTCGGGACATTTTCGGGAGCATTTGGGGTCCCTTTCGGCAGCATTTCTGGATGGTTTTCGGGATTCGTCCGGGATCCCGTCGGGGTCATTTCAGGACTTTTTCGGGATCATTTGAGGTTCCTCCCAGCACCATTTCTAGATGGTTTTCGGCATCCGTCCGGGATCCCGTCAGCGTCTTTTTGGGACTATTAAGGGATCATTTGAGCACCTTTCCGGTATCATTTCCGGATAGTTTTCGGGATCCGACCGGCATGCCGAGGGGGGTCATTTCGGTACTTTTTCGGGATCATTTGGGTACGATCCGTCAGGGATCCCGTTAGCGTCATTTTGGGACTATTAGGGGATCATTTGGGGTACCTACCGGCATCATTTCTGGATGGTTTTCGGTATCCGTCCGGGATGCCGTCGGGGTCATTTCGGGACATTTTCGGGAGCATTTGGGGTCCCTTTCGGCAGCATTTCTGGATGGTTTTCGGGATTCGTCCGGGATCCCGTCGGGGTCATTTCAGGACTTTTTCGGGATCATTTGAGGTTCCTCCCAGCACCATTTCTAGATGTTTTTCGGCATCCGTCCGGGATGCCGTCGGGGTCATTTCGGGACTTTTTCGCTACTAATACGGGATCATTTGGGGACCCTTTCGCCATCATTTCTGGATGGTTTTCGGGATCCCGTCAGGTTCATTTCGGCATCATTTCTGGATAGTTTCCGGGATCCGTCGGGGATCCCGCCGGGGTCATTTCAGGACCTTTTCGGGATCATTTGGGGTCTCTACCAAAATCATTTCTGGATGGTTTTCGGGATTCGTCCTGGATCCCGACGTGGTCATTTCGGGACTATATTGGGATCATTTTGGAGTACCCACCGGCATCATTTCTGGATGGTTTTAGGGATCCGTCCCGTATCCCGTCGGGGTCAATTTTTCGGGATCCGTCCGGGATCCCGTCCGGGTCACTTCAGGACTTTTTTCGACTAATACGGGATCATTTGGGGACCCTTTCGGCATCATTTCTGGTTGGTTTTGGGATCCGTTCGGGATCCCGTCGGGTTCATTTCGGGATTATAAAGTCATCATTTGGGGACATTTTCGTCATCATTTCTGGATAGTTTTCGGGATGCCGTCGGGGTCATTTCGGGACTATTTCGAGATCATTTGGGGTACCATCCGGCATCATTTCTAGATGGTTTTCGGTATCCGCTCGGAACCTCGTCGGGGTCATTTCGGGACTTTTTTGGGGCTAATACGGGATCATTTGGGGAGCCTTTCAGCATCTTTTCTGGATGGTTTCCGGGATCCGTACGGGATCCCGTCAGTGTAATTTCGGGGCTTTTTCGGGATAATTTAAGGATGGTTTTCAGGATTCGTCCGGGATCCCGTCAGAGGGAAATTTCTGGACTTTTCCGATACAATTTCGGGATCATTTTGGCACCCTTCCAAGATCATTCCTGGATGGATTTCGGGATCTGTCCGGGATCCCGTCACGGTCATTTAGGGATCCGCTAATACGGGATCATTTGGGGACCCTTCCGTCATCACTTCTGGATGTATTTCGGGATCTGTACGGCAACCCATCAGGGTAGTTTCGGGACTATTTCGGGATCATTTGGGGACCCTTTAAGGATCATTTCATGACTTTTTCTGTATTATTTCGGGATCATTTGGGGACCCTTCCTAGGCCATTTATGGATCCTTCCGGGATGCCGTAAGAGTCATTTCGAGATTTTTTTGTTACTTTTTCGGGATAGTTATGGGACCCTTCCAGGATCATTTCTGGATCCGTGCGGGATCCCATCGGGGTCATTTCCGGACTGTTTCGGGCTCATTTTGGGACCCTTTCGGAATCATTTCTGTATGGTTTTCGCGATCCGTCGTGGATCCCCTCGGGGTCATTTCGGAACTTTTTCTGGACTATGTCGTCGGGATAATTTGGGAACATTTCCTGGATATTTTCTGGATGGTTTTCGAGATCCGTCCGGGAGTCCGTCAGAGTCATTTCGGAAATTTTTCGGGACTATTTCGGAATCATTTTGGAACACCTTCAGGGATCATTTCTGTGTGGTTGTCTGGATACGTCTAGAATCGTGTCGTTGTCATTTCGGGGTTTTTTGGGACTATTCTTTGAGACCCTTCCGGGGCATTTCTGGATGGTTTTCGGGATCCGTCCGTTATAGCGTGGGGGTCATTTCGTAGCTTTTTCTGGATAATTTCGGGATCATTTGGGATCCTATCAGGTTATCAGCTCATTTAGTTCTTTTTTGACTCAGTTACAAAAATAAAATGCATTGGACAGAAAAGAAAATTTTAAACAGATAACTTGATATGTGAATAGCCCATATATTTAAATTTATCCTTGCGGACGGGGCCGCGGGTAAAGGCTAGTTTATTTATATATGCCATACCACGAACAGTATTCCTGCCAAGATTTCAAAGGTTTTTTATTTCGCCCTGCAGAACTTTTTCATTTCATTCTACTTAATATGGTAGGTGTCACACCCATTTTACAATGTTTTTTTCTAAAGTTATATTTTGTGTCAATAAACTAATCCAAATACCATGTTTCATCCCTTTTTTCGTATTTGGTATAGAATTATGGCATTTTTTTCGTTTTTCATAATGTTCGATATCGAAAAAGTGGGGGTGATCATAGTCCGATTTCGGTCATTTTTTATACCAATACAAAGTGAGTTCAGATAATTAAGTTAACAGAGTTTAGTAAAGAAATATCGATTTTTGAAACACATAATACATACATCAATAGAAAGCGACCTATGATGCCCGATTTGGCTCATATTTGGAACAAATATTGCATACAGTCCGGTAGAAGTGACATCAAAATATTTTGCAGTTGGAGGAGGGACAAGCATACGTGGCGCAGAGTCGAGTAAAGTCTTTGGAAGGATTATGTATTGAGGACTTAGGTTGTAACAAATTGTCAGAAAAGAGTCCCTGTAATAATGAGTCACTAAATGAACTAAATAGAATGAGAAATAATAGGCAATTAAATAAAGACTAAAAACTTGAAAATAAAATAATTAAAAAAAATGTTTAAGTTAAACGGTTTTATTGAAAACAATACTTACATGAAATAATAATACGAAAAGCTAGAAACTAATTAGGTAGGTCCTAGATACTAGTATCACACTCCTTATCAATCTAGGGCGTTGGTCAGACAATTTAATAAAAACGTTGGACGCCTCACATTTTTAGAAATTTCACGCGCCCAACGCTGTTCAATAGGAAAGCACAAAACACACATAACCATGGTTTTATAATATAAGGATTGACTAGGCCACATTCTCAATCTATCTATCATCCATATCTAATAGCAAACATAAAATATTTGTGAACTCCCAGTTCCATTGAAGTCTAATCGATGATGCGAAAAATAGCTCATAAATCAAATGTAGCTAATAAATATTATCAATTTTGTCAAATCATAAAGTTTTAGTACATATACATATATACATATGTGGATATACAGTAATGAGCACGATAATAGAAGCGGAAATTTTTATCAAATTTCGTTAAAGAAACTCTTCTTTTTTATTTTCGATAATTAGGGGTATCTAAGTTCGGGTGTAAGCTTATATTATATACTCAGCGCCAGTTCCAATTGTACAGTTCATTTCAGATAAATTACTTTTCCTAATTCTGTTATTTTTTGTTATTTTTCTGAGGTCGAAGAAATGTTGTGTAATGCTTGATTGCAATAGGGGCGTGGCACCGCCCATTAAAAAGAAATGTCTCCCAATTTTCTCTTACAATAAAAAAGTGAAATATTATTGGAACAAAACAATTTTTGTTTAGATATAGCTTATTATTCTAGTCTTCTACCCTTTAAACATCCTCTATATATAAAAGAGGGCGTGGTCTTCAAACGATCCTGTCCATTTTTACTAGAAACATTTCCTTCTATAAGGAAAATATGTGGATCCAATCTTATTACGATCCTTACTTACTTACTTAAATGGCACTCAACCGTCTAAACGGTTATGGCCGTCCAACAAGGCGCGCCAGTCGCTCCTTCGCTCCTCCAACCGGCGCCAATTGGTCGCACCAAGGGAGTTTAAATCGTTTTCCACCTGGTCCTTCCAACGGAGTAGGGGCTGCCCTCTACATCTGCTTCCATAGGCGGGTTCCGATAGAAACACTTTCTTGGCCGGAGCATCATCTTTCATTCGCATAACATGGCCTAGCCAGCGCAGCCGCTGCGTTTTAATTCGCTGGACTATGTTGATGTCTGCGTATAGCTTGTACAGCTCATCATTAAATTTTCTTCGGTACTCGCCATCGCCAACGCGTAAAGGTCCATAAATCTTTCGAAGAACTTTTCTCTCGAACATTCTCAAAACCGCTTCATCTGCTGTTGTCATGGTCCATGCTTCTGCCCCATATAGCAGGACGGGTACGATAAGTGACTTGTAGAGTATGATTTTCGTTCGACGAGAGAGGACTTTACTTTTCAATTGCCTACCTAGTCCAAAGTAGCATTTATTGGCAAGATTGATTTTTCGCTGGATTTCAGTGCTGATGTTGTTGCTGGTTCTCAAATAAACGAAGTCTTTTACTCTTTCGAAATTATGGTTGCCAATAGTAGCGTGGTTGCCAAGGCGCGTATGCGCTGACTCTTTGCTCGATGAGAGCAGGTACTTAGTTTTGTCCTCATTCACCATCAAACCCATCCTATTACGATCCTTGCTTGATCAAAAAAGGGGCGGTGTCACGCCCATTTTCGAAAATGTTATTTTTTGCTTTTTCTTGTTTAATTCTACTTGGGGAAATAAAACACCATTGATATAAAGCTATTTTTGCAAAGATATAGCTTGTTTTATTCATCCACGAACCTTTAAAAAAATTTTATATAAAAGTCTGCGTGGTCCTTATCCGATTTGGTAATTTTTTCTACGAATCATTCTATATATTCTCCCTCGAATTTTGTTATGATAAGACGAACGGTTTTTGATTTATAGTTTATAATATATAAAATAGATTTTATCGCAAGTGGGCGGTGTCACGCCCATTTTCAAACAGTTTTTCAAATTTTTATCAAGCGTCCCAGTATCAGTCCAACCATCAAATTTCTAGGTGTATTTTTTTCTTAATAGTCAGGTTTTTTGTGTTTTCTAAAATGTTATATATGTATAAGTTTGGCGTGATTATCGTCCGATTTCGCTCATTTTCAATACCAATCTATTCTGGGTCCAGATAAGCCCGTATACCGAATTTGGAGAAGATATCTCAATATTTGCTCAAGTTATCGTGTTAATGGGCGGACGGGCAGACGGACGGACTGATAATCTAATTTTTTTCCAATACTGATGATTTTGATATATGAAAGTTTATATCTGATTCCTTTATACCTGTACAATCAACCGCTGTCCAATCAAAATTAATATTGTGATGAATATAAGCAACACTAAAGCATACTATCATCTCTAAGCCGATACTAAGCAGTCACTTGTATCTACATAAACAAATCAATCACTATGTATACACAAGAAGCGGAGAGATATGCACAATCAAATGCATATATCTGAGATACACACAAAAGTATGCAATCATCGGTGGAAGTATTACTCGCATATGGCTATGCGAGAGGCTATAAACGTGCATCTGTAGTTTATAGCTAGTAAGTTTATAGCTGGTAAATAAGTAAGTAGTAAATTCTAGAAGAAGAAATGCCTAGAACTATGCGAACGAGACAGCAGAGAGTACAAAAGGAGCGAAAGCTGAGTAAGCAGCAATCAGTTTGATTTAAGCACGCTATCAGTTGCGAAGTATAAGTGTTATTGTGAAGTATTTTCAAAGTAGTCTAATAAAGACCATTTTGCATTATTGAATATGGGAGTTATTTATTCAACAATTTAGCGATAAGAACGTTAGCAGAAGGTTGGAAATAAGCGGAATTTCCCTAAATTCGTTACAATATACTCCGTATGCAATGCACTCTGCGTATAAAAAAGTGATATATATTATTTCGTATCTCAAACCATGGTATAAGTATACGAGATAAAATTACTTTTTGACTTAGGAAGCCATCCTAACTGCATTTTCTCTTTAATATATTTTAGTTTCAATTAAATTTTTAAAATTTTGTTAAGCAATAAATGATTTGCGTTTTCGTTGGGATAAATTATATAAAGAACATAGTTTACGTACGTCGGATTTGATTCTTGAGATATAAGAGTTTAGCAAATCCTTACAGTATCCCGATTGAAGTAGTGCCACAGTGGTACGTATCTCCCTGGGAAGTCGCCTTCCGTTTACTTAGAGTTTTTGATATTGGACATGGGGAGCCCCGATCGGGCGGTCACTAATCGGCATACGAATTTTCCAACTCCTTCTCCGGCCGAATGATTGTGCGCCTGATCTGTTTGTTGTGATTGCAGAGATGCGCTTTTATATCCAGGTAAGGCGGGGACTCATTTATAAGTTACCCAGATACCCAGGCTCCTGAGTGCTCAGATAGCACTATTTGTTCAGCATTTCGCTTCTCTGATGTACGGGGAATAGTCTTGCCTCGTTGTTAAGATGATGTTCGGACGTCATGAGGAGATAGTCCGGGCAGTTCAGAGCTCTGGCGACCATATCATTAGCTAAGAATGTTTTTTTTTTGCTTTACCCCTAGTACAGCGACCGAGAGACTTTTAGAATTTGTTAAGGCTATGAACTTAAGATGCAGTTACGGCTGCAAGCCCCGCCGTCACTATCGATTGTCACACCCAATAATTTAGGTTGGCGTGTATGTTTTATAATGCTTAAGTTTGCCAGATCAACATCACACACAAGGTCCCCTAAGACTTGATCGATTATAGTGCTAAGTACGTGAGGCGAGACGACTTGTTAATTTTTCATCATAGCTATTTATGGGAGGGCTAAAACTTGCTACCAATATTATGCAATCATCGGCTTAGGAAACAATAGTAACTCCTTACGGAGGAAGGGAGCTTCATTTAGGGCACCACTCTGAGGTACCCTGTGTTTAGTTTGTTTTGGTTTGGATGTTGCATTTTTAAACTGGACCGACGATAGGCAATGATCCAAATAGTTTGGTGTCCAGTAACTTGCTATTAAAACCATGTCAAAAGTTTTTGGCAATTCTTACGCCACGAGTTCTGTACCTTGGTGGGATTCTTGGTTCCATACGTAATTTATTTGTATATTAATGGCATTTAGCGATATGACGGTGCTGTGGTATTTTAGACAGCCATGCTGACTGGCAGGTTCACGGTGAAAAAATTGAGCAGTACGACTTTGCTAGCTGTCAGAAAAGTAAAGCAATATATTTTTCTTCCTTTCAGAGAGAAGTGCTTTTCAAATTCTGACTGTACTGTGGAAACCACTCATAAAAGCACTGGTAAGACGTTTACCCAAAGATTCTAATTGAATCGAGAATCTCAATAGTGAAGAGAAGTTCGCTCGATGCCAATTTACTGTACTGGAGGTTAATCGGTTAGACTCGCAGCAACATTGTTTGTTTGTCCCTCTGCAATATTTCGGTCAATGCGACGGCGTCTTCTTTATGCTCTGGGTACAACATATACTCCGCCTCATTGTTCATTTGGAGGATGGATGTATGTGAAGCACCTTTTACTCCCGTGTCGATCTACTAGTGTTCGGATGCTGTAAGCGGTTTTGCGTATCCTCCAACTTCACGGCCCATGGGTTACAGACCTTGCCGTTGTGAGCTTCTCCCTCTAGCTATCTAAGGGCTAACATTGCTCGGCCTTATCAATTTAACTCATTTGTACCTGCTTATAGCTGTTTATTTGGTTCGTCTCTCAACATTCTGATCTTTCTTCAAATTTCAAAAGTTTTGAAAGCTGTCTATAGAAATACCTGCGATACGTTAGCATCACAATCGTCGTTCATTGCTTCCTTCATCTTCTTGGTGCTATGAGTAAACCGAGGCCACAATTACTTCGCATTGTGGCTCAACGAGGGAATGGCTCTGTTCAAGTACCCCGCAATGCACGGGTACAAGCCATTTAGCTACATAGATGAGCGCTGTGGAGTTCAGCTAAATCCTCACAACAGTGACAAGCTGGCAGACTTATAAATGGCTTAATATCCAATAGTGGAAAAGAAACTTTAATGCATGTTTATAGTGGTATCAAGTTCGGAGCAACCGTTATGTTGAACCGAATACTTACGATCAAAATATATATTTTCTGGCAGATGGAGTTTTTATATGTTCCCGAAAAAAAAAATGTACCAAAAAGTTTTAAAAATTTAGAAAAGGCAAATAGAATTGGCGAACAAAAATATTGTTTTGGCACGTTTGTTTTTTTATGGCAGCTTCGATTATCAAAACACAGTTTATGTCAAATGAGGGCAATGCTGGAGCAGAAGAAGTGGAACTAATTCTATGTATTTGAATCATGGCTGAAAATATAAAAACTAATCTCAAAAATTTTTTCGAAAAAGTCAGAGAAATTAAAAATTTTTTTTGCAAAAACAGATTTTTTCCAGACCGTGCGGAAAAATAAATTTTGAAATACCTATAACTTGTACTAAATTGATTGAGCGCAAAACTCAAAAGAATTCAAAAGGTTTTAAAATAAAATTTCAAAGCTTTCGTACAAGTCGTTCGATCCCTCGTAAGTCTGTACGGAAGATTTTATCATTTTAAATAAAAAATGAAGAATTTAATTGACAAAATTGGATATAAAATTGTCAATGCTTTTTTCGTGCTCGCGGCTGTACATATTAACAAACATATTTATAAATATGATAGATTTATGACCAGTATTTCATTTCGTTTTCATTTCATCTATTTATTTATTTGAAACCATAAATTAATTTTAAGCGGATGCTCATAGAAATTGTCAAATCAATTCCAGCCTAACTAATAAAACATGCATGTCAATCATTTTACGTAACAGCATATTTGCGTGTTTACATTTTTTGTTATACTCAGCTGAGCAGAGCTCACAGAGTATATTAACTTTGTTCGCATTACGGTAATCCGTAACGGCATAAACTAATCGAGATAGGTATAGACTTTATATATCAAAATGATCTGGGCGAAAAAAGAAATTTATTTAGCCATGTCCGTCCGTCCGTAAACACGATAACTTGATTAAATGTTGAGGTATCTTGATGAAATTTGGTATGTAGGTTCCTCGGCACTCATCTCAGATCGGTATTTAAAATGAAAGATATCGAACTATAACCACGCCCACTTTTTCGATATCGAAAATTTCGAAAAACAGAAAAAGTGAGATAATTCATTACCAAAGACGGTTAAAGCGTTGACACTTGGTAGGTGAGTTGAACTTATGACACAGAATAGAAAATTTATTAAATTTTGAACAATGGACGCGGCACCGCCCACTTTTGAAAGAAGGTAATTTGAAAGTTTTGCAAGCCGTAATTTGGCAGTCGTTGAAGGTATCATGATGAAATTTGGCAGGAACGTTACTCCTATTCCTATATGTGTGCTAAATAAATATTAGCAAAATCGAATGGCGAACACGCCCACTTAAAAAAAAATTTTTTTTTAAGTCAAACTTTAACAAAAAATTTCATATCTGTACAGTATATAAGTAAATTATGTCAACATTCAACTCCAGTAATGATATGGTGCAACCAAATACAAAAATAAAAGAAAATTTCAAAATGGGCGAGGCTCCGCCCTTTTTCATTTAATTAGTCTAGAATACTTTTAATGCCATAAGTCGAAAAAAATTTGTCCTTTGTATCCTTTGTAATTTGGTAGGGGCATAGATTCTATTACGATAACTGGTTTCTGTTAAAATGGGCGGAATCGGTTGAAGCCACGCCCAGTTTTTATACACAATCGACCGTCTGTCCTTCCGCTCGGCCCTTAGCATGATAACTTGAGCAAAAATCGATATATCTTTACTAAACTTAGTTCACGTACTTATCTAAACTCACTTTATCTTGGTATAAAAAATGGCCGAAATCCGACTGTGACCACGGCCACTTTTTCAATATCGAAAAAAACGAAAAATTAAAAAAAAAAAAAATGCCATAATTCTATACCAAATATAAAAAAAGGGATGAAACATTGTAATTGGATTGGTTTATTGACGCAAAATATAACTTTAGAAAAAACTTAGTAAAATGGATGTGACACCTACCATATTAAGTAGAAGAAAATGAAAATTTCTGCAGGGTGAAATCAAAAGCCCTTGGAATCTTGGCAGGAATATTGTTCGTAGTATTACATATATAAATAAATTAGCGGTACCCGACAGATGATGTTCTGGGTCACCTTGGTCCATATTTTGTTCGATATCTCGAAAACGCCTTCACATATACAACTAAGGGTCACTCCCTTTTAAAACCCTCATTAATACCTTTAATTTGATACCCATATCGTACAAACACATTCTATAGTCACCCTGGTCCACGTTTATGGGGATATCTCGAAAAGGCGTCCACCTATAGAGCTAAGGCCCACTCCCTTTAAAAATACTCACTAAAACTTTTCATTTGATTCCCATATCGTACAAGCACCCCTGGTCCACCTTTATGGCGATATCCCGAGATGGCTTCCACCTATAGAACTATGGCCCACTCCCTTTTAAAATACTCTTTAATACCTTCCATTTGATACCCATATCATACTAAAACATTCCATGGTTACCCTAGGTTCATTTTCCTACATTGTGATTTCCCTTTATATTGTCTCCAAAGCTCTCAGCTGAGTATGTAATGTTCGGTTACACCCGAATTTTTAATGAACGTTTTGGCAGCGCGCTGCCCTCAAATGAAATCAATTAACATATTTCCTTGGAACTAAGTTATTGAACTACTCCTGAACGGATGATGGATATTCTAAAAACACTAAATAGTTATGTCGAAACTCAAAAACTTGGTATGTCGAGGGATGCCGAGACTGTACTGTCATGACATCAACAGTTAAAAAGACAACACCTCGTTAAGCGTAATCGGTCGCAAGAAATAAAAATCGCAAAAAACAGGTTCAAGCAGGATGAGGCTCCTATCCCTAGTGCTTTAGCATTAACAAGGCGCATGTATAGCGAAATGGTTGGAGATTACGTCCAGGTTGCTCTTGTACATGCGGGGAGCAATAATGGAAAGTAAAATCTGCAAGTGTGAGGCTTCATTGAGTTATGACTATTTGAGATGGTCGTCGAGCAATTTATTCAGAGAGAAAACTCGATTTTCCGCCTACAAGTTCAATAAGAAACTTCGAGGCGGCAGAGTCAACAGTTGTTGCTCTGCAATGAGTCCGTGCAGGTACACGAGCAAAGGGAGTATAGGTTGAGGTTCGGCATCAGGGAGGCAAATTTGAATATTTTCCAAAAGACTCGTAGATGAGCTCAACTTAGCAGAGCTAGGAGCGAGTGAGTTCCTGCAGCTCTTGGAGTAATAGCATATCCGGTCCAATGATATGGGTGGTGCAGATCAACTTGTAACTTGGCATAATCACCTCGGAAATCCTTATGGTCCTTCTGGTCCTGTCCATTGCAGGAGCCGTGGGTCTGGCGCTTAAAGTTAACGCAGTGGTAAGTGGTGAATCACGAAACGATAGAATCTCATCGATCGTGTCGGTGTATATGGCTCAGAACTGGCCCGAACCCACAAGGATGTGTCTAACTAACGGTTGCAATAACCGGAAATGAAATGATGGCCATGGGGTTTCGATGCCAACGCCAGTTATGCGTTATGGAGTAGCAGCGAGATAAGTGAACGAGTTAATTCTCTCTTTAATTTTATATTAGAAAAAATCTCTATTTATATAACACGGACCTTATCGAGCTCAGAGAACATATATACATAGCAATAACATAGCCGAGTTCAATGCTTCATGCTGCGGCAAATGCATTTAGTTGCTATACCAGGACTTCGAAAACTTATATCCTCCAAACTTAAATATATATGAATTAAAACACAACAAACTCGAAAACAATAGAAAAGTTCAAGAATAATAAAAGAAACTTAGATGGTATAACCATGGGCGACATGAATGAGATGTGCAGCAGAAGGGCTTAAGAGCCAACTAAAGTCAGCCAATATGCATAGCGAATTTATGTATGTTCATCCGTATAAAGCTTAATGGAATATGTAAATCCGCTTTTCTCATTCAAATTAAAAAAATATTCGTTCTCCAAGGATAAAAATAGGCACAGCTGAGAGGATAAAGGAGTTGCGACAAGATGCTGCGCTAGCGCATGAATATTCAAATCGATGGTTGATAACAATAAAACCAAAACTATGTCGGTGTATTGGATATATGTATGTACATATTAGCTCGAAATGTGAAATTGAAGTACTTGCCAGTGAATAGCGAAAAACTTCTGCAGCCATTATGCAGCAGATGAATAACTACTAGACGCTGCGGCGAACTACTTACAAAGCGTCTCAAGATTAAGCGTAATTATGCAATTTCGTTTTTTTGTTTGCCGTTTAACTGTGCGATAATCACATCAAAAGAGTTGAATTCAATAAAATTTAAATTTAACCACAAAAACATGCAGGTAAAGTAGAGGCAGATTAAAAATAGCGAAGCAAGCGGCGGGTTGATTGTATATAAAGAGTTTGGTGTGATAATGGCTTTCTCGTTTCAAGATTTGCTAAAATTTGTTGTTGTTTAAATTTCAGCCAAAGTTGGTATCTGGAAAGCACTTCATCTATCTCACAAATATCATTCGCTCTTGAACAAATTGAAAATGCAACCGAAAATTAGTTAAATATGCAAAGCAAAAACAAATAACCTGTAAGGGGATATCCTGCGCACACAAACGCTGACGCATACACACAATGAAATGCCGATGGTATAGAAATTTTAGACATACCCAGCAAAAAGTGCCATAAGCGGTTGTAAGGAATAAGGCTCTGCTAACAAATAAACTCTAGAATAATAGGTAAATAAAATATATCTTACGTCTTATAATATCGCCCCTTACTTTAGGCTTATTTACGCTACAAACAAGCCTTGTCCCCAAAGTATGTTTTTAGTTGTTTTTATACTCAGTTGAGCAGAGCTCACAGAGTATATTAAGTTTGATTGGATAACGGTTGGTTGTACATATATAAAGGAATCGAGATAGATATAGACTTCCATATATCAAAATAATCAGGATCGAAAAAAAATTTGATTGAGCCATGTCCGTCCGTCCGTCCGTCCGTCCGTTAACACGATAACTTGAGTAAATTTTGAGGTATCTTGATGAAATTTGGTATGTAGGTTCCTGAGCACTCATCTCAGATCGCTATTTAAAATGAACGATATCGGACTATAACCACGCCCACTTTTTCGATATCGAAAATTTCGAAAAACCGAAAAAGTGCGATAATTCATTACAAAGGACAGATAAAGCGACGAAACTCGGTAGATGAGTTCAACTTATGACGAAGAATAGAAAATTAGTAAAAGTTTGGACAATGGGTGTGGCACCGCCCACTTTTAAAAGAAGGTAATTTAAAATTTTGCAAGCTGTAATTTGGCAGTCGTTGAAGATATCATGATGAAATTTGGCAGGAACGTTACTCCTATTACTATATGTACGCTTAATAAAAATTAGCAAAATCGGAGAAGGACCACGCCCACTTTAAAAAAAAAATTTTTTTTAAGTAAAATTTTAACAAAAAATTTAATATCTTTACAGTATATAAGTAAATTATGTCAACATTCAACTCCAGTAATGATGTGGTGCAAAAAAATACAAAAATAAAAGAAAATTTAAAAATGGGCGTGGCTCCGCCCTTTTTCATTTAATTTGTTTAGGATACTTTCAACGCCATAAGTCCAACAAAAATTAACCAATCCTTTTGAAATTTGGTAGGGGCATAGATTTTATGACGCTAACTGTTTTCTGTGAAAATGGGCGGAATCGATTAATGCCACGCCCAGTTTTCATGCACAGTCTTCCGTCTGTCCTTCCGCATGGCCGTTAACACGATAACTTGAGCAAAAATCGACATATCTTTAATGAACTTAGTTCACGTGCTTACTTGAACTCACTTTATCTTGGTATGAAAAATGAACGAAATCCGACTATGACCACGCCCACTTTTTCGATATCGAAAATTACGAAAAATGAAAAAAATGCCATAATTCTATACCAAATACGAAAAAAGGGATGAAACATGGTAAGGTAATTGGATTGTTTTATTGACGCGAAATATAACTTTAGAAAAAACTTTATAAAATGGTTGTGACACTTACCATATTATGTAGAAGAAAATGAAAAAGTTCTGCAGGGCGAAATAAAAAACCCTTAAAATCTTGGCAGGTATTACATATATAAATAAATTAGCGGTATCCAACAGATAATGTTCTGGGCACCCTGGTCCACATTTTGGTCGATATCTGGAAAACGCCTTCACATATACAACTACCACCACTCCCTTTTAAAACTCTCATTAATGCCTTTAATTTGATACCCATATCGTACAAACTCATTCTAGAGTCACCCCTGGTCCACCTTTATTGCGATACCTCGAAAAGGCGTCGACCTATAGAACTAAGGTCCACTCCCTTTTAAAATACTCATTAACACCTTTCATTTGATACCCATATCGTATAAACATATTCTAAAGTCACCCCTGGTCCACCTTTATGGCGCTATCTCGAAAAGGCGAACACCTATAGAACAAAGGCATACTCCCTTTTAAAAATACTCATTAACACCTTTCATTTGATACCCATATCGCACAAACAAAGTCTAGAGTCACCCCTGGTCCACCTTTACTGCGATACCTCGAAAAGGCGTCCACTTATAGAACTAAGGTCCACTCCCTTTTAAAATACTCATTAACTCCTTTCGTTTGATACCCGTGGCCCACCTTTATGGCGATATCTCTAAACGGCGTCCACCTATGGAACTAAGGATTACTCCCTTTTAAAATACTCATTAACACCTTTCTTTTGATACCCATATTGTACAAACAAATTCTAGGGTCACCCCTGGTCCACCTTTATGGCGATATCTCGAAAATGCGACCACCTATGGAACTAAGGATTACTCCCTTTTAAAATACTCATTAACACCTTTCTTTTGATACCCATATTGTACAAACAAATTCTAGGGTCACCCCTGGTCCACCTTTATGGCGATATCTCGAAAATGCGACCACCTATACAACAACCACCACTCCCTTTTAAAACCCTCATTAATACCTTTAATTTGATACCCATATTGTACAAACAAATTCTAGGGTCACCCCTGGTCCACCTTTATGGCGATATCTCGAAAATGCGACCACCTATACAACAACCACCACTCCCTTTTAAAACCCTCATTAATACCTTTAATTTGATACCCATATTGTACAAACAAATTCTAGGGTCACCCCTGGTCCACCTTTATGGTGCTATCTCGAAAAGGCGTCCACCTATGGAACTAAGGATTACTCCCTTTTAAAATACTCATCAACACCTTTCTTTTGATACCCACATTGTACAAACAAATTCTAGGGTCACCCCTGGTCCACCTTTGTGGCGATATTTCGGAACGGCGTCCACCTATAGAACTAAGGCCCACTCCCTTTTAAAATACTCATTAACACCTTTCGTTTGATGCCCATATTGTACAAACATATTCTAGGGTCACCCCTGGTCCACCTTTATGGCGATATCTCGAAACGGCGTCCACCTATGGAACTAAGGATTACTCCCTTTTAAAATACTCATTAACACCTTTCTTTTGATACCCATATTGTACAAACAAATTCTAGGGTCACCCCTGGTCCACCTTTATGGCGATATCTCGAAACGGTGTCCACCTATGGAACTAAGGATTACTCCCTTTTAAAATGCTCACTAACACCTTTCTTTTGATACCCATATTGTACAAACAAATTCTAGGGTCACCCCTGGTCCACCTTTATGGCGATATCTCGAAACGGCGTCCACCTATGGAACTAAGGATTACTCCCTTTTAAAATACTCATTAACACCTTTCTTTTGATACCCATATTGTACAAACAAATTCTAGGGTCACCCCTGGTCCACCTTTATGGCGATATCTCGAAACGGTGTCCACCTATGGAACTAAGGATTACTCCCTTTTAAAATGCTCACTAACACCTTTCTTTTGATACCCATATTGTACAAACAAATTCTAGGGTCACCCCTGGTCCACCTTTATGGCGATATCTCGAAACGGCGTCCACCTATGGAACTAAGGATTACTCCATTTTAAAATACTCATTAACACATTTCTTTTGATACCCATATTGTACAAACATATTCTAGGGTCACCCCTGGTCCACCTTTATGGCGATATCTCGAAACGGCGGCCACCTATGGAACTAAGGATTACTCCCTTTTAAAATACTCATTAACACCTTTCTTTTGATACCCATATCGTACAAACGCATTCTAGAGTCACCCCTGGTCCACCTTTATGGCGATATCTCGAAACGGCGTCCACCTATGGAACTAAGGATTACTCCCTTTTAAAATACTCATTAACACATTTCTTTTGATACCCATATTGTACAAACAAATTCTAGGGTCACCCCTGGTCCACCTTTATGGCGATATCTCGAAACGGCGTCCACCTATGGAACTAAGGATTACTCCCTTTTAAAATACTCATTAACACCTTTCTTTTGATACCCATATTGTACAAACAAATTCTAGGGTCACCCCTGGTCCACCTTTATGGCGATATCTCGAAACGGCGTCCACCTATGGAACTAAGGATTACTCCCTTTTAAAATACTCATTAACACATTTCTTTTGATACCCATATTGTACAAACAAATTCTAGGGTCACCCCTGGTCCACCTTTATGGCGATATCTCGAAACGGCGGCCACCTATGGAACTAAGGATTACTCCCTTTTAAAATACTCATTAACACCTTTCTTTTGATACCCATATCGTACAAACGCATTCTAGAGTCACCCCTGGTCCACCTTTATGGCGATATCTCGAAAAGGCGTCCACCTATGGAACTAAGGATTACTCCCTTTTAAAATACTCATCAACACCTTTCTTTTGATACCCACATTGTACAAACAAATTCTAGGGTCACCCCTGGTCCACCTTTGTGGCGATATTTCGGAACGGCGTCCACCTATAGAACTAAGGCCCACTCCCTTTTAAAATACTCATTAACACCTTTCGTTTGATGCCCATATTGTACAAACATATTCTAGGGTCACCCCTGGTCCACCTTTATGGCGATATCTCGAAACGGCGGCCACCTATGGAACTAAGGATTACTCCCTTTTAAAATACTCATTAACACCTTTCTTTTGATACCCATATCGTACAAACGCATTCTAGAGTCACCCCTGGTCCACCTTTATGGCGATATCTCGAAACGGCGTCCACCTATGGAACTAAGGATTACTCCCTTTTAAAATACTCATTAACACATTTCTTTTGATACCCATATTGTACAAACAAATTCTAGGGTCACCCCTGGTCCACCTTTATGGCGATATCTCGAAACGGCGTCCACCTATGGAACTAAGGATTACTCCCTTTTAAAATACTCATTAACACCTTTCTTTTGATACCCATATTGTACAAACAAATTCTAGGGTCACCCCTGGTCCACCTTTATGGCGATATCTCGAAACGGTGTCCACCTATGGAACTAAGGATTACTCCCTTTTAAAATGCTCACTAACACCTTTCTTTTGATACCCATATTGTACAAACAAATTCTAGGGTCACCCCTGGTCCACCTTTATGGCGATATCTCGAAACGGCGTCCACCTATGGAACTAAGGATTACTCCATTTTAAAATACTCATTAACACATTTCTTTTGATACCCATATTGTACAAACATATTCTAGGGTCACCCCTGGTCCACCTTTATGGCGATATCTCGAAACGGCGTCCACCTATAGAACTAAGGCCCAATCCCTTTTAAAATACTCATTAACACCTTTCGTTTGATGCCCATATTGTACAAACATATTCTAGGGTCATCCCTGGTCCACCTTTATGGCGATATCTCGAAACGGCGTCCACCTATGGAACTAAGGATTACTCCCTTTTAAAATACTCATTAACACCTTTCTTTTGATACCCATATTGTACAAACGAATTCTAGGGTCACCCATGGTCCACCTTTATGGCCATATCTCGAAACGGCGTCCGCCTATGGAACTAAGGATTACTCCCTTTTAAAATACTCATTAACACCTTTCTTTTGATACCCATATTGTACAAACAAATTCTAGGGTCACCCCTGGTCCACCTTTATGGCGATATCTCGAAACGGCGTCCACCTATGGAACTAAGGATTACTCCCTTTTAAAATACTCATTAACACATTTCTTTTGATACCCATATTGTACAAACAAATTCTAGGGTCACCCCTGGTCCACCTTTATGGCGATATCTCGAAACGGCGTCCACCTATGGAACTAAGGATTACTCCCTTTTAAAATACTCATTAACACCTTTCTTTTGATACCCATATTGTACAAACAAATTCTAGGGTCACCCCTGGTCCACCTTTATGGCGATATCTCGAAACGGTGTCCACCTATGGAACTAAGGATTACTCCCTTTTAAAATGCTCACTAACACCTTTCTTTTGATACCCATATTGTACAAACAAATTCTAGGGTCACCCCTGGTCCACCTTTATGGCGATATCTCGAAACGGCGTCCACCTATGGAACTAAGGATTACTCCATTTTAAAATACTCATTAACACATTTCTTTTGATACCCATATTGTACAAACATATTCTAGGGTCACCCCTGGTCCACCTTTATGGCGATATCTCGAAACGGCGTCCACCTATAGAACTAAGGCCCAATCCCTTTTAAAATACTCATTAACACCTTTCGTTTGATGCCCATATTGTACAAACATATTCTAGGGTCATCCCTGGTCCACCTTTATGGCGATATCTCGAAACGGCGTCCACCTATGGAACTAAGGATTACTCCCTTTTAAAATACTCATTAACACCTTTCTTTTGATACCCATATTGTACAAACGAATTCTAGGGTCACCCATGGTCCACCTTTATGGCCATATCTCGAAACGGCGTCCGCCTATGGAACTAAGGATTACTCCCTTTTAAAATACTCATTAACACCTTTCTTTTGATACCCATATTGTACAAACAAATTCTAGGGTCACCCCTGGTCCACCTTTATGGCGATATCTCGAAACGGCGTCCACCTATGGAACTAAGGATTACTCCCTTTTAAAATACTCATTAACACATTTCTTTTGATACCCATATTGTACAAACAAATTCTAGGGTCACCCCTGGTCCACCTTTATGGCGATATCTCGAAAATGCGACCACCTATACAACAACCACCACTCCCTTTTAAAACCCTCATTAATACCTTTAATTTGATACCCATATCGTACAAACACATTCTAGAGTCACCCCTGGTCCACCTTTGTGGCGATATTTCGGAACGGCGTCCACCTATAGAACTAAGGCCCACTCCCTTTTAAAATACTCATTAACACCTTTCGTTTGATGCCCATATTGTACAAACATATTCTAGGGTCACCCCTGGTCCACCTTTATGGCGATATCTCGAAACGGCGGCCACCTATGGAACTAAGGATTACTCCCTTTTAAAATACTCATTAACACCTTTCTTTTGATACCCATATCGTACAAACGCATTCTAGAGTCACCCCTGGTCCACCTTTATGGCGATATCTCGAAACGGCGTCCACCTATGGAACTAAGGATTACTCCCTTTTAAAATACTCATTAACACATTTCTTTTGATACCCATATTGTACAAACAAATTCTAGGGTCACCCCTGGTCCACCTTTATGGCGATATCTCGAAACGGCGTCCACCTATGGAACTAAGGATTACTCCCTTTTAAAATACTCATTAACACCTTTCTTTTGATACCCATATTGTACAAACAAATTCTAGGGTCACCCCTGGTCCACCTTTATGGCGATATCTCGAAACGGCGTCCACCTATGGAACTAAGGATTACTCCCTTTTAAAATACTCATTAACACCTTTCTTTTGATACCCATATCGTACAAACACATTCTAGAGTCACCCCTGGTCCACTTTTATGGCGATATTTCGAAACGGCATCCACCTATAGAACTAAGGCCCACTCCCTTTTAAAATACTCATTAACGCCATTCATTTGATACCCATATCGTACAAACGCATTCTAGAGTCAATCCTGATCCACCTTTATGGCTATATCACTAAATCGCGTCCACCTATAGAACTATGGCCCACTCCCTCCTAAAATACTCTTTAATGCCTTTCATTTGATTCCCATATCGTACAAACAAATTCTAGGGTCACCCCTGGTCCACCTTTATGGCGATATCTCGAAACGGCGTCCACCTATGGAACTAAGGATTACTCCCTTTTAAAATACTCATTAACACCTTTCTTTTGATACCCATATCGTACAAACACATTCTAGAGTCACCCCTGGTCCACTTTTATGGCGATATTTCGAAACGGCATCCACCTATAGAACTAAGGCCCACTCCCTTTTAAAATACTCATTAACGCCATTCATTTGATACCCATATCGCACAAACACATTCCAGGGCTTCCCTCGGTTCATTTTTCTACATGGTTATTTTCCCTTATGTTGTCACCATAGCTCTCAACTGAGTATGTAATGTTCGGTTACACCCGAACTTAACCTTCCTTACTTGTTTTTTTTGCGTTTAACCCAACGGATTACCCACCAAAGCGAGCCCATCCGATATAAGGGGCGCATCTGCGTGACGTACGGATTTGTTTTTTTTTTTTGATTACCTAGTCGTTGAACAGCGGAGGTTTGTTAAGCGTCGAGTTCTAAAACTGCTCAGATACAGAGAAAAACTCACCAGATAAATAAAATATATATAAGATTTATAGATTAATATGAAAACATTGTAAAATGAAGATAGACATTTTTTGTGCTTCTTTTAGATTTTCCTACAAATTGGCCGGACGGGATCTACTTGTTTAATGCCGACTACGAACGCCATCTGCAATGTCTATGTGTTTTCACTGAAAAGCTTTGCATGGCAGAAATACACTCGGAGTGCTTACCAAACACTGCCGAGGGGCGACCCCGCTTAGAAAAATTTTCTTCTAATTGGAGAAAACCTTGTATCTAAAATTTTGATGTTGCTTTGCCCCGGGCGTGAACCCAGTATCTTCGCTGTGGTAGACGGAGCACGCTACCATCACACCACGGTGATCGAGAACAGCCAATGCCAAGCGTAGCTGAAACAGCCCCAAACAATCACTGAACTACCGCCATGTTTCACAGTTGGCACAATGCAATCTGCTTTAAATCTTTCATTGACGTTTCTGCGAACATATTGACGCCTATGGCTACCGAAAAGTTCGAATTGATTCGTCTGACCATAATACTGATTTCCGCTGATCAATCGTCCAGTCAGTATGTTCTTGAGTGAACTTCAGTCTTTTCTGTTTACTTACTGGCCGTAGAAGTGGCTTTCTGACAGCAGTGAGTCCAATTATACCTTTTTCTTTAAGCCGGCCTTTGACTGTCGTGCGCGATATTGGTGAATCCAAGTCTTCATTGATTTCAGCACATATTTCTGATGCAGATATTCGTCGATGGGCCTTACTTATTGCATATATTATGTTGTCGATTCTTTGATTTCTCTTTGTTGATTGATCAGATTGTTTTCTGTTAGTATTTTGTCCAGTTTCCCGATATCTGCTAATGGTTGCATGAACTGAACACAGAGATATTTTCAAAAGTTTGGCTATTACATTAGAAAAAAGTATTTTTATATATTGTTCTAATACTTTCCGACTGTACTGTATATAACCCTGAAGAGCTACTAATTATTAATGGAGGAAAGAAAATTTTTCTTAATGATGAAAAGTGAGTTCGAAATATCAAATGTGGCATAGTGAGAGTTATAATTTTAACAAAAACAGGCGGCTCGTTTAAATATCTAATTCTAAGCGTCCCTCTGCAGTTATTTGGCTAGCACTTCGAGTGTTTTTTGCCATGAACGGTTTCTCAGTGAAAATTCATCTGCCATACAGATGCCAATTTGTAGGAAAAATTAAAAGGAGCACGACGCAAATTGGAAGAGAAACTCGGTCTAAAATTTCTTCGTAGGCTATAGCGCCTTACATTTATTTATTTACTAAAAGGAATTTAAAGTCAGATGGTGTCTTATTGTAAGTCTTATGCAAGCCTGGTTTTATGTGTGCAGTAAGACTTATAATTAAGTTAAATTGAACACAACTATTCCATATTATACTTGGTTCATAATCCTTGTGATCAGCTTATTATACTCAATGTTTTATCTTATTATAACACCTTATGTAAGCTTGATATTTATTTGTATGTATGCTTTATATAAAGGTCCTTACATAGCAATTAGTATCTTATAATAATGCTTTATGTACACCTTAGTCTATTTAATACATAAGCCTTATAATAAGGTTGCTATATTCTACCTAACGGCTTATAATAATTCCTTATGTAATCCTTATTTTATTTGGACTCTAAGTCTTATACATAACGTTATCTTTCAGATCAACCTTTTATGCCTGATGAGTTAAGTACAAAAAAATAAGGATTGTAAGGAATCCGCTTTCCAATTAATATTCCTTATGGAACTAAACCAACACATTTTGCGCATATGAAATAAGCCTTATATAAAGTAAAGTTTTTTTTAGTGCGCATCTCCATAACTTAGTATATATGAAAGCATTGTTGTTTTAGCACAAATACAAAAGTAAAACAATTATAACCTTTTGAAGTGTTAACGGGTATAAAATGTTAGTCGTGCTTCAATCAAGGAATTTTGTCAGAAGCTCAGTTTCCCTTAATTTGCAGGTTTGCATTTAAATTTAATATTATGCTGCTCCGTGAACAAAACAAAAGCTTCAACAACGACACCAACAAATATGCCACGATTTGGGGGTTTTAATGTTTTGCAGCATTCCTTGTGAAGTGAGTGACACAGACTCGTGAGTTTTGTAAGCTCGTGAAAAATAGAAGACTTATAATGTCAACAAAAGTTCCACTTCCATGGCCAACAGTGAATTTTACAAGGCACCTCAGGAGTTGAAAAGTAAAATATTTTATTTATATGCAATATGATTGAGGAGTTCCATATCAAAAAGGAAGTAAGTGCACTTAATAGTTTTTTCGGCTTTTTGATATAATCACGTTCTCCCTTCAATATCATCAAGATACTTAGTTCGTGAAAAGTATAAGGATATAGAGTCTGTCTGACCTACGTAAAACTCACACTAAAGATTCGATTTGTACTAAGACATTACAGTTTTTTATTACGTTTTCTTGAATTCCTCGAAACTGTTCGCTTGTAATTATTGCATTTTGATATGGAGCTCCTCTATTGTCTCTGAAGCGGCTTTTATTTTGGAATGTATTGTGTTTAAATAATAATCACAATGACATTACATAAATGAATGCGTGTATATGTAGGAAATGATCTGCGTGTACTAAAAAATTCCTCCAGGCCGCTTTAAATATTGTGAAGAATTTCTTAATTCTTGCTTATTGTTTAACATGATATTACTAAATACACAGGTGAAGTCAGTAGTACAACAAAGGCAACTAAGGACAGAAAAGTCTGCAGCTGTGCTGTAGAAGCTAAATTTTCCTCGCCATATGGAAGACAAGCGGCTAGTTCTTATACTGAATAGCAAAGGAGACCCCAACTCTCCATCATATTTCTACCCACTATGGATGCTGGAAATTGCATTGAAACTTATTGAGAGTCTTTTCAAATCAAGCTTTAAGCGGCTATAAAGGGCGCGTAAGGACTGTCTCATCAACAGAATGGCTTCCGGACAGAGCCATTTTCAAGAGACGCCACTAGAGAAGTGATAAACGCAGTAAACAAATGCTAGGGAGCGTCCCAACGTGCAGAATCAGTAGTCTTGCTTGTCACGCTTGGCGTCAATGGACACTTTTATCTAAGCCAGGTGAAACGACATTATTACTTTGCGTGGTAACTTGATATCTGCTGGAAGTTCTGAGAGACCACCCGAAAGACCGGAAACTAATATACAAGACTACTCACGGTCTAAGAAATGTGAGCATAATAGGTGGACCAACCCAGTGTTCGGTACTCCCGTATCAGTTATATTACGTATGACAAACTTTTTCGATTGGACATGCCAGAAGGCACATTCCTAGTAGTTTCCGTAAACGATGTGGAAGCAGAACAGCACAAAACTGAGCTTAAACTAAACCAAGTAATGTGCAAAGTAAAAAGATGGATTGCTGGTAGCAATCTTCATTTGGTAATAGAAAAAATCCGAGATCTTCATCGTCACGAAGATATGGCTCCCCAGCAGCCAGCAGATAGAAGCACACACCTCAACGAAATATCTGAAAGAGGTGATATACAGTAAAATAAACTTCCCGAAGCCTATCTGACGCATCTGCGACAGGAATGCGCATACTATAAAGGATATGATTAGATTAATAGCAAACTCAATAGGTTTTAGGTTATGCCCAAGGAATCTGCTCTCATCAGTCTCAGAATCATGCGCCGCTGAAATTTGAGCGGATGTAGCCAAACATATTCCTTCCATGTCCTGTCAATGATACCGACGGCGAGTATCGAAGGAGGTATAAGATGATCGTTAAGCAGATATTAAGAAAATGCAGCGAATAAAATTCCAAATTTTGCGCCCGCTAGGTTATGTTTTGAGATTGGACGAAGACGTTCTGGCCAAATAAGTATTTCAGTCCACACCGCAGTTTGCAAGCAGAGGAAACGTGAGAATTCTACTGTGTTGGGAGAGGCAGGTGGATAAAGATTTTTGCGCAATTGGTGCCAGTTATCGCGAAACAGAGATAGCTGATGTGACTTGTAATGAATGATGTAATGAACACAAAAAGAACCTAACCGTCCTCATCTCGGTCCAATTCAGAGGAGTGTTGTCAATTACATCAACTTGCACGACTGTTTTTGCAGAGCTGTCCCGGTCGTATGGTTCTCACGCTCTTATACCTTCTCGCTGACGAAAGGAAAGAAATATATGACAGCAGATCAGAAACGAGCAGAGATGCTATTACCATCGATCCTACGCTAGCAACGAAAGTAGAGCACATGGTTAAAATGATCACACGGATAGGTCGACTTCTACCTTATCCAATTTATAGTCTGACCAAGGACTTTCAAGTTGGTAGCAGAGAGATTAGATAACCTGCGGAACTTGCTTCATTTCTGCTCAATGGGGATAGGGCCCTTGAAAGCATCGTTGTGGCTGTGGTTGGTACACAAGTTGTTTAACTCGGGTGCATTTACCCAAAGATTGAAAGGGGTTTTTTAGTTGTGATGCGTCAATTTATCTCATCAATTGGTACTATGAAAAGCGATAATTTGGCGATGGTAAAACGCTTCTTTGATGCGTGATGATTAGTGCATGGTAAGGTTAGGCCGATGACGGCACTTAGTTAAGTTGAATCAAGCATTTCCATTTGCGCTGTTTCTTACAGGACACGGTTACTTACTTGGCATAAAGGTAAATGTTGAATACCCGAAATGCCTGTACAACGACGTAGGTCACACCTTCTTCGAATGTGAATACTTCGTCAGGCAGCGCAGGTGGTAGGAGATTCAGTTGGTGACCTAATCACGGTCAGCATTGTGATGGGGTACTGCTAGCACATTTGTGAGACACACACTTATCGTCAAATGCCCAACCAAGTCGCGTGAGACGTATGCTGACATAGCGACCACTCGAAACAATGGGGGTATGGAAAGTTGCGCAGCCGTATGAGGCTAGTTTTAAGTGGGAAGCTTTCAAAAGGGACAGCGAGTCCTACGCTCGCACAGTCTTGCAGTAAGGCTTGAAATATTCCGGTCCGTATATTATTATTATTATTATTACTAGGCCTGGAAGCACTGTGACCTTTGTGCATATCTATTGTGCATGACCTTTCAGACTAATTTTGTGTGTGGAGGATTTTGATGTATCTAAGTACCTCTTAAGGCTTTTTACTCCAAATGACATAGGGATTAAGAGTCGCACTACCTAGATGGGAGAGTCTCTGCCTAGCCAGAATGGCGAATTCGCAGAGAATGTCATTGTCCAGCTCACATAAAGGACGAATTTAAGTATCGGATAAATTTTATTTCCTTAGCTGATATCGTAGACCACAGTGTCCCGTGTAGTACCCAGTCAGATTTTTTAGGTCCTCCCTGCTTCGGTTAATGAGTTTGGCTGATAATTGCCGTTGCCGGAAGTATAAATAGTTTGGCCTGTCTTTTCCCTGGGCAGTCAACCCAGTGACGTCGGAATTCTTTAGTTTCCCAGTTACTTACAGTTTCCCTGGTGTTTGCTCTTGCAAGTCCACAAAAGGGCTCTGGATCATAGATTTCTGCTATAGCACCCTGATTTGCTAGGTAATATGCATGTTCATTACCTTCATGTCCCTAATTTCCGGGAAACCATCCTAACAAAACTTTGTTTTTGGCTCTCAGGTCATTAAGGATTTCAGTGCAGTCATCCACTAGTTTAGATATAACAGTGTAGGATTTCAAGGCACACAGGGCCGCCGGGCTGTCTGACATAATCTAAATACTCTTCGAGGTTGAGCCTTTTCGCAGACATTCTCTACCGCACTCTTCTATTGCATGGATTTCTGCCTGAAATATGGTAGGGTAGCATCCCATTGGTATCGATTTCTTGAAGTTCTGGCATAGATGCCTATCCATCCTTGACCCAGACCTCTGAGTCAGCGATCCCAAGTCTACGTGAGATTCTGACATTACGTCACGTATTCTCTTTTAAATTTTCTTCATCTGATCAGTACATACAGCTTGTGTTCCTTCCATCGAAAAAAATAATAGAATAATTCAATAGCCACCGCATAATATTTAGTGTTCTTACTTATCTTTATTCAATAAGTTTAGCCTAAGCTAGTTACACATATATATTTATGTACATATATACAAATAAATTTGTGTTTAACGTAAGGGGAAAAGTGCAGTTTGACATGTTGTTTAAAACAAAAACAGAATCAAATGTAACGAATGCAAATAACTAAATGTGAAATAAAATAAAATATTATAGGCATTTGTGACAAAAACATTAGTATGTAATTCAAACACATTTGGTGAAAACATTGCTATAGTGTACTCATAACTACATAAAACAAATGCATGCAAACATAACAACCAGGTTGCGCCTGATGGTATGCAACACTATTTTGAAAAGACATGAAACTACACTCCCAGATGAAACATAAGATGACATGTCAAAACTTTCACGACATTTAACGAAATTGTTAGTGCGGCATAGTTTGCACCAACATAAACACACATACACATATACCATTACACGCATACATCACAAGTAGCTACATAAATAAATATGTTGGCAGTAAAGAATCAATGAAAGGTCTGAGAAGGATTTAGTGAGTTAAACCAAGACTCCAAGAGTAAAGCCGTGACTACGGTGGACAGTGAAAAATGACGAGGATAAGAAATTAAATGCGAGGTTACAGATGAGACATACTTTACAAAAACAAAAACAAAACGAATATTGTTGCAGCTACTTAAAAGTTCTATTTCTTACAATGAGACATAGCGACAACGGAGATGTGCAATTGCAAGTTATAGCAAATTCATGCTTACAAGTGAGCACACACACGCACACCCACGCACACATATATGTACATTCACAAATATTCGTGCTTACACAGAAAGCGTCATGTTTCAAATGTACAAATGAATGTGTGTATGTATGTTTATGTAATACGATTGTGGTGAGCTGCAACAGAAATACATACATACATATATCCATTTGTATAGAGCTGATAAAGACGCGGATAGACAGTTGTAAGCTGACAAAGGAAAACTTATAAAATATATATATGTCTCTATGTATAGTGTTGTTGCATTACAGTGAGGACATAAGTTTTGCTGCCTGCTGGCGCTGCAAAGTATTTACTCATTGCTGCAATTGTAATCGTAGCGGTAAGTGGCAACACAATCGCATTGCTGGTGTCTGTTGTTAAAATGTGCTGTCGAACTTGCATGCACGCACACACACATACATACATATTAAGAAATACACTTGTAAGATAACAAGTGCCTGGTTCATAGCAAGTATTTAATACAAGTAGGAGACGGTATCAACGCCAAAGCGCACAAGAAATGCTCATGTAAAGCTGCGACAAACACGCGCACAGACAGTAAGTTCTACGACGCGTCGTCTGTTGGTGTAAGAAAAAACCAAAGCCACAGCCAAAGACAAAGACACAGCTGCTGTAAAAGTAACTACGGCAAGTAGAGCTGATGCTTAAATGCCGTATCTGTGTCGTGTTAAAAAAAAATCACAAGTAAGACAAGCAAAGTTTTTCGGTCTCCACAACTCTGTTTTGAGTTTTTTTAGCTAATTTTAATGACGACATTTCATTTTAATTTAATTTGTCGAGTGTTATTTTAAGTTTTGTTTGTGCGGTTTTTTATTGTGCTAAAGGGCTCGGCGGCTACTGTGGTTTGGTGGTAGCGTGCTCCACGTTCCGCGCCGCAGATGCTAGGTTCAATTCTTAGACAAAGCAACATCAGAGATTTAGAACACAGTTTTTTCAGTTAGGAAAAAAGTGTTTCCGAAGCGGGATTGCCCTTCGGCCGTATTTTGGCAAACACTCCAAGTGTATTTCTGCCATAAAAGCTATCAGCGAAAACTCATCTGCCTTGCCGATGTCGTTCGGAGGTCGCACAAAACATCTTGATCCTGTCCCACTAGTTTGTAGGAAAAATTTATAGAAAAATTAGAACGAGCACGACGCAAATTGTAAGAAAAGCTCGCTTCGGAGGTTATCGTGTCTTGTATTTATTTATCTTCATATCCGCATGAATCTCATATACATTACCATAATTTCTCCTCCGATACTTGCCATCGGCATCATAGATGGGACCACAACTCTTCCGGAAAACAGTGCTTAAAAGTTGGTGGGAGATCAGTTGGGTTAATGTAACGTGTTAGATTAACGGTGTGTTTGCCCAGCTAACTATAGTTCACCGACTTAAAAGACGGTACTACTAGTATCAAAATATTTAAAAATATTTTATAAAACGGAGTTGCCTCTCTGTAGTTGTTTGGTAAGTCGTTCGGGTGTATTTCTGCCACGAAAAGTTTCCCAGCTTAATACATCTATAGTCATCAAAAGAAATGAACAATTAAATGAATCAACAGAAGCTTGACGTCCGCTTAACCAGCAATTTAAGCAGGAGTATTTTAAGTCACGCCATCTATTTCTGTTTAGCGATTACTGGCGATAATTCCGAGCTCCAGGGAAGTTCAAGTTTTGCACCAGCTGTTTCTTTCACTCAGAAGGGGTCTTGCGCATTTCCTGTTTCCAAAAACTGGTGCCGACTAGAATTTTTTCCAAACAAAAGCATCTTATTTCATAATAATCATAATATGAATGAGCCAATGAAGCGTTTGGGATTTGTTAGTTAGTGCAAGATGGGCTGAACGGCAGAGCGCACAAAAAATACTTATGTAAAGCTGGGAAAAAAATGCACTCCAGCAGTAAGTAATACAACGCAACAGTCGTTGCTCATATTTGCGTTCCGCTGTTATCGCGGAGAGTACTATAAATCTTTCAAGAAACTTGCTTCCCTAATACTCAAAAAGTCAATCCTTTTTTGAAAATATCCATCGCTCCGAGCCAAAAATCAGGCAAGCTTATGATGAGAGACTTACAGAGCGTGATTTTTCTTTGTCAAGAAATGATTTTTCCTGTCATTTGCTTACTCGGTGCAAAGCAGGTGTCTGTATTCCGCGGCGAGGCTTTTTGATATCGAAGATGACATTGTTTTTGCAGTTACTGCTAGGTTGTAATTAGATAATGTCCTTAAAATGTTTGAACTGTATATCGTCATTTGTGACATGACAGAAAGGCGCTTTCGCTTCAAAGTATACTTTATTTGGTTACAGGCAGTCGTTTGTAGTGCTTATAATAGATTGTACGACCGCGTCAGATACATGCTGATTGAATTATCTTAATCAGCATCATGCTAAATAGATGATGCGATAAGAAATCGCTTCTGTTGTTGTTTTTGTTGTAGCAATAAGGACACTACCCGAAGGCCTTGGAGAGTGTTATCGATGTTGACAGTCCTTTGCTGGATGCAGGTCCGGTACGTTCCGGTACCAAGCCCGCCCATCTCGGGAACGATTTGGTATGACTACATGAAACCTTCTAGGCCATACCACCCTCCCACCCGTAAGGAACTTAGGGTCGCAAGAACCTCGACTGATATAAAAACAGAATTCGCTACGGGTAGGTGAGGTTGACAATTGGGTTGGCGAAGCTATATATTGCGCTGGCAACCCCTTGAATAGGTTGCGCTACATAACTCCTTGAATCAGTTTGGTATTTTAGTCGCCTATTACGACCGCGGGTATATTATAAGCAACCTAACCCGCTGTGAGGGGGGGAGGAATCGCTTCTCTTTAGCTGATTTGGGTCTCTAACCGCTCGAAGAGGTCCTAACATACCGAGCTGGTGATACTGCTCAACGTGATCTGGCAATTGCGTATAAGCTTACAAAGGAACTGCATGTAACTTGTTTGATCGGGTGAAGTCTGAAGCTGCACTGGTATAATTGGGTCGCGGCCTGATCACTTGCTTAGTTCTTTCGAAAATCCGTGTCTTGAATTAGGTTGATACTGCAGTGATAAGTCGGTTTGTGGGATTGACACAAATTTCATTTTGTTGGTCAGAGCGCAGTTAAATACTGATCATAATTTGTTCTAGAGCTGGGGTATACTTGGCGGGAGGTATTTTTGTTTGTTGTTGATACTGTAACCACAATAGAACTACACGGAGGTTTATGAGAGTGATATGGATGTTGATAGTCCTTTGGCGGATCTCCAGCATTGGCATATCCGCGTTGTAGCTCAAATGCTGTGGAAACGATTTTTGAACCTCTTCAACTCTTTGGTCTGTGGGTTTCACTAATATTTTACATAAGCATGTACAACTTCGGAAAACGCCTATAAACCCTTTGCTGTGCGATATCGAAATCTTTACCTCCCTCGTTATTCAGATTCCCACAGGAATTTGTTATGGTGTTGAAACGATTCCTCGTTCAGCGCCCATGGTACGTAGTAGTGCCATGCAGGCGTATTTTTCCCCCAGGTGGCACAACAGTCGTCATCGTATCATTTATTTTTTGAACTCCCTGGTTATTTAACATGGCTGGTTTTTTATGGCGCACCGCTAGGTCAAACACAGACGCCAGTTTGCAAGCGCTTTTATGGAGAAAATCCACACCAATTCCTGTCGCAAATGTGAGCCGAATAGGCTTGACTATCTCCCCAGGGAGGTTCCAGACTATCTGACGCCCTGCTAAATATTACACGGATTGAGTACTGTATCGTGCTCCTCATTGCATAATGTTAACATACCGCTACTGGGACTTAAAAATAGTATGGGTAGGGATCTCCGCTTTAAAATAATTTTTTCAATATAAATTATATTACACATGCCTGCAAAAATAGTTTTTTTGTTTTGTTTTGGATTAGGAAGTCATTTCCGACGAGTCTTTGCGCGCTGAATCCGAATCCGTTTTCACGTCAGGTTTTTGAGATATCCTAACCTCTACGTGCCAAAAACGCTGTTTTTAGCATTTTTTGAGTTTATATTGTAATAATAGGAAATTTTTCTGTGCAGGTCTGCTTACAGTATCTTTGAGAACAACTCTTCCTCCACAAAATCCATTTTCTAACGATTTGTTTTTTTTTTTAGAAGTATTTGTATCAGTAGTAGCAGAAGCTGTAGCAACGACCAACGACCACATCATGATATGTGACTTCGACAACAGACCCAAAATTGAATTGACCATATCTCGGGAAACAAAATCGAATCGAGGCGTTCGAAATTGGATTTTGTCGGAAAAGAGTTGCTCCCAAAGATACTGTAAGCAGATTTGGACAAAAAAATTTCCTATTATTAAAATATAAACTCAAAAAATGCTAAAAACAGCGTTTTCGTCACATTTAGGTTAGGATAAACCTGACATGCTGGAATAAATCTGAGGACGGATTCGGCCTCAGCGCGCAGAAATACGTCAGAATTGACTTCCTGACCCGAAACAAAAAACCTTGCAGGCCTGTCTTATCTTTCTATTAATGACAGTCAGTTCAGTGGTAAGGCCTTTGCTACTTGGCTAAAAATTTAATAGATTTGAGACGAAGGCTTTATTTTAGTCAAAGTTTTTTCAAGCTTCTCAGTTTTCAAATAAGTTACAGCCTTATTAATATATCGGGACTGGCTACTGGGGCTGGGGCTGGGACTGGGGATGGGAATAAGTGATGAAGAAGAACAAGACGAACTAGAAAGAAGCGAAAAGGGGGAAGGAGAAAGATGCTGCGAATGAGACAGAGTTGGATGAAGATAGAAAGATAGGATAGATGCAGCGCGAGAGAAGTGTGGCAAAAGAGGAAGGGAGGGAAATACGCAGAGAAAGAGAAAGGCAGAGGGAGGAGTAATAAAATGGCTAGGAAAAGGTGGGGAAGAGGGGGAGGGAGAGTAAGAGGTCTATGATGTAATCATGGTTAAGTGGCAATCTTACTTAAACTTGATTTAAGAATAAGTTCAGATAGGTGTAACCGTGTAGATACTTCCTCAGTGGAAAGAAGCAAATAAATGAGTTGAGCTATTTTTGAGATCGTGGCGGTTATACAAGGGAATAAATATAAAAGGGATTTAAGTGCTTCTGACGGTAGAATACTCGCTCTAAAAAATTGTAACGAGTTTTTTGCAAATTCCTGATTATTTTGCAGTTTCTGGTAAGGTTCGAATTTCTAAACTGTCGAATAAATAACTCGTTCTTTATTTAGACTACTCTTGGAATAGTTATTCTCAATTACAATACTCGCGTTCTTCACTAATAGTGTGATAAAATCAAAATGATACATTATTCCTCAGCTTGCGCTGCTTTTGCAGTCTCTGTTGCCTTGTTCGCATATCTCTCCAAAGGTCTAGACTTTTCGCGAACAACTGCTTATTTATTTCTCCTATATGTATCTGATATTCATGTGTTGCCTTCTAGTTATATGCGTGTGTATGTGTGAGCAATAAATTCTGCTCTTATCTGTCATCTACATGTCTGTGAAATATTCTCTTTGCTGTTAGCTTCGCTGTTTATAGGTATGGGTGGCAGCTTGCTTTATTGTTTATGTGCATTTATTTATTAGCAGCATAGTGATAAACCGAAATGCTAATATTCGCCACAATATGCTAGGGGACAAGTAATTTTAATTTTTATATATTTTACAAACACAAAACGTTTCTTGCACTCTGACATCTTTTCCATAAAAAATAATTTTCTTAGATTTATATCTTTTTATCAAAGATACGCTTCTCGCTTTCACTCTGACGTCAGCATTAGTTAAGGACGCAGGCCCTTCCGCCATCTCCTCCTTTTATGTTTGCCTTTCTCTTTCCTTCTTCCCCCAATTCTGCGCTTTTCTTGTTCTTTTTGTTTCTGCCAATGTCCTTCTCTTTTCACTTGATGCTTGCGCTCATGTCAACTCAATAGTTTTCCTAAGCCGTCTGCAAAGATGCTTACGCATTATTGAGAAGCAAAGGTAAGAGAAGGCAGAATGGATATGATTCAGTTATGTTAAGGGGAAATTGAAATTAAAAAGAGACGGAAAGGTTAAAGCTATGATATTCAAATTCCTCACGCTTTAACCGCAATTTTTTACGCATCATTAAACCTAATTTGCTGCAATAGAAAGAAAAAAACGAGTTGGGAAAAGCCTAATGCAAAACAGAAAACAAAACTTTTTGTCAGCCCATCGACGGAAAAACAAATAAACTCAAATTAAATCGCATTGACATATTTTGTGCTTCCGACCTCCTTCCTTCTGGCCCGTACAATGCGTACAAAATTATGTTTATTTAGCATAAAGTGCCAGCTAACGATAAAAGAACTAAAATTTAACTCGAGTGGATGTCAAATAACGAGAGTTTCTAATACCAGTCAACGAAATCTGTTGGCAAGCATATTTTCCACACCTCATTTCCTACTCTAGATAATCACACCGTCCGTTACTCCCTTCCACATCCTCAATGATTTGCTTATGGAAATGCTCAATTTTTTGATTTTTATGGACAAATCGTTTTGGAAATTTGTGGAATCACGTTTTGGCAATTGTTTGTTAACAATATCGCCAATGTTGTTGTGACCCACGGCAAACAATGACGATACCGACACAAACAACAGTGCCATCGTTGCCAACAAAAACACAATAGCCGTAAACTAGGTATGTAATCACGTAGCGTTTGTCAATACAATTTTATTTTTCTTGAAGTATTTTACGCACAAGTTAACATTAACAAAATTTTTATTTGATTGTTTGTGCGTTGCTGTTGTCTGTTGTGTACGGGACCCCGTTACGTGCAAACGGACACTGTGAAGATTTTAAGTATGTTATTTGCTGTGAAAACATTTAATTTTTCTACCACATTTGATTTTGATTGGTTTTTTTTAGGACTTTTTAAGTACTCCACTTAAGCATCACTTGATTATTTATTAGCGTGGTCCGGAAAATTAAAATTAAGTACAAGATTTAAGGTTACGTAGTGTCTAGAGAAGCAAAGGGAGATGATAGTAAAAGTATAAGGATCGAGAGGTGTATGGGGTACATCAGAAGTGGAAGAAACTAGAGTGGGGTAGCGAGAAACTATGGAAAGATGGTGATCATTTGGAACGGGGTGCAGGATAGGCAAAAAAAGACGGAATAAGGAAGTAATGCAAAGGGAATTACAAAATTAAAGAAAAATTTGCATAAAACAGTTAAGAGCACGATATAGGAAAACATCAAGGTCAATACGAATACCGAAAGCAAGTTCGAGATAATTATCAAAATGAAGATCAAGCTGAAGTGGAAGATGAAACTGAAGCTGAAGAAGTAAAATAGAGATCACGATCAAGCTCGATATCAAAAGCAAAATCAATATCATCAAGATCAAGACCAAGAACAATATCAAGATCAAGATCAAACTCAAGAATCAAGATCAATATTTCGATCAGCATCAACACCAACATGAAGATAAGGATTAGATCAAGTTCAAAAACAAGATCAAATTCAAAATGAAGATCAAATTCAAGATCAAGATAAATACCAAAATCAAGAGCAAGATCAAGACTAAGATCGAGATCAATACCAAGATCAAGATTAAGTTCTAATCAAGATCAAGATGAAGATCAAGATGAAGCACAAGACCAAGAACAAGATAAAGATCAAGATCGAGATTAAGAACAAGATAAAGATCAAGATCACGATCAAAGTCAATATCAAGAGCAAGACCAATTGCAAGAGCAAGATCAGAAGGACAACAACTACACAAAGAATTTTTTCCCCGATTTCGAAAATATATAGGAGGTACAAGCATTATATAATATTTCAACATACCTCTTTTCTGTCCCTACCTAATGTGTATTTATGTAAGTATGTCCAGACGCTCACTCTCACTCTGTCGTCTTTAAACTTTAAGATGAATTTGATTTGTCTTTTTACAATTTAATTTTCTCAGTTTTTTTCTCATCTCTTCTTAGGCATTTTCATTGTTTTCTTATTTTGGCAAAGCCCTAAGCGAAAATTTACGCTACTTCGGATGCGCTATAAATTGATGTTATTTAAGTAGATGTTATTTTGATAATTTTTCAATTTTGGTTATTATAGTATCGTAATGAAGCAGAACGAAAGCTGAGGGTGTTAAAAAGGCTGTGGTCTTTCGTTAAAGTGGAAGTGCGTTCATTAAAAAAATTGTTTTATATTCCCAGAAGTTGTTACAATTTGTTTGCTTTATTTAATGCTTAAAACCTAACGGAATATTGAACGAAATTAAGTTAAAAGTGAATTTCTCCAAAGAAAAATCATGAGATAATCTATAATGCTTTGGTTAAATTAGCATCAATAATAATTTAATAATAATTTCGTGATTATCGCAGTGTAGTTGGTATTATGAAGCGCGGGAATTGAGAGATAGGAGAGAAAGATGAAAGGAAGTCTTCGACACTGCATGCTTTCTTTTCTGAGCGCTACTAATGGAGCGGATGCTTCTCCTGAGTTTTAACGTACTTAATGAAACTAAGACTACTGGTTAGAATCTAACATTGTCGCAAGATAACACCCTCTATTTACTCGCACTTGGCAAATTTTGTCATTGGTATGAACTTTATTTGGCAGTCCGTACTATGAAGATGAAAGAGCAAGAAGCACAGCGACATCCTCTGTTCTCTCATGCAAATTTGCATTAAACACCAGAGCTATGTGAAGTAGTTTGCAATCGCCTCTTTCCACTCAGCTAGTTATGGAATGGTGAACCCTAGAAAAATATTTGCCGCCATCTCCCCTAAGGAGATAAATGGAAAAATCATTAGATTGCTCTCGTTTGTATACCCCCGTAATCACACTCTCATTGTAGGTATCAATTATCTGTTTAAAATTGACGGGTTATATACGTGCTATCCATTCCTTGTCGACAAGTTTTCGGTGTATTATAGATGAGGTAAAGCCAAGTTATCGATTTTTTACCGACGTATTACCTACTAAGCGGTTATACATAAAAAATTCTATCGATAAATTATCGATTTTTTGAAGATGAGTTATCGTTTTTTCTATAGAAAAGTTACCACCTGTTGAAAACATGATCCAATTTTCGGACTAAGTCCGTCTCCCTCCGTCTGGGAACACCCGGCCAGTGTGGCCAAGCGCCAGCAGTGCAGCTCAGCTGTGCCTGGAAACAACACCCGCGCCCACTCTCTCAAATCATAATTTTCAGATGATCATAAACTACCCACCAACACGCATCTATTGTGCCTTTTATTAATAACGTGCCCAGTACAGTGATTTTAAACACCACCGTCGTAAAAGCCGTTGTGTGGTGGTCGCGAGCTGGGTTCAAAGCGATGCGAAAGCAATAACAAAATCTACGAAAAAGTTTTTCCAATTGGAAGGAATATGTCAAAGCGCCATCACGCCCCGGCAGTATGAAAAGTTAAAAGTTATCGATCTATTATTGAAAAGTTATTCATTATTTATAGAAAAGTTATCGATTTGTTTACAAAGAAATATATGTACATTTTATTGATTTGTTATCGAAAAGTTTTCGATATTTTATCAAAAATAAACCGATTTGTAATTAAAATATTATGAACAGATAAATGGTGTTGTGGATTAATTATTGAAGAGTTATCAGTTTGTAGTATCAAAAGGAATAGATTAATTATTAAAACATTATAACCAGATCCATCATATTATCGAAGAATTACCTTTTTTTGGTATTAAAAAGATATAAACTTGTTATCGAAAATTTATAAAAAAATTATCGATTTGTTATCGGAGTGTAGGCAATTTTTATCCAAGACTCATTAATTTGATAAGAAATAGATACCGATAAAACTTTTAATATGAAATCGACGACATATCTATAACACATCGATAACAAGCTTTTTAATTAAGGTCATTTTGGAGTAGCGCGGTTTGTGCGATCGCCCTTCTTATGGGTTAAACCGAGCCCACTTCAATGCCAATCAGAATGCATGCACTTTTCCTGCCATATTTTGCGTAGACGCTGATAGTTTCTTTGTTTTCCGTCGAATCCTGTCGCTTTTTTTGTCGGTATATTCTCACTTAGTAATAGTAGTAAGGCGGAACGTATATTCCGTTGTTGAGGATTAGGTTAACGCTCCTCATTGACTCCTGACATGCAACGAGGAGAAGTTCTTTACCATATGGTAGTATTGGCTTCAGTGTCCTTCTCCACAAAAGTGGGAAATGGCCTTTAAAAAGCTTTGTGGTGTTCCTCAACAGAAAAGAAAATTCTCGTCCATTTCATTGCTTTTTTATTGGAATTGTATTGGTATTAAACCCACCCCACAGTCCGGCTATGGTCTTAATGGAAAGTAACTAAGTACAAACTTATCGGGCGATTGATTTGCAACAGGTATCCGTTTGCAGCGTGCTCCTCAAATTGAACGGACGCCGGAAATCGAGTATCGTAACCATAATTGTAAAATGGGTTGATAACTCATCTTATTTTTAAAGACTTCACGTTGTACAGATATTTTTCACTGATATTCGCTTAACAAGTGAATTTTGCCTCCATACATTTTCTCTCACGGATTTAAGAATCGATGCATCGATGCAAATTCAAAGCGACTCACAGAACTTTCCACGCATAAACAAAAAAAAAAAAAACAAGTAACGAAGGCTAAGTTCGGATGTAACCGAACATCACATACTCAGTTGAGAGCTATGGAGGGAAAATCACCATGCAGGAAAATGAACCTAGGGTAACCTGTAATGTGTTTGTATGACATGTGTATCAAATGGAAAGTATTAAAGAGTATTTTAACAGGGAGTGGGCTTAGTTCTATAGGTGGACGCCATTTAGGGATATCACCATAAAGGTAGACCAGGGGTACTCTAGAATTTGTTTGTACGATATGGGTATCAAATGGTATCAAATGAAAGGTGTTAAAGAGTATTTTAAGAGGGAGTGGGCCATAGTTCTATAGGTGGACGCCATTTAGGGATATCACCATAAAGGTAGACCAGGGGTACTCTAGAATTTGCTTGTACGATATGGGTATCAAATGAAAGGTGTTAATGAGTATTTTAAAAGGGAGTGGGCCTTAGTTCTATAGTGGACGCCTTTTCGAGATGTCGCCATAAAGGTGGACCAGGGGCGACTCTAGAATTTGCTTGTACGATATGGGTATCAAATTTAAGGTACTAATGAGAGTTTTAAAAGGGAGTGGTGATAGTTGTATATGTGAAGGCGTTTTCGAGATATCGACTAAAATGTGGTCCAGGGTGACGCAGAACATCATCTGTCGGGTACCGCTAATTTATTTATATACATATGTAATACCACGAAGAGTATTCCTGGCAAGATTTCAAGGGCTTTTGATTTCGCTCTGCAGAACTTTTTCGTTTTCTTCTGCCGAATATGGTAGGTGTCACACCCGTTTTACAAAGTTTTTTCTAAAGTTATATTTTGCGTCAATAAACCAATCCAATTACCATGGTATTGGTATAGAAATATGGAATTTTTTTCATTTTTCGAAATTTTCGATATCGAAGAAGTGTGCGTGGTCGTTCTCCGATTTTGCTAATTTTTATTAAGCATACATATAGTAATAGGAGTAACGTTCCTGCCAAATTTCATCTTGATATCTTCAACAACTGCCAAATTACAGCTTGCAAAACTTCTAAATTACCTTCTTTTAAAAGTGGGCAGTGCCACGCCCATTGTCCAAAATTTTACTAATTTTCTATTCTGCGTCATAAGCTCAACTCACCTACCAAGTTTCATTGCTTTATCCGTCTTTGGTAATGAATTATCGCACTTTTTCGATTTTTCAAAATTTACTCAAGTTATCGTGTTAACGGACGGACGGACGGACGGACATGGCTCAATCAAATTTTTTTTCGATACTGATGATTTTGATATATGTAAGTCTATATCTATCTCGATTCCTTTATACCTGTACAACCAATCAAAGTTAATATACTCTTTGAGCTCTGCTCAACTGAGTATAAAAATATATATATATATACACGGCGTATGAGTAACATTTGAACCATATTAATGAAAAACTATCTTGCCAAATAAATTCAGATATATGTACATGTCATTCAAAAGTCAACTAAGTTTCTCATATTTCCCATATTTACATATACAAAGGCAAACTCGTCAATTTATTGTTGTATATCTTCATACATATAGGATTTAAAAAATGGAACCCCACCACAAAATCAAAGTAAACAAGTAAGGAAGGCTAAGTTCGGGTGTAACCGAACATTACATACTCAGTTGAGAGCTATGGAGACAAAATAAGGAAAATCACCATGTAGGAAAATGAACCTACGGTAACCCTGGAATGTGGTTGTATGACATGTGTATCAAATGGAAGGTATTAAAGAGTATTTTAAGAGAGAGTAGGCCATAGTTCTATGGATGGACGCCATTTAGGGATATCGCCATAAAGGTGGACCAGGGCTGACTCTAGAATGTGTTTGTACGATATGGGTATCAAATGAAAGCTGTTAATGAGTATTTTGAAAAGGAGTGATCCTTAGTTCCCTAGGTGGACGCCGTTTCGAGATATCGCCATAAAGGTGGACCAGGGGTGTCTCTAGTTGTACGATATGGGAATCAAATGAAAGGTGTTACTGAGCATTTTAGGAGGGAGTGGGCATTAGGTCTATAGGTGGACGCCTTTTCGAAATGTCGCCATTAGGGTGGGCCAGGTGTGACTCTAGAATGTGTTTGTATGATATGGGTATCAAATGAAAGATGGTAATGAGTATTTTAAAAGGGAGTAATCCTTAGTTCTATAGGTGGACGCCTTTTCGAGATATCGCCATTAGGGTGGGCCAGGGGTGACTCTAGAATGTGTTTGTACGATATGGGTATCAAACGAAAGGTGTTACTGAGCATTTTAAGAGGGAGTGGGCATTAGGTCTATAGGTGGACGCCTTTTCGAGATATCGCCATTAGGGTGGGCCAGGGGTGACTCTAGAATGTTTGTACGATATGGGTAGCAAACGAAAGGTGTTACTGAGCATTTTAAGAGGGAGTGGGCATTAGGTCTATAGGTGAACGCCTTTTCGAGATATCGTCATTAGGGTGGGCCAGGGGTGACTCTAGAATGTGTTTGTACGATATGGGTATCAAACGAAAGGTGTTACTGAGCATTTTAAGAGGGAGTGGGCATTAGGTCTATAGGTGGACGCCTTTTCGAGATATCGTCATTAGGGTGGGCCAGGGGTGACTCTAGAATGTGTTTGTACGATATGGGTATCAAATGAAAGGTGTTACTGAGCATGTTAAGAGGGAGTGGGCATTAGGTCTATAGGTGGACGCCTTTTCGAGATATCGCCATTAGGGTGGGCCAGGGGTGACTTTAGAATGTTTGTACGATATGGGTATCAAACGAAAGGTGTTACTGAGCATTTTAGGAGGGAGTGGGCATTAGGTCTATAGGTGGACGCCTTTTCGAAATGTCGCCATTAGGGTGGGCCAGGTGTGACTCTAGAATGTGTTTGTATGATATGGGTATCAAATGAAAGATGGTAATGAGTATTTTAAAAGGGAGTAATCCTTAGTTCTATAGGTGGACGCCTTTTCGAGATATCGCCATTAGGATGGGCCAGGGGTGACTCTAGAATGTGTTTGTACGATATGGGTATCAAACGAAAGGTGTTACTGAGCATTTTAAGAGGGAGTGGGCATTAGGTCTATAGGTGGACGCCTTTTCGAGATATCGCCATTAGGGTGGGCCAGGGGTGACTCTAGAATGTTTGTACGATATGGGTAGCAAACGAAAGGTGTTACTGAGCATTTTAAGAGGGAGTGGGCATTAGGTCTTTAGGTGGACGCCTTTTCGAGATATCGTCATTAGGGTGGGCCAGGGGTGACTCTAGAATGTGTTTGTACGATATGGGTATCAAACGAAAGGTGTTACTGAGCATTTTAAGAGGGAGTGGGCATTAGGTCTATAGGTGGACGCCTTTTCGAGATATCGTCATTAGGGTGGGCCAGGGGTGACTCTAGAATGTGTTTGTACGATATGGGTATCAAACGAAAGGTGTTACTGAGCATTTTAAGAGGGAGTGGGCATTAGGTCTATAGGTGGACGCCTTTTCGAGATATCGCCATTAGGGTGGGCCAGGGGTGACTCTAGAATGTTTGTACGATATGGGTAGCAAACGAAAGGTGTTACTGAGCATTTTAAGAGGGAGTGGGCATTAGGTCTATAGGTGGACGCCTTTTCGAGATATCGCCATTAGGGTGAGCCAGGGGTGACTCTAGAATGTTTTTACGATATGGGTATCAAACGAAAGGTGTTACTGAGCATTTTAAGAGTGAGTGGGCATTAGGTCTATAGGTGGACGCCTTTTCGAGATATCGTCATTAGGGTGGGCCAGGGGTTACTCTAGAATGTTTGTACGATATGGGTATCAAACGAAAGGTGTTACTGAGCATTTTAAGAGGGAGTGGGCATTAGGTCTATAGGTGGACGCCTTTTCGAGATATCGCCATTAGGGTGGGCCAGGGGTGACTCTAGAATGTTTGTACGATATGGGTAGCAAACGAAAGGTGTTACTGAGCATTTTAAGAGGGAGTGGACATTAGGTCTATAGGTGGACGCCTTTTCGAGATATCGCCATTAGGGTGAGCCAGGGGTGACTCTAGAATGTTTTTACGATATGGGTATCAAACGAAAGGTGTTACTGAGCATTTTAAGAGGGAGTAGGCATTATGTCTATAGGTGCACGCCTTTTCGAGATATCGCCATTAGGGTGGGCCAGGGGTGACTCTAGAATGTGTTTGTACGATATGGATATAAAATTAAAGGCATTAATGAGGGTTTTAAAAGCGAGTGGCCCTTAGATGTATATGTGAAGGCGTTCTCGCGATATCGACCAAATGTGGACCAGGTGATCCAGAAAATCATCTGTCGGGTACTGCTAATTTATTTATATATTCAATACCACTAACTGTATTCCTGCCAAGATTCCAAGGGCTGTTGATTACGCCTTGTAGAACTTTTTCATTTTCTTCTACTTAATATGGTAGGTGTAACACCCATTTTACAAAGTTTTTTCCAAAGTTATATTTTGCGTCAATAAACCAATCCAGTTACCATGTTTCATCCCTTTTTTCGTATTTGGTATAGAATTATGGCATTTTTTTCATTGTTCGTAATTTTCGATATCGATAAAGTGGGCGTGGTTATGGTCGGATTTCGGCCATTTTTTATACCAAGATAAAGTGAGTTCAGATAAGTACGTGGGCTAAGTTTAGTAAAGATATATCGGTTTTTGCTCAAGTTATTGTGTTAACGGCCGAGCGGAAGGACAGACGGTGGACTGTGTATAAAAACTGGGCGTGGCTTCCACCGATTTTGCCCATTTTCACAGAGAACAGTTACCGTCATAGAGTCTATGCTCCCTTCGAGTTATGGCATTAAAAGTATTCTAGACAAACTAAATGAAAATGGGCGGAGCCACGCCCATTTTGAAATTTTCTTTTATTTTTGTATTTTGTTGCTTCATATCATTACTGGAGTTGAATTTTGACTTAATTTACTTATATACAGTAAAGATATTAAATTTTTTGTTAAAATTTGAATTTAAAAAAAAATTTTTTTAAAAAGTGGGCGTGTTCTTCATCCAATTTTGCTAATTTTTATTTAGCATATATATAGTGATAGTAGTAACGTTCCTGCCAAATTTCATCATGATATCTTCAACGACGGCCAAATTACAGCTTGCAAAACTTTTAAATTACCTTCTTGTAAAAGTGGGCGGTGCCACGCCCATTGTCCAAAATCTTACTAAGTTTCTATTCTGCGTCATAACGTCAACACATCTACCAAGTTTCATCGCTTTAACCGCCTTTGGCAATGAATTATCGCATTTTTTCGGTTTTTCGAAATTTTCGATATCGAAAAAGTGGGCGTGGTTATAGTCCGATATCGTTCATTTTAAATAGCGATCTGAGATGAGTGCTCAGGAACCTACATACCAATTTTCATCAAGATACCTCAAAATTTACTCAAGTTATCGTGTTAACGGACGGACGGACGGACGGACGGACGGACGGACGGACGGACGGACATGGCTCAATCAAATTTTTTTTGGATCCTGATTATTTTGATATATGGAAGTCTATATCTATCTCGATTCCTTTATATATGTACAACCAACCGTTATCCAATCAAACTTAATATACTCTGTGAGCTCTGCTCAACTGAGTATAAAAACCTACTAACAGCAAAAATGACATGGCAAAATAATAATAATAAGAAAACCACAGAAACAAATAATAATGACAACGCAAAATTCTTATTTCTATTAAAAAAACAACAACAGCAAAGCACGCATAGAACTAAAACAGCTGGAACTAAATTTTTTTCTTTTGAAAGAATATAGGAAAATAATAAAAGTATCAACAGAAACCAAAGGAAGTTTTAACAGTGAGGTTAAAAGCGGGAAAGCAAAAAAACAGTGAGGGAGAAAGTCTTTTGTTGAGTACAGGACATTGTGTAGCGAAAACAATGACAGAACTAATAAAAAACATTGTTTTCCTTTGACACAACTCATTAACCAGCATTAAGCACAACAACAAAGTATGTATGTATGTATGTAAGTAAGCCAACAGTCAAAGTTCTCCTTCCGTTGTAATGCTCAACACTGAAACTTGAGATGATGTTTAAAAAGTTCAAGTTGAAAAAAATTACAAAACAACAACAATTATAAATGCTATGTCGATAGTGGCCACAACATATAGCGCCAGCAGCATTTTCAATGTACGCACTGCATTCTTGTAAATGTATACAATATGTATACGTGAACATCTGTAAGTAAGGTATTAGTGCAGTTGGTTAATATATACCCAGATTCATATGTTTATGAACACTAAGTATAAAAGCATTTTTTAGTCATGACAGACCATACTCAAAACTGGCACGACCCTAATATAGCGACTATAGGGCTTTAGATACTCGATTCCTGCTATAAGCTTAGTTTCACAAAGCCTGCTGCCGATCGCTGCTGAATGGAGAATCATAGAGAACCTAACTGGCAGCGATTACAATGACATCACTATCCATCTGAGCGATCTCGGCCAGAGGCAGATAACAAACGAGTCACATGCCACTTTTACATGGGATGCGTCCAAGTTCGACGCTGTCATGCTTTCCGCATCAGTCCTAGACGCAGTACCAAAGGCGGCGGGCAGCCGATGGAATAGAATACCTGATGTCTTCCTCTCGCTTGCAATTTTGCAATGCCACGGACAGGAAGGTGTAGGGAAAAAGACACCTATACTGGGTGAACAACGAAACCGGGGAGCTGCGGGTTATATGCGATAGGATGTGGCTAATGGCAACTTGCCCTAATAGCAGGCATGAGGCTTTAGAAATGTCGAAAGCGTACATACTTATGTGCTGAAAATTAGATTGCAAAGAAGTGAGTGTGGCCGTGGATATTGAATAGTAATGATTAAGTTACGTCCACCAAATAAGGTGATGTACGTGTACATATAAGAAACAGAGGTAAGTTCTCTTTCCCACCCAACCACATAGAGAGATTTGGAGTGGTACCAGAGTGGAACCATTACACGAAGTCAGTCTCAAAACTGTCCCACTATCATTAACATGACTGTTGGGGACCAGCATATATGGGGGTGAGGCTATGCAGTAAGCTCACCTTCTCGGAGCTTATTCGAGGAATCTGTGGAAGCGCTGCGAAGACAATAGCGAATTTAATTGATTTATTGCAAACAAAGGCGGTCCAAAACCATGTACAAGGAATCTGCATATATCAGCCTCGTATTCTATACTCTTATAAAACAAAAATCACATACTTGGTGCGATTTTCCTCCGAGCATATCTAGTTTGAGTTCACCTTCCAATTCACCATGTTCGCCTTTTAATTTTTGGTAAATATTGGTGGGACGGATTCTCCATGTTTTTAGACTGTATTGTTATTTTTATTTCTATATGTTTTTTAACTGGGCATTGTAGTTTGTACTTACTTAATTACTTTTCGCGCTTAACTGTTAAAACGGTTATGGTCGTACAACAAAGCGCGCCAGCCACTTCTTCGCTGGATTAACTGGTGTCAGTTGGTCATACCATGGCAATGTAAATCATTTATAAAAGTGGCAAAAGCTTTAAAAATATATTCAAGTATCTAGACCAATCGGAAATCAATATTAATTTATATGTGTTTAAAAATGTCCAGTTCTAAGTGGATTATATGTACGAAAAGGGGTATAGTCGCAAGATACCAAAGATTAAACTATTTACAACATAAGAATTTAAACCAAGACGGACGCTGTGTTAAGGATTGGAAATATGATCAAGGATACATAAACGCAATCTTAAGTAAAAGGGCAAACTATGAACTTAGAAGAAGACATTAGGTTGATGATAAGGTAAGTAGTTGACAATTGTTATTTTATATAAAAGTAAGATTCATATCATGTGGTTTTGTAGTTGATTATATTCTTTTTGTTGGTAATATTTTTATGTACTTGATTTCCCCACGATTCATAATTTGAATGGAAGGTTGGACCATAATATTTTGTTGAAAAGCGTTATAAAAGCAGAATCCAACCATAACATCATATACGCCGAAAGGCATATCAGCACAACAAACATAGGCCAGCTGACCACCAGCAGAATTCTATCGAGTTAAAACAAAATATTTAAGTTTCACTTTTTAAGTATAAAATTTGCTTCTGTTCAAATAAATCTGCTTATTTTGGCAGTTTGTTGGCTGTGTAACCCAGGTTGGGGCTCTAGTAGTACGCAAGATATCATTCGGAACCGATGTTATTTATTGCCTGTTTTCTTCAAACAAATTTGTTTGCTCTATAAACCTACATATCTGATTTATGGGGAATTTTGTCGTTTTCTCTTGGTCAGAAAAGTGAAAGTGGTTGAAAGTTGCTTCATATAATTAACTTCTCATTGTGCTACAAACTTGAAACTTTACACTAAGGTTAGAACACCGTGACAATGCAACAAAAGGTAAAAAATCCGTTAGGTGGCGCATGGATCGAAATAATTTGATAACAATTTGAAAATTTTCAAATCAGCTTTTAAGTAACTTCTCGATTAGCTAGAGACTTCAAATTTCAAACCTAATATAAAATACACGATACAAAAAGATTCGTAGGGGGCGGATGATATGAGATATTTAGAAAAATCGTACGAAACGGAGGGATGTTGGGATTATTTCTTATGTAAGTTTTCATTGAGCTATAACTGTAAAACTTCACAGATAGGATAAGACGTCGAGAAAATTTAAGAAAATGAGAACGAAATTCCGTTATATGGGGCACGGATCGAAATATTTAGATAAGAATTAGGAAATTTGGTGTCTTGAGATCGATATTAAAGTAACTTCTCATTGAGCTACAAACATGAAACCTGAGAGACCGGTTAAGACACCGTGACAAAGGAACAAAAGGAGAAAAATTTCTGTTAGGTGGCGCGCGGGTCGCAAAAATTATATAATAATTTGGAAATTTGAAACCGGCTTTTAGGTATATTCTCGATAAGCTAGGGTCTAAAAATTTTGAGTTTAATTCATAGGTCGAGGACAGCTGATGACACAATACAAAAAGTTTCACTAGGGAGCGCACGGACTGAGATATTTAGAAAAATCAAACGGAACGGAGGGAATTTTGGGATTGATTTTTACGTAAGTTCTCATTGAGCTACAAGCGTAGAACTTAACAGATAGGTTAAGGCACCGAGTAAGTGTAAGAAAAGAGAAAAAAAAAAAAAAAATTAAGCACTTCCTTTATATAAATGGACAAAAATCAGCGAAAAATGTCCCCTTATATAAAGACATATATTTGCTGAACTTTTATTTTTAAATTTTGACATAGAAATTACAAAAATATTTATGAGAAATAAAAATATAAAGGTGGAGCGCAATTTATTGACTAATAATATCTCCTTTCCAAGTAATGTGCGCTCCACTTTTATGTTTTTACTTCTCATAAATGTTTTTACAATTTCCATGCCAAAATTTAAAAATTAAAGTTTAACAAGAATATGTCTTTATATAAGGAGACATTTTTCGCTGATTTTTGTCCATTTATATGAAGGTAGTGCTTAAATTTTTTTATTTTGTTTTTATTCATTATTATTTTTATTTATATTGTTACCAATATTAACAACACTAAGGGGTACTGCCATCTCTAAGCCGATGCTAAGCAGTGATTTGATGCACATCAATATTTCAATCATTATGTCTACACATATGTACGTACACGCAGCGGAGAAGCAACGCACAAACACATGCAGATATCTTATCTGAGATATGCAATATAATTGTGGAAGTGTCGCCCACACACACACGCGCATGAGCTGCGAGAGAAGCTATAAAAATTGTGCATCTGTAGTTATAGCTGAGAAATTTATAGCATATAACCAACTAGTAGATTCTAGAACAGAACCGCCTAGAAATGTCAACGAGTAAACCAAACAGTATAAAAGGCGACACCAGTAGAGGCGCTAGAATCAGTTTTGATTAAGCACGCTATTTGCCGAGCAATAGTAGAGTTATTGAAAGTAGTCTAATAAAGACCATTTTGCATTACTGAATAGTGGTGTTATTTATTCAACAGTTTAGTGATTCCAACTTAGCAGAAGGTCGCTAATAAGAGGATTTGTAGTAAATTCGTTACACTATTTAATATATTTTTCATAGTCAGACAAGTCTGTCGGTTTGTGTAATATTCTGCTATCTGAACGGGCTTTTGTAGTAGCTGAAAACGAGATATCATGTAAATGCAGATGTAAGTACAATAAGCGCCGTTTGGCGGTCGAAATATATGGATATCTCTTGTCCTCTTAGATTTTATATTATTAAACTACAGGCCTTCTCGCATCTATTTGATGAGGTGAAGGACTAAAACAATACGAAGCAAAACCTGACCTGAGACAAGCATTTTTATTTCTAAAATTTAGTTTTTTCAAAAAGGTTACTTTAACTATAAGTTTTTTTTTTTTTGTGAAAGCCATACTGTTTCACATTTTAGCGCTCGAACTCTAGCCTCTAGGCTGGTTTTGTATCAGCACGCAATTGTGAAAGCGCATCGATAATTGATCGAGTTTTACGTGTAGCTAATTTGTTGAAAACGTGCTATTTGAATAGTACACGGTCATATAATTTTATTGAATAGCCCTTTTTTATTTCTGTTACAGGTTTTTTAATTTTATTTTAGAGGAATGATATTTTTGTGGTGAATATGTTTTCCCGTCCGGCAGTTTTAGTTAACTTGATTCTATATAAGAGCTCTGTGACTTATATAGTGCATGCAGGTAGTTGTAGATGTCTGAGAAGCACTCTAGAGTCTTGAACTTGAAGGAAGCATAGCTCTAAAGTATTGTTTGGATATTTCGTACGATTGCCTATTTTCCTTATATAGAATACATTTTTTATCCTTCAGCTTAGAGCCATGGTGTGAAGGTAGCGTGCTCCGCCTACCACACCGAAAATCTTGGGTTTACGCCCCGGAAAAAGCAACATCAAAAATTTTAGAAACAAGATTTGTCAATTAGAAGAAACATTTTCTAAGCGGGGTCGCCCCTCGGCAGTGTTCGGCAAGCACTTCGAGTGTATTTCTGCAATGAAAAGCTCTCAGTGAAAACTCATCTGCCTTGCAGATGCCGTTCGGAGTCGGCATAAAACAAGAGGAGCACAACGCAAATTGGAAGAGAAGCTCGGCCTAAAATCTCTTCGGAGGTTTTCGCGCCCCAGATCACAGTTCTATTTGCCTTTCGGACGCAGGTAATTTTGTAGGAGGTAAGCTTCAATATAAACGAGAATCTCAATTTTTTGTACGGGCTTTTCATTTTCCACGAGTTCTAGGTTGACCGGAAAAGCTTTATCTGCAAAAAGGAGGTACTGGGTTGATCCCATGTCTGAATTTTAGTTCCCTACAAGTCTGTTGCTGTTTTATAAAATTAAGGAGAGTAACACCCACTGTTCCGTTTCTTCAGAAAATGTGACACGCTATCGTGCAATTTTCTTAATCAGATGCTGGAAAGGATAAATTATATCCATATTGTGACTAATATTAGCAACACTAAGGGATACTACCATCTCTAAGCAGTCACATATGTACATGCAAGCAGCGGAGAAATACGCACAAACACATGCATATATCTAAGATACTCACAAAAGTATGCAATCTTGAGCGAACTAGTAAATTCTAGAAGGACACACGCCTAGAAATATGACAACGAAGAAACCGAAGAGTATAAAAGCAGCAAAAGCTGAGGAAAGAGCAACCAGTTTGATTTAAGCACCTTATTTGTTGTCAAGTGTTATTGTACTTTCAAGTAGTCTAATAAAAAATACTATTTTTGCATTATTGAATATTGAAGTTATTTATTAAAGAGTTTAGCGATTCGAATGTTAGCAGAAGATTTGGAATAAGCGAAATTTCCCTAAATTCGTTACAATTGGTGTCAGAGGAGGAATTGGTGAATAAATTCCGAAGATCTCGAATACAACTTGGACATGGCAAAGTTAAGTGAATTAAGGGTCCAGCAACTGAAAAAGGAGTCGGACAACCGTGGGCTGAATACAGCCGGAAATAAGATCGAACTTCAAGCAGGGCTACGGGAGGCAATGGAGTTAGAAGGAGTTAATGTGAATGAGTATGTCTTTCATCCTAATGGGGACGAGGCAACAACAAAAATTGAAGAGAAAAATGAAACAACGCAGACAGTTACGAGCACAGACTTGAACATGATTTTGGCTGCAATATTTGCTCAACCGTCGACAGTGTCATCTCAACTGGCAGAACAGAAGACATATATGGAATCGCAGGAGACATGCATAATGTCCAAGATTGAAGCACAAGGAACGCGTATTTTAGAAATTTCGACACAGATAACAGCCAAGATTGAAGCACAGGAAACATAAAATTTAGTCACAACTGGAAGAACAAAAGACATATATGGCAACTCAACTGAAAGAACAAGAGACACGCATAACAGTACAACTAGAAGCACAAGGGGCGCGCATATCATCAAAACTCAAAGCGCGCATGTACGAAAATGATGCAGTTTGAAGAAAAATTCGAGGCAGAGGTCGTATACAGGAATTGCAACTTAATCGTCCAGCTGGTTCAGCGAGTAATACGAAGGTAAAAACTTCACCTGTTGACGGTTCTGTTCCTTTCCAGGTCTTTAAGCTACAGTTTGAGAAGACCGCAGCAGTGAACAACTGGAATGCGGAAGATAAAGTTGCTGCACTGTTCGTGGCATTGAAAGGGCCTGCAGCGGCAATTTTACAGAGGATTCCAGAGTACGAACGGAACAGCTTTGAAGTATTGATGGCCGCTGTCGAGAGACGTTATGGAAGCGAGCATAGAAAACATATATACAAAATAAAGTTGCAAAACCGTTACCAAAAAGCAAATTAGACATTGCAGGAGTTTGCTTTTGATGTTGAAAGGTTGGCTCATTTGGCAAATGCGGACGCACATGTGGATACACTGAAGTGGTAAAGATTCAGACCTTTAAAAATGGCACACGGGACGTCGAAACAAAGCGAGCTACATACGCGAACTCAAGGCCAACATTTGCAGAAACGGTATCACATTCGTTGACTCAGGAAACTGCATACAAAGCTCATCGTGTGGAAGTAGAAAGACCAGAGTGGGTAGACGCAATTTTTGAAGCTTTAAAGGGAACGCAACAGAAGAATAATGGTGCAGTGAAATGCCTTAAGTGTGGTAAGCCAGGGCACATTGCACGTTATTGCAGTACCAACCCTAATAGTTCCAACAATGTTGGTGGCCGTAAACGCAGAGCTGAAGAAGATGAGCAAGTCTCCAAGTCCACCCAATCGTTAAACTAAAGCGATTCAACCGCAAGGGGCGACAGCTGGCTGTCGCAATCGAATGCCCCATAAAATCTATCTCGCAAATTGGAAGAAGGTCTAGAAATCTTACTATCGGAGGACATGTGGATGGAAAGGAACGTTTACTGACTGTAGATACGGGTGCATCTCATTCCATCATTCGATCAGATTTAGTCAACAAGAAGAAAAGATCATTGCTTGGAGCAAGATTACTTACAGCCACGGGAGAGGACACCCAGGTAATTGGAGAAGTAGCATTTGAAGTAGCAATTGGGAATGTCACGGTACTACACAATTTTATAGTGGCCGAGATTGTTGGTGAAATCATAATTGGAGAGGACTTCTTAATCGACCAAGGTATCAAAATCGATATGCAAAGCATGACGATGCGATATAAGAACATGGATGTGCCACCTAATTTCGGCTACGAAACAGGCTACCAGTAGTAAACAAGTGCTTGTGGCAGAGAGTCAGAAAATACCACCAAAATCAGAAGCAGTCATCTGGCAAGGGGCGATGGAGATTGGGGGACAAACAAATTGTGGGTTGTCGATGCAGCAAACAAATCAACACCGAACATACTTGTAGGAAAAACCCTGGCTACGACAAAACAAGATGGACGTATTCCGGTAAGAGTATTCAGTGCGTTCAAGTCACCACTCAAACTGACCAAAGGAGCTATTTTAGGACGATGCCGAGAGGCTGAAATAGTTATTAACTGTGAACAGCTCCAGGAACACGTTTCGTTTAGTAATACTGATCTTTCAAATGACATCACGGCATGGACGGAGGGACTAGAGGAAGCCTATCAGAGTAAGGCAAAACAACTGCTCCTAAAGTTGACCAAGGTGGCTCCAAGCCAGGCCGCACCAACGTTGTGAAGCATCAGATTGACACTGGAGATGCGAGGGCGATCCGTCAAGCTCCTCGTAGTGTTCCAATGGCGAAGCGGGAAGTTGTGAGTCAAATCGTAAAAGAAATGAGCAACAGCGGCGTCATCGAACCATCAGCTAGAATATGAAGCTCACCTGTGGTACTTGTGAAGAAGAAGGATGGAAAAATGACGTTACGAAAAAGGATAGCTACCCATTGCCAAGAATTGCGAACACACTGGACTCGCTATCTGGTACGAGTTGATTTTCCATACTGGACTTAAAAAGCGCCTACTGGAAAGTGGAGGTGAAGGAGGAAGACAAAGAGAAAATAGCCTTCAGTGTTGGTGATGGTCTTTGGCAATTTACAGTGACGCCTTTTAGATTTTGTAATGCACCAGCTACTTTTGAGAGACTCATGGACCAGGTTCTGAAAGGACTACATAGGAAAATATGCTTGGTGTACCTGGACGATATAATCGTATTGGGCAAGAACTTTGATGAACATCTTAAGAACTTGGAGGAAGTTTTCGAGAGAATAGCTGGCGCTGGTCTGAAATTAAGTCACAAAAAGTATTCGCTGTTTAAAAAGGAAGTAAATTATTTGGGTCACGAGGTAACGACAGAGGCCAACTTCACTGCGAATGCAAATATAGAAGCTGTCAAGGATTGGCCAAGACCACAGAACTTGCATGAATTAAGAAGTTTCCTTGGACTATGCACATATTACCGCCGGTTTGTACCAAACTTTTCCAGCGTAGCCCATAGCCTCCATGAGATTACAAGGAAAAATAAAGCTTTTGAATGGAAGGAGGAGGAAGTAGGAAGGAGCGTTCGTGCACTGCCGCAATGTTGGCATATCCGATTCAAGTAGCAACATTTATTCTAAATAAGATGCGAGTGGATATGCTATAGGAGGCGTTATATCACAACTTGTCGATGGACTGGAGAAGGTAGTTGCATATTACAGCCATTCAATTGGAAAACCAGAAAGAACTATTGCGTTAAACGGAGAGAGCTGTTGGCATTGGTAGAGTGCCTTAAACATTTTCACAAGTACCTACGGCCAGCGATTCCGCGCCAGGACAGAGCACCCAGCCGAGGCTAAAGAAGACATTATAGATGTCCGGCTAATGACTATAACGTGTTCAGATGATAACAAATTGCAAGCCCTTTAAAAACATAACGATAACCTTTCGATGGTAAATATATAAGTTTTCGATAGCATATGGATAACTCTTTGGTACAATATCATTAATTTTTCGATAAAAATCCGATAAATTTCAATAATTAACCGAAAACTCGTCGACGAAAAAGTGGAAGCGCTTAGATAACCTTTGTTATCGATAGATTATTTATAGCACTTCAAGAACAAATCGATAACTCGTCTATACCTCATCAAAAACGCATCCTAAGCAAATCATTCATATATTTTAGTAAATAATTAAAATAAAAAAATGGCGGAGGTTCCGAAGATATTTTAGGCCGAGCTTCTCTACCAATGTGCGTCGTGCCCTCATAAGTTTTCCTACAACGGCGGGAAGGGACCTACTTGTTTTATGCCGACGATATATGCCGTTCGATATGCAAGGCAAATGAATTTTCCCTGAGAACTTTTCATGGCAGAAATACACACGGAGCGCTTGCCAAACACTGCCGAAGGGCGACCTCGCTTAGAATTAGTTTATTTTAAATGAAAAACCTGGTTTCTAAAATTTTGATGTTGCTTTGTCCGGGGCGTGAGCACAGGATCTTCGGTGTGGTAGACGGAGCACGTTACCACCACAGCACGGCGGCAATAAATAATTAATAATGTCCAAACAAAACATTCAAAAACAGTTAATATTTGCTATAATAACTATATGTATTTAATTAAATTTCATATCATATTTATTTACTTAAATTTAATCTGCATTATTTTCTCGTTATTACATCGTATTTACCACATTTTGCTTTGTATTAATTTACGGTTGTTAATCACTAAAATCAGATCGAAACATTAATTTGGTTTCAGTAGTACGTATGTAAGCATTTGGTATAAACATACATATGTGTATTTGTATATATACTTTATATATCTATCAACAATATCTAAGTTAAAGAAAATATTTACTTAAGTGCATCTAAACGAAAACAAAATTATTTACGAAAATGATTATAAATTATGTTAAATCATACACTTCATATATTTACAAATATACATGCAATTTAAATGAATGCTTGCATTATCCTAGAAAGATAAGTTTATTTGAAGCCATTCATATTTCTCTATGTTTGCATGTAATTATTTGTTTTATTTGCGAAATTGCATATGTAAATAATTTGGTTTCTAAGTAAACAAGTTAACAATTAGTACGTACATATATTGGGGCTCTAGCAAATATTCGATAAATTGGATTAATCGACTATTCGATTATTTTTATACTCAGCTTAGCAGAGCTCACAGAGTATATTAACTTTGTTCGCATAATGGTAATCCATAACGGCATAAACTAAATGACATAGATATAGACTTTATATATCAAAATGATCTGAGCGAAAAAGGAAATTCATTTAGCCATGTCCTTCCGTCCGTCCGTCCGTAAACACGATAACTTGAGTAAATTTTGAGGTATCTTGATGAAATTTGGTATGTAGGTTCCTGGGCGCTCATCTCAGATCGCTATTTAAAATGAAAGAAATCGGACTACATCCACGCCCACTTTTTCGATATCGAAAATTTCGAAAAACCGAAAAAGTGCGATAATTCATTACCAAAAACGGATATAGCGATGAAACTTGGTAGGTGCGTTGACCTTATGACCCAAAATAGAAAATTAGTAAAATTTTGGACAATGGGCGTGTCACCGCCCACTTTTAAAAGAAGGTAACTTAAAAGTTTTGCAAGCTGTAATTTCACAATCGTTGATGATATCATGATGAAATTTGGCAGGCACGTTTCTCCTATTACTGTATGCGTGCTAACTAAAAATTTGCAAAATCGGATGACGAACACACCCACTTTTAAAAAAATTTTTTTTAAATCAAATTTTAACAAAAAATTTAATATCTTTACAGTATATAAGTAAATTATGTCAACATTCAACTTCAGTAATGATATGGTGCATAAAAATTCAAAAATACAAGAAAATTTCAAAATTGGCGTGGCTCCGCCCTTTTTCATTTAATTCGTCAAGAATACTTTTAAGGCCATAAGTCGAACAAAAATTTACCAATCCATATAAAATTTGGTAGGGGCTTAGATTCTAGGACAATAACTGTTTTCTGTGATATAGGGCCAAATCGGTTGAACCCAGTTTTTATACACAGCCGAACGTATGTCCTTCCGCTCGGCCGTTAACACGATAACGTGAGCAAAAAGCGATATATTTTTACTAAACCTGGTTCACGTACTTATCTGAACTCACTTTATCTTGGTATAAAAATGGCCGAAATCCGACTATGACCACGCCCACTCTTTCGATATCGAAAATTACGAAAAATGAAAAAATGCCATATGACAAAAGAGATGAAATATGATAATTGGATTGGTGTATTTACGCAAAATATAACTTTAGAAAAAACTTTGTAAAATAGGTGTAACACCTACCATATTAAGTAGAAGAAAATAAAAAAAGTTCTTGAGGGCGAAATCAAGAGCCCTTGGAATCTTGGCAAGAATACTGTTTGTGGTATTACATATATAAATAAATTAGCGGTACCCGACAGATGATGTTCTGGGTCACCCTGGTCTACATTTTGTCAATATCACGAAAACGCCTTCACATATACAACTAAGGGCCACTTCCTTTAAAAACCCTCATTAATACCTTTAATTTGAAAACCATATCGTAAAAACACATTCTAGAGTCACCCCTGGTCAACCTTAATGGCGATATCTCGAAAAGTCGTCCACCTATAGAAGTAAGGTCCACTCCCTTTTAAAATACTCATTAACACCTTTCAGTTGATACCCATATCGTACAAACGCATTCTAGAGTCACCCCTGGTCCACCTTTATGGCGATATCCCGAAATGGCGTCCACTTATAGACATATGGCCCATTTCCTTTTAAAATACTCTTTAATACCTTTCATTTGATACCCATGTCACACAAACACATTCCAGGTTTACCCTAGGTGCATTTTCCTACATTGTGGTTTACCCTTATTTTGTCTCCAAAGCTCTCAACTGAGTATGTAATGTTCGGTTACCCCGAACTTAGCCTTTCTTACTTGTTTCTTTGCGTTTTTAACTTTTCGAATAGTTAACAGGTTATTCGAAAAATTGCAACTCAACGATGATTCGATTTTCAAAATCGAACCTCGATGTTGTATGAAAAGGTAATAAAAACAAACTACGTATATGCCATGTATGTAACACATATTTCTTCCTTGTTAAATCTTTGTTAATTGGATCGATAGTAGATACTGAAATTCTTAAATGTTATGTATAAGGACCTCTCCGATTACGGTGTGAAAAAGATAAGTTAACATCCAAAACATTCGGAAAAAATAAATAATTTGGTAAGAAAGTCAAGAAATTTTCAAAAATCTACATTTCGTTTACATTTTTTGGGAACCTATTTAAAGCCTTCGCAAATGGCTTTAGATTTAAAAATAAACGTGGAGTCCGAAATTTTACAACGTGCCCTGTCTGATCTTTCTACGTTAAAAAGTCCGCTGTGATGAGTGAAAATCGTCTAGCATGAGAGCTATGAACACCGATTTCTCGACATATTTATGTAAAACTCAAAAAATTTATCGCATATTTTTGTCTGTATTAGCTCCAGGAATATGTGGGAGAAATATTTTATTGCCACTTGTGATCACTCTGTACATAACTCATTGGATTAAGATTAAATCCACCCAATTAGTCCCAACAATGCAGATGGTTATTACTAATATATATTTGAGTGACAAGAAACTAAATATGTTCCAGAGATTGGCAGTTTTAAAGACAATAACATACTGCCAATGAGTTTATTTTAAGAGATATATCATCGCTGATTTCATTATAACTTTTAGATAATTTCACGATCATTTCATATATTACGGAATTTTATTGGGATTTTTAGGTATTACATAGTAAAAGATTATATTAAGGACCATTATATTTCAGACATTCATCATTTACGATTTTTTTGCTATTATTTGAAACAATTTTAAACTATTTCGAAAAATTTCATTTCCATCAATTTTTATATCCTTCCACGAATGGTCCGGGCGTACCAATCAATAATAACGAAACTAGTGACAAGTTCGGCCAGGCACAGTGTCTTGTAAGAGACAAAATAATTGCAGCCTCATATAACTTGTGATCAAAGAAGCCTTAAATTCTGCTGGGAAAACAAGTAATTTAGGTAAAATTTCTAAGGTCATTTGACGTAGCAACTGCTGTACTATGTGCGAATAAATTACCCCAGAAGAGCCCTAAAATGGCCTCCTAAACCATCCCGAATTCACTCGAAAGTGATTAAATAATTATGAAATGATATCGAAACAGTCTCCAAAACCATCCCGATACTACTCCGAGCTGGTCCCTAAATTACCTCGGAGGAACTGTGAAATAGTCCCCAAGTCATTCAGAAAATAAGCACACTTATTGACTTCGAAATGAACGCAGACTAACCACGAAATTTTTGCCAAATGATACTGACTATCGCTTTAACCATCCGGATATGACTCTGAATAGCTCCTAAAACCATCCCTTAAAACCTTCTGGGAGTGGCCGAAATAACTACAGAGGGCAATGTCCTATCTATACTACCGCTCTGCTATGAAAATACAAAAATGGATTACGTTATTTTCTGCACTCTATAATACGACGTAGCTCATACTAGCGCCAGATCATTGCTATCACTTTTTATGCAATGCTCCTTCTCTTTAATCTATTCATATGCAAAGCCAAGTAGTGGAAAAAATAATTTTTCATTGTTATCCTTGCTTGAAGTAGCAAAAAAAAAAAACATTGGTTTATATTGAAAACTATTGAGTTTTTATACTTAAGGTTTACCTTTGTATATCTATACATTCGAAAAATCTATCAGCAGTGATTTTTCGAATAACCGACACGACGAAATTATTTGAATAATCGATGTACAACTAGTCTACTTTAAATAATCGAATATATTAGAGTATTCGAATAATTCGTATATTCAATTGATCGAATTTCATGAGCTCTAAAATATATGTATACTAGAAGACCCGGCAGACGTTTTTCTGCCCTGAATTTGGCCTATCTGCATACATTTTAATAAGCTTTTTCCGTCTAACTCTGCCCTCCCCCCTCTTCACTTTTTCCTAACCATTTAATTCACTCCTCCCTCCGTCTTTTCCGCTTCATGTATCTCAATCTCCTTCTCTCCTTTCTTTTCTCTCATTTTCTTCTCATTCTTCTGCATCACTTATTGCTATCCCAGAGGGTGGTATGCATTTTATTCTAGTCGCAGTCCCACTCCGAGTTTCAGTCCCTGTCCTAGTCCTAATCCCAGTCCCAGTCCGTCTCTGGATAATATATTATTCTGTACTAAAGCACACAACAACAGCTTTCATTTGGTATCCATATTGTATAAACACTGTCTAGGCATTCACTGGCCCACGTTTTGGCCTATATTTCGAGACCCTCGTCACCCAGGGGTATGAAAATACCCTCTACTAAAGCACTCATCAACAGATTTCATTTGTTATCCATATTCTATAAACACATTCTAGGGGTACTCGGGTCGACGTTTTGGCCTATATCTCGAGACCCTGTTCGTCGATCGTAACCAAACCTATGTAGTAACCACCGAGTGAGGTTTACACAACTTGTGTGAAAGTTTGAAAAAAATCGACCGACGCATCTCTTCAACCGGCGACCAACTAACACACATTTTAGCCTTTCTTTTTATATATATAGATTTTTATTTTTCACACAAATTCGGCTTAAAAATTGCACATGGAACAACTAAAGACTCTCCTGAATTAAAAAAAATGTCATAGTACCTCTAAATCGCGGGCCGCCTCAAAAACCCCGGGCCCGAGGCTAATCTCCGCCTCCCCCTCTCGGCGGGCTTGGTGATGTGCAATACTTGATATCATTCGCTATAATATTTTTTATTGAAAAGCACGTTGTTTAATTAAACACCAACCAATTACACGGAAGTATATCCGCACCACATGAAAATGTGAGTGCTAGTGCGTATACGTAACATTTTATTATTACGTATAAACAAATAAAAAAATTTGCAATAAAATAATATTGCGACTATAAGCTGAGATATAACCTATCCTATATTTCAAGTTAGATCGAACTACACACCGGGTGCAAAAAAAATTCAAAATCTGTTCAGTAGTTTAGGAGTCCATCGGGAACAAACATAGTGACACGTGATTTTTATATATTAAGATTATACCGCGTTAGTCACTATACAAAAAAAAGTTGTAAAAGTTCTCGCCTAAATGTGAAGATTATGCTAAAAATGTTTCGGAACCAGTTTTTCAATATTCTTAATCCTTCGAAATAAAGCCAAAATGTTTTATTTGTAACTTGGTTACTTGAGATTCGAATTTCGGAATTGATATCTCATTGTTTTGGTCTTCGAAAGCAGTATATTTGATATCCTATCGAGTCTTATACATATGAAGATGTTTCAAAAAGATGTTTTTGAAACGGTAAAACCCAATTAACTGTCCGAATGATGTGAAACGATTTCAAAGACGAAAGGATATTTTAAGCAAATGTGCAGATTTCCAAGACCAAAATAATGACATGTTAATTCCAAAAATCGAACGTAAAATACCCAAGTTACATTGAGCAAATTTTTCTGAAACACTTTCAACATAAGCTTCATATTTGGGAGCGAACTTGTACAGCTTTTTTTTGCGTCCCGGTCTAATATACCGATATGGAAGTAAAGAAATCTTTTCTGTAAACATATCATAGTTTTATTAAATATTAAGGCTGTTTGTATAAGCTATTGATCGTTTTGTTGATATACGCTAAGAATTTTACTTTGATGCGATAGCTTTGGGAAGATGAAAGTACTTTCAATTTACCCGCTATAAGAAAAAGGCTTTTGAATATATGTTGCTGACATGCATAGACAGTGGGTTTCAAAACCGTTGCTTTAAACTTGCAAGTAAGGTTGAAATATCACTGCCTCAATGCATTTGTTGAACTTCTCATTTCATATAAATACGTGAATTACAATATGTGTATGTACATATCTAGGTGAGTATCATAATAAAGTATAAAAGGAGTAGATTATATTAGTTAAAAATTTATTTATAAAGATATGAGATTTCTTGTTTAATTCAGATTTTGTCATTAGGTATGTATTTATTTTAACTAATGGAATAAAAATTTCGATTGCATATAAAACGGTACTAAAATTTAATTGCTTATTAATGAATAAATTGAATTCACAGAAATTTACAGTAATTTTTCGAATTAAATTTAGGTTAAAATGGAAATAAAAATGTTTTCCTGATACTCAAACGGGCTGAGAGTCCCAACAGTTTTGAGATGTTCCAACATGACAATATCCGGACAAAACAATATCGCAAAAAATCGAGGCGACCTTTTCTTTCATAACACGACGATAAATTTTCGATAAGCAATCGATAATACTTCGATACCATGTCGATAAGTTTTTGATAAGAAATAGATAACTTCTTTATAATATATCGATATTTTTGCGATAACTCGCCGATAACAAATTGATACCATTTTATTATACGTAGATAACTAAGATATTTTTATGATATTATTATACTTAAGTTATTTTTCCATAACGCGCCGATAACAAATTGGTGTCGCTATGATTACAAATTTATAATTTTTCAATAAAAAATCGACAAATTTTCAATTACATATATATAATTTGTTGTTTACAAATCGAAAGTACTACAATAATAAATTGGTGAGACTATAATAGCTACTTTTCGATAACAATTCGATAACCTTTGAAAACCATATCGATAAATTTTCGATAAATATTCGATAACATTTTTATAAGAGATTGATTGTTTTTTGATAACTTATCGATACTTTTTCGAATATATATCGATAGCTCCTCTATTAGAAGTCGACAAATTTCTAATAAATAATCGATAACTTTCTGATAGAAAATAGATAGCCTTTAAGTTAAATAGATTGACAAAGAGGGGCAAGCCCATTGGCGGGCAGGAATGCGCCAAGTGGTATTTTTTCTGATGGAATATTTAACAAAACTGATATATTTAACAAAACTAACAAAAATTTGTTTTAAAATAATGTGAATTTTTTTTTTCAATATCACTAAGATAATGTTTAAGAGACTCATATAGCACCAGTTATTGAAGACTCGCGGCAACGGTAAATAATTCGCTACAAAACGGGTTGTTCTGAATAGTGGAGACACGCACCACAGTTGGTCGTAGTGGATAACCTATAGCTGAATCGTTTGCGAAGAATAGTAGGATCACACCATTTTCGGTCATAGAAGTGGAAAATAAAATGGAGAGACACATTTCAGTGGCAGCTGAGTATAATACATAATGATATTTAGCATATGTTTATGCATATAATAAAACACAGGTAATAACACAATAACTATTAAGGTAGTTTGGCCTTGAGAGAAAATAAAGAAAAAAAAAAAAATACGTATGGACACGAATTGTATGTCACTTTTCCAATATCAGAAATTTTGAAGGATTTGATGTCTATACCTTTTCACAATACACGGTACACCCTAATGCGATAACAACGAAAAAAGCCTTCATACTGAAATGTATGGGAACTTTAAACGTGTTTCAGTAACAATGATAGTGAAAAACAAGTAAAGGTGTCTAAGTTCGGGTGTAACCGAACATAATATACTCAGCGTGAGCTTCACTTGTACATTTCATTTCAGATAAATTACTTTTCTACATAACACGTGGCACCTCCCGTTAAAAAAAAAAAAAAAATGCCTCCCAATTTCCTCTTACAATAAAACTTGATAAGTGAAACATGATTGATTAAAAACAATTTTTTGCTAAGTTATAGCTTATTATTCTAGCCTACGACCCTTTTAAACTTGTTTTATATCTAAGTTGTCGTGGTCTTTACCGGATCCCGTCCATTTTTACTAGAAATGTTTTCTGCAATAAGGAAAATATGTGTACACAATTTCATTACGATATTTTAACTTTTCTTCGAGTTATGGCTCCCGAAACATAAAAAAAATTGCTCAGTCATAAAAGGGGCGGGCCACGCCCATTTTTTAAAATTTGAAGTTTTTCTTATTCACTGTTATAAATCTACTTGGGAAATGAAACATCATTGATGTAAATATCTTTTTTGCAAAGATATAGCTTATTTTATTCGTCCATGACCCCCTTAAAAATCTTTTATATAAAAGTGGACGTAGTCCTTAACCGATTTCGTTAATTTTTCTTCAAAGCATTCCTTATAGTAAAGGCAAACTCTCTGCCGAATTTTGTTACGATAGGTTTAACGATTTTTGGTTTATGATTAATAATATTTGTAAAATTGATTTTATCACAAGTGGGCGATGCCACACCCATTTTAAAAATTTTTTTTAAATTTTTATCAATAGTCTCAGTATCAGTCCATACGTCAAACTTTAACATTCTAGGTGTATTATTTACTAAATAATCATGTTTTTTTTGTTTTCCAAAATGTTATATATATACAAAGTGGGCGTGGTTATAATCCGATTTCGCTCATTTTCAACACCAATCTATTCTGGGTCCAGATAAGCTCGTGTACCAAATTTCTACTCAAGTTATCGTGTTAACGGATAGACGGATGAACGGACGGACATGGCTCAATCAAATTTTCTTTCGATACTGATGATTTTGGTATATGGAAGTCTATATCTATCTCGATTCCTTTATACCTGTACAACCATACGTTACCCAATCAAACTTAATATACTCGGTGCGCAAAGCACTCTGAGTATAATGATAGCAAGTAAAAATGTTATACAAAAAACTAACATAAAACTTAAACGTTGCCAAATTACGAGAAAAAAAAAAATTAAGTGGCACAGAAAAGTAAAAGAAGAAAGCAACCGGAAATAATAATCAACTACTACAAAACACTCACTTACAAAGCAAATGCGAGAACGAATTTATAAAAGTTTGTGTGTATGCGTTTGTATGTAAGAGTGACTTCATGGCAACGCTGATGAATGCGCCAATGAGCAAACAAATGAATGTATTTATATTTGTATACATATGTACATGTACCTATGTCTGTATTGTAGCATATATGTATGTACATATTTATATGGACATGTTTTCATACACACATATAGATGTGTTGTCGCTCACTTACCGTACACATATCAACCTTCATTATCATGCCAGAACTACTTCATTTGCTGTGGCTACGTTGTTGGTTGAGTGTAGAGTGCTGATTATCGCATTTAGATGACTGCATGTATGTATGTAAGTATATATGTATGTGTGACTATGGCAACCTCAACTTATTGTTTACTGCAGCAGCAGCAGTAGATTTGTTGTATGTAAAAGTTTTTGTTGCTTACTTTACGTTGTAGCCAAAGACGCTGCTGACTATTCATTTATCTCTCGTTCCCTTGTACTTTTTTCATTGCTGCTGATGAATTTCCAACATCACGTACCAAAAGCGACCAACAAACGTGTTTTCATTTATAAAGCATATCGAAGCGAGAAAAATTAGATGTTGAGCGGGAATGTGCAGGTGTGCAAGTGGAAGGATGGCAGTAGTATGAATACCAAAATGGATTGAAATCAAATACTTTCAACCATACATATTGTATCTTGGTTTTTAGCATTAATATTGATATAAACGAACATAAGTAAGTATGATATGAAGAGTGACATGCGAGCAAGTGAGCGCATTATCAAGTACCTCCTACGTGTTTTGTAAACTTGTTGCGAATGGCTAGCAAAAGTTATATTATGCGATTATGATAAGGTACAAAAAGGGACAACTCCGTTTTCGAATACACAGCATTTTTTCTTTTTACTCAAGACTTTTCAACTAGATGTAGCGAGGAAATCCGACAGGGAAAACTTCATCTCCCAGATAAAAGCAAGAATCAAGATGGTATCAACTATCAATTAAACACTGAACTGGAACTCGATTGTTATCGAAAATACAGCAATGGCACACTACATATAGCTGGTGGTAATGCGGGCCCCCTATATGTAGTTCGGAAAAAATTGTGAGAGGGTTCATTATGACTACCTAACAGACATAAAAACATTTGAGATACGCATAAGTAGGTAGCTTGTATCCTCATATTGTAACATAAAGGAATAGGTCTTATACGAAAATAGAACGAAAAAAAGACCTAGACTGGCAAGAATGCCACGCTATCAATCAAGAAGGATTATCAACCAAGCAGCTGCAGGAGTTGATATAAAGTATCTAACGCCATATACATTTTTAAAAGAATAGAAATATTACACTTATGAATAAAAAAGCGCAGATTTTAGACTTAAGGTGGGCGTACTTAAAGGGATCTATCTTCCCGCTTCACAACCTAACACACTATACCTCGTCAGTAATAGCACATACACTGTAGGCCACACTGATCTCAGAAAGAAATTGTTAATTACATGCTGGGTTTTCATATTTTCCGATAGCCAAGTAAAGACTCCAGGTATAAGAAGCGATATGGGTGGAAAAACTCGAAGCAGCGAGCAGGATAGGTCGTAGAAACATTAAGAGATTTGTAAAGGGGATGAGGGCTGTTAACGTTTCATTCAATTGGCGTATAACCAACTTTGGGTGACACATCTATGTGTAGTTCGCACAGACACTTCAACTTAACTTCACAATCCATGGCAGCATACTATTTAAAGCATAGCTTTATTCTTTTTTTAATGGATATCTCAAGTTATCTTACTTGGTCCTTCTAACGAAGTGGGACCTCCGGCTTACTGTGTTACAATATGTGAGTTTGGATAAAATTACCCTCCCAGACGGATCGTTCGCACAAAGTTGAATTAAATCAAATTTCAAATGACTCATAATTAAATCTCATTCATAGATCTATCGAAGTACTTTTTCTCCAATTTTTGTAGATTTCCCCATCTGATGATGTCAGAGTCGATGCTTTAATGAGGTTGTCGTGAACTCAAGTTCCTCATAGAACTAGGAAATGGGGAGCGAGATGGCTTAGAAAGTTTAGTTTGGTCAAATTAATCGTTCCCGAAATGGTCGGTCTAGTACCTTAATGGTGATTGTTACCGGAACGTACCGGAACTATATCCGGCAAAGGACCATCAACATTCGCGAGCAAAATGTCTTTTGAAACCACACAGGAGATATAACTAAAATATTTTCAAACATTTAACTGTTTGTCTATGATGTTGTTGTCTGTTGGAGAGCATTAGACATTTCTTGCACCATCAAAATGTTGGAAGCAGTGCAGCAGTTCGCAATGTCTGCTATCAGAAGAGCCCTTCGTACCTCAAATTATCTGGCAATAAACCCGATGTTGGATCTGTACAAGGTGGACATCGCGGGTAAATGGGCCGCAGCCTGGACTGCTATGTGGCATTAAGTGGGATATAAGCTAGTGAATTACGTGCACTCCAATATTTTGACCGAGTTCCTCTTCATCTCTGGCGTTGCTATATTCTCCACTCATATTCTTTCGAGGAATGAACGGAGTGGGAAAATAATATCGGAAGAGGATCTGGTGAAAACGTTTACGAATGGATTCAGGCTGAACAGGCGATATGGGTTGTACGATTCAGACTTAACCTTGGAGTTCACCGGAAATTTTTACTTCCTGATTACTTCAGCATCTTCCAGGCCTAAGTAACAGCTATAAAGCACACCGTATATGGGTTGCTGTAGGTTGCTCGAACTGTCAGGGAATTAGGAATTTTCTAAGAAATTTAGGAAGCTATAAAAGCATTAAGCTCTGCAACAATGAGGCCGAAATTCCCCAGAAACTCTCAGGCTGATTACTTGGAGCCACTATCTTTTTTTCCTGAATGGATGGATATCGAGGAAGCTAAGCGGAATCCACCTCTTGCCTTGCATCGGGGTATTTGTTGCCTCCAAGTGCTCGGCGTAGCTACAAGAGACTTAAAGAGCTCACCTGTCCATGCTTATTGGATTATAAACAGGATCGTGCCCAATGGAAGCCCATGCGTTACGCTTTATACATTGGACAGCACTGTATGGAGGACGACGAGGTGGAAAAAGCCAGTCACTTTTTGCTCAGCTGTCCGGCCTTTGCCACAACGAGGCTTAACTATCTCAGTCGGTATATATTCTACTCTTCGGAGGAACTTTCCAAGCACAACGTGCGTCTCAGACGTCCAATAACTGGAAGATCGGGTCACCCTCAGAGTATGTGGTTGCATCAAACTCACCAACACAAGCATGTTCAAGTCAGATATTTCTTAACTGGGCAGCAGCCATCTAAAACAACCTAAGCCTGATATAGCGGTTCATCGATACTTTTTCGACTGATTTGTCTTTAATGAGGCTACATAAAGCTACAACAATATGATCGATTGCAGACAGGAAACACTTCTAGATCAGTGAAAGAGTAAGGACTCTAGCAAAGTATGGGTTTTGGCTTAATTTCCTGATTACCACAGATTAGTGGATGTGGTGAAGGTGCAAGGCTCCTGCCACCAATATCTCAAAATACAACACATAATGAAACCACCTAGTATAGATTAATCTGAGGATAACATAACATAAGCCAACAACACTGATTATAATGCAATGTTAACAATCATTATAAAAAGTACATAACGTAACATAAAATTATATAACCTACCATAACAGAGCATAGCATAACCTAACATAAGATAAAATAACGGAATATAAATTAACATTACATAAAAATGTAACAATTGCATGTCAAAAACGGTATAAAAACTTAGAACCTAGAACGCCAAGAAAAATGTAAGACAAGTAATGAGAAGCTTGGCAAAAACTCTTTGAAATAAATACGGCGAAAAATAGAAGTATTAACACCTTGGAAATGTGAAAATATACTTTTGTTTGTATATATTAAGTGACAAAAGTTTTCGTTATACATACGTACGTATTTGCAGCAGAAAGTGTAGCTGATAAACTAAGCGAATCGTGCACCTTGGCGTATACGTACTAAACTAAACAGGAAGCGACAATCAACAGACGTAGAAATAGCAAACCCAGCGGAAAAAGTATACAAATAAGGACTGTTGTATATGTGTATATATACATACACACACGCATATGTATAAGAACAAGAAGCTAGTCAGTGATGATAAAAACAATAAAGTATATCTTGCAAAGGGCAAAACTGTTGTGAGTCTCATGTAGTAAAGATGATATGAAAAGAGCAAAAAAAAAATCCATTAATCATTTTTAGTTAGCTCATGAGTGTTTTATAGCAATTAATCACAACCTACATGGGCTCACAATCACACCTACATACACACGCGCTTTATAACTATCGCATACAGATAAGTGTACATAAAAAGATTTTATAGCAAACACTTATTATTATATCGTTTGTGTATTGAAGTTTATTGTGAGATGGGTAACCGATAGGATTCTCACAAGAAAAGGTCAAAAATATTGAGGAAAATAATAGATTATGCCTGACAAGGCATGTATGTACACATATAACTGTACATTTTAAGTCTTATGCTAGGTCGATACCATTGACAAAGCCCAATTAAACAAGTAAGAACGGGACTGTTTTTGGCTTTTTATACCAACTATTGGATACCAATTGCAAAAAACCTACGGAGGCATTGAGAATAAAATTTGTGTTACATTCATACTTTCACTCCTCCACCACTGCCACAAACTCCACCTCTTCCTTCTAAATTTACTCATATATGGTATTTATATACCAAATATTGTATACCCGTGTGGTATTATGCATGATACCTCCTTATGTAAATAAGTTTGTAGCGTTATGCAGCATACTCTAATACGCCAATGTACCTTCTATGCAGACCACCCATATTACATTCACATTACATAATCGACCTAAACACATTTCCTTTACCCCAACGCGGCGGGAGTTCAAAATCACTTACTAATGCCGACAGCAAGACTTGTATCCGGTTACAATTCTACTGGCGCATTGATGAGTTCGTTAATAGCGCAACAGCGTATCAATGACAACTCGACAATGCGCTGCCAAAATATTTCTACAATTACAAATTGTTAAAGTAGGTCAAACTAATATGCTGACTCAGTATGTAAATGTTAAGAATGTAATGTATTAGTGTTAGTGTAAATACGTATGTGTAGAACAGATAATTGTGTATAAAAGGAAAAACAATTTCAAAATAAAATCAATCGCTTTTTAATGCTATTCATCAGCGTTCGGGAAACCTTTTTCGTTTTATTATTTCAAAGTTATTACACCCCTTTCAAAAATTCGATGGATCAAATATGCAAATTCGGTCCACACCCACTACAATGCCTTCAACCTCTCTCACCTAAATTCCCTCACATATAGGATTTATTTATATAAGTAACATAAATATCAAATATTGCATACCCTTTTCAAGTTTAAACGAAGATATAGCGAATTTCAATATTTGTTCACTCGCACTTCCTCTACCCGTGCCAGCCGCGCTTCCGCTCCCACTTTCAAGCCCTCTACCTCTTCCACCTTAATAGCCTCATATATAGAATTTATGTATGAAATATTGTATACCTCCTTCAGATAACACGACTCTACAAAAAAATTTTGTTCTTTGTCCTAAAGTTTATTTCATAGATTTCTGTTTTATTATAAACAAAAGCGAAAAGAAAAATAACTTTTTTCGGTATAACGTTTGCTTTCTTAATAGTTATAGTAACAATACTCATGGCGCTAGAGTGATAACTAATCAATTATCAGTCTTTTGTACAAATCTAAAATAACCTAAAGTGTCGTCGCGAAAGTGTAAATATGAAGCTGATGCTTTTTGTTATATATGTGAACAATTTATTAAATTTCGAGATATAAAATATAAATTAAATGCATCTCTCATCCTCTGTGAAGCCTACAAAGCACATTTTGGCTGTCCTGTTTGGAATAAAAACAAGACATGGGTTCCACATGTTGCTTGTAGTTATTGTAAAAGATATTTGGAAGATAAGCAAATTTTATTTAAAGAGTAACTTAAATAAAGAAGACATATTGATTTTCTTTCTATATTTCAGATTGTTATCGAGGTGAGAAAAAATATATGAAATTTGCAATACCAAGAATCTCGCGAGAACCAAAAGACTGCTACTTTTGCATTGTGAATCCGAGTAAAAGACGCAGAGGTAAAAATGCAAAACTTATCGAATATCCTGATCTTTAATCTTCTTCTGTTCCAGTCGCACATGATCTGACACGACCAGTACCAGAGCCACCGAAAAAATTATCGCAGAGAATTGAATCATCTTATAAAAGCAATGCCGATAAGGAGTTTTAACTGACACCAGAACAACCATAACATAATTTCATCACTACTGAAAATTTAATGATTTGATTTGGGATTTATATTTACCTAAAAGTAAAGCAAAGCTTTTATGCTCTTTCTAGAACAACGTAATAAAAGCGAATATAATGAAAACAAAATGGGAGACTATATTTGGGGTTTATTGAGGGATAGTACCTATGAATATAAAAGAAAAAGTAAAATTGTACACTTTTAAATCATTTCCCGTTTTTTGTAAGTTATTTGGATATTAAAATTTAATAAAAACATTTATTTGAATTGTTTCATTTTCAAGTAAAAACAAGTAATGAAGGTTAAGTTCGGGTGTAACCGAACATTACATACTCAGTTGAAAGTTATGGTGAAAACATAGGGGAAATAACCATGTAGTAAAATGAACCGAGGTAAACCCTGGACTGTGTTTGTATGAAATGTGTATCAAATGAAAGGCATTAATGAGTATTTTATGAGGGAGTGGGCCATAGTTCTATAGTTGGACGCCATTTAGGGATATAGCCATAAAGGTGGATCAGGGTTGACTCTAGAATGCGTTTGTACGATATGGGTATCAAATGAAAGGTGTTAATGAGTATTTTAAAAGGGAGTAATCCTTAGTTCCATAGGTGGACGCCGTTTCGAGATATCGCCACAAAGGTGGATCAGGGTTGACTCTAGAATGCGTTTGTACGATATGGGTATCAAATGAAAGGTGTTAATGATTATTTTAAAAGGGAGTAATCCTTAGTTCCATAGGTGGACGCCGTTTCGAGATATCGCCATAAAGGTGGACTAGGGGTGACTCTAGAATTCGTTTGGGCAATATGGGTATCAAACGAAAGGAGTTAATGAGTATTTTAAAAGGGAGTGGGCCTTAGTTCCTTTTCGAGGCATCGCAATAAAGGTGGACCAGGGGTGACTCTAGACTTTGTTTGTACGATATGGGTATCAAATGAAAGGTGTTAATGAGTATTTTAAAAGGGCGTGGGGCTTAGTTCTATAGGTGGACGCCTTTTCGAGATATCGCCATAAAGGTGGACCAGGGGTGACTCTAGAATGAGTTTGGGCAATATGGGTATCAAACGAAAGGAGTTAATGAGTATTTTAAAAGGGAGTGGGCCTTAGTTCCTTTTCGAGGCATCGCAATAAAGGTGGACCAGGGGTGACTCTAGACTTTGTTTGTACGATATGGGTATCAAGTTAAAGGTATTAATGAGAGTTTTAAAAGGGAGTGGTGGTAGTTGTATAAGTGAAGGCGTTTTCCAGATATCGACCAAAATGTGGACCAGGGTGACCCAGAACATCATCTGTTGGATACCGTTAATTTATTTATATATGTAATACCTGCCAAAATTTTGAGGGTTTTTTATTTCGCCATGCAGAACTTTTTCATTTTCTTCTACTTAATATGGTAGGTGTCACAACCATTTTTTAAAGTTGTTTCTAAAGTTATATTTCGCGTCAATAAAACAATCCAATTACCTTACCATGTTTCATCTCTTTTTTCGTATTTGGTATAGAATTATGGCATTTTTTTCATTTTTCGTAATTTTCGATATCGAAAAAGTGGGCGTGGTCATAGTCGGATTTCGTTCATTTTTCATACCAAGATAAAGTGAGTTCAAGTAAGTACGTGAACTAAGTTCATTAAAGATATGTCGATTTTTGCTCAAGTTATCGTGTTAACGGCCATGTGGAAGGACAGACGGACTGTGTATAAAAACTGGTCGTGGCATCAACCGATTTCGCCCATTTTCACAGAAAACAGTTAACGTCATAAAATCTATGCCCCTACCAAATTTCAAAAGGATTGGGTAGTTTTTGTTCGACTTATGGCGTTAAAAGTATCCTAGACAAATTAAATGAAAAAGGGCGGAGCCACGCCCATTTTGAAATTTTCTTTTAGTTTTGTATTTTGTTGCACCATATCATTACTGGTGTTGAATGTTGACATAATTTACTTATATACTGTAAAGATATTAAATTTTTTGTAAAAATTTTACTTTAAACAATTTTTTTTTTTCAAAATTTACTCAAGTTATCGTGTTAACGGGCGGACGGACGGACGGACGGACGGACATGGCTCAATCACATTTTTTTCGATCCTGATTATTTTGATATATGGAAGTCTATATCTATCTCGATTCCTTTATATATGTACAACCAACCGTTATCCAATCAAACTTAATATACTCTGTGAGCTCTGCTCAACTGAGTATAATTAAAACCACAGATTTTAAAAAACTTCGTTCAAGCGGTCTCCTAAATAGGAGAGCAAACATTTTCATGCCATATACTTTTTTTTCGTCAAACTACGACCTAAATAATTAAAATCTTGTGCTCAAAGTCAAATTTTGTGTTGACCCGCGTAATCAATTACTTACATAATTCAAACCTTTCTTTCACTTCTACTCTGACTTTTATTTCCACTTTCATTTTCACACTTACTCCCCCTTTTCACTCCTTCTACACCTTTTACCTCAATTAAATATTTCTGTTTCACCTCCACTTTCACTCTCGCTCCAACTTAAACTTTCATTTCTCCTTCCATCTCTACCATCTAATTGTTTTGATGTTTGGATTTATTTACCGAAATGTTTCAAAACTGGGACCATTTTGTGTGAATCGATCACGGATGGAAAACCATTTTCACTCAAATGCTAAATAGGAAACTGTTAATTTTTTTGTTGCAAATAACATCAATAATGGTTACTATGAGTATGCAATTGTCCCTTACCCACCTATATCTATACTCCCATTCACCATCTCAGAGCTATATTCATTAAAAAAAAAAACAAAAAATATTATTTTCGATCACGGATCACACACAATATGGACCTTGCTTTGCTAATAGGGGCTGACACCGCTCACTTTTTTTTTAAAGTTTTCCATAACCAGAAAAATTCAGGTTGATCACATGAACCTACCCTTAAAATTTTATGGAGATCTATTGAGTACTTTGGACGCCTATAAATCACACACAAATGTATTTTTATAAAAAAAAAAAATGTAATAATTTTTTAAGCTTTTTCTTTATCAGGTGTGACTGAGCACAACCTGATAAACCAGCCCCAACAAGGAATCTGACAAATTCGCTGCCAGTTTGTATTAAAAAAGGGCGGTATCTATATTATGAAAATAAGTCGATGAATTGTGAAATAAGCGCGAGTCTCGAGAACGGTTGGACCGATTTCGCTAATTCTTTTTTAGAATATTCCTTGAGGTACGAGCATTGTTCTTACGGAGACGAAAATTCCAAAAATTGCCTAAAAAAGTCTAGAAACTCCACTTTTGTAGTAAAGAATCATAAAATTTTCTTTTACATAGCTATAAATTCAAAACGCATGGATTTATTGGAATATTTCGTCTGTGCTATAAAACTTTGAAATATTTACCTTCGTTCTGCATAAAAAAAATACTTGCTTCCTTTCTTATATCAGCAAAATTGTTTAAACAAAAGTAACATTTTTACCAAAAAATACAGTTGGTGTGGTTGTTCACTGTCAACTGTGCGCGTAAAGTGAGTGAGGTGCTTTTGAGTGAGGAATGATGCGACACATACGTACATATATAGCATTCGCTACTACCTAATTCGGGCGTAGGTTTATGGGTATGTATGGATGTATGTATGTATTTTCATTTAATATCAGCTTGACATACATATGTATGTACATATTTATGCGGGTTGCCAAGTTAATGCAACATAAATGACTAAGATGTATACATCTATTGAAAAATACTCTTTTGTTACAAATTATAAACAAAAGTTTTATTTTTTGGTACATTTGTATGTACATATATGCTAATGTCTGCGCACTAAGGACAATTAATTCTCCAAAGTATTTTTTATGCCAATTTGTATGCTGATCGTAAAGACAAAATTACTTAGCGTAAATTTTTTATATTTTTTCATGGCAGCCCTAAATGTGTTTTTTTTAACGCATTTTTTTATTGAAATTTGTTCGTAATTTGTGTAAGCTGTGCTCATAGCGAATTAATTCTATCATCACAAAAGTGTTATTTTTTAAACAGAAATAAATATCCCGAATGAAATGATTAATAGTTTTCGTGAATAAAGTTAAAATTATCGCTTAAAATTATCAAAATAGTTGCAAAGGAGTTCAGTGAGCTTTTCTGAAAGGAAAGAAAAGAAAAGAAAGGGGAGTAAAGAAGAGGACAGGAAGGGATCGACTTAGGTGAAGATATACAGATAGAGATAAGTGGAGCAGTGGAGTAAGGAGAGGGAGGTAGAGAGAAAAGAAAGTTGGGAAAAGCGGAGGGGGAGAAAGATGTCCAGAAAGAGCGAAAGGCAGAGAGATTAGTGAATAAAAGGATATAGAAAATGGGGGGAGGGGGGAAGGAGAGTAAGAATAAAAACTTCCTAAAAGTTATGCAGATAGATCAAAGTTAGGGTAGAACAAAGTCTGCCCGGTCTGTTAGTCCATAAAAAAAAAAAAATTAGTCGCTGCTAAGCGCAAAACTCGAGAAGGGTTGAACCGATTTATTTCTTTTTCTATAATATTCCTTAAAGTACGAGGGTGATTCTTACGGAGAGAAACATTTTTCCCAAGAAGTGGACCAGAGACCGATCCATTCGATCGATTTCTATTCACGGTTTTATTTGCTTGAAATTTAGTATTTAAATAGACCTTTGCCTAGATTTGTGTTCATGACACTTCGGGACAGGGACCGATATATTCGAACAAGTTCTGTTCATAGTTCTATTTCCTTGAAATCTGGTATATAGGTATCCCTTTGCCTAGTTTAGGAATTACGATTTTTTTCTTTCGGGAAGTGGACCAGGGACCGACTGTTGGGGGTGAGGTAAGAGTTAAAAACTTCTTAAGAGATATGCAGATAGACCAAGGTTAGGGAAGAACAACGTCTGCGGGGTCTGCTAGTAACTAAAAAAAAATAGCTTTATCAAAAAAGTCCAAGATACCGGCTAATAGCTTGGAGTTTCATAAAACACTTTTATTAAATAAATACAATGTTTTGCCAGAATTTAATATGCCTTAGCTGTATATGGAGAACTCAAAAGCATCAAAAAAATTACATACCTGCCAAAAAAATGCATACAAATACTTCTGAAGTATAAGCTTTATAGAAACAAATTAAAGAAAAAGTTAAATATACTATAAACATTGCTCAAATACTTTTGGTATATTTCTCGGAGTTTAGTTTAAATAATAAACATAAACTTCATTAACAAAAAAATAGCTCATTATCGATTAAAGTATCTGGATATAGCGAAGAAATGGGTATTCACTCAAAAAGTGTTAGCATTCAGAGAAAGTAAAATAATAAAAAAAAATGTTTAAGTTAAACGGTTTTATTGAAAACAATACTTACATGAAGTAATAATAATACTAAAAGCTAGAAAATAATTAGGTAGATCCTAGGTACTAGTCATCACACTCCTCATCAATCTAGGGAGTTGATCAGACAATTAAATAAAAGCATTGGGCGCGGAACGATACAAGGTGGCAGCATGGTGACATACCTACATACATAAATAAGAATTCCATGTACTTTGTTTTTGTAAATTCGATGGACAAATGTCAAAATCGTACTGCGCCGGAAGTTGATGTATCAAATCAAATAAAAAAGGTTATAATCAGCTGTTCGATGCGGCCACCTTGTATCGTTCCGCCATGCAGACAATGACATTTACTTTGACAAATGACATTTTTAAGCACTGAACACACCAAAAACTAAGAAATTGATCGCTCCCAACAGAGTTGCAATGTGATTTTGACCTCATTAGGCATTCGATTAGCTACTAATGAAATAATTATAGATTTGAATTTTGTAGGGAAGATTGAGCTCAATAAACGTCTTAATGTAGAAAACTGCCTTTATTATTCAATAAGCCGTCTGTGTGAAAAGAGCAGAAGTCCTCAATTCATAATCCTTCCAAAGACTTTACTCGACTCTGCGCCACGTATGCTTGTCCCTCCTCGAACTCGAGTACTTTGATGTCACTTCTACCGGACTGTATGTAATATTTGTTCCAAATATGAGCCAAAATGGGACACCATAATTGGCTTTCTATTCATGTATGTATTATGTGTTCCAAATATGAGCCAAATCGGACCACAAATACGATTTTTTTTAAATATCTCGATCCTTGCTCCACCTAGCGGCGATTTTTTCATAGGTCTCTTTCTATTCTTGTGTGTATTATGTATTCCAAATAGGAGCGAAATCGGACCACAAATACTATTTTTTTGGATATCTCGATCCTTGCGCCACCTATCAGATTTTTTTCTCTTTTTGCATTATAATCGGGTTCTGAACTATATTCCAAGTTTCAAGATTGTAGCATATCGGGAAGTTACTTAAATTTCAATTAAAAAATTCGTGCCAGCCAAACTAAATAAAAAAAATGCATAAAACACCGGACGAATCAGTTTTTCCTTAAACCGGCCGCCTTTGGGGTAAGATATTTCATATAGAAAAATTGGTTTTTATTACCTAGATAATTTTTAAATACGACAACAGCTGATTCGTTTACCATGGAAAAAATATTTCTACAGCCTTAGAGAAATATATATTAATTGCTGGAGTTGATATCGAATATCACTCTTTAATTGCCATTATCTTTAAAATGGTGGGAGCTTGGGTAGACTCCACATCATACCAAAATAAAACCTTGTGATTGAAATACCTAATTTCAAACTAATTTGGTACCAACGATTCGGCTAAGAATTGATGAGGTTAGCAACATGGATCCGATAGTTAGGCCATTGGTCATGCAATTAGATCCATGTTTCACACCGTGAGGTTGAGTCTTTCATTGACTTAAATATTAAAGCATATTGAATTATCATTCTCTAATTATTTTTAAAGCTAATAGTTTTCAAGTTGATATCCAACATAATTCTCCAAGCACTATCCATTTTAGAGAAATTTTTTAAAATTTATAGTTCTCTAGTTGAACTCAAACGTCATTCTCAAATTGTTCTCCAATCTTTGAGAAGTTTTGAGAACTGTACAGATCTCAAATGAATTTCGTACACATTTCTCCAGCTGATATCCTACATTGGATATCGACTTGAGGTGGAGTTGAAACAAAAATATTTCTCCAAAGTGGAACCGTTAAAGCCAACAGCTGTTTATTGTATGAAATAAACACCTGGTTGGTACCAGTAATAAAGCTTTATAAATTAAAACTAAATTACACATGTTTTATTATATTTTCGTGAAAATACTGGAGCATTGAGTCCAATTAAAAAACCACACTTGAGTAAAAGTTGGGTACTATATTATTTTCATTTTAAGTAAGATAATTTTTTGCTTTATAAAAATTACACTTTTGGGCGAAAATGTTATGACTCTCAAGTTAGGCCACTGTTTCGAAACAACGCTTGAGATGTTAGAAATATGGTAGTAATCAACATGAGTTTTAACTATACACAAGCCCAAACTCTTGTTGGATATATTCGATACCAATGCGAACGTAAATAACTGAAGGGTTTTCTAAAGTTTAACCCAGCCAGATCGGCCGCTTAAGCTCAGCTTAAACTTCAGTTAATGTAGACTGAAAAATTGCAGAATAAAATAAGTAAGGAAGGCTAAGTTCGGGTGTAACATTACATACTCAGCTGCCAAATTACAGCTTGCAAAACTTTTAAATTACCTTCTTTTAAAAGTGGGCGGTGCCACCCCCATTGTCCAAAATTTTACTAATTTTCTCTTCTGCGTCATAAGGTCAACCCACCTACCAAGCTTCATCGCTTTATCCGTCTTTGGTAATGAATTATCGCACACTGTGCGTTAAAGTTTTGCTTAAAAGACTGGGCCCTACAAGCATAAGACAGCCATTGAGCTGCATTAGTTTAACTGTAGTGTTGAAAACGCCCTAAAACCTGTCATCATATAACCTTTGCATAGTTTTTAATAACATCCTAAAAAGTTATATAAATTAATGGCAGTTTTAGTTACTAAAATATTTCAAATAATATCAGATTTTATTAAAGTTTAAGAGGGAAAACATAATTTATATATAAAAAGTAAAGGAAATGAACATGTACGTGTACATACCTAGAAAGTTGAACTTACCGTATATACGTAAGACTCAACATCATTAATGTGTGTACAAAATTTATGTTAGTCATAATACTAAATTGTCAACTCATAAACTACAACTTTATCACAATTAAATGATTTTAAGTAAACAAGCAAACGCAGGTCCGTGGTTGCTCTCGACTGATGTGTACATTTTCGTATGTCGATGTTGATGTCGTAATGATGACTGTATGTGCTACCCATGCGACAAATAACTTATACATACATAAATGTGCACGTATGAAATCTTTTTTCTGTGTGGCAACATTAATTTTGTGAATTTTTTTGTTGTCTTTCTTTGTCTTCAGCATGTGCTTTGGGATATATTTAGTGTGTATGATAAAAGATTAACCTAGGTGACTATTTTCTGTTTTCATAACCGTTTTGTCCGAAGAAAGTGCAGACCTTGGGTCTTTCCAATCATCAGCATGGCCTCCGCTAACTAATTAGCAATACCACCGCGCTAAACCCCATCAACACGTAAATAAATTGCAGATTGAATCGAAAACCCCACTCGTTGCGCTAGACCTATCAAATGGTCTTGCCAATCACGGCACTTTACTGCAATACTTCTCCTCCCTCCTCCAAATCTCCAAAAATGGACCGCAAATTATCTGTCTGGTCGGCAAGCATCGGTGAAATGCGGGAACGTAACATCTAAACCCAGAATAATTAAACAAGTACCACAGGGTAGGGTCCTATTCCTAATTTTGTTTAACTTCTACATAGCGAAGCTACCTTCTCAAACCATACGGCCATCACAACATAGCGTCGTCGAGAAGGCTACCTTATTCCGAAGCTGCGCCACAATAAGGGTCGAAGGTTTGAGTGAGAGCACTCAAGTGCCATAGATGATTATACGTGTATACACCGATGTTTCCAGAGTAACGTACGGGTTCAAATCTGCCATCAACTGTGCTGAACGGGGAACAAAATAGATCCTACAAGCCGCCAGATAAATTATGTGTTTGTAAGGCAATAATCTCAAATAGCACAACGCTCTACATTGGGTCCTGTGCATATGGCAAAAGACGGAAATAAAAAAGCGAAAGAAATATCTAAAAAGATGCATCCCGCGAAGATTGAACCGTAGAAGTCGCAATCGATCTGTTGAGAATTGCACATGATAGAGCAAGCAGGAAAGTGTAGAACCAATTGCTGGGCTGCAGCGTGTCGAAGAGAGAAGACTCTTGGCTTATGATGGGTAAACTGACTGGAAACTCACTTGCGTGCTTTTAAATTGGGGCCTCGCTAGTGGGAGCAGATGTAGAAAGTATGGGTTGGAAGACGAAACCATCGATAACGTTTTTTGTGCTCAAGACTCTAGCTATTAATAGTGATACAGCTGTCATATCTAGAAGCAGCAAGTGGCATAAGTCCTAGAAATATTCTAGTATTTTCCAAGAGGACAGAGTTATTTTATAGTACAGGTGTTTGACAAGGCTTTTCAGTTTGGTCGTTGAGCAATCTTTTACTTACATTGTGGACTCATTCAAGTCTATGTGAAGTTTCATTTGCCTTAAAGAAAGTTTCATTTGTTTGAAAAATGTTTCATTTGTGTCAATGAAAGTTTATATTGAATTAAAAAATGTATAATTATATAATTAAAAGCAATTCATTTTTTTTTTGAAAAAAGTTTTATTCAGCTTGAAAAAAATATGCCAGTAAATGTTTCTTTCTTTTCAGTTTCTCTTAGAAAACATAATAATTGAAATTCAATTATTATAAGCCGGTGTTAAGCTCATGAATTCTTAAAAATTTAATTTCATTTGAAAAAGCTTTAATATAAATTGAAAAAGTTTCATTTTACGTACAAGCAGTTTAGTTTAACTTTGAAAAATTTCATGTGTTCTCAAAAATATTTTATTTGATTTAAAAAAAAGTTTTATGTGACTTTAAGAAAGTTCTTTAACCCTTAAAAATAATTCGACTTGAAAAAAGTTTCATTTGATCTTAAAAAAGTTTCATTTGAGTCAAAGAAAGTTTCAGTTGAATTAAAAAATGTGTAATTTGGTTAAAAAAAATCATTTGATTTAAAAGACAATTCATTTTTTTTAATCAGCTAGAAAAAAGTTTAATTTCATTTGAAAACACTTTAATATGAATTGAAAAATTTCATTTTACATACAAGCAGTTTCATTTGACTTTGAAAAAGTTTCACTGTTTTAAAAAATATTTTATTTGATTTAAAAAAAGTTTTGACTTTAAAAAGTTTTTTTTACTCTATAATTATTTCATCTGGTTTTGAAAAAGAGTTTCATTTGATCTTAAAAAGTTTCATTTGATCTTAAAAAATTTCATTTGATTTGAAGAAAGTTTCATTTGACTTACAAGAAATTTCTTTGGATTTGGAAAAAGTTTAAATTGAATTGAAAAAAGTTTCACTTGATGTGATTTGATTTTCAAAGTGTTCTTTTTTTTTAAATAGAGAAAAGTTGCATTTGATTTAAAAAAAGTTGCGTATGATCTGAAATATGTATAATTTGATTAAAAAAGGTTAAAATGGGCTTAAAAATTGTATATATGTATTAGGCACATTATGCTTAGCTACGGCCTCAATCAAAACGTATCCAACACAGCCGCAAAGTCTTGATTCGTTGAATTATGTCAATGTCTGTGTAAAATTCATTCGGCTAACACACCTTCACAAACAAAAGCAAAATGTTTGTGAGTACTTTCTATAACTAACTCTCCTACAATTACTCATTTAAATGTTTCAGTTCTTATCAATTGCATACCAATTGTTGCTTTTTGTTTGTGTATCCTTATTGCTCATGAGAGACAATTCAACTAAATCTTGCCGACTATTACACAAGTGACATATGTATACGACAAGCATTAACATATGTTTTTGCTAATTGGGTCATTTGTTTTCATTTTATTTACACCAACAATTATTAAAGTACCATCCCACTCATCTACAAATATTCAGCTTTCTATGTGTTCGCATGTCTCCCAGCTTTTCATTGCGCATCTAAGTATTGATTGCCCACGTTTTTCTACAATTTCTTGCAAATTCTTACATACAGAGCTAAGTTCATTTGTGCAAGTGTGGTTGTATGCCAATGTGTTAATCTTTTTATTTAAATGTTTATGTGTCTCTCTTTAACTAAATGTTTAACACGTTTAAGGTTTTTGCTTTTGTTAATGCAATTGTAGATACACAGCTTCCGCCTGTTGTTGTAGAGAAATGCTTGTAAGTATTTTCATATGTTGCATATTATATAAGTATTTACTTCGTATATGTGTAAGTAAATCGTCACACACATTGTTACATTGTTTATAATTTCATATAAAATTTTGCCACACATTCATAGAAGTAGCGTTTAGTGATATGTACTATTTTTTATTGTGATAAAACACATAAACCTATTTAGTAATATAAACCTATGAGTAACTAAATAGGTTTATGTGTTTCATCACAATAAAAAAAACGCTACTTCAATGAATGTGTGGAAAAATTAATATAAAATTATAGTTAGATATGTATATGTATATGTAACTATATGTACGACGGTTTACTTACACATATACGAAGTAAATACTTATATATATATATACGTATGTGTCAACATGTCTATGTAATTTACCTTCATTGTTTTAAGCTTCAAATTCTTTCTTTACATTTATACTTTGAATGTACAACATTTGCTAATGAATGACAATGCTTTTTGTTGTATTGCGTGTTGTTGTTTTTGTTTTTGTTATCAAATGTTAGGTTCATTTCGATGCTATTTTAGTATTTTTGCTATTAGTTATCTAAGTTATTTATTTTTTGCTAGATTGTTTCGTTGTAATTACAATTGAGCGAGTTCTGTTGATGTCTATCGTATGGAAGTATCACATTTGTGTTTTAAAGGGACATTACATGTATGAGGTAAATTTTCATTAGATTAGGTTAGATTGTAAGTCAGCTGTCACAACTTTATTAAGAAGTTATCTTATTAATGTTATAAGTGTGAATGTTTGGCTGTTTAGATATTTGGATGTCCAGATGTTCTTGTTTGTGACTCAATCACTTCAGCACAGGTAAAGGATTTGGATGAAATTTGACACAAAGATAGGCAATAGTTTAAAAACATCTACTGGCAAGCTTTATTATTTGGAAGAAGGGGGTACAGCATTAATAATCCCTTGCGTAATGCAAATTTTTTAATTGTTGTAAGCCGTTATAAATTTAAGTAAGTATATTAACTTGATTAAAAATAGAACTCTAACAATTTCGGGAAACTTACAGATAATACCTTCGAACCGTTTCGGCATTGCTTTAGAGCTGTCACAAGGGAAGTATTGCTTCGATATGCTTATTTTTGAATAACCGCAAGATCATTTCGCTATTATTATAGGCAATTTAAGCAACATTTCGTAAAATAGTATTCTCAGGGGAACTCCACCTACAAAAAGATCGACCAAGTGGACTATGAAGTGCCGAAGAATATATGTAGGCCTTACGTTCTAAGACTAATATAGTTACTCCTATCATTAAAAAGGAGAGGACTGTGGACTCATGACAGGTATTCTGAACACTGTCTTCTAGCGTCACCTGCGTTTAAGTTAGGCTTGGTCAGTGTTAGCCGATGCAGGAAGTGCGGGTTGGAGAAGGGACCGATGGAGCATGTTCTGTGATCGTGCCCTGCGCTTGCCGACCTAAGACTCCAGCTATTAGGAGTCATACAGCTGTCAGATCTAGAAACAGCAAGTGGCATAGGGCAAATAAAGCTTTTAATATTTATCAAGAGAACGGATTTTTTATAACAAAACGTTCTGGTTTTTGATAGGATTTTGCACTTTGGACCATAAACGAACTTCTGGTAATACTAGTACTGGTCTAATTCAATCTATAGGAGATGTTCACGGACCGGCCTGTTCAAAATAACGCAGTTCATGCCTCATATATATTTCCATATAAGCAATTTGGAAAAATTGGCAGTTTTCGGAACAACAACAGGATCATTCCCAGGCTCTCCCTGTTTCCTCTCTTGTGTGTATTGTTGTCTGTATTGGCATTCTATGAATAATTACTGTATATAGTATATATGCTCGAGGATTTTAGTCCGAAAGTAATAAAACAAGCTACCTTAGTGTTGATTTGGTTCAACGTTAGTATGAAAGGCCACCTCGCTTCTGCAGCCAGGTGCATTCAAGGTCCTGAAGTTAGCCGTTTACTACCGCTACCTAGATGAGGAGAGAGATAACATTTCATGCCTTTATATAGAATTATGTATGCAGATCCAACATTTTTAAAAGGAAAGATAAATAAATTAAATGACGCGATAATCTCCTAAAAGATTTAATGCCGAGATTTTCTTCCAATTAGCGTCATGCACCTTCAAGTTTTCCTACAAACTGGAAGAATTTAACCTGCATGTTTTACGCCGCACAGTGGATCGAAATTGAAAAGTTGGGTCTTAGGACTTTAAATGTACATTTTCGTATTCTGTAATCTTTTTCCATAATTTATTGTTATATAACATTTTTTCGTAAAGCCTAATTTGAAAAAGTTATGAAAGTTTTAGTAAGCTGGTTTCATATCGACATATCCTAACGAGCATATATGTACATCTAGGTATTTTTTCCAATTTCCAGCAACTTTGGCTTCACTCAAATAATTTCTACTATTTCTCAATAAAAATATGTATCAAGGTCTAACCCAGAAGCTTTCAGTTTTATTTTAAAAAGGTGTGCAAATTTCGCGAAAACTCGACCAATCTTAGAGGTAATACAGAGTTAATAGTTGGCCATGAAATAAAAGTGACGCTTAGATTTACTTGCAAGGTTACAAAGCGTTGAAAGTAGGCCACGAAACAAAGGTTGAGAAAATTATTGAAGTTTTTGGGCATTAAGGTTTTGGAAATGGAAGCAAAAGTAAGCAGTGACTTAAATTGCAATAAAGGATCCTAATCCTGCGAAATATATTTTTTGCTATAGACCATATTTTTAACAAATCAAGTAATATATTGTTGTTCAAATTCAGAGGTTCAAATCAATCATTAGTCATTAGCTTAAGGCTTCCTTATTAACTTACTATCAAGGACTTGCTGTTTTCGAAATGGATTGTGATTTAGTGACAAATTCTGATTTATTTGAAAAATTTAAACAATGTGGCGATATTAAAGAATATATTTTTATACAATTTTATTAACTCCAATATTTTGATACATCTTAATGGTAAAAATTTGAAGAGTTTAAAAGCCTTTTGCTCAAAATACTGCTTCAATCTGCATAGAAGGTGGAAAAAATCAGGATCCAAAGATCAAGTGTTTAAATATACAAACAGTGAACAGAAGCAAGGAGAAGATCGAAATTACCTAGTAAGCATGAGGAAATATCCGAAGAAGTGAAATCTCTACTACTCCTACCGCAAAACCTTGACTATGATACAGAAAACTAAATATTTTAGTTTCTCAATTTTAATTGGGTACGAATATAAAATTACATATGAAACGCAACATTTGCTTAAAAAAATAAAAATTGTTTTTTTTTTTTTTATTTTTTTTTGGTCATATACCTATATATATATTTAGAGATTTCATGGACTATTTATTGACCGATCGAATAATTTTTGCTTTTAATTACACTTTTGGTACTAACGAACAAGCTGGAATAGCAAAATTTTTGATTTGAACCTGTTTTGGATTGTTAAATGTAAATTCAATATAAAAAAATTAAATATATAATATGAATTATCAAATATTTTTGTTTTTAAATATCACCCAGAATTAAAAAAAACAAGAAGCAAAAAAAAAAATAAAACAACACACAGGTGAACTTTTGGAACCATTAAACCGAGTACATATTGCATAGTATATAACCCTAACTACATAAATAAATTAATCAAGTTTGAGGAAATGTGAGAAAAATGAATTAACGGTAAAAATGTGATTTTCCCATTCATACAATTTTTTTATTTGTTATAACTTTTTTTCTTTAAGACTATATGAAAAAATACTTTTATTTAAAAACTTGTTTTTGTTTTTATCGGCCTATTGATAAATCATTCAAGGTTCGAATCTCGAGCTCAAGGCCAGAACAATAATTTTTTTCTAATGATAATTATTGTTATTTTTTAATTTTTCTAAATTACAAAAATTGTATTTTGTTTTTGGAATAGTAAGTAGAAAATTTTTCAGACAACCTGCCATAGCTGCGCAGATAGATTTAGAAAAATTAAAAAATAACAATAATTATCATTAGAAAAAAATTATTGTTCTGGCCTTGAGCTCGATTCGAAATTTGAATGACTTATATAAAATCATAATATAATGAGATTTAAAATCGATCCCCATCAAAGTTTTTGTGTAATTAACTAATATTTTTTTAATTTCCCTAAGTCCACTGAAAGCCGAATCCAGACCGTTCTGCGCCGCCTCCGAGCAGCGTCTGCAAAGCAGATAAGTTTTCACTGAGAAGTTTTTTATGGCAGAAATACAGACGAAGAGTCGAAGTGTTTGCCAAATCACTAGCGAAGTTTGACACCCCTTAGAACATTTTTTTTCTAACTGGAAAAAACTCGTTTAAAATTTTTGATATCACCTTGCCCGGGATCGAATACATGATCTTTTGTGTGGTAGGCAAAACACGCTACTACCACACAATGGTGGTTGCTCGAAGGCATGCATGTAGATCGCAGCAAAGGAATAATATCGTCAGACTCCGGGGATGTGTAAGGCTAAAAGAGTTTGTAGTCCAGTTGGTCCGTTTGCTTCCAAGCGTTTGTGGTAAAGGAGTAAGTTCCCGTGCTACCGGAATTTATTATACTCAGTTGAGCAGAGCTTACAGAGTATATTAACTTTGATTGGATAACGGTTGGTTGTACAGGTATAAAGGAATCGAGATAGATATAGACATCCATATATCAAAATCATCAGTATCGAAAAAAAATTTGATTGAGCCATGTCCGTCCGTCCGTCTGTCCGTTAACACGATAACTTGAGTAAATTTTGAAGTATCTTGATGAAATTTGGTATGTAGGTTCCTAGGCGCTCATCTCAAATCGCTATTTAAAACGAACGAAGTCGGACTACAACCACGTCCACTTTTTCGATATCGAAAATTTCGAAAAACCGAAAAAGTGCGATAATTCATTACCAAAAACAGATAAAGCGATGAAACTTGGTAGATGCGTTGACCTTATGACGCAAAATAGAAAATTTCTAAAATTTTGGACAATGGGCGTGGCACCGCCCACTTTTAAAAGAAGGTAATTTAAAAGTTTTGCAAGCTGTGGGTGTGGGCGTGGTTCCGCCCTTTTTAATTTAATTTGTCTAGAATACTGTTTATACCATAAGTTGAACAAAAATTTACCAATCCTTATGAAATTTGGTAAGCTTCTATGACGATAACAGTTTTCTGTGAAAACGAGCGAAATCGGTTGAAGCCACGTCCAGTTTTTATACACAGTCGACCGTCTGACCTTCCGCTCGGCCGTTAACACGATAACTTGAACAAAAGTCGATATATTTTTACTAAACCTTTCACTTGATACCCATATCGTACAAACACATTCTAGAGTCACCGCTGGTCCACCTTTATGGCGATATCTCGAAATGGCGTCCACCTATAGATCTAAGGATCACTACCTTTTAAAATACTCTTTAGTTCCTTCCATTTGATACCCATGTCATACAAACACATTCCAGGGTTACCCCAGGTTCATTGCTATATGGTGATTTTCCTTATTTTGTCCCCAAAGCTCTCAGCTGAGTATGTAATGTTCGGTTACCCCTTTCCTTACCTGTTTATTTATATATTTGAACTCATTTGTACAAGTAAGGCTATGTATTTTAAATAGTACATCAACTAGATCTTACAACTAAAAATTACATATAAAAACGAATTTTCTTGAAGAATAAAAGGAAAAAATAATAATAATAATATTTAAAAAAGAAAATATCTTAATTTTTATTTGTACATTGTATAAAAGTAACATCGTTGGCCCATTAGTTGAATAACTAATGATAGAATTATATAATTTTAAGCAAGCGGCCCCCGTGATGTGCTGGTAGCTTGCTCCGCCTACCATACCGTATGCCCTGGGTTCGCACCCCGGGCAAAGCAATATCAAAATTTTAGAAATAAAGTTTTTCAATTAGAAGAAAATTTTTCTAAGCGGAGTCGCCCCTCGGCAGTGTCTGGCAAGCGCTCCGAGTGTATTTCTGCCATTAAAAGCTCTGAGTGAAAACTCATCTGCCTTGCAGATGCCGTTCGGGGTCGGCATAAAAAATGTAGGTCCCGTCCGGCCAATTTGGAGGGAAAATCAAGAGGAGCACAACGCAAATTGGAAGAGAAGCTGGGCCTTAGATCTCTTCGGAGGTTATCGCGCCTAACATTTATTTTTTATAAGTAAGTTGATACAAATATATAATTTAAGGTAAGTTATGAATTAAGGAAGAATACTTCTATCAGTTCTAATTCTAAATTTGTTACAGCAACGTGAAAGAATAATTTATCGCCGTTCAGCATAATTTCAGGAAGGCTATTTAAATGATATATTACTTTCGACATTGTCATTGTCTTAGATTTTGTAGCATTAAGAAACAATTTATTTAAAAGAGTCCAATTCCCGAAGCGTCTTAAATCGTCATTCAGCTTAATAAATAAATCTTTTGAAAGCCCGATCGAACGAGACATGCAAATTTGGGTATCATCAGCATAATGATGAATAGACGCATTATGGTAGCAAGTGGTTATATCGTTGATAAACAGAGTAAACAATATTGGGCCTAGGATGGATCCTTGCGGAACACCAGATATTATGGGCTTCAAATCAGATAACTTATCATTACATTGAACTAGCTGAAAGCGGCCAGTGAGATAGCTTTGCATTAACTTTAATCATCATCAATCATATCACAGGTTCTTGATAAATCTAGAAGAACTAGAATTGTGAGTTCATTACGGTCTTAGGCTGGACGTATATCATCAAGGAGATGAGGTTTATAAAAACTTGTGTAGCTCCTCGCCTCACATAGCTCCGTTTACATTCACTAATACATCTCCACTGAGAGAAATTTTATGAGCCCCTCGAACTCATTGCCCATATGCATAACTTATAGTTGGTTTATTGGTGTGATTCCTTTGGAGCATAATTTACTCCTGTCCTTGTCGAAAAACCAACTACATATTAAAATGTATTGGCATACCAACCAGGTTATCCTGCTCCCCTGATATCCGAACTACTCATCCCGAAAAATTCATAATACAGCCAATTAATCCCTTTTTTCTTCCTCTATAACTGACTGAACTTTTTAAAATTTCGGTCCAATGCTAATTTTTTTGCAAACAGTTTCTTTACTAAAATCAATTGTGTTGAGAAATATATTTTCGGTCATTTAAAAGTTGAGCTTTTAATTTATAGCAAAGTTATACTGGGAAATTATATCATAAATTTTGTTAAGACTACTTCAAAGAATTGCGAATTCCGAAAAGAGAATTTAGCATAACAGTAAACTTTACTACATTCTCATAAATGCAGCGCACAAATTTCCATTTTAGAGAAACACTCACCACTATTGCACTCAATGAGCTAGTTTCGAATATGCTTCCACGAGCACGCGTGAGAGTGCGGAGTAAAATGAGAGAGCACACGTAGCGTCTTTTGAGTATAACCGACTTAATGGCGGCAAACGAACGATGCCACATAAGCGAAATCAACTTTCGCCACACCGGCAAAACGAAATGAGTTATGTCGCTAAATTTGTAAGCTATATTACGTTGCGTTTAACAGCGACGCCATTGCTATGCCATTCATACATCGGTGTGAGTAAGTAAAGATAATAGAGTTTCGAAAATGCCTTGATTTCATTATGGTTGCATATTGTAGACGCAAATTTGATTAACTACTTTTGTTGTATAATTTTCTTGCTTGTATTAAATGTTGCTATTGCAAATTTTTACGCTTGAGATTATTCGAAGTTTTACAAGTGAAAGGTAATTGCGATGAAGATTTAAGTAAAAAAAAAAAGCTTGGTAAAAGAGCGATATAAAAGGGAATTATAAAAGTAAATAAAATATGAATGATAAAATATTTGAGAAAAAAATTAAATATATGTATAGGGATTATTAATGAATCCGGTAATGGAAATCGCTGCGGAAATGTTTTATTTCAAGGGAATCAAATTTTGAACTGCAACCCACATTTTACTTTTGTAATGTCAGCAAGAAAAGACCGGACTCTACGCGGCTGTGCAGAAGACTTCATATCTTCAAAATTTCATATAGATCGGTAATTCTCATATAAAGTTTCACACTTCTTGTTGTCTGCATGACAAGCTATGACCATGAATAACTTGTCGAAATAGTATATGAGATATACGTAAGTATTTGATGAAATTTGAAACTTCTAGTTGTTAAAATGATACAGAAATGACAAAATGAACAATCGATTTGTTTGGGGTATATACTATATTTACGACCGATCTCTACGATTTTTTTTTTAGCATGCGTGCCATATACGTAAGTATTTGGTGAAATTTGAAGCTGTTAAAATGCGGCAAAAGTTAACCAAAGCTTTTTATATGAACATTCGGTTGTATGGGATATACGGTATATAGTCTAACGAATTTTGAGAATCTGCGCTTATTTCTAAACTTCTGCTAACGTTCTTATCTCTAAATTTTTGAATAAATAACTTCAATATTCAATAATGCAAGGTGGTCTTTATTAGACTACTTTGAAAGTACAATAACCCTTATACTTCGCAACCAATAGTGTGCTTAAATCAAACTGATTACTGACTACTCAGCTTGTGCTGCTTTTATACTCTCTGTATTCTCGTTCATCCACATCTCCTAAGATCTAGTAACTTCGCGAATTTCATGCTTGGTTACGAGCCATATATGTACATGTATATTTGTAGTTTATAGTCTCTCGCATAGCCATATGCGTGTGTATATGTGACTGCTATTTCGGCTGATGGTGAGTATCTCTCTGCTGCCTTGTATGTACATGTGTAAATGATGATTAATATGTTTATGTAGCTTGCTTTAATGTTTTTGTTGTTGTGCATTTATTTATTGATGTGAAAATACGCCACAATACGACCGATTTGTGCGAATTTTTTTTACACCAATAAATTAAACTATAGATGTAATAATGTGGTGAAATCTTAAACTTATAGCTCTTGAAATGGTGTAGATACTCCGAAAAGTTTCTAATCTGAACAGTGCGTTGTATGGGATATATGATGTATGCAAGACCGACTTCTAAAAATGCTTCAGACAACAATGAACGCCCTTTACGTAAGCATTTTGTGAAACTTGAAGTTCCTAGCAGTTGAAATTGGGCAGAAATTCTTACCTGAACAATATTAAGACATTTGGTAAAAGTTGAAGCTTAAATCTGAAAATATTACAAAAACCCATTTTTCTGAAAAATCCGTTGTATTGGGGATATATGCTATATATGCATATGTCTTAAGGGATACTAAAATATATGCGCCTACCAAATTTCATTTTGATATCTGAAAAATTTAGGGACAAGTTTGCGTTCAAACATCATACAGATATAGTTAAGTTAACTCAGAACGGCATCGCGCTCATTTCGGTATAGTAACTGGTGGGACAGCCGTGTTGTGATGGTAACGTGCTCTGCCTACCACACCAAAGTTCCTGGTTCACGCCCCGGGCAAAGTGACATCAAAATTTTAGAAACAAGTTTTTTCAATTAGAAGAAAATTTTTATAAGCGGTCTCGCCGCTCGATAGTGTTTGGCAAGCACTCCAAGTGTATTTCTGCCATGAAAAGCTCCAGTGAAAATACATCTGCCTTGCAGATACCGTTCGGTGTCGGCATAATTTCTAGGAAAAATTAGAAGGAGCACGACGAATCTCAAGAGAGTCTCGGCCTAAAGTCTCCTCGGAGTTTAACGCGCCTTACATTTATTTATTTAATATATTTAAATATATATACCATTTCTTTTTAGTAAGGTTATAAAAATGAGTTCTCAGTGTCTTTCAATTCAGTAATAGCTTTAAAATGATTTAAATGGGAAATACAAACAAATTTCCATCTTCTTTAAAATTAGTCACCATCGAGCGCATCTATGCTAAAGATATATACATACTTATTTGCCAGTGCGTATGTTTTTGTGCGTCAGCACAATGACCCCCAAATGAAAGCGCCAAACGCTGCATAGCGTGAAACGAGAAACAATTTTTGTATAACAACCACTTCAACGTATACAAAATTGAACCGTACAAACATACATATTCATCTACGGATACATATAAATGTAAATACAAACGTATGTTTGTAGGTGTTTTGGCGCACTTCAAACTACCCCAATGAGTCCATGATTGTAAGTTTGGTTTTGCGATTTGTTGCTCTCGCATTGTCTGCTAAATATGTATATAAAATCTTTTACTGTTATACAGCACCTGAGTTGTCGCATATTGAAGTATTTTCATATATACATACAAATATAGAGATTCTTGTAACAGTGACGTCACAATGGGCCATATGCATAAAAGTTGTTAGAAAAAAGTGTTTACTAGTTTTATGCATATGGCCTTCTATCATATAAATTGTTTTTCAATACAAAATTTTACTTATATTTTCAGTTTAAGTACAGTTTTTGTGAATTTCACTTATTTCGTACCAAAAAAATGGGCTGAGTGTTTATTTTCCCTCAGAAATTTTGGTTTAGTTTTGCATGTGACGTTTAAATTTTTATTGTTTACTGTTAATTCTAGTTAAGTAGCACTTGACCTTTTCGAGTAGTTTACTAGTGTTATTTCTGCTATAATTATGTTGCGAGCAGGGAGTGGGTGGACTCTCGGTTGTTTTCGCTCAAGTTTTAACTGCTGATGACAGACCATTGTGTTGATTTGAGAGACTTTTTTAAAGTGAAAATGTAAAGGTTAGGTTAGATTAAGGGGGCGTGCGTGATTATTACCCACACTTCCACTCGGAGGCATTTTTGTCCATTGTGAGTGCCCTCAGTAAATGCAGGATGGCGTCACATGCCCTCCTAGTGGTCCTCAACAAACCACTTGCTTTCCCTGATGAACCCAAGAAGAAGCGGGACGTTCACCTTCCCAACCTTTGTCAGGCTGTCGAAGAACCGTGAGCCCAGAAATCTGAGCCTTCTTTTTTGAAGCGCCGGAAATCGGCAGAGAAAGTGGCATATCGACTCCTCTTCCTGATAGCTTCTGTAGAGGGAGCTTGTTGGTATTCGCCACCGTCGGAGCATTGCTGCGATAGCACAGTGACCTGTGATGATACTCGTATATACTCTCACCGCAGATTTGTACAGTTTGTGAAGGAAGCTGGTGCCTTTACTATCCAATAATGCCAATAAGAACATTGGCACTTCACAGTCAACGCTTTTGGTCCATAGCAAGTCCGTGACCCTGTCCTCATATTCCTCGATTTTGCCCAGGAGATAACTCAGCGGTGGCCGCACGGAGCTGTCCACTTCACTTATGTCCAATTTGGAACCTTTCCCTGCCATATCATCTATGAGGTTATTCCCTTCAATACGGCTGCGCCCAGGGACCCTGCAAATGTAAAGGTAAAACTCTGGTAGCTAAAAAGAAGTTGTCAGCGTACACAATCCTGCTTGCGGGCTAAAACAAATTACAAAAACTCTTTTAAAAAAGGATAGCTAGCTTTTATGTCAAGCCAAATAAAGAGAAAAGCCACAGTATTATTTATCGCTTCTTTAAAGTGCTGTATATGATGTCCTATTGACTTTAGGGTGGGTCAGTTGAAAATCGAGAGTAAATCGTATGCAGAATACTTTGCCGCACTGATTGTATGGTTTGTGTATGGTTTGATACACTTTACGTAACAGTTCAGAATCTGAATTGTATATTGAAATCAGCAGACCCAGACCCGGAAGTTGCACTGCCCTTACTTTGGTCTATCTGCACGATTTTTAAAAAGTGTTTACCTCTAACTCCCCCTACCTCTTGCTCTCGCACTCTTCCATTCTCTCCTACGTACCTTTCTCCTCCGTATCTCCCCCTCTTTCCTTTTTCTATCTTAAAAGACGTGAAGTAGAAATAAGTATTGCTTATTAGTTATAATGCCTATGTATTTGTGCTTGTAGCTGTTGTACAATTTTCCAGATTTTCATATAAGGATCAATCTTGAATTATTAACCTAGACAGTGTTTGATTAATTTGGCAAATTTTATGTTATTATTAACTTTCCTTTGTAAAAATATGTGGGAGGCCTTATTAGGCACGCAAATTTGGATAGCAAATTAATATTTATGCAAAGATAAATGTGCCGCCGAAAATTTGTGGACAGCCACGAAATCTGGCAGACAAAATGTAATATTATCCCAAACATCTGATGAAACAAGCTAAGGGAAACCAATCAACACCATAAAAACATGCAATAACAACGAATAAAACAAAAGCTGGCGCATATGTGTAAATGTGTGGTACACATACTAATACATAAGTGGATATTTATGCGTGTATAACACCATCAAACTTGCATATAAATTACAAACAAGCTAATAAAAGTAGCATTCAAGCAAAAGCACAAAATGCGAACGCGTTAAGGACTGCCATGGCGTATGAGTAACATAAGCTTAAAATTGTCTGCAAAAAATCGTGCGATTAATCCCTAAAGGGATTGGTTCCCGATTGTTCTCTTTTGTCTACATTTGGGCATAATTGGTTCCCTTTAGCATCTTTCGGGTACAGTTGGCATTAGTCAGTTTGAAATCTATGTAACCCATTTTAAGAAATATTAAACAAAACGGGAATGAAATGAATAAAATAAAAAAGAATACAATGGTTTTTGTAATTGATATTAGAGAAAAATTGTAAGTTTACAAACGGCGATGGTTACTAGGACATGTTTCTGAATTGCACTTCTTCATCAGCTAGCTTTTCGGGAGCTGAGCGTTGAACTCGAATCTCCAACATTAATATCAGTGCAAGCCTTTAGCTGCTAAGCCATATGAATGTTCCGTTGTTCGCTGTACAATTGGTCTCCAAGAGTTGCCTTTTTGTTTATATTCCATATGATTTAATCAAATTATTTAAGAAAAATGTGGAGCCCTATGCCGAACCTAAATTACTAGGACTTAATGACTACGCCGGAGTTAGGGTTAAATTTTCGGAGAATATTTTTTATTCTTTTTTGAAAAGTGGGCAAACAACTTACATCAAATAGATTTGGTGGTTTGCCAAACCCATCGATTGTGCTACTGCCATGAAAAATGCGACTGGTCCCTATTTGAGTCCTTAATGAACCGAAACGGGCCAATCTTCATATGTTCCCATACGGGTACAAAGGGGATTGGTCCTATCGATCCCTTTCGGGTATAAATTGGTACAATTAGTCTCTTCATAGGGCCTGCTCAAACAAAAGGGAACAGTCAACTCATACAAAGAGCTCAATACTGGCATTGGTCGCATACTCCTTTGCCACTCATCCCGGATTCATCCTAGACTAATCGCATGTTTTGCAGGGCTACAATATATGTACATCTACACACACACATTCGCACGTAAAGGCCACAACAGAGGCTATCACGTTAATGCCTAAAAGTTGCGCTATATTTTACTGTTCATCACTGCATTTGTGTATATATGAAGGAGTATATGTGTGTGTGCTTGTGGTCGGGGCTATTGGCTTCCTACAAAAACAAACTGTGACGAGGAGGCGCATGCATCTAAAACAAATACATTTTGAATACTCATTTTGCCATTTTGAGGCGTGCTTCAGCATTTGGGGCTAAACCGGCGAAACCAATGACATAGCAGCCGCATCGCAATAGCTTAAGAGTAAATTTTCTGTCGTTAGTATACGTAGACGAATGTTAATACATAGAATTTTCTCGTATAGACTCATATATTTGTGTATTTGTGTGGTTAGTTAATTGCGTTAATATTTTAGCAATAAATTGGCACATTAAATCACAGTGTGAGCATAGCCAAGTACATCAAGAATAACAATAAAGGAACCAAAGTTAACTGAATACAGCCAATTAAGTACATATTTCTGTATATGCACATATATGTTTCTATATCTCCTGACAGCAAAATAGCGCTTGAACATACATGCAAAGAAAAACATCAGAGTATCAAGTGTAATTAATATTTTGCGCTCAATTATAAGCTCCATACTATGTTTGTATGTTCTCCAAACAGGAATGATAACAAGGAATGACATTCTGCAGTGTAATAAAATATTATTATGTTTTTTGTTGTTGCAAAAATGCTGCACCGAAACGAAAGAAAAACGACCGAAAGCTTTTGTAAGCAGGAAAAAAATTGAAAAAAAATTGCGCTCAGTGTCAATTGCGCGCATCGCAAATCTTTTAATGGATATGTTAAGCAGTTGAACACCTACATATGCCCATATGCATGGATGAGGAATTAATCATGAAAGTAGTAAGAGGATATGCATGTGATAAGCTTTGGAAATTTAATTGTAATCAGAAATATTTCTATGGGTCAAGGGAGGGATTATTATGCAAGTTTACATGAAAAGCAGAAAAAACGAAAATAGCCGCCAAACTTCGTAATAGTAAATTCTTCTTTTTTTCTACTTTCTACTGAAGCAATTCAAAAAACCTCATTCCACTAAGTTTTCGAAAAATCTCGAGCTTTTTATTTAAAGTTTACTAAATTATTTTGTGTACGCAGTTTTATATTTCAATCAATTTTTGTCTAACATATGACGGCAGCCGTTGTAGTGTGATTATAGTGCGCTCGGGCTGTCGCGCCATAGTCCCTTGGCTCAAGTTGCGGGAAAGCAACATCGAAAATTTGGAAAAAAACTTTTTAAATTAGAAAAAGAATTCTAAGCGGGATCGCCTCACGGCAGTGCTTTGGCAAAGACTACGAGCGTATTTCTGCCATGAAAAGCTTCTCAGTAAAAATTCATCTGCTTTACAGATGCCGTTCAGGGTCAACATAAAACCTTCTCCGTCCGCCAAATCTGTTCTACGTTCTTAAAAATATTAAGAAAACTCTAAATTAAAAGTCGAAATATTCGTAAAATTTTCTCGAATTTTCCAAATTTAGAAAAGGGGTTTAAACTTGGTTTGCGAATTTGGAACAGTCTAAATAGAAAGTTTGAAAATTTCGTAAAATTTTCCCGAATAAAAGGTTTTTTATAAGTGTTTTATCGGCGTGTTATTCTTTTGTATCGAAGTGTTATCGATTTTTCAACGAAAACTTATCGATTATTTATCGAAATTTTTCGAAATATTTTTATTTTATTTGAATCGACCATGTATCAGTTTGTTAGCGGTTTGTTGCCAATTTGTTTCCGTTTTATCGATTTTCTTTTGAAATGTTATCGGTTTGTTTGGGAAATTCATCGAATTGTTACCAAACCGGTATTGGTTTGATATGGAGGTTGTTTATATGTATCTTAAAAAAAATCTATTGATTTGTTATCAACAATTTATCGATTATTTATTAAAAAAATTTCATTTTGTTATCAAAAATTAATCGATGTGCTATTTTTAAAGTGTCGATGTATTATCGATTTCTTATGAAAAATTTATCGATCTTATGAAAAATTTATCGATTTTTCATAAAAAAATTTTACCAATTTTTATCCAGTAAACGATTTCACATCGGCATGTTATCTTTTTGTTTTCGGCGTATTATATACTGTTATATACGACTCATCGGGTTGGTATAAAATACATACCGATAAAACTTCAATATAAAATCGATGAGACCTTTGTTGTTGACGGGTTAATAACAAGTCGTTAAGGAATCAATAAGAGGTTAAAATCCCGGAGATAGCAAGCATATTATAAAGCGATATCTCAGCGACAGTAACTCGCTATCCATAATATGCCGATAATTAACTATATGTTCACAAATGATAATCGCCTAAGTCGAGATAGGATGATTCGTAATTTTGCGAATCGATACTATTTTATAACTACTCAATAAACCCTAACGATTTCGAATTTAAAAATATATAACGGTCCATATTTGGACTATTGATTTTGAGAGATATTTGTATAAATTTGACTTTTATATTTGAGATTTGAAGCGTTTTTGTACAACCTTCTCGATGTCGTAATTTTAGGCTTAGGCTGTTATGAATTGAGGCCGCAGATAGAAAAGCTTGTTGGAATCGCGAAATTATTTGTATGTGGTAAAGTTCTCTCTGATTTGGTTCAACTTAAAAGCATACGTTTTCTAGAGATTTTTACATATCGAACGTCACGAGTACCGGGTAGCCGTGCCTTTGCATTCTTATTCGGGCTTCTCTAGCTCCATGGCTCCGTTTCACTCTAAGTTTTCTTTTGGTTTTTTCAACAATAATTCCCATAGATAGCTTCTCAACTAAGAGTCAATTATTAAGAAATATGAGAAGGTGACTCTAAACGGTGCAGTGAAATAACTCCCAAATGAAATAACTCCCATGAAATAACTCCCAATGAAATAAGTCCCAATAAAAATGAAATAACTCCCAAAGAAGGAAATGAAATAACTCCCAATATTTGCCAGTTATTTCATAATGAAACCACAAGTCCCAAAAAAAAATTAAACAACTCCCAAATGAAATAAGTCCCAAAAAAATGAAATAAATCCCCAATCAAAATTTGAAATGGTATCTTTTTTACTGTTCGGCCTGGGTGCGTCTAAAAACCGGCAGTGGGTAGGCGCACACGGGTCGATCTCGGAATGGATAATTCACTCAAAAAGAAATAAATAAGAACACAAGAGGATTTGCCTCGTTATAATGGGATTTAATCAAAAAGCGAGAAAAGTACAGTGCAAAAGTGATAAGTGATATTTTACCTGTATAAAAAGTACAGCGTTGATCCTTGGACGATGTGTATCGTTAGGCGGTTGATCGAGAAAGAGGCCGGTTGTCCCGTTGATGACAACCGCTAAGCCGCGAAAAAGGTCCTCTGGTGTTAAGAAGGGGAAAGCCACACACGCAATCACCCCCACATATACGTGCATGGGTGCTGACAACCTGCACACACATGCATGTGTATGAAATACATGCATGTGCATGCATGCACACAAATGCGGGCATGAGAGTGTGGGTGGCTGGAAGTGTTATTAAAAACATGAGGGAGGGGCGCCGTCCATCAAGTAAAAGTTAGGCATTGGGCCTAAACAGTTACAATGGGATTTGAAAAATACAGCAAAATATTATGTACATATGTAAAAGTTACAATTACAAGAAAACTTGAATAGTGTCGTCGAAGTAGACGTAATTTATTTAAAAAAATCGCATTTTTTTTATGAAATTAACATAATTTATTAAAAGTAAAAAATAAAAGGAACAAGTCTGCGTAGGCGGCCTTCGGCCGCGCTTATAAAAAATAACCCTGGGCTACGCCATGCCAAGTCCGGGTGTGTGGTATAACCGTGGCTACCGCCACAATGATGTCCTTCTGGGTAGTACACCCTTCTGTGATATAACCGTGGCTACCGCCACGGTGATGTCCTTCTAAGCAGAAGGGTGTACTACGCAGAAGTACATCACCGTGGCGGTTATACACACCTGGACTTGGCATGGCGTAGCCCAGGCTTATTTTTTATAAGCGCGGACGAAGGCCGCTTATGCAGAAAGGTGTTCTACGCAGAATTACTGTGCATCGAGCGATTTTTTTAACTATCAATGTCAGAATTACAAACAATGAACTAAGTCCCAATAAAAATGAAAAAACTCACAATCTCAAAAATTGTGAAATAACTCCCAAAGAAATTTTATTGGGGATTATTTCATTTGGGAGTTATTTCATTATGAAATGATTACCAGCAAAAATTATGAAATAAGTCCCAATAAATTGGGAGCTATTTCATAATGAAATAAGTCCCAATTTGTATGGAACATATTTGGGAGTTATTTCATTTTTTTGTTGGGAGTTATTGTATTTGAGAGTAATTGCACTGCACCGGCTCTAAATGTTCTCTGTAGCTGAGCAGTTTTAGATTTTGACGTTTAAAAAAACGACTGCCTTTCAAAAATAAGGCAAAAAAAAAAATGAACGGGATTAGCATGGCTTCATTGGGCTAATGGGTAGCGCGCTATTACAACTTCAAGAACAAAGGCCTTAACCCTTAGCCACTTAATGGAGACAATATAAAGCTTATTGTTTGAATTCACTGTATTCAGTGGGCTTAATTCAAGTCCTGTGGTCAAATTCTATTCTTGCTGCTGTTTTGCGAATACTCCCTATGCGTTTAAGTGCTGATCAGAAAATAGCTTTACACATTTACCTGAGTAGGCAATAGCTCCAACATCCGACCCCTTCCTGTTGAGTTGATGAGATATGCCCTCTATAACACTATAAGCTGTAGTCTTGGTAGCTTCGTGTTTTTGTTTATCGAAAGAAACAATTTTCTTTGTAAAATATCATCTTGAGAATGAGGTAAAAAAGTACTCAATCATTTATCCTGAAGAGCAGTTCTTGTACCGCATTACTAGACAAACACTTTTGAGTAATATTAACATAAAATTCTTTGTTTTTGTTTCTTTTTTAATTTTGCAGAATTCCAGAAATAGTTATAATTAAACAGACCAAAAAATGCACGTTTATACATATATTATCACATATTCTTGATTTTCTTGCATAAAAAATCTTCAATTTCGAGTACTCTTATTTGCTTTTCCTGCACAAAATTTATTTTTGTAATCCATTATGCTAATTTTGAAATATCGTTTATTTGATCTATGCACTCATTTGTAATGTAGAATATAACATTTGAGTGAGAGTTTCTAATTTTCTTTGTTTCTTCTGAACTGCAGTGATAAACTCGAGCAACTCAATCTGTTTTATCATAACTGCTTGTTTGTTTTACCTTACCTATATTTATAGGTGTATTTGCATATATAAATTTACTAGCCTTTACCCGCGGCCCCGTCCGCAAGGAGAAAATAAAATATATGTGCTATTCACGTTAGCCTGCTTATCAAGTTGTCTGTTTAAAAATTTTTTCTGTCAATGTATTTTATTTTTTAATACAGTAAAAAAAAGAACTAACTGAGCTGATGGGCACGCTTACATGAATAGTACAATACACTTTTTTCGAATTAAAAAAAATACATTTTGTCTCTAAGTTAAATTAATTGATATGACAGGGGTGAAAGAATTACTACTCATAGAACAAAGGAGTGAAACTACAATTAGCTAAAACCAAAAAGAAGTTTTTAAATGAAAGCAGTGTTGCTTTTTCGGGTATTTAGTTGGTTAAAATATTACATAAATTTTAATTATAGTTGTAATAGTTCGTTACAGGATTCATTTAAAAATAGAACGAAAAAGCTGTGATATATTAAAGATAAAACATACCGAATTTTAATTACGAATAATTTGCCGTAAATCCACGGCCATGTGTGCTGAATTACCGGTTTCGAAGAGACCTAAAATGATCCCGGAAGTGTCCCTAAATGACACCAAATAGTCACGAAATGATGCCGACGGGATCCTGGACAAATCTCGAAAACTATCCAGAAATGATGCCGGAAGGGTCCCAAAATAATCCCGAAGTAGTCTCGAAAAGTCCCGAAATGACCCTGACGGGATTCCGGACGGATCCCGAAAACCATCCAGATTTGATTCCTGAACGGTCCGCAAATGATCCCGATATAGTCCGAAAAAGTCCCGAAAAAACTCTGACGGGATCCCGGACAAATCCCGAAAATCGCCCATAAATTATCCCGGAGGAGTCCCAAAATGATTCGGAAATAGTAGTCACGAAAAAGGCCCGAAATGACCCTGACGGGATCCCGAAAACCATCCAGAAATGACTCTGGAGGGATCCCCAAATGATCCCGGAAAAGTCCACAAACCATCCAGAATTGATCTCTGAAGGTTCCGCAAATGATCCCGAAATAGTCCCGAAAGTCACGAAAAACTCAGACCCATCTCGAAAATCATGAAGAAATTATCCTGGAAGGGTCCCAAAATTACCCCGAAATAACTCTGACGGGATCCCGGACAGATCCCGAAAATCATCCAGAACTGAGCTCTGAAACGTCCCCAAATAATCCAGAAATAGTCCGGAAAAAGTCCCGAAAAAACTCCGTCGGGATCCCGGACAGATCCCAAAAATCACCCAGAAATTATGTCGGAGGGGTCCCAAAATGATTCCGAAATAGTCCCGAAAAAGTCCCGAAATGACCTTGAGGGGATCCCAGACCGATACCGAAAACCATCCAGAATTGATCTCTAAAGGGTCCGCAATTTATCCCAGATAAAGTCGCGAAAAAACTACGAAGGGATCCCGAACAGATCCCGAAAACCATAGAGAAATTATCCCGGAAGGGTCCCAAAATGATCCCGAAATAGTCCCGAAAAGGCGCGAAATAACCCTGACGGGATCCCGAAAACCACCCAGAAATGATCTTTAAGGGCAACTGATCCCGAAATAGTCGTGAAAAAGTTCCGAAATTACCCCGACGGGATCCCGAAAACCATCCAGAAATTATCCCTGAAGGATCCCCAAATGATCCAAGAACAGTCTCGAAACTCCCTGACATTTTCCCGAAAAAGTAAAAAAATAAACCCAACGGGATCTCGGACGGATCCCGAAAACGATCCAGAAATGATGCCGGAAGGGACCCCAAATGATCCCGAAAAATTCCCGAAATTCCCCCGATGGGATCCCGGACGGATCCCGGACCATCCAGAAATGATGCCGGTTGGTACCCCAAAATGATCCCGAAATAGGCCAGAAATGACCCCGTCAGGATCCCGGACGGATCCCCAAAAGTATACAGAAATGATGCTGGAAGGTGAAATGATCCCCTTAAAGAAAGATGAAAAATGAAATGATCCCCTTATAGATCCGAAATGATCCTGACGGGATTCCCGACGGATCCCGGAAACTATCCAGAAATGATGCCGGAAAGGTTCCCAAGTTATCACAAAATAGTCCCGAAATTACCCTGACGGTATCCCGGACGGATCACGAAAACCATCCGGAAATGATGGCGAAAGGGTCCCCAAATGATCCCGCATTACTCGCGGGTTCCGAAATGACCCTGACGGGATCCCCGAAGGATCCCGGAAACTATCCAGAAATGATGCCGGAAAGGTTCCCAAGTTATCCCAAATAGTCCCGAAATTACCCTGACGGTATCCCGGACAGATACCGAAAACCATCTAGAAAAGTGGCCGGAAGATACCCCAAATGATCCCGAAAAAGTCCTGAAATGATCCAGACGGGATCCCGGACGAATCCCGAAAACTATCCATCTAGGTACCCCAAATGATCCCGAAATAGTCCCGAAATGACCCCGCCGGGATCACGGGCGGATCCCGAAAAAGTCCTGAAATGACCCCGAAGGGATCCCGTACGGATCCCGAAAATCATCCAGAAATTATGAAGGTAGGGACCCAAATGATCCCGAAATAGTCCCGAAATGATCCCGACGGGATCTCGGACGGATCCCGAAAACCAACCAGAAATGATGCCGGTAGGTACCACAAATGGTCCCGATATGACCCCGTCGGGATCCCGCACGGATCCCTAAAACTATCCAGAAATGATGCCGGAAAGGTCCCCAAATAACCCCCTCATAGTCCTGAAATTACGCCGACGGAATCCCGGACGGATCCGGAAACCATCCAGAAATGATGCCGGAGGAGACCCCAAATGATCCCACTAAAGTCCCAAAATGACCCCGACAGGGTCCCGGACGGATCCCGTAAACCATCCAGAAATGATGCCGGTAGGTACCCCAAATGGTCCCGATATGACCCCGTCGGGATCCCGAACGGATCCCTAAAACTATCCAGAAATGATGCCGAAAGGGTCCCCAAATGATCCTGTATTAGTCGAGAAAAAGTTCCGAAATGACTCCGACGGGATCCCGGATGGATCCCGAAAACCATCTAGAAATGATGCCGGAAGAGACCCCAAATGATCCCGCAAAGGTCCCAAAATGACCCCGACTGGATCCCGGACGGATCCCGAAAACCATCCAGAAATGATGCCGGAGGAGACCCCAAATGATCCCGCTAAAGTCCCAAAATGACCCCGACAGGGTCCCGGACGGATCCCGTAAACCATCCAGAAATGATGCCGGAAGAGACCCCAAATGATCTCGCAAAAGTCCCAAAATGACCCCGACAGGATCCCGGACGGATCTCGTAAACCATCCAGAAATGATGCCGGAAGAGACCCCAAATGATCCCGCAAAAGTCCCAAAATGACCCCGACAGGATCCCGGACGGATCCCGAAAACCATCCAGAAATGATGCCGGGAGAGACCCCAAATTATCCTGCAAAAGTCCCAAAATGACCCCGACAGGATCCCGGACGGATCACGTAAACCATCCAGAAATGATGCCGGAAGAGAACACAAATGATCCCGCAAAAGGCCCAAAATGACCCCGACAGGATCCCGGACGGATCCCGTAAACCATCCAGAAATTATGCCGGAAGAGACCCCAAATGAACCCGCAAAAGTCCCAAAATGACCCCGACAGGATCCCGGACGGATCCCGAAAACCATACAGAAATGATGCCGGAAGAGACCCCAAATGATCCCGCAAAAGTCTCAAAATGACCCCGACAGGATCCCGGACGGATCCTGTAAACCATCCAGAAATGATGCCGGAAGAGACCCTAAATGATCCCGCAAAAGTCCCAAAATGACCCCACAGGATCCCGGACGGATGCCGAAAACCATCCAGAAATGATGCCGGAAGAGACCCCAAATGATCCCGCAAAAGTCCCAAAATGACCCCGATAGGATCCCAGACGGATCCCGAAAACCATCCAGAAATGATGCCGGAATGGACCCCAAATGGTCCCGAAATGACACCGACGGGATCCCGGACGGATACCGAAAACCATCCAGAAATGATGCCGGCAGGTACCCCAAATTATACCGAAATAGTCCCGAAATGACCCTGACGGGATCGCGGACGGATTCCGAAAACCATCCAGAAATGGTGCCGATAAGGTCCCCAAATGATCCTGTATTAGTCGAGAAAAAATTCCGAAATGACTCCGACGGGATTCCGGACGGATCCCGAAAACCATCTAGGATTGATACCGGAAGGTACCCCAAATGATGCCGAAATAGTCCCGAAATGACATCGACGGGATCCCGGACGGATCCCGAAAACCATCCAGAAATGATGCCGGAGGAGACCCCAAATGATCCCGCTAAAGACCCAAAATGACCCCGACAGGGTCCCGGACGGATCCCGTAAACCATCCAGAAATGATGCCGGAAGAGACCCCAAATGATCCCGCAAAAGTCCCAAAATGACCCCGACAGGATCCCGGACGGATCCCGTAAACCATCCAGAAATGATGTCGGAAGAGACCCCAAATGATCCCGCAAAAGTCCCAAAATGACCCCGACAGGATCCCGGACGGATCCCGAAAACCATCCAGAAATGATGCCGGGAGAGACCCCAAATGATCCCGCAAAAGTCCCAAAATGACCCCGACAGGATCCAGGACGGATCCCGTAAACCATCCAGAAATGATGCCGATGGAGACCCCAAATGATCCCACTAAAGTCCCAAAATGACCCCGACAGGGTCCCGGACGGATCCCGTAAACCATCCAGAAATGATGCCGGAAGAGACCCCTAATGATCCCGCAAAAGTCCCAAAGTGACCCCGACAGGATCCCGGACGGATCCCGTAAACCATCCAGAAATGATGCCGGAAGAGACCCCAAATGATCCCGCAAAAATTCCAAAATGACCCCCGACAGGATCCCGGACGGATCCCGTAAACCATCCAGAAATGATGCCGGAGGAGACCCCAAATGAATCCCGCAAAAGTCTCAAAATGACCCCGACAGGATCCCGGACGGATCCCGAAAACCATCCAGAAATGATGCTGGAAGAGACCCCAAATGATCCCGCAAAAGTCCCAAAATGACGCCGACGGGATCCCGGACGGATCCCATAAACCATCCAGAAATGATGCCGGGGGAGACCCCAAATGATCCCCGCAAAAGTCCCAAAATGACCCCGACAGGATCCAGGACGGATCCCGTAAACCATCCAGAAATGATGCCGGAGGAGACCCCAAATGATCCCGCTAAAGTCCCAAAACGACCCCGACAGGGTCCCGGACGGATCCCGTAAACCATCCAGAAATGATGCCGGAAGAGACCCCTAATGATCCCGCAAAAGTCCCAAAATGACCCCGACAGGATCCCGGACAGATCCCGTAAACCATCCAGAAATGATGCCGGAGGAGACCCCAAATGATCCCGCTAAAGTCCCCAAAATTACCCCGACAGGGTCCCGGACGGAGCCCGTAAACCATCCAGAAATGATGCCGGAAGAGACCCCCAAATGATCCCGCAAAAGACCCCAAAATTACCCCGACAGGATCCCGGACGGATCCCGTAAACCATCCAGAAATGATGCCGGAAGAGACCCCAAATGATCCCGCAAAAGTCCCAAAATGACGCCGACGGGATCCCGGACGGATCCCATAAACCATCCAGAAATGATGCCGGAAGAGACCCCAAATGATCCCGCAAAAGTCCCAAAATGACCCCGACAGGATCCCGGACGGATCCCGTAAACCATCCAGAAATGATGCCGGAAGAGACCCCCAAATGATCCCCGCAAAAGTCCCAAAATGACCCCGACAGGATCCCGGACGGATCCCGTAAACCATTCCAGAAATGATGCCGGAAGAGACCGCAAATGATCCCGCAAAAGTCCCAAAATGACGCCTACGGGATCCAGGACGGATCCCGTAAAACATCCAGAAATGATGCCGGAAGAGACCCCCAAATGATCCCGCAAAAGTCCCAAAATGACGCCGACGGGATCCCGGACGGATCCCTAAAACCATCCAGGAATGATTACGGAAAGGACCCAAACTGACCCCGAAAAAAGTCCCGTAATGATCCCGGAAACCATCAAGAATTTATCTCTCGAAGGTACGCAAATGATCCCGAAAGTACCCCGACGGGATCCCGGACGGATCCCGAAAACCATCCAGAAATGATGCCGGAAGGGTCCCCAAATGAACGCGAAATAGTCCCGAAATGATTCCGGAATAGTCCCGAAAATGTCCCAAAATAACCCCGACGGGATCCCGGACGGATCCCGAAAACTATACAGAAATGATCCCGGAAGGGTCCTAAAATGATCCCGGAAGGGTCCCAAAATGATCCCGAAATAGTCCCGAAAAAGTCCCCGAAATTACCCCGGCGTAATCCCGGACCGATCCCGAAAACCATCCAGAAATGATCCCGGAGGGTCTCGATATGACCCTTACGGGATTACAAATAAGGTGAAGCTAATTATAAAACCATGTTAATAAGGCAGCAGGCGCATTGGAGCGAATAAAAAGTTACATAGAAACATACAGGTAAAGCTAATAAAAGCGTGCTAATAAAAACAATTGATGGAGGGGCGGATGGCGGGAGTAGAGGAGAGGACCACTGATCGTTCCTCCAAAATTGTCTAGATCTCGTTCTGTAATGTACCAGATATCAAAAAACTATTGATTTAGGAGAAAATTTATATTGAGTTATAACAATTTATAGATTTTACACCAGAGGGGGAGATAAAGGGGGGGTGGGCGGGGCGGAGGGTGTCACTGCTTACTTTGTAAGCCCTCGACTTATTTGACCCCTTGAGTCTGTGATATTGGTGAAGGCCAGTATACGTAAAGTTATAATGTGTAAAAATTATTGAAAAAATAATTTCTCGAAGGGGTCGTGGGACCCCCACCCCTCTTTCCATGTTCGAAAAAAAATTTCGCTAGTAGACTACTGTCTGTGTCCCAAATTTCATCAAAATCCGTGTAGCCATTCTGGCGTGATTCAGTTCGCAAAGACGAAAAAAATATAATAATTAAATTATAACTGTTCCTAGGGGGCGGGGGACCACGCCCCTTTTCAAAAATATATAGTTAGTAGATCCTTCTAGACTATTGGCTATATGTGTGCAAAATTTCATCCACATCGGTCCAGCCGTTCTTGCGTGATTGAGTCACAAAGACAAACGTCTGGACAAACATCCAAACATCCAAACATCCAAACATCTTCACATCCAAACTTTCCCATTTATAATATATATTAGATTAGATTAGATGTATGGGGAAAAGACTGATAAAATGCTTTGCATATAGTTCTATGTAATATATTTGCATGCTTGACCCACAATTTGCATCTAAAGCTCTGTCATAGTTAGGCACTACGCACTACATTTTCTGTAGCTAGAATTAAGCACTTTGTGGTAGCTTTAAAAATATAATATCTAATCTAATATATATTATAAATGGGAAAGTTTGGATGTTAAGATGTTTGGATGTTTGGATGTTTAGATGTTTGGATGTTTGGATGTTTGGATGTTTGGATGTTTGGATGTTTGTCCAGACGTTTTTCTTTGTGACTCAATAACGCAAGAACGGCTGGACCGATTTGGATGAAATTTTGCACACATATAGCCAATAGTCTAGAAGGATCTACTAGCTATATATTTTTCAAAAGGGGCGTGGTCCCCGCCCCCTAGGAACAGTTATAATTTAATTATTATATTTTTTCGTCTTTGCGACTGAATCACGCCAGAATGGCTACACGGATTTTTGATGAAATTTGGGACACAGACAGTAGTCTACTAGCGAAATTTTTTTTCGAACATGGAAAGAGGGGTGTGGGTCCCACGACCCTTCGAGAAATTATTTTTCATAATTTTTACACATTGTAACTTTTACGTATACTGGCCTTCACCAATATCACAGACTCAAGGGGTCAAATAAGTCGAGGGCTTACAAAGTAAGCAGTGACACCCTCCGCCCGCCCCCCCTTTATCTCCCCCTCTGGTGTAAAATCCATAAATTGTTATAACTCAATCTAAATTTTTCTCCTAAATCAATAGTTTTTGGTATCTGGTACATACGGAACGAGATCTAGACAATTTTGGAGGAACGATCAGTGGTCCTCTCCTCTACTCCCGCCATCCGCCCTCCATCAATTGTTTTTATTAGCACGCTTTTATTAGCTTTACCTGTATGTTTCTATCTAACTTTTTATTCGCTCCAATGCGCCTGCTGCCTTATTAACATGGTTTTATAATTAGCTTCACCTTATTTGTAATCCCGTAAGGGTCATATCGAGACCCTTCCGGGATCATTTCTGGATGGTTTTCGGGATCGGTCCGGGATTATGCCGGGGTAATTTCGGGACTTTTTCGGGACTATTTCGGGATCATTTTGGGACCCTTCCGGGATCATTTCTGTATAGTTTACGGGATCCGTCTGGGATCCCGTCGGGGTTATTTTGGAACATTTTCGGGACTATTCCGGAATCATTTCGGGACTATTTCGCGATCATTTGGGGACCCCTTCCGGCATCATTTCTGGATGGTTTTCGGGATCCGTGCGGGATCTCGTCGGGGTCATATGGGGACTTTTTTCGGGATCATTTGAGGGCTCTTCCGGCGTCATTTCTGGATGGTTTTTCGGGATCCGTCCGGGATATCGTCGGGGGTCATTTGGGGACTTTTTCGGGATCATTTGGGGGCTCTTCCGGCATCATTTCTGGATGGTTTTCGGGATCCGTCAGGGATCTCGTCGGGGTCATTTGGGGACTTTTTCGGGATAATTTTGGGGCTCATCCGGCATCATTTCTGGATGGTTTTCGGGATCCGTCCGGGATCCCGTCGGGGGTCATTTCGGGACTTTTTTCGCGACTAATACGGGATCATTTGGGAATTCTTTCGGCATCATTTATTGATGGTTTTCGGGATCCGTCCGGGATCCCGTCGGGGTCATTTCGGGACTTTTTCGCGACTAATACGGGATCATTTGGGAACCCTTTCGGCATCATTTCTGGATAATTTTCGGGATCCGTCCGGGATGCCGACGAGGTCATTTCGGGACTATTTCGGGATCATTTGGGATAACCTACCGGATGGTTTTTTGGGATTCGTCCGGGATCCCGTCGTGGTCCTTTCGGGACGTTTTTTCGACTAATACGGGATCATTTGCGGACCCTTTCGGCATCATTTCTGGATAGTTGTCGGGATCCCGTCACGGTCATTTCGGGACTATTAGGGGGTCATTTGAGGGACCTTTCCGGCATCATTTCTGTATTGTTTTCGGAATCCTTTCGGGATCCCGTCAGGGTCATTTTGGGACTTTTTTGGGGCTAATACGGGATCATTTGGGGATCCTCTAGGGGTCGTTTCGTGACTTTTTCTGTTTTATTTTCGGGATCATTTGGGGACCCCTTCCGGCATAATTTCTTGATGGTTTGCCGGATCCATCAGGGTCATTTCGGGACCATTTTGGGATCATTTGGGGACCCTTCCGGAATCATTTCTGTATGTTTTTTCGCGATCCGTCGTTGATTCCCTCGGAGCCATTTCGGAACCTTTTCTGGAGTATGTCGGGGTCATTTGGGGACTTTTTCGGGATCATTTGGGGCTCTTCCGGCATCATTTCTTGATGGTTTTCGGGATCCGTGCGGGATCTCGTCGGGGTCATTTGGGGACTTTTTCGGGATCATTTGGGGGCCTCTTCCGGCATCATTTCTGGATGGTTTTCGTGATCCGTCCGGCATATCGTCGGGGTCATTTGGGGACTTTTCGGGATCATTTGGGGGCTCTTCCGGCATCATTTCTGGATGGTTTTCGGGATCCGTCCGGGATCCCAACAGGGTAATTTCGGGACTATTAGGGGATCATTTGTGGACCTTTCCGGCATCATTTCTGGATAATTTTCGGTATCCGTCCGGGATGCAGACGAGGTCATTTCGGGATTATTTCGGGTTCATTTGGGATACCTACCGGCATCATTTCTGGATGGTTTTTGGGATTCGTCCGGGATCCCGTCGGGGTCATTTCGGGACTTTTTCTCGACTAATACGGGATCATTTGCGGACCCTTTCGGCATAATTTCTGGATAGTTGTCGGGATCCCTTCGGGATCCCGTCACGGTCATTTCGGAACTATTAGGGGATCATTTGAGGACCTTTCCGGCATCATTTCTGGATAGTTTTTGGAATCCTTTCGGGATCCCTTCAGGGTCATTTCGGGGCTTTTTCGAGATCATTTAAGGATGGCTTTCAGGATTCGTCCGGGAACCAGTCACGCTAATTTCTGGACTTTTCCGAGACTATTTCGGGATCATTTTGGGACCTTCCCAAGATCATTTCTGGATGGATTTCGGGATTTGTCCGGGATGCCCTCAGGGTCATTTTGGGACTATTAGGTGAGCATTTGAGGACCGTTCCGGCATCACTTCTGGATGGTTTTCGGTATCCGTTCAGATTCCCGTCGGAATAATTTCGGGACTTTTTCGGGATCATTGGGGTCCCTTCCAAAATCATTTCTGGATGGTTTTTGGGATTCGTCCGGCATCCCGTCGGGGTCATTTCGGGACTTTTTCTCGACTAATACGGCATCATTTGCGGGCCATTTCGGTATCATTTCTGGATAGTTGTCGGGATACGTTCGGGATCCCGTCAGGGTCTTTTCGGAACTATTGGGAGATCATTTGACGACCTTTCCGGCATCATTTCTGGTTAGTTTTCGGGATCCTTTCCGGGTCCCATCAGGGTCATTTCGGGACTTTTTCGGCATCATTTAAGATTGGTTTTCAGGATTCGTCCGGTATCCGTCAGGGTAATTTCTGGACTTTTCCCAGACTATTTCGGCATAATTTTGGGACCCTCCCAAGATCATTTCTGGATGGATTTCGGGATCTGTCCGGGATGCCGTCAGGGTCATTTTGGGACTATTAGGTGATCATTTGAGGACCTTTTCGGCATCACTTCTGGATGGTTTTCGGTATCCGCTCAGGATCCCGTCGGAATTATTGCGGGACTTTTTCGGGATCATTTGGTGTCCCTTCCGGCATCAGTTCTGGCTGGTTTTTGGGATTCGTCCGGCATCCCATCGGGTTCATTTCGGGACTTTTTCTCGACTAATACGGGATCATTTGCGGGCCCTTTCGGCATCATTTCTAGATAGTTGTCGGGATCCGTTCGGGATCCCGTCAGCGTCTTTTCGGAACTATTAGGTGATCATTTGAGGACATTTCCGGCATCATTTCTGGATAGTTTTCGGGATCCTTTCGGGGTCCAGTCAGGGTCATTTCGGGACTTTTTCGGGATCATTTAGAGATGGCTTTCAGGATTCGTCCGGGAACCCGTCAGGGTAATTTCTGAACTTTTCCGAGACTATTTCGGGATAATTTTGGGACCTTCCCAAGATCATTTCTGGATGGATTTTGGGATCAGTCCGGGATGCCGTCAGGGTGATTTTGGTATTAGGTGATCATTTGAGGACCTTTCCGGCATCACTTCTGGATGGTTATCGGTATCCGATCAGGATCCCCTCGGAATCATTGTGGGACTTTTTCGGGATCATTTGGGGTCCCTCCCAAGATCATTTCTGGATGGATTCCGGGATCTGTCCGGGATCCCGTCAGGGTCATTTAGGGGTGCGTTCGAGATCCCGTCAGGGTCATTTCGGGACTTCTTCGGGAATATATCGGGATCATTTCTGGATGGTTTATGGGATCCGTCCATGACCCCTTAAGGGTCATTTCGGGACTATTAGGTGATCATTTGAGACCTTTCCGGCGTCACTTCTGGATGATTTTCGGTATCCGTTCGGGATCCCGTCGGAATCAATGCGGGACTTTTACGGAATCATTTGGGATTCCTTTCGGCATCATTTCTGGATGGTTTTCGGGATTTGTCCGGGATCCCGTCGGGGTTATTTCGGGACCTTTTCGGGGCTAATACGGGATCATTTGGGGATCCTCTAGGGGTCGTTTCGTGACTTTTTCTGTATTATTTCGGGATCATTTTGGGACCTTTTCGGCATAATTTCTTGATGGTTTGCCGGATCCATCAGGGTCATTTCGGGACCATTTTGGGATCATTTGGGGACCCTTCCGAGATCATTTCTGGATCCGTCGGGGATGCCATAAGAGCCATTTCGGGATTTTTTGTTACTTTTCCGGGATAGTTTTTGCACCCTTCCGGGATCATATCTGTTTCTGTGCGGGATCCCATCTGGGTCAATTCCGGACTATTTCGGGATCATTTTGGAATCCTTCCGGAATCATTTCTGTATGGCTTTCGCGATCCATCGTGGATCCCCTCGGAGCCATTTCGGAACTTTTTTTGGAGTTAGTCGGGATAATTTAGGGACCCTTCCTGGATATTTTCTGGATGGTTTCTGAGATCCGTCCGGGAGCCCGTCAGGGTAATTTCGGAACTTTTTCGGGACTATTTCGGGATCAATTTGGTACCCTTCAGGCATCATTTCTGTGTGGTTATCTGGATAAGGCTAGAATCGTGTCGTTGTCATTTCGGGTCTTTTTGGGACAACTCGGGAACTTTTGGAAACACTACCGGGGCGTTTCTGGATGGTTTTCGGGATCCGTCCGCGATAGCGTCGCGGTCATTTCGTGGCTTTTTCTGGATAATTTCGTTATCATTTTGGGATCCTATCAGATTATCAGCTTATAAAGTTCTTTTTTTTACTCAATTACAAAAATAAAATGCATTAGACAGAAAAAAAATTTTAAACAGATAACTTTATAAGCAGGCTAACGTGAATAGCCCACATATTTCATTTTCTCCTTGCGGACGGGGCCGCGGGTAAAGGCTAGTATATTATAAATGGCAAAGTTTGGATGTGAAGATGTTTGGATGTTTGGATGTTTGGATGTTTGTCCAGACGTTTGTCTTTGTGACTCAATCACGCAAGAACGGCTCGACCGATTTGGATGAAATTTTGCACACATATAGCCAATAGTCTAGAAGGATCTACTAACTATATATTTTTGAAAAGGGGCGTGGTCCCCGCCCCCTAGGAACAGTTATAATTTAATTATTATATTTTTTCGTCTTTGCGACTGAATCACGCCAGAATGGCTAGACGGATTTTGATCAAATTTGGGACACAGACAGTAGTCTACTAGCGAAATTTTTTTCGAACATGGAAAGAGGGGTGGGGGTCCCACGACCCCTTCGAGAAATTATTTTTCAATAATTTTTAGACATTATAACTTTACGTATACTGGCCTTCACCAATATCACAGACTCAAGGGGTCAAATAAGTCGAGGGCTTACAAAGTAAGCAGTGATACCTTCCAATATCAATCAATAGTTTTTGGTATCTGGTACATACAGAACGAGATCTAGACAATTTTGGAGGAACGATCAGTGGTCCTCTCCTCTACTCCCGCCATCCGCCCTCCATCAATTGTTTTTATTAGCACGCTTTTATTAGCTTTACCTGTATGTTTCTATGTAACTTTTTATTCGCTCCAATGCGCCTGCTGCCTTATTAACATGGTTTTATAATTAGCTTCACCTTATTTGTAATCCCGTAAGGGTCATATCGAGACCCTCCAGGATCATTTCTGGATGGTTTTCGGGATCGGTCCGGGATTACGCCGGGGTAATTTCGGAACTTTTTCGGGACTATTTCGGGATCATTTTGGGACCCTTCCGGGATAATTTCTGTATAGTTCTCGGGATCCGTCCGGGATCCCGTCGGGGTTATTTTGAGACATTTTCGGGACTATTCCGGAATCATTTCGGGACTATTTCGCGATCATTTGGGGACCCTTCCGGCATCATTTCTGGATGGTTTTCGGGATCCGTCCGGGATCCCGTCGGGGTACTTTCGGGATCATTTGCGTACCTTCGATAGATAAATTCTTGATGGTTTCCGGGATCATTACGGGACTTTTTCGGGGTCAGTTTGGGTCCTTTCCGTAATCATTCCTGGATGGTTTTAGGGAACCGTCCGGGATCTCGTCGGGACCATTTCGGGGCTATTTCGGGATCATTAGGGGTATCTTCCGGCATCATTTCTGCATGGTTTTCGAGATCCGTCCGCGATCCCATCAGGGTCATTTCGGGACTATTTCGGGATAATTTGGGGTACCTGCCTGCATCATTTCTGGATGGTTTTCGGTATCCGTCCGGGATCCCGTCGGTGTCATTTCGGGACCATTTGGGGTCCATTCCGGCATCATTTCTGGATGGTTTTCGGGATCCGTCCGGGATCCTGTCGGGGTAATTTTGGGACTTTTGCGGGATCATTTGGGGTCTCTTCCGGCATCATTTCTGGATGGTTTACGGGATCCGTCCGGGATCCTGTCGGGTCATTTTGGGACTTTTGCGGGATCATTTGGGGTCTCTCCCGGCATCATTTCTGGATGGTTTTCGGGATCCTGTCGGGCTCATTTTGGGACTTTTGCGGGATCATTTGGGGTCTCTTCCGGCATCATTTCTGGATGGTTTACGAGATCCGTCCGGGATCCTGTCGGGGTCATTTTGGGACTTTTGCGAGATCATTTGGGGTCTCTTCCGGCATCATTTCTGGATGGTTTACGGGATCCGTCCGGGACCCTGTCGGGGTCATTTTGGGACTTTAGCGGGATCATTTGGGGTCTCCTCCGGCATCATTTCTGGATGGTTTTCGGGATCCGTCCGGGATCCTGTCGGGTCATTTTGGGACTTTTGCGGGATCATTTGGGGTCTCTCCCGGCATCATTTCTGGATGGTTTTCGGGATCCTGTCGGGCTCATTTTGGGACTTTTGCGGGATCATTTGGGGTCTCTTGCGGCATCATTTCTGGATGGTTTACGAGATCCGTCCGGGATCCTGTCGGGGTCATTTTGGGACTTTTGCGAGATCATTTGGGGTCTCTCCCGGCATCATTTCTGGATGGTTTTCGGGATCCTGTCGGGCTCATTTTGGGACTTTTGCGGGATCATTTGGGGTCTCTTCCGGCATCATTTCTGGATGGTTTACGAGATCCCGTCGGGGTCATTTCAGGACTTTTTCGGGATCCGCTCGTGATCCCGGCGGAGTCATTTCGGGACTATTTCGGGATCATTTGGGGTACCTAGATGGATAGTTTTCGTGATTCGTCCGGGATCCCGTCTGGATCATTTCAGGACTTTTTTGGGATCATTTGGGGTCTCTCCCGGCATCATTTCTGGATGGTTTTCGGGATCCCGTCGGGGTCATTTCAGGACTTTTTCGGGATCCGCTCGTGATCCCGGCGGAGTCATTTCGGGACTATTTCGGGATCATTTGGGGTACCTAGATGGATAGTTTTCGTGATTCGTCCGGGATCCCGTCTGGATCATTTCAGGACTTTTTTGGGATCATTTGGGGTATCTTCCGGCCACTTTTCTAGATGGTTTTCGGTATCCGTCCGGCATACCGTCAGGGTAATTTCGGGACTATTTGGGGATAACTTACGAACCTTTCCGGTATCATTTCTGGATAGTTTCCGGGATCCTTCGGGGATCCCGTCAGGGTCATTTCGGAACCCGCGACTAATGCGGGATAATTTGGGGACCCTTTCACCATCATTTCCGGATGGTTTTCGTTATCCGTCCGGGATACCGTCAGAGTAATTTTGGGACTATTTGGAGATAATTTGGGAACCTTTCCGGCATCATTTCTGGATAGTTTCCGGGATCCGTCGGGAATCCCGTCAGGATCATTCCGGAACTATAAGGGGATCATTTCATTTTTCATCTTTCTTTAAGGGGATCATTTCACCTTCCAGCATCATTTCTGTATACTTTTGGGGATCCGTCCGGGATCCCGACAGAGTCATTTCTGGGATCATTTTGGGGTACCAACCGGCATCATTTCTGGATGATGCGGGATCCGTCCATGATCCCATCGGGGGAATTTCGGGATCATTTGGGGTCCCTTCCGGCATCATTTCTGGATCGTTTTCGGGATCCGTCCGAGATCCCGTCGGGTTTATTTTTTTACTTTTTCGGGAAAATGTCAGGGAATTTCGAGACTGTTCTTGGATCATTTGGGGATCCTTCAGGGATAATTTCTGGATGGTTTTCGGGATCCCGTCGGGGTAATTTCGGGACTTTTTCACGACTATTTCGGGGTCAGTTGCCCTTAAAGATCATTTATGGGTGGTTTTCGGGATCCGTCCGGGATCCCGTCAGGGTTATTTCGCGCCTTTTCGGGACTATTTCGGGATCATTTTGGGACCCTTCCGGGATAATTTCTCTATGATTTTTGGGATCTGTTCGGGATCCCTTCGTAGTTTTTTCGCGACTTTATCTGGGATAAATTGCGGACCCTTTAGAGATCAATTCTGGATGGTTTTCGGTATCGGTCTGGGATTCCTCAAGGTCATTTCGGGACTTTTTCGGGACTATTTCGGAATCATTTTGGGACCCCTCCGGCATAATTTCTGGGTGATTTTCGGGATCTGTCCGGGATCCCGACGGAGTTTTTTCGGGACTTTTTCCGGACTATTTCTGGATTATTTGCGGACGTTTCAGAGCTCAGTTCTGGATGATTTTCGGGATCTGTCCGGGATCCCGTCGGAGTTATTTCGGGGTAATTTTGGGACCCTTCCAGTATAATTTCTTCATGATTTTCGGGATGGGTCTGAGTTTTTCGTGACTTTCGGGACTATTTCGGGATCATTTGCGGAACCTTCAGAGATCAATTCTGGATGGTTTGTGGACTTTCCGGGATCATTTGTGGATCCTTCCAGAGTCATTTCTGGATGGTTTTCGGGATCCCGTCAGGGTCATTTCGGGCCTTTTTCGTGACTACTATTTCGGAATCATTTTGGGACTCTTCCGGGATAATTTCTGGGCGATTTTCGGGATTTGTCCGGGATCCCGTCAAAGTTTTTTCGGGACTTTTTCGGACTATATCGGGATCATTTGCGGACCGTTCAGGAATCAAACCTGGATGGTTTTCGGGATCCGTCCGGGATCCCGTCAGGGTCATTTCGGGACTTTTCGTGACTACTTCGGGATTATTTTGGGACCCTTCCGGCATCATTTCTGGATAGTTTTCGAGATTTGTCCAGGATCCCGTCGGCATCATTTCGTGACTATTTGGTGTCATTTAGGGACACTTCCGGGATCATTTAAGGTCTCTTCGAAACCGGTAATTCAGCACACATGGCCGTGGATTTACGGCAAATTATTCGTAATTAAAATTCGGTATGTTTTATCTTTAATATATCACAGCTTTTTCGTTCTATTTTTAAATGAATCCTGTACGAACTATTACAACTATAATTAAAATTTTTGTAATATTTTAACCAACTAAATACCCGAAAAAGCAACACTGCTTTCATTTAAAAACTTCTTTTTGGTTTTAGCTAATTGTAGTTTCACTCCTTTGTTCTATGAGTAGTAATTCTTTCACCCCTGTCATATCAATTAATTTAACTTAGAAACAAAATGTATTTTTTTTAATTCGAAAAAAGTGTATTGTACTATTCGTGTACGCGTGCCCATCAGCTCAGTTTGTTCTTTTTTTTTACTGTATTAAAAAATAAAATACATTGACAGAAAAAATTTTTAAACAGACAACTTGATAAGCAGGCTAACGTGAATAGCACATATATTTTATTTTCTCCTTGCGGACGGGGCCGCGGGTAAAGGCTAGTAATACTATAAACGAAAAATAAAATAAAAAAATTGTAAAGAAAGTTAGAATTAAAAATTTAGTGGAAATAAGAGATTTGGTCGCTTTCTAATCCAAGTGTATTTTGCACAACTATGCGCTCAGTATCACTCATCGTTTTTTAGCAAACTCAGGTTTCACTTGCATGCGGACATAAACAAATTACAAACTAGAGCCACAATGACAGCTACAGGAAAACAGATATGCAATTTGAGAAGTCCAGGATAAACTAGCTACTATGAGCCCTAGTATGTCTTGAAATTAACATTTGGCGCGTTTTTAAACAAACGGGCTTGAGGGAACGGTTCAAATAGCCAAACAGTTTCACCATGGCGGAACTATACAGGTGATTGAAGGAAAGCAGCTGATTGGTATATTTTTTAGCTTCCTTGGGTGCCATTTAGTGACTTTTCTTTTGGTTAATTGTTACTGAAGCGGTTTCATTTCTCATTGCTAAGCCCACTCAATTAGTTTACTCTGTGCTGTTGTTATCCGTGTAATTCACTAATCTGGTTTAGCTCCCTTAGCTTGCAAAGAAATGCAGCTACTGTTTTCTTCTTGAGTGTCCTCAGAGTTTGAAATGCTTTGCCGCTTCCTTCTTATTTAGGCCGGACTAACATAGAACGCATTGTCTCGAAAAAGCGAAGAGTTCTCGGGCTTGTTTAAGTTACCCGTTGAGCAATTTTTCAACTTGGTTCACTTTTTATACTCAGTTGAGCAGAGCTCACAGAGTATATTAAGTTTGATTGGATAACGGAGATTTCATCGGCAGCGTCTGTACACCTCTAGGTGCGGCTGCAAGCGGGCGTCTGTCTTGGAGCAAGCGGCTCGCAATATAAACGTGCCAAGTAATATTTTCACCCCCGCTGAGCGGGTTGTGCGCTGGGCTTGGGACCCGCCACGTAAAACCATACTCCAATGAAATATAACAACAAGCCTCGGATAAATACACTCTCTATTGATGACGACCATGGCAAACGTTTGAAGGACAATGAATTGAGGGCATGCACCTGGAACGTCCGCTCCCTGAATGGGATTGGTGCAGATGCCCGGCTGGTTGATGTCCTCGTCAAAGCAAAATCTGACATCACCGCCATCCAAGAAATGCGTTGGACGAAGCAAGGAAGAAAGAAGATCAGAAATTGTGACATATATTGGAGTGGCCATGCGAATAAGCGCAGTTTCGGCGTCGGATTCGTGGTGGGAGAGAGACTTTGTCGCCAAGTGCTGGCGTTCACGCCTGTGGACGAGCGTCTCGCCGCTATTCAAATAAAAGCAAAATTTTTTAATATATCATTCATCTGCGCCCATGCGCCGACAGAGGAGAAAGACGATGAGGTGAAAGACACTTTTTATGAACGATTAGAACGCACATACGAGCGCTGCCCCCGTCATGATATAAAAGTCGTGCATGGCGACTTTAACGCCAGGGTGGACAAAGAAGGTGTTTTTGGCCCTACATTCGGAAAGTTCAGCCTACACAATGAAACTTCTCCTAACGGACTGAGGCTGATTGACTTTGCCGGTGCTCGAAACATGGTCATATCAAGCACGAGGTTCATGCATAAAAAGATACATCAAGCCACAGGGCTGTCTCCTGATCGAAATACTCGCAATCAGATCGATCACGTTGTGATAGAGGGACGGCATGCCTCCAGTGTTTTAGATGTGCGAACGATCCGAGGACCTAACATCGATTCGGACCATTATCTCGTTGCAGCCAAAATACGCACCCGCCTCAACGCGGCTAAAAACAAGGAACAAAAAACACAAGGAAAGTTAGACGTCGAAAAGCTTCAATCAGAACAGACTGCCAATGATTTCGCAACTCGACTCTCACACCTGCTCTCTGAGGGCACCTCATCCTGAAGGAATACAGGAGCAGTGGGAGCATATCTCCAAAGCACTTCATACTGCCGCCGAGGAAAAAATTGGTTACCGGGGGCCACGAAAAAACAACTGGTATGATGAAGAATGCCGCGTTGCAACCGAAAGAAAAGACGCTGCCTACAGGGCTACGTTAAAAGCGAGCGCGACAAGAGGAGTGTGTGAACGCTATCGTGAATTGAAAAGGGAAGCGAGACGCCTTTTCAGCAAGAAAAAAGCAGAAGCAGAAAGGCGTGAGTGCGAGAAGCTTGAGCTGCTAGCCACCAGGAATAACGCCCGAAAATTCTACCAAAAAATACGGCGACAGACGGAAGGTTTTAAGACCGGGGCAAACTCCTGTAGGAATGAAAACGGCGACCTTGTAACTGATGTCCAGAGAGTGCTTAGATTATGGAGGGAACACTTCTCTGCTCTCCTAAATGGAGGCAGCAATTCACCGCGCAGAGATGAAGAACCCGATCCCGCAATCGATGATGATGGAATATATGTCCCCCCGCCCGATTATGACGAAGTTAGAATAGCAATAACCAGATTGAAAACAACAAGGCCGTGGGCGCTGATGGATTGCCTGCGGAGCTATTCAAGTTCGGCGGCGAGGAGTTGGTAAGGCGCATGCAGCAGCTTCTTAGCAAAATATGGGCGGACGAAAGCATGCCCGACGGTTGGAATCTAAATGTTCTTTGCCCAGTCCACAAGAAGGGGGATACTGCAAAATGCACCAACTACCGTGGAATCAGCCTTCTTAATATTGCATATAAGGTTCTTTCAAGTGTATTGTGCGAAAGATTGAAGCCCACCGTGAACCGGCTGATTGGACCTTATCAGTGCGGCTTCAGACCTGGTAAATCTACCATCGACCAGATTTTCACAATGCGCCAAATCTTGGAAAAAACCCGTGAAAAGAGAATCGACACACATCACCTCTTCATCGACTTTAAATCCGCCTTCGACAGCATGAAAAGGAGCTGCCTATATGCCGCTATGTCTGAATTTGGTTTCCCCGCAAAACTTATACGGCTGTGCAAAATGACGTTGAGCAACACCATCAGCTCAGTCAGAATTGGGAAGGACCTCTCCGAGCCATTCGAAACTAAACGAGGTTTCAGACAGGGTGACCCCCTATCGTGCGATTTCTTTAATTTGATGCTGGAGAAAATTATACTAGCTGCAGAACTTAACCGCACTGGAACAATATACTATAAAAGCGTGCAATTACTGGCATATGCTGATGACATTGATATCATCGGCCTAAACACCCGCGCTGTTAGTTCTGCTTACTCCAAGCTGGAAAAAGAAGCGGTAAAGATGGGTTTGATGGTGAATGAGGACAAAACGAAGTACCTGCTGTCATCGAGCAAAGAGTCAGCGCATATGCGCCTTGGAAACCACGCTACTGTTGGCAGCCATAATTTCGAAATAGTAAAAGACTTCGTTTATTTGGGAACCAGCATCAACACTAGCAACAACATCAGCACTGAAATCCAGCGAAGAATCAATCTTGCCAATAAATGCTACTTTGGACTAGGTAGGCAATTGAAAAGTAAAGTCCTCTCTCGGCGAACGAAAATCATACTCTACAAGTCACTTATCGTACCCGTCCTGCTATATGGGGCAGAAGCATGGACCATGACAACAGCAGATGAAGCGGTTTTGGGAGTGTTCGAGAGAAAAGTTCTTCGAAAGATTTATGGACCTCTACGCGTTGGCGATGGCGAGTACCGAAGAAGATTTAATGATGAGCTGTACGAGCTATACGCAGACATCAACATAGTCCAGCGAATTAAAACGCAGCGGCTGCGCTGGCTAGGCCATGTTATGCGAATGAAAGATGATGCTCCGGCCAAGAAAGTGTTTCTATCGGAACCCGCCTATGGAAGCAGAGGTAGAGGGCGGCCCCCACTCCGTTGGAAGGACCAGGTGGAAAACGATTTAAACTCCCTTGGTGTGACCAATTGGCGCCGGTTGGCGGAGCGAAGGAGCGACTGGCGCGCCTTGTTGGACGGCCATAACCGTTTAGACGGTTAAGCGCCAATTAAGTAAGTAAGCAAGGATAACGGTTGGTTGTACATATATAAAGGAATCGAGATAGATATAGATTTCCATATATCAAAATAATCAGGATCGAAAAAAAATTTGATTGAGCCATGTCCGTCCGTCCGTCCGTCCGTCCGTTAACACGATAACTTGAGTAAATTTTGAGGTATCTTGATGAAATTTGGTATGTGGGTTCCTGAGCCCTCATCTCAGATCGCTATTTAAAATGAACGATATTGGACTATAACCACGCCCACTTTTTCGATATCGAAAATTTCAAAAAACCGAAAAAGTGCGATAATTCATTACAAAAGACAGATAAAGCGACGAAACTTGGTAGATGAGTTGAACTTATGACGCAAAGTAGAAAATTTGTAAAATTTTGGACAACGGGTGTGGCACCGCCCACTTTTAAAAGAAGGTAATTTAGAAGTTTTGCAAGCTGTAATTTGGCAGTCGTTGAAGATATCATGATGAAATATGGCAGGAACGTTACTTGTATTACTATATGTATGCTTAATAAAAACTAGCAAAATCGGAGAACGACCACGCCCACTTAAAAAAAAATTTTTTTTAAAGTGAAATTTTTACAAAAAATTTAATATTTTTACAGTATATAAGTAAATTATGTCAACATTCAACACCAGTTATAATATGGTGCAACAAAATACAAAAACAAAAGAAAATTTCAAAATGGGCGTGGCTCCGCCCTTTTTCATTTGATTTGTCTAGGCCACATTTAACGCCATAAGTCGAACACAAATTAACCAATCCTTTTGAAATTTTGTAGAGGCGTAGATTTTATGGAGATAACTGTTTTCTGTGAAAATGGGCGAAATCGGTTGAAGCTACGCCCAGTTTTTATACTCAGTCGACCGTCTGTCCTTCCGCTCGGCCATTAATACGATAACTTGAGCAAAAATCGATATATCTTTACTAAACTTAGTTCACGTACTTATCTGAACTCACTTTGTATTGGTGTTAAAAATGGCCGAAATCCGACTATGACCACGCCCACTTTTCCGATATCGAAAATTACGAAAAACGGAAAAAATGCCATAATTATATACCAAATACGAAAAAAGGGTAGAATGGGTGTGACAACTACCATATTAAGTAGAAGAAAATGAAAAAGTTTTGCAGGGCGACATCAAAAGCACTTGGAATCTTGGAAGGAATACTGTTCGTGGTATTGCATATATAAATAAATTAGCGGTACCCGACAAATGATGTTCTGGATCACCCTGGTCCACATTTTGGTCGATATCTCGAAAACGCCTTCATATATACAACTAAGGGCCACTCCCTTTTAAAACCCACATTAATACCTTTAATTTGATACCCATATCGTACAAAAAAATTCTAGAGTCCCCCCTGACCCACCTATATCGATATCTCGAAAAGGAATCCACCTATAGAACTAAGGCCCACTCCCTTTTAAAATACTCATTAACACCTTTCATTTGATACCCATATCGTACAAACGCATTCTAGAGTCACCCCTGGTCCACGTTTATGGCGATATCTCGAAAAGGCGTCCACATATAGAACTAAGGCCCACTCCTTTTTAAAATACTCATTAACACCTTTCATTTGATACCCATATCGTACAAACGCATTCTAGAGTCAACCCTGGTCCACGTTTATGGCGATATCTCGAAAAGGCGTCCACCTATAGAACTAAGGCCCACTCCCTTTTAAAATACTCATTAACACCTTTCATTTGATACTCATATCGTACAAACAAATTCTAGAGTCACCCCTGGTCCATCTTTATGGCGATATCTCGAAAAGGAATCCATCTATAGAACTTAGGCCCACGCCCTTTTAAAATACTCATTAATACCATTCATTTGATACCCATATCGTACAAAATAAATTCTAGAGTCACCCCTTGTCCACCTTTATGACGATATCTCGAAAAGGCGTCCACCTATAGAACTTAGGCCCACTCCCTTTTAAAATTATCATCAACACATTTCATTTGATACCCATATCGTACAAACAAATTTTAGAGTCAGGCCTGGTCCACCTTTATGGCGATATCCCTAAATGGCGTCCATCTATAGAACTATGGCCCACTTCCTCTTAAAATACCCTATAATACCTTCAATTTGATATATATGTCATACAAACACATTCCAGGGTTACCCTAGGTTCTTTTTACAACATGGTGATTTTCCCTTACTTTGTCTCCACAGCTCTCAACTGAGTATGTAATGTTCGGTTACACCCGAACTTAGCCTTCCTTACTTGTTTAAGTTGTGTTTTTGATATATTTTTTTAAATTAACTAGTGCTTAACGCCTAAGCGATTTTCGCCGTTTCGTAACAAGTCACCCCAGCTATACCTTTAGTCACTAAAATCGGCGCCTAAAATCCAAATCCCGTTTCTATACTCTGCGCTGAGCTTGGAACCTGCCACATAAAGCAAACTTTCCAATGACATCAACTCAGATCAGGGATACATATTTGTTGGTGAAGTTGTTCTCCTCGACAGAAATCTACTGCCGAGATAGCTAGACAATCTTATTTTGTTGAATAAAAATGTTTCCATTATTAAGGAAGTTATTCCTATAACCAAATATATTTCTGTTTTTAGGTTAGGAAAAAGCTTCTATTAAATTGTTAGTGAAGCTGTGAAATTATCATAATAAAAAAAAAAAAACTTATCTGAAAATATTTGAAAATTCGATGTAATTTGTCAAATGTTTCGAACTTTTTGTATATAATTTTATGGGATATTTTGAGTATGCATTTTTGTGATTCAATCAATTGTAGTTTCACAAAGTAAAAGTTATAGTGATCTCGGAATGCGAATTGATTTTTGGCAATTTTCTTGGAAGGGTGTTCCAAACATCCTCAAGAATATACAAAACCCCTTTCGAAAGAAAATTTTTTTTTTTAATTACTACGAGTTTCTAGAGACCTAAAACATTAGTTCAGCTCCCGGGCAAAGTAACATTAAAAATTTAGAAAAACTCTTTTCAATTAGAAAAATATTTCTATAATAGGAATCGCCCCCTCGCCGATGCAGATGCCGCTCGGAGTCGGCATGTAAGTCAAGCCTCACTAATTTTAAGGAAAAATTAAAAGAAATATGGCGTAGGCGGGAAGAGAAGCTCGGTTTTAATCTCTTCGAAGGTAAATCGCGCCAAGTATTTGTTTATTATTTGTAACTTGTTCTCTGTTGAACTAAAATTGATTGCGCTACCAAAAAACAAAAAAATCGAAGCTTTCGAATAGTATCGAAACAAATATTAGAATTTCGTTTGCATAGTCCAATTATAAAATTCACTGAAATTTATTTCGCATAGATATTAAAAATAAATAGAAACTTTAATTGGCGAAGTTTTATTAAAATTTCCAGACCTACTTTTGTGTTGTTGCTGTATTACGGGTCCTTAAATAGGGCTTCACTTTCCACAGCATAGTTGTGCTATCAATGCGTATGCGATCGTGCAACCACGATCCATGTTCTAAACTATCACTATGGATGAATAATTAATGTTGTTTTGTATAACTAAATTGAAAGGGGCCACATCCGTAATCTTATAATATTTCAAGATTTGTTCAAGAGATTCATTGATCTTTGCTAAAAAGACAGCTTGCCATTCCGCAAGTGGTCCTAAAAGTTTTATAAGCCCACGAATCAGGTTTTGTAGTGTCAGACACAACCCAATAACCCACAAATAGGGCTCATGCAAGTTGTCATTAGTTAAAACAATAACCATATCGTGAGAAAAGGAAATTAAATACGAACACATATTCGCACCATCTGAAAAGAGGAGGATTCATGGGTGTGATAAGCGTAGCCCATAGCATCCGCATCCCAGTTGTCAGCCTCACCCACGCGAGGTGATTCCCATTACAAACATGAATGTGTCATACACATATTTAGCAAGCAAAACTATGGTGGCTACAATTTCCTCATGGAGCAAGGGAGTTGTGGCGGGATGGCCAGGGAGGGTCAATGTGGTCATACTAAATCGTTCCCAAGATGGTCTCAATGGTGCTCTGTTACCGGAACGTACCGTATCTATATCCGGTAAAGAACCATCAACATCGATAACACTACCCAAATCCTTCGCGAAGAGTTCTCTGTCGCTACAACAATAACAACAACAACATGAAAAGTAACATGCTGGTGCGTATATGTAACATTTTTAAAAGGATTTACTAGGTACATACAAACATAAAAGTGAAACTAATTTAAGCATGGTAAATAGATCTTTTTGAGACGGAATTGCCCAAGCCAACATATGTATATTTAACCAAATGTAATGCATTGGACAATTATGACAGCATTAGCGGGAGAGAGTATGCATCATACACTTTGCATTTTGCGGCATATACGAGTACTCTTCCGCTATACGGATGCATGGCCATTAGACTGTTTGAATATAAATCACCGTAAATTTATAAGACAGTTTTTTAATCAATATCATTATATATCATCATGAACTTTGCACTGCATTTGTCATCTCCAGTCTGCACTGCACCAGTCTTATTTTACGGGGCCACTTGAGAGAAACGCATTGCTACAATGCCCATTAATAATAATGTATACTTAAGATTGAAATCGAAATATTGACCAAGATAGTAATCGACAAATATGTATTGATTACTAGTAGATAAGCAGACATTGTTCTGCCTTAGCTTTTGTTTAGCTGCAAAACTTTTAATAAGTCTTTACCTCTTACTCTTTTTCCTCCTCCCAATTTTCTTAATATTTTTATTTACTCCCCTCTCTGGGTCTCCATCAACCTCTCCCCCTTTTCCATCATTCTTTTTTCTCTAGCTTCTGCTCGTTCTCTTTCATGCGCTCAATCTATCCCTATCTCTTCATTTTTGTCTAACTCTATTTCTTTCTAAGTCTCTTTCTCCTTCGCTAGTTTTTTCATAACAAGTTGTACTTATACATAGGGTATTATAACTTTGATTGTATAACGCTTGGTTGAACAGTTATAAAGCAATCGAGTTAGATATAGACTGCCATATATCAAAATCGTCAGTATCGAAAAAAAATTTGATTAAGCCATGTCCGTCCGTCTGTCCGCCCGTTAACATGATAGCTTGAGCAAATATTGAGATATTTTCATCAAATTCGGTGCAACAGCTTATTTGTACCCAGAATAGGTTGGTGTTGAAAATGCGCGAAATCGGACGATAACCTCCGCCCACTTTTTCGATATCGAAAATTTAAAAAAATTTAAAAAAAGAGATAATTCAAAAACGAATTCCGCCAAGCTAATGAAATTTTTTAGGTGGATTGGTTTTATGACGCAAAACATAAATTCTAAAAATGTTGGAATACTGACGCGGCACCATCCACATTTAGAAGAAGAAAATTTGTAAGTTTAGCAAGCAGTAAATCAGAAGATTTTAAAGGTATTATATTGGAATTTGGCCGAGACTATCCTTGTCACATTGTATAGACTGAGTGAAGATAATCTAAATGGGTTAAAGACAACGCTCACTTTTCTTAAAGGTTTTATAACGCAGCCCTATAATACTATTAACCACACAAAGCAAACACAAGTTTCAAGTACATAACTGGGTATGTAATGTTCGGTTTCACCCGTACTTAGACTTTCTTACTTTTTTATCTCTAGTTCTTTTTACTTTTCCCCATCCCCAAATCCCAGTTCCGGTTCCGGCCCCAGTCACAGCGTTGTATTTATTTCTGAAAGCTGTTTCGTAAAAAAAATGAAAACAAAAAATTGTGCTTAAAAAAACTTGAGATATGGACAACAACTACTATTTTGGGGTATGAAAACAGATAACATCTGATACTCAGATCTACTTAATATGCTCTCAAAATTGCATGAGAATCAGTCGAGCCCTTTCGAAAGTGTGCAACCAATAACACTGGGACACGAGAATGTTTTATATATGATTAAAATATTTTGTGGTTTTTATTTACAATATATACTCTGGCTCGCATTCACTTTAAATTTTATAAATAAAAGGCTTATCGAAAAATACACATTTAGTATAAAAAATTGTAAGATATCGACTTTTGACTAGAATAGAACTTCCTATAGTTTCAAATCCCAATCCAAGCTTTTTTAAACGCCCTATCTCATTATGAGTTCTATCAATGATCCATTGGCTATTTTTGAAACAAATCCTAACGCTGTCTACCCTCGAGCAATTAAGAGATGATGCTTTTTCGTGGTGGCAGCCGAAATAAGGTGAAACATGAATGAATTCCAAATATGTAACCCGAGGAAAAACTTTTATTTTTGATATACCCTATTGCTAGTCAATACGCCCGTACGATTTCACTTATATTTAAAAAACGCTGCTCTTATTTTAAACACGGAAAATAAGTGTAGATCACAAAAAGCAAAAGCAAAAATATATTTCTACTTAATTTCCTTTTTTCCGCAACTATCGTAATTTTTTGCTGGCCTCATTGTTCATTTCCCGATGTTAGCTGTTGGTTACTGGCTGCCGTTGGAAATCCTTTAATCTGCATATTAAATGCGAAATGCTAGAAAGAAGATTCTCACGCCTGTTTTGCATATTCATGAAATTTAATTTGTACAAATTTTCTGTTGTTGGCATCGCATTAATGAACAAGACACGCACATACAAATATATGCACTTACAGTACAGTCGGAAAATATTAGAACAAGATAAAATAAAATAGAATAAAAAAACTTTTTTAAAAATAAGCTTTTATTATTGGTTAATAAAATTAAATAAAAAGTCAGAAATAAATTGACTGTAAAGAAATATAACACTATAAGTTAATTGTAACTTTTAACGATAATTAAGCTTCTTCGCCTGCGACAAAAAAATTCCATATTGTACATAATTATATATTTTTAACATTAAAACTTTACACCTGAATTATTAAAAATCGAAAACGGTTGATGCCACGCCCAGTTTTTATACACAGTCGTTCGTCTGTCCTACCGCATGGCCGTTAACACGATAACTGAGCAAAAATCGACATATCTTTAATGAACTTAGTTCACGTACTTACTTGAACTCACTTTATCTTGGTATGAAAAATGAACGAAATCCGACAATGAACACGCCCACTTTTTCGATATCGAAAATTACGAAAAATTAAAAAAATGCCATAATTCTATACCAAATACGAAAAAAGGGATGAAACACGGTGAGGTAATTGGATTGGTTTATTGACGCGAAATATAACTTTAGAAAAAACTTTATAAAATGATTGTGACACCTACCATATTAAGTAGAAGAAAATGAAAAAGTTCTGCAGGGCGAAATAAAAAACCCTTAAAATCGTGGCAGGTATTACATATATAAATAAATTAGCGGTATCCAACAGATGATATTCTGGGTCACCCTGGTCCACATTTTGGTCGATATCTGGAAAACGCCTTCACATATACAACTACCACCACTCCCTTTTAAAACTCTCATTAATACCTTTAATTTGATACCCATATCGTACAAACAAGGTCTAGAGTCACCCCAGGTCCACCTTTATGGCGATATCTCGAAAAGGCGAACACCTATAGAACTAAGGTCCCCTCCCTTTTGAAATACTCATTAACGCCTTTCGTTTGATACCCATATTGCACAAACGAATTCTAGAGTCACCCCTGGTCCACCTTTATGGCAGTATCGCGAAACGGTGTCCACCTATGGAACTAAGGATTACTCCCTTTTAAAATACTCATTAACACCTTTCTTTTGATACCCATATTGTACAAACAAATTCTAGGGTCACCCCTGCTCCACCTTTATGGCGATATCTTGAAACGGCGTCCGCCTATGGAACTAAGGATTACTCCCTTTTAAAATACTCATTAACACCTTTCTTTTGGTACCCATATTGTACAAACAAATTCTAGGGTCACCCCTGGTCCATCTTTATGGCGATATCTCGAAAAGGCGAACACCTATAGAACTAAGGTCCCCTCCCTTTTGAAATACTCATTAACACCTTTCTTTTGATACCCATATTGTACAAACAAATTCTAGGGTCACCCCTGGTCCACCTTTATGGCGATATCTCGAAAATGCGACCACCTATACAACAACCACCACTCCCTTTTAAAACCCTAATTAATACCTTTAATTTGATACCCATATCATACAAACACATTCTAGAGTCACCCCTGGTCCACCTTTATGGCGATATTTCGAAACGGCGTCCACCTATAGAACTAAGGCCCACTCCCTTTTAAAATACTCATTAACACCTTTCGTTTGATGCCCATATTGTACAAACAAATTCTAGGGTCACCCCTGGTCCACCTTTATGGCGATATCCCGAAACGGCGTCCACCTATGGAACTAAGGATTACTCCCTTTTAAAATACTCATTAACGACTTTCTTTTGATACCCATATTGTACAAACAAATTTTAGGGTCACCCCTGGTCCACCTTTATGGCTATATCTCGAAACGGCGTCCACCTATGGAACTAAGGATTACTCCCTTTTAAAATACTCATTAACACCTTTCTTTTGATACCCATATTGTACAAACAAATTCTAGGGTCACCCCTGCTCCACCTTTATGGCGATATCTTGAAACGGCGTCCGCCTATGGAACTAAGGATTACTCCCTTTTAAAATACTCATTAACACCTTTCCTTTGGTACCCATATTGTACAAACAAATTCTAGGGTCACCCCTGGTCCATCTTTATGGCGATATCTCGAAAATGCGACCACCTATACAACAACCACCACTCCCTTTTAAAACCCTAATTAATACCTTTAATTTGATACCCATATCATACAAACACATTCTAGAGTCACCCCTGGTCCACCTTTATGGCGATATTTCGAAACGGCGTCCACCTATAGAACTAAGGCCCACTCCCTTTTAAAATACTCATTAACACCTTTCTTTTGATACCCATATTGTACAAACAAATTCTAGGGTCACCCCTGGTCCACCTTTATGGCGATATCCCGAAACGGCATCCACCTATGGAACTAAGGATTACTCCCTTTTAAAATACTCATTAACACCTTTCTTTTGATACCCATATTGTACAAACAAATTCTAGGGTCACCCCTGGTCCACCTTTATGGCGATATCTCGAAACGGCTTCCACCTATGGAACTAAGGATTACTCCCTTTTAAAATACTCATTAACGACTTTCTTTTGATACCCATATTGTACAAACAAATTTTAGGGTCACCCCTGGTCCACCTTTATGGCTATATCTCGAAACGGCGTCCACCTATGGAACTAAGGATTACTCCCTTTTAAAATACTCATTAACACCTTTCATTTGATACCCATATCCTACAAACAAATTCTAGAGTTACCCCTGGTCCACTTTTATGGCGATATCTAGAAACGGCGTCCACCTATGGAACTAAGGATTACTCCCTTTTAAAATACTCATTAACACCTTTCATTTGATACCCATATCGTACAAACAAATTCTAGGGTCACCCCTGGTCCACCTTTATGGCGATATCCCGAAACGGCATCCACCTATGGAACTAAGGATTACTCCCTTTTAAAATACTCATTAACACCTTTCATTTGATACCCATATCGTACAAACAAATTCTAGAGTCACCCCTGGTCCACTTTTATGGCGATATCTCGAAAAGGCGAACACCTATAGAACTAAGGTCCCCTCCCTTTTGAAATACTCATTAACACCTTTCTTTTGATACCCATATTGTACAAACAAATTCTAGGGTCACCCCTGGTCCACCTTTATGGCGATATCTCGAAAATGCGACCACCTATACAACAACCACCACTCCCTTTTAAAACCCTAATTAATACCTTTAATTTGATACCCATATCATACAAACACATTCTAGAGTCACCCCTGGTCCACCTTTATGGCGATATTTCGAAACGGCGTCCACCTATAGAACTAAGGCCCACTCCCTTTTAAAATACTCATTAACACCTTTCGTTTGATGCCCATATTGTACAAACAAATTCTAGGGTCACCCCTGGTCCACCTTTATGGCGATATCCCGAAACGGCGTCCACCTATGGAACTAAGGATTACTCCCTTTTAAAATACTCATTAACGACTTTCTTTTGATACCCGTATTGTACAAACAAATTTTAGGGTCACCCCTGGTCCACCTTTATGGCGATATCTCGAAACGGCGTCCACCTATGGAACTAAGGATTACTCCCTTTTAAAATACTCATTAACACCTTTCTTTTGATACCCATATTGTACAAACAAATTCTAGGGTCACCCCTGGTCCACCTTTATGGCGATATCCCGAAACGGCGTCCACCTATGGAACTAAGGATTACTCCCTTTTAAAATACTAATTAACGACTTTTTTTTGATACCCATATTGTACAAACAAATTCTAGGGTCACCCCTGGTCCACCTTTATGGCGATATCTCGAAACGGCTTCCACCTATGGAACTAAGGATTACTCCCTTTTAAAATACTCATTAACGACTTTCTTTTGATACCCATATTGTACAAACAAATTCTAGAGTCAACCCTGATCCACCTTTATCGCGATATCCCTAAATGGCGTCCACCTATAGAACTATGGCCCACTCCCTCATAAAATACTCTTTAATGTCTTTCATTTGATATATATGTCATACAAAGACATTCCACGGTTTCCCTCGGTTCATTTTCCTACATGGTTATTTTCCCTTATGTTGTCACCATAGCTCTCAACTGAGTATGTAATGTTCGGTTACACCCGAACTTAACCTTCCTTACTTGTTTTTCTTTAATTTTGTTTTTTAATTTTTAGTTCGTTTTATTAACAAGTAATAAACGCTTCTTCTTAGAACAGTGTTTTTCTTAAATTTAATTTCAATATCAATTTTTTTACATTTTTCGTAAGGTAAAATATTGTTTAAATTAGTTATGTAATCTTTATTTAGTTATTTGTAACGTTTCTCACCCTATCCATTTCCTTTAATGCTGTAGTGTAAACAGCCAAAAACAACAATAATTGCAATGCCAAAACGTGTAAACCACTTAATGTGCCACCCTGTGACAAAATGCGTCTAAACTTTAATCAACACAAAGCAGCGCATTTTTTAATTGTTGCTGATAGCGCAATTCCCAGGATTTAAAACAAATGTGTGTGCACCGTGGGACTAATCCAAATTTGCATTTAGGCAAATTTTCTGATACTGCATTTACCACAAACGTTACGAATCAACACAAATATGAAGGTACATATTTGTCCCGATTTGTATGTAGATATGTAAAGTTTAAAGTAAATATGTATGCAAGAATAGGTTTAGAACAATTTAGTATAAATTAGCTGACCATATTTGAAGAAAATTAATTCATACTTCAAACCAGACCTGTAAAGAAAAAGAACCAGTACAAGTATCAGTACCTCAGTACTTCGAAAAATTAGTACAAGTATAAGTATCGAGGTACTGGTACTTGAATTGTTGAAGTACAAGTAAAGTACTTGTAAGTATTTTCGAAGTACTTTGATAAGTATTGAACGGTTTTGCAGCGGATAAACCAGCACCCTTACGATCACCTAACTTTACAAAATGGTTGAAGAAGAGTTTTACAGGCATTTTAATGATACATTAACAGATTTCAATATGCTTCAGAGTTATCCTCTTATGAAGGACCTATCACTCAAAATGAATACGCCCTCAGCTTCCTCCGACCCAGTAGAGTGTTTATTTTCCTTAGCAGGCATTGTTTATAGTCCTAAAAGGCAACTGACTTTTCGCTTGAAAAACAAGTACTAAACAAGGCAAAAACAAAACTACTTTAATATTGTTAGCTATTGTACAATTTATACTTATTTGATATGTTGTTTTACTTCTTGTTGCTTTCTAATACAAGTTTTACTCACATTTTGATTTTCCATTTATGAATCAAACTGACGTATTTTATCAGAAAAAGTACTTTCGTGCACTTGCAAGTATTTCGAAGGTATATCTACTTGTACTTTCGGATTCGAAGTACAAGTACTGTAGTACTAATCTTTGTACTTAGATTTGAAGTACTTGAGTACTTGTACTTATTTGGTACTAATACAAGTATGTACTCAGTACTTTACAGGTCGCTTCAAACACTGGTTTTACTTTGCGAGTAAATTTATTTACAATCCTTTTATAATGCATCAACATTACAAGATTTCCTCGAAGTCAACTATGAACAGTCAAGTTCTTCGATTCGAGTGTTAACGAACTTAAAATCATACTTTGTTGTGACTGTGTTGTTTGTCGCGTTTAGTTTACAACTACTCATTGCAGATCTCTGCTCCGCTTTAAAATAAAATTCCAACTTTCGCTTAGCTAAAATTCCATCGCCAAAAAGCTGTAAAACAAAATCAAGTGCGCACAAAAGTATGCAACATTTAGCGATAACAGCCTAACTTCTACCTTCGTTGTATACAACAAACAAAGCGAAGTTACCTGCGTTCTTGAGGACTTAGGCTTTTATGCCAAGCTGAGCACAAATCTTTACCGATAACTCTGTTATCGATTAATTTATCGAATTATCGCAAAGTAATATTGCATTACCATCCGAGTTATACATGCGTGCAAAATTTCAGCTCAATCGGACACCGGGAAGTGTATCAAATTTAACTTGCAAAATTTGATTACAGACAACAGCCAAGTGAAACTAAATAAAAGCTTATAAAAAGGCGTTGATGTTGAAATAGCCTCAGAATTGTATCTTGCCAGATTGAAAATGGTCAAACGAAAGGAAATATCCGTCGAAATACGAGCCCAAATTATAATTTTGCAAAAAACAGGGAAAAACTATCGAGAAATAGCCAAACTTTTCAAAATATCTCTGTGTTCGCTTCATACGGCTATTAGAAGATATCGGGAAACTGGTCAAAATACTAACAGAAAACGATCTGGTCGACCATAAAAGACAATTAGAAGAACTGACAACAAAAAATATATGCAAAAAGTAAGGCCAATCGACGGAAATCTGCATCATAAAATGGTGGTGAAATCAATGAAGACTTGGATTCACCAATATCGCGCACGACAGTCAAAGGCCGGCTTAAAAAAAACGTATGATTGGACGCATTTCAGAAAGCCAGTTCTACGGCAAGTAAATAAAAAGAAAGGACTGATGATCGCTCAAGAACATATTGACTGGACGATTGATCAGTGGATCCAGTTTTATGGTCAAATGAATCAAAATTCGAACTTTTCGGTTACCATAGGCGTCAATATGTTCACAGAAATGTCAATGAAAGATTCAAAGCAGATTGCAATGTGCCAACTGTGAAATATGGCGGTGGCTCAGTGATAGTTTGGCGCTGTTTTAGCTACGCTGGCTTTGGTCAACTAAAAAAAGTTGAAGGAATTATGAAAAAAGAGCAGCATCACAGTATACTCCAACGCCATGCAATACACACTGGCATTAATTTGATTGGTCGTAGATTCATTTACGAACAAGATAGCGATCCGAAATATACACAAAAACATTGCACTTCCTATTTAGAACGAAAAAAGACGCAGGTGACCTTGATAAAATGCAGTGGCCACCAAAATCCCCCGATTTAAATGCCATCGAGCTATTGTGGGAAGATATGGATCGACGTGTGAGAAATCTAAATTAACAAGCCTTCTTAACCTCTGGGATTGTTTGAGCGAAGAGTGGAATAATATTCCACACGAAAACTTCAAAAACTCATCGAAAGAATGCCGAAATTGTTCGCTGCAGTCATCAAAACGAAAGGTGGCCATTTTCAAGAAAATCGCTTAAAGTAACATGCTCACTGTTTTCTTATAAATTTTGATAGAACTTTCAGTAAAATGTATTAAAAATGTCTTCGGATAATAGAACAAAATTGAGTGTACATAACTACTGCGGTTATGTGAATAATATTTTAATAAATGATACGATAAATTGACAAAAACCACTTTTTTCCTCTTGTTCGAATACTTTCCGACGGAACTGTACATCCACACAAACTATTCGTTTTATAATTACGACAACAGCTAAAATATTTAGTGAATAAAAGGGGAAGAATAAGTTAAAAACAATTAGAAATGGCAAATAAAACGTCGTCCTTCTGCTGCTGGTGCTGCTGTTTCTTGAAAAGCTGATGCTGATTATTATGCTGATGATTATGCTGCTGTTGATGCTTTCAATGATGGTGGTGGTAGTTAGCACAGTGTTTGCGTATGATAAATCATTCAATAGCCTGTTTTTAGTCTCAGGAATTAATTGAAACGATTAGCGAAGTGAGAAAGTAGGTATGAGGAAATATGAGCGGCAGAAAGAAAAGGAGGAAAATTGAAAAATATTGAAAGTTTTTATAGCTTTATAAATGCTGTTGTCTAAGGTAAATATGTTCTTATTAAATACGTAGGCCAATATAGTTTTTTTTATTTTCGCAAAGAAAGTTTTCGCCAGCACTTTTATAAAATCTATGTGCAAAAAAGACTTTTTTACTTTCACTATGTATAAGAAATTGAAGAAGTATTTAACAATGTCCTGCCTGGCCAGAATTGTCGCAGCGGAGTGGATAGGGGCCACAATCGGTAAGAAGGTATATAGCAGGGATGCACCTTAACGTTAAGCTAATCGTTTATCAAAAAATGTCCACCGTTTCCGTTTAAACACTTCGAAATATTATCGATAAAGAAATTATCAATATAAATTGTATCTCGTTTTTAACTGAAACGAAAAGCTTTCGTTAACGTTAAAAACGTTAACACAAACGTGATAATTTATGTTTGAATTGTGCTGGCAATGCTATAGCTATGGTGAAGCCGTAAGGTGGTAACAGCGAGCGGACATACACACAAACTCCATGTAATTTGTTTGTGTAATTCGTTGGTGGTAATGTCAAAAATACTATGAGAAATGTTCGTACTGTCAAAATTCATGAGAAAAGTAGCAATCAGCTTGGCTAATGTTTCATCTTTAATGACTCCGCCATCAATCAGCTTTGCCAGCATAGTTTGAAATTAATAATCCACATAAACGATTTGATTTCGTTTTGATATGGCAGAAAACGAAACAAAATCATTTCGTTAATTTGACGTTCTTAACGTTAATAAACGAAACGAAATGACTTTGTTTCGTTTATTAACGTTAATTATCGTAACGAAATGATATCGGTTCGTTGGTTAAGCATGCATGGTATACAGGAACACGCAAGAAGGGGTGTTCTATATCCTTTACTCTGGGTTGCGGTAGTGAAGCAGCTTCTCCCCTAGCTAAAAGGCAGTTGGTGCCGAGCTGTGGGTTATGCGAAAGAGTGGTAATCATTGCCAGAGGTGGATTACTGGTCACCATGCGCTATAATTTCGAGGTGCAGTGAAATAATTCCCAAATGCAATAACTCCCAACAAAAAAATCAAATAACTCCCAAATATTTTCCATACAAATTAGGACTTATTTCATTATTTTTGTTAGTAATTATTTCAAAATGAAAAAACTCCCAAATGAAATAATCCCCAACAAAATTTCATTGGGAGTTATTTCATAATTTTTAAGATTGGGAGTTATTTCATTTTTATTGGGACTTACTTCATTGTTTGTAATTCAGGCATTGTGAGTTATTTCATTTTTATTTGGAGTTATTTCATTTTCTTAAAAATACAATTTTATCAAACTTTGACGTTCTTCTAACAGTTTCTATGGGTCGGCTATACATTAAGGGACCAATTGGTTTTAGTCGTAAACCAAATGTGGTTTGAACTTGGAAATTTTGCACATAGTTTCGCAGGGAGTTCCCCAACGAGAATCAGTAAGTAACTTTTATTTGTTATTAACAATTTACTAGTAATTAGTAGTTAAAGTTACCGTGGTATAACTATCACTTTTTATCTACATACGAACACTTTCACAAGAATGTTATACATAAGTACAATTTATAATGTTTATAAAACCATAATCAACTATTTTCATTTGTTTAAATTTGCGTATTATTGTAAAATTTAACGGTTTATTTGTTTACTTTCCGCGAACACAAGCATACAACCATTTTATCAAATTCACTGCTTGCTTGGTGGTACCAGATGTTTTAAACTGTTCCAACGAATGAAAATTGAAATTTTTAAATAGTACCAACGAGGAAAATGGGCCTTTTTATTCAACTCTATTTACTTATTTTACAAAAAAATAGAAAATTTGGAATAAAAAATCGCGCGATGCACAGTAATTCTGCGTAGAACACCTTTCTGCATAAACGGCCTTGGGCGGCGCTTATAAAAAATAACCCTGGGCTACGCCATGCCAAGTCCGGGTGTGTGGTATAACCATGGCTACCGCCGACACTATTCAAGTTTTCTTGTAATTGTAACTTTTACATATGTACATAATAGTTTGCTGTATTTTTAAAATCTCATTGTAACTGATTATATAGTATAAAGATACCATTTAAAATTTTGATTTGGGTTTTATTTAATTTTTTTGGGGACTTATTTCATTTGGGAGTTATTTAATTTTTTTTTTTTTGGGACTTTGGTTTCATTATGAAATAACTGGCAAATATTGGGAGTTATTTCATTTCCTTCTTTGGGAGTTATTTCATTTTTATTGGGAGTTATTTCATGGGAGTTATTTCACTGCACCTAATTTCGAGGGGTATGTGAATAAGTGGGCAGTAGGTTAGGTTAGGTTAGGTTGGGTGGTAGCTTATCTGATAGGGGAAGCTCACTTGGACAACATGGTGGTCCGTTGTGATACCACATATAATAAACTAAACTAACGGTGACGTAGATATACTTACTTAGAGAATCGTTGGGTAGCAACGATAAAGTTCCGAATGATCCCGATCTCAACCTTGGATAGCTCATCGGGAGATCCAAGTGAGTCACGACCGAAGTACTTTCGCCTAATTCTGGCAAAAGCTGGGCAGTCAAGCATAAAGTGATTTGGTGATTCCACCTCATCATCCTCCATACAGCTGCAGCAGGATGGAGTTTCCAATATATTGAGACGTACCGCATGGATACCCATGGGACAGTGCCCTGTCAAAACTCCAATGACCATTTATAGGTGAGCCTTAGTGAACCCAATTATTTCAGCAGACCTCCTGCCATCCACTTTCGGCCAGAAAGATCTTGATATCCTGCAAGACGTAGTGTCCGCCCAAAGTTTGCTGAGCTGACATGAGGCCCAGCTATGGAAGAGCAATCCACAGGTGGCTAGCGGAATCCCGAAATCCCTACAGCCATCTTCATCCGGTTCAGTTGTACCGATTGTGGCTAAGAGATCCGCTTGACAGTTACCCGGAATATCACTATGGCCCGGGACCCAGATAATCTTAATTGTATATTAATTGGATGCAATCGCAAGTGAGGTCAGGCACCCCCAGACCACCCTCGATCGCATTGTAGTTGAGCTCAGGGCGTTTATAGCCGCTTGGCTATCAGAGTAGATGTTAAATTCCCTAACCGTAGTAGCGCTGGATAGCATTTCATCCACCGCATCCTTAATCGCAGCAACTTCCGCTTGGAATACACTGCAGTGAAAAGCCAACTTAAACTTGCGGCTTACATTTAGCTCTTGACAAAAGACCCCCCGCCAACCTTTCCGTCCAACTTCGACCCATCCGTGAATAAGTTAACCGGTCCCATGCCCCAGATAATTCCTCTTCTCCACTCCTCCCTCGGGGGAATGACTGGGGTGAAGGTTGTATAGGGAGCGGCCACCGGCATGCAATAGTCCGTCCTGTCCGGGATAAAGTCGAAACTAGTAAGAAGGCTAGAGTGTCCGAAATGAGAAAGCATATAAACCATATCACGAAGCCTAACCAACGACCGGGCCGCGGCTGCCTTTCCCGAAATATCTACTGGATGTATATTCAGCATGACATTCAGTGCCAAGGTAGGTGTTGTTCTCATAGCGCCACTGATACCGATAAGCGCTGTCAGTTGCACTGACACTAACATTTTGGAGGTGCTCGCCGTGTCCAGTGCTTTCCACCAGACCAGCATCAGGTGGGCAGTAAACACTGGAAAAAGGAACTGATTGTTTTTGGGAGGAGATGCTTTCATAACACATTCGATTGGAGGAATACTCTTGTTACTTGGAAACTATAATGGAGAGAAACCCTCCACCCTTTTGATATTGAGCATATATCCAATGAATACTGCTGGAAAGGAGACTGCGGCCCGGTCACTGATCAGGCTATGATTTTTCTCACCTAGGGAATGCTAGAATTATTATCAACCTTCACTTAATCCTAGACAAGACATACTATTTTGTGCCAACGACTACCCCCGTGCAAGCTTCAGAACCGTAACCCACACGAAGAGAAGAGTTAAATAGTGCAGGGAAAGGTCAAAGTTCGACGAGAATATTGGTGTATGAGATCGATGTCATGATAAAGGATGTAGTGCATGGGATGCTATGCATGTGATCCTTATACAGCTAGAGAGTTGAACACCAACTCCGATAGCCAATTGGCTTTACAGCACGAGTGGTATGCTAATGTGTGAAACCGCATGCGGTTGCATTATAAGCTTATGACTATCTAGGTCCATGGTCATGGTAATATTCATATAACGCTTTTAATTTTCACGCGGATTTTAAAGCGCATATGGATATAAGTGGAAATACTGCGTACCGCTCTCGACCTATGGTCTGCTCCTCTACATATGGGCCTGAAATCGGCTAAGCGAACACAAGATTTTGTAGGAAAGCGAGATCCCTCTAACCGGAAAAGAATAGGTGGCGGCTTGCTTAAACTATAAGGCTCACTTGGGGTTATCTATCAACGCTGTTTGGGGTTTAGGCGGGTCGCTTACTAATGGGAATCTATGCGGAACGTCTAAACGAACTGAAAAACTTTGACTGTTAGACTGCCTGAAAGACTTGCCCAAGGTCGATATCAATCTTATTCGAAACAACATCGTTGAAATGCCAGAATTTCCTGAGTAGCTTTGGTTTACGTTATCGTTCTCATAGTGGTATCACAACGAAACTTCGTGTTGTCAACCTAATCTAGAAATTGAGGCAAAAATGGAACCTTATGATTCTGGAAGTTATTGTTATAGCTTAAGTTCTTATGATTCGAATCTGGATAGGTTTTGTCACCAAAGTTGTTTCGTTTGGCTATACTCATTCAACGAGCCTTTCGATTGATTAATGGAATTGCCAGAGCGATTCTTTTACATGCTGTTCGAGCAGCTCACTACTTCCGGTCGCTTGCGGCTAAGTATCTTCTGGGTAACCACCAAACATCCGTTTAGTAAAGAGCTAATGTGAGAAGGCAGCAACTTGGCTAGGCCACTCTGACATAATCAGTTTAAGGGATAGCCAGGGGATCATTCATCAGCAGCGTCTGGCCACCATTAGGTGCGGCTGTAAGCGGGCATTTGTCTTGGATGACGCCGCTCGTTACATAAATGTGCAAGTAATATTTTCACCCACGCTGAGCGGGTTGTGCGCTGGGCTTGGGACCCGCCACGTCAAACCACACTCCAATGAAAAGCAACAACAAGCCTCGGATAAAAAGAAAAAGACAACCCTTCATTGATGATGACGATGGCAAACGTTTGAAAGCAATGAATTGAGGGCATGCACATGGAACGTCCGCTCCCTTAATGGGATTGGTGCAGATGCTCGCCAAAGCAAAATCTGACATCACCGACATCCAAGAAATGCGTTGGACGAAGCAAGGAAGAAAGAAGATTAAAAATTGTGACACCTATTGGAGTGCCCATACAAATAAGCGCAGTTTCGGCATCGGATTCGTGGTGGGAGAGAGACTTTGTCACCAAGCACTGGCGTTCACGCCTGTTGACGAGCGACTCACCGCTATCTGAATAAAAGACATTTTTTTTATGTATCATTCATCTGCGTCCATGAACCGACAAATGAGAAAGACGATGCGGTGAAAGCCGCTTATTATGAACAAGGACCTGTCATCGACTCGGACCATTATCTCGTAGCAGTTTAAATATGCACCCGCCTCTGCTCTGCTAAAACCAGGGAACAAAAAACACAAGGAAAGCTAGATGTCGAAAGGCTGCAATATCAACAGACAGATTTTGCAACTCGACTCTAAAACCTGCTATCTGAGAGCTCAGCTAAGCGTGGAGGAATGCAGGAGCAGTGGGAGCATATCTCCAAAGCACTTCGTACTGCTGACGAGGAATAAATTGGGTACCGGCGGCCACGGAAAAACAACTGGTACGATGAAGAATGACGCGTTGCAGCCGAAAGAAAAGACGCTGCCTACAGGGCTTTGTTAAAAGCGAGCAAAACAAGATGACGAAAAAAATACGGCGACAAACGGAAGATTTTAAGGCATTGTAAGAACGAAAAGGGCGACCTTGTAACTGATGTCCAGAAAGTATTTAGATTATGGAGGGAATACTTCTCTGCTCTACTAAATGGAGACAGCGATTTACCGCACAGTGGTGACGAACCCGATTCCGCAATCGATGATGAAAGCAATAACCAGATTGAAAAACAACAAGGCCGCGGGCGATTGTTTGCTGCTCAGAGGTAAGTACGTTTATTGGCTACCACAGGGTTGTGGACTAAGTCGATATTTGTACCTCGTAGAATGCGCACATTCAGGAAACTGGAACTATGTTACTACGAGATGTTCGATCATGACACAGCCAATGACAAAACGCCAGCAGATGACCAAATTAGCCTCAACGCCGACAGTAGGACCAAAGACCCGTAACATCTTAAAATGCGTGAGCACATATGAACGAGATTTTGAAAAAATTCGTCTGGCGTTGAGGTGCTCGTTCCTAGTCATGGACGATAGTACTTGGCGGTGGAGTTTCTTTCCCACCACAAGCCCAATTACTACCTCTACCCGATATTTCGTTATTTTTTTTTGTTAAATGCAAATCACTTAATTTTAAGCCAATGTTAGTTTAAATGGTTTTTCTGTTGTTGTTGTTGTTGTAGCAGTGGATACTCTTGCTCGCAAACATAAGTACTTTACAAAAAAGTGTTTATTAAAACTACCGCTACATATTTTTTTTGTGTTCTAGCTGAATATTAACAGTTGGATAAGTAGCTTTAGGTGGCGTGTAAACTTAAATAAATAATTCATTTCCAAAATTCACGTGCCAACTAAAATTTGTTGAGAGCTTTTACTGCAACGCACCACACATACACACACACACATACCTGCAGGTGAGCTTATATATTTAACATAACGTACTATTGCCGCTTGCATTAAACAAAAATTTTATATATCCATACATCTGTATAAATATATAAATTTCCGCTTATATACTTATAGTTTTAGTGAAATTTTCAAATTTACAGTGAAAAGTTTCCCACACATTTAGCTAACAAAATATGCATATATTTTTGTATAAATATGTATGCCCGGTTCTATATTTATTACTATATGTAAGCAGCCACTGACCACAAAAATTCAGAATAGTTTACCTCGTGAATATTTTGGAATATTTTGACTAAAAGTTAATGATTATCCTATGATAATCGAGCGGTAGTAAGTTATTGCAAGCATGGACTTTGGCAATTTCGTGTGCATGGATTTATATATAAAGGCAAATAGATGTATACAGTAAAACCCCGTTTTGTCGTATTGTGAATTTGTAAAATTCATGGATTGCCCAATGACCTTTATTTGTTAAAATTTAGACTGAAACAAGTACGGAAGTCTATGATCGGAATGCACGGATTTCAAAAATTTAAAATTTTCTGCTACTAAATATGAGCAGTGGCCCAACCATTATACAAAATTTTACAAAATTTCTGTTTTTCTCATAAACTTAATCCAGTCGCCACTCGTTTCTCAATATCTTCATTGTATTTTCCCAGTTTTCGATGTCGAATAAGTGCCGAGTGTGGATAGCTTAACAGACGGAAGAAGGGTATTAAATGCAGGCGTGACTTTCAACCAATTCTCCCATTTACGCAAAAACAGTCGGGTCTGTTCTGAATTTCGATTCTGGTCAATTTATTCGGATTCGAAATGGATTGGTGTTCTGAATATCATTCCGACCAGACTTGGTCGATTTGAAAGGTTTTGCCTCTGAGCAGTCGGAATTGGAAGTAATTAGCCTATTAAGCGCAGATAATTACATTATTTTTCCCACAAATAAGTTTTATTAAATTATTCATTTTATTTGGAAGATTTATAACAACTTTTTGCTCGACTATTTGCTTATTTAGTATAACAAATCTTAATTTGAAATTTCCTATTAACAATGTTCCAAGCTAAACAAAGCGATATTGGTCGAAATGAACCGACGTGTTCTCAATTTCGATCGATCGATTTTTGCGATTTTTATGCACAATTGCACGTTTTATTGCATCTGCATTTCCGAAAACCATTGGTGCTGTCAATTTGTTCAAATTTTTGCACGCTTTTAATTTAACTAAAACTAAAATAAATAAAAACAGCTGTTTCGCTTGATTATCGACTCGAAATGAAAACGATTCGAAATCGACTTCGAATCGATTTGTTTCAATCGGAATTGAGAACACTAAAAAAGAATCGACTCTGAATCAGCCTCGTTTTACTTTTCAAAACGAGTTGGAATTCAGAACAGACCTGAGTTTAAATATTTTATGCATTAAAACTTTCATTTAAATTTCTCCATTTATGTTAACAGCCTTTTTTTTTGCATAAATTATAGAAACAAAAATTAGCTAACTGGACAGAGTAAATCGCGATAATTAAAAGACCTTATGTATCTTTTTGAGCTCTGCTTTTTACATGAAAAATACACTTGACAATTCAAAGTATTTAACCCTTCTGTTAGGTTAAGGTCATTTGATGTCTTTTTTGCTTTATTTTTCTGATATATGTTGATAGGAGAAAAATTTCGGAGTTTCCTATTAAGCAAAATTCCTTCTAAAAACCACTTAAAGCAAGATTTAGCCTAATCAATTAACTGATAACAAACAAACTTACGTGCTCGGAACATAAGGTCATTCTGTGACCAGAGCTTTTTTTCTTAGCATAAAAGCTTAAAGAAAAATCCTCAAGCATTTTGTTAATTATTTTCTTTAAGTTATATGCGGTAGCTTTTGTTTTTATCTCCTCCAATCCTAGGTTAATTGCTTCAATTTACTTTAATTTTGTATCAAAATATTTAAGAGTTAAAAATAAAAAATAAATGTAAGGCGCGATAACCTCCGAAGAGATCTAAGGCCGAGCTTCTCTTCCAATTTGCGTCGTGCTCCTCTTGATTTTCCCTACAATAGGCCGGACGGGACCTACATGTTTTATACTGACTCCGAACGGCATATGCAAGGCAGATGAGTTTTCACTGAGAGTTTTCATGGCAGAAATACACCCGGAACGCTTGCCAAACACTGCCGAGGGGCGACCCCGCTTAGAAAAATTTTCTTCTAATTGAAAAACCGTATTTCTAAAATTTTGATGTTGCTTTCTCGGGGTGTGAACCCAGGGGATAAGGTGTGGTAGGCGGACCACGCTACCATCACACCACGGTGGTGAGGTATTAATGAGGGTTTTAAAAGGGAGTGGATATTAGTTGTATATATGAAGGCGTTTTCGAGATATCGACCAAAATGTGGACCAGGGTGACCCAGAACTTCATCTGTCGGGTACCGCTAATTTATTTATATATGTAATACCACGAACAGTATTCCTGCCAAGATTCAAAGGGCTTTTGATTTCGCCCTGCAGAACTTTTTCATTTCCTTCTACTTAATATGGTAGGTGTCACAACCATTTTATAAAGTTTTTTCTAAAGTTATATTTTGCGTCAATAAACCAATCCAATTACCATGTTTCATCTCTTCTTTAATATTTGGTATAGAATTATGGCATTTTTTTCATTTTTCGTAATTTTCGATATCGAAAAACTGGGCGTGGTCATAGTCGGATTTCGGTCTTTTTTTATACCAAGATAAAGTGAGTTCAAATAAGTACGTGAACTAAGTTCATTAAAGATATGTCGATGTTTGCTCAAGTTATCGTGTTAAAGGGCGAGGGGAAGGACAGACGGTTGACTGTGTATAAAAACTGGGCGTGGCTTCGACCGATTTCGCCCGTTTTCACAGAAAACAGTTATCGTCATAAAATCTATGCCACTACCAAATTTCACAAGGATTGGTAAATGTTTGTTCGACTTATGGCATTAAAAGTATTCTAGACGAATCAGGAGCCACGCCCATTTTAAAATTTTCGTTTATTTTTATATTTTTTTGCACCATATCATTACTGGAGTTGAATATTGATATAATTTACTTATATACTGTAAAGATATACAATTTTTTGTTTAAATTTCACTTAAACAATTTTTTTTGAAGTGGGCGTGCTTGTAGTCCGATTTCGTTCATTTTAAACAGCGATCTGAGATGAGTGCCAAGGAACCAACATACCATTTCATCAAGATACCTCAAAATTTACTCAAGTTATCGTGTTTATGGGCGGACGGAGGGACGAACATGACTAAATGAATTTCGTTTTTCACCCAGATCATTTTGATATATAGGAGTCTATATCTATCTCGATTAGTTTATGCCGTTACGGATTACCGTTCTGGGAATAAAGCTAATATAATCTGTGAGCTCTGCTTAGCTGAGTGTAATTGAGAAAAATGTGGCTTAAAACCGGTTCAAACAAACCAGGTCGATCACTTAACTTGATATCCATTTCTTTTGTCCTTTTCTTCCATAGGCGTATGGACTGTGATGAACGGAGTAATAAACAGTTTTGCTTTTATGTGGATGACCATATCATCAATTCTTGTTAACAAAATCTATCTCCTGTTACAAATACGACCCCATATCTATACTCTTCCGCATTATCAATAAATCGAGTCCCGTCCATCAAGTCTATTAGATGGAAGTGATATTACCTTTTGCCTTAGCGATTACAAAGACATCATCCCCTTTAAGCCATTGGACACTCTAGACCCGAATCGCTTGCACTTAAAGTTTTATCATGGTATTCATCAAGAAATGTAAGGTAAATTTCTTAAGTTTTGTGTGGATCTTTACGTGAATGTTTTTCTCTCCTGCAGCCCCATCTTATGTTGGACGGATTTCGCCGATTAAATTGCAAGAACATAGCCGTTTATTTCAGAGTGGTTTTGCCAGATTCCCCGTCCACTTTTTAGTCTACCATCAAATACATGTTCAGTGGTTACTCAAAGAAAACTTGATTGCAAGTGCTGCGAAGTAGTGGGCGCCGCCCTCCTTCTAAAATTTTTATTGCATCCATAAAGCTTAGCCATCGCGCTTGCCAAATGTAGCGCAGGATTTCGTTTATGTTTACCAATTACAGTTTCGCAATGTACCCAAAGAATTGTCTGTGGAGTCATCGGTACCTGGTCTTCTACAGGGCGGGACGATGGCATAGATAATGTTCTAAGCTTTCTATCTCTTACTCGTTTCTACAGCAGTGGCAGAAGTCATATGAGCACTATTGGGGCCAATAAGACAGTGATCTGTCAGAATATCCACCAATGGGCTAATAGGGATTCTAAATTATGACCGAGTGCGATCTCTTTTAGTCCAGCTTGTGTCAGATTTGCCTGGACAGCCTACATGTTGTTTCCATGACCCATCCAACATTTAGGCGACGGCTACTCCGACGGTATTTTGAATCTTTTGGAAGAAAATTTATGTGAAAGTACTTGCCATCTATTGCATCGTAAGGAGAGCAAGAAAAGTGTCTTAGTTTTGCTCTATGGACCTGCTGAGAAAAGTTTAAATGAAATATAAGCCTGAAACATCAGGAATGGATTATCCCATAAAGTCGTACGACGTTTTGAGTAAAAGGAGCGCTTATGTAAATCTTTCTTAGGGTAAAATAGATTCTTGAGTTTTTCGTTGTAAAATATAAGGTCCAAAATATCAATTCTTGACTTTACCATGTAGCTTCATAAGTCTGCTGTTTTGAATGAAAAACATGAAGCAATACAATAATTATTGAATGTTTAATAACAACGAAGTAAAAGAACAATATTGGCAAGGAGCCAACGGGGGAGTGCAAGTCTGAACTGAAAGCGAAAACCGCAACACAACAATGAGCTAACATAACCAAATAACTTTAGAGCTTTAGTGCATTTAGCGCTTCTTACATACATATTCTACATTCAAATTTGTATCGGTGTAAGTATACAGCTAATAACATATTTATTTACGATCATGTTGAAAATTTCTATTTAATGGGAATGGTTTGTTTCAAACCGAAAACAACTATACTAAATAAGGGAAAAGAAAATCGAACATAGAATATTCCACGAAGTAATTTGTTTGGTTAAATATTTTGCTAAGATATTTTTTTTTGGTGCAATGTTTTTAATTTAAGCTGCTTAAGCAGGAGCATATTTAAGACAAAATGTGTGCAGAGCGCTGATAGTTGCATGGTTTTAAACCCATTTTTATAATTAAACATGTGTCCTCTACATGTTAGGTTAGGTTTCACTGGCCGATCCGTGAGAAACTCAAATAGACTGAATGAGTCCTACGTATTACCATAAGTTTGTTTAGCGAAACTGAAAAGCTCCTCAGAAGTTAGGAAAATATTGTAAAAATAAATAATAGTTTAAAAAAACTAAAAAACATGCTTTTATAGCTAACCGAACTAAAAAATAGAAAATAATTTTCAATTAAAAAGAGTTTATATAACAGTAGTAGAAGGTCAAGCAATCATTTATAGTTAATCACCTCAAATTAAAATTATAATAAAATTTAAGTTATTAAGATACTAATTTAATTCACAGTAAAAAGCGTGAGGTGCTTGATATTGAATGTTACAATCATTCTATTGGCAACTATCTGAGAGGAAAGATATGAAGTGTAGTCAAATGCACACCACGCTTTTTAATATGAATTAAATTATTCTGTTATTAATTTAAATTTTATTATAATTTTATTTTGAGGTGATTAACTATAAATGATTGCTTGACCTTCTACTACTGTTATATAAACTCCTTTTAATTGAAAATTATTTTCTTTTTTTTAGTTCCGTTATTTATAAAAGCATGTTTTTTTTTAGTTTTTTTTTTTTTAACTATTATTTATTTTTAATTTTTTAGTTCAAGTAATTTTAACAGTTTTAGTCGACAATGATTAAACCTCGAAACGCCAGCGGTCCATGTATGAATCCAACCCCACGGCACCGAGAAGGGCCAAGACGCAGGGAGGCTGGACGCGGTCTTTCGCCGAAATTGCCAAGGGTCGGCAGATCATTGGCATTATAGACGAGAGCAGCGAAGATGGCAGGATCCCGAAACAACAGTGGAAGTGGATCGAGGCCGCGCTCGCTACGATGGCCGTTAAGGTTAAGAAAGACAACCCTGGTCCACCGCCATCTTACACCGATGCAGGGTGGTTCCAGGGCAATGTCAAGCTATCTGCCTGTGATGACGCCATGTCGTTAAACCTCTATAGGCCCGCCGTTACACTGATAGGGGTGGTATATCCGGGCGCGTGCCTCGAGGAAGATAGATACAGGACAAACTAATAAAAGCGTGTTAAAAAGGGCTCCAGTATGCTCTTTTGTAGATGTTCCATGCATCCACTTCTATCATTAATAAAGAAATGCGTTTTTCGCATTATGTGCAAGGTTTCAAATATATGGCCATTTGGGGTGGTCATAAGTTCAATTGACCTTATGGCCGTTGACCTTATGTCAACACACCATCACATTAATGCATTGTCATCGAGCCTTGATACGTGTGCAAAGCTTCGATCAAACTTATGGCCATTCAAAGTGGTAATAAGGTCAATTGACCTTATGGCCGTTGACCATATGTCACCAACCCATCACATTAATGCATTGTCGTCGAGCCTTGATCCGTGTGCAACGTTTCAATCAAACGTATGGCAATTCAAAGTGGTAATAATGCCAATTGACGTTATGGCCGTTGACTTTATGTCATCGCACGATCACATTAATGCATTTTCGTCGAGCTTTGATACGTGTGCAAAGTTTCAATCAAACTTATGGGCATTAAAAGTGGTAATAAGGCCAATTCACCTTATGGCCGTTGACCTTATGCCACCACACCATCACATTAATGCATTGTCATCGGTCCTTGATACGTATGCAAAGTTTCAAATTAATCAGACTTCTAGAAACCGGTGAAAATTAAGCTCAAATATTCCGTTACATACATAGATACAGGCCAAGCTAATAAAAGCGTGTTAATAACTCCGTCCTCTTGGAAAATACTAGAAAACTTCCAGGATTTACGGCACTTGTTGCTTCAAGATGTGACTGCTGTGCCAAATAGAGAAAGCGCAGGAAATGAGCGCAAATAGTGCTGGTCGATATCAGCTGCGGTCGTAGTGACACACCCTTTCATTGAATGTCATGCCTATAGGGCATTCTTACCAACCTTAACATCATCCTAGACAAGACAGACTTATGTGTGCCAACAACTCGAGCCTGTGTAAGCAGCAAAACAGGCATCCTTGCTATAGAGGAGCGGGACTTGTAGAGTTGCAAGAACACACGTATCATATTCCATTCGCATAACATGACCTGGTCCGTGTAGCCTGTCTGTTGTAATTCACTGAGCTATGTTGGTGTCTGCATTTCGCTCGTAAAGTTTATCATTAAGTCTTGCTCGGTACTCGCAGTCGCCAAGGCGTATATGTTCATTAATTTGTACAGTGCTACAACGGTGAGGGAACTAACCATCTAACTTGATACCCAAGCAGCTATTGAAACCCTAAATTCAATTGTGGTGCGATCGATGGGGGTATGGTAACGGCTCACCTTGCTTGTAACTGCGGCAAACTATTTGGAGATTTATTTTATTTGTCACGAAAAGCTTTTAGCGTGCATTGATACAAGTGAATTGGATGTCGATGATTTTAGAGAGTACGGATTACCCTTGACCACTTTAAGTATGCTCCTCTACAGATGGAATTCGAGTTATATAAGCAAACGCCGGGTAGACACTACCTTTTACAATGTCTTTCTGACAGGAGGTGGATGGTAAGCGGTCTGCTGAAGTGATTGGGATCAGCAAAACCCGTCTATAAATGTTGGTTGAAAAAAAACCCTCTTCCGACAGCTGCATCGAGAATAAACTGGTGTAATCATCGATACACTTTTTTATCGACTATCAAGGTTTTTGTAATCAAGCGGAAGTATTGCGGTCTTTGTTGACTAAGATATTTGAAGAACAAACCCAGAGTCGATGTCAAACTTATTCAAAGCTACATCCTTGTGTAGCTATATCTTTCGTCACCGGTATTTGACGATGTATCAAAATGGACCTTCTTGTTGTGCAAGCAAGCTTCCCCTGCCGGTATGACTACCACTCAACCTAATCTAATTAAAAGTTTATCGTGCTGAAGAACAAAAGCAATTTCGATTTTGAATGCATAGTGAACGTTGCTGTCGCTGCCTGGTCTGTTGGAGGCTTTCTCAATTCGAAAGGTATTCCCAGATGTTGCAAGCCGTTAGGGTCTCGATTTAAAAGAATGCAGAATTTATTATCGCAGATCATCGGGCATAACTTAATTTGGCTGGCTGCGACACAGAGCTAATTCGCTTCCCTCTCTATTCACAAAAATGCTGTCGCCATTACCTCAACCACCAGTAGGTGGCGTTGCTGAAAACATGCAAGTAAATCGATCGAGTGTTTTATTAAAATAAATTATTTGTGGCAAGTCGACCTCTCAAGCTACAAGGATAATAATAATATTTGGGTTAAACTTAATCTATTGTTAGATTCGTACGCTCCATTTCGGATATTTACATGGGGTGGAGTTCTGTAATGGCTTCGCAACAAGTTTTTTTATCGCAAGTATATTGTGACGAATATTAGCAATGCTAAGGGATACCTTCATCTCTAAGCCAATAGTAAGCAGTGACTTGTATGCACATCAACAAATACATCATTATGTCCATACATATGTCCATACAAGCAGCGGAGAGCAACGCACAAGCACATGCATGTATCTGAGATACTCCCAAAAGTAGGCAATCATCTGTGGAAGTATAACTCACATATACACGCGCATGGGCTATGCGAGAAGCTATAATAATCGTGCATCTGTAGCTATGGCTGGGAAATTTTAGCTGGTAAACGAGTAGTAAATTCTAGAAACAGAAACGCCTAGAAGTATGCGAACGAGGAAATCACAGAGTATAAAAGGAGTTAAAGCTGAGTTATCAGTAATCAGTGATTTAGGCACGCTATCTGTTGAGAAGTAGAAGTGTTATTATGAAAGTAAACTAATAAAGACCAGTTTGCATTATTGAATATTGGAGTTATTTATTCAAGAGTTAAGTGATTCGAACGTTAGCAAAAAGGTTGCGAATAAGAGGAATTGCAATAAATTCGTTACAATATTTTATGATATTTGTTGCTAATTGTCATACTCGACTGTTTTCGATGCAACAGTTTCCGGAAGGTCGTTACAGAATTTGTTTATCCACTCTACTCAGCCGTATGTGGTAGCTTAGATCCAATTAAAATATTGTACGGATGAGCTACATAAGTTGGCTCGGAGGACGCTCATTATCATTATTGTATCTATGTAAGGTAGCTTGAGAAATAGCTCCAAAAAGTATGCAAAAGCAAGTGGTTTATTTGTCTATGTCTGCATAATGGGAGACCTACTATCCCACTTATCTGACATATACTTGAAGTAAAGTAGAACTAATCTTTGAATTATCAGCATCAACAACATTTAAATTTAGCCTCCTTACTTGAACTATTTCGCCACACAGCACCATTTAAGCACCTCCGTAAATTACTAAAACCTCCACTGAACAAACTGACAAAAAGTGCATGCTTTTAGGCGCCCAATTTTGCATACAAATCCGTAGTCTATTCAATAAAAAACAGAAAAACAGTAAAATAAAAATAAATATTACAATGTCTTATTTCACCACATGAAGATGTCAGATTAATTGTGGTGAGCCGCATAGGCTACCATTAAGCACCCGCTGCCGTCTTGCTGTGCCAGAACCTCATTTGGATAAAATATATAGAACATCCCATCTGACGTGCCTCTGTATGCCTTTCTCTCAATTGTGACCTCCCCTACTCCGCGGAGACAACTCTGTTGCACGGAAATTTTTTAATTAATTTAAGCAGGGCTCTTTCTAGGAATCTTCCTTAAAAAATTAGAGGGGTTATGCAGCCTATTAATGCGCAGCATTAAGGGAGCCCTAAAAACAACCCATCGGCTGCACTGTATACCATTCTGCACATTTTATCTGTAAGCCTGGTAGAACATAGCGCAAAAAACTGCAACGAGGCTCAGGCATTTACAGCCACAATAGCGGTGGATGGTTGCCGCAAAGGGGCTCAAATGGCGGACGAGGTGATATACGTATCCACCGCTGTTTCCAAAGTAGTGGAAGTAGTAGGGTATACGGTAAACTGTGTTGATTCAGAAAAGAACAGATACTGCAAGCCACCAGATCACTGTAGCATTTTTTAGGCGGAAGTAGTAGCGGTAACAAAAGCAGTAGAAATACTGAAAAAACAGCTTAAATTGCATTCGTGTCAGATTTATTATTATATTAACAGCCAAGCAGCAATCAAGGCAATCTCGCGTAGTACGGCATCTTAGAGTGTGCTAGAATGACAATAATGCCTGGAAAGAATCGGAAAAAGGAGCAGCATACATCCAGCAAAATTTAACAGGGTCTTATTTCATCACATGACGATGTCAGACTTGTTGTGCTGGCAGCCCTTGAAACCAAGGTTAAATTAATGGATTTTAAATAGCTCCTCTTAGAGCTTTAGACCTCCATCCCAGCCAATACTTCCCATTTTACTTCACAGCAGAGAAGACCTCGACTTGATGTGGGTTTATTAAACCGAGTCTAATGGAGTTGATTAAGTAAACAAAAGTTTTAAAAAAGGTTGCTTGCTATGAATTTGTTTTAATAAAAAAAAAATAATATATATATACATATATACACCATTTCTATATCAATTGCCCACAATCAAAAGAAATGCAATTTAGCTTTGAGTTAGAGTCTTTAATATATGTAGTTGTTGTAATATAACCAATTATTGCTATTGTTATTGAAACTTTTGTTACAATGATTATATTTGAGGTAGAATCGCCGCTAGCTAGTAGTTGAAAATTTACAAAAACAATTCCAGATGCTCATATAGGTGCGTATATACTCACATACACACACAAAACATTAAGTATTTATGCAAATGGTGGCAAAAGTGGCTAAATTGCTCTCCCTCAATGGTAGCTATGCCCCTAGCGACAATTTGCTACACACAAGCACAAATTACCTGCATTTATACATACATACATACGATAACATACATACAATTAGTACTACCGCATATTTTACAGTGTACTCGACTATTGCCTTTCACTTAAATGCCAAATGTTGGCAAGTGATGGTGGCTGTGGTAGCACTTATCTGCTGCTTATTGTTGCTTTACCACTTGGGTTGCCAGTTGCACTTTCCGGCGGCAACATTACTTAACCCAAACGAAAGTTAATTATAACGCTTTGTTAGTGCTATTCATGTTGTTATTAACATGCAAGTGTAATTGTGTCTGTCTTCCTGAGCGAGTGTGTGTGTGTGTGTAAATTTATGTGTATGGCTTTGTGTTTTTATGTAGAAATATGCATTTACAACCTGTCGGCCGTGACTTGTTACAGAAATATAAATGTCGCCTGCAGATATGTAACGAAAAAGTGAAAAGGTCAACATGGCAATAGCAGATGTTGGATACTTAAAATATATATATTTTTTGGTCTTGTTGTGTTTCGGTATTTTTGTGTTATTTTGGAGTGAACGTTGCGAACGATGTAGAGCATTTTGTTACCTCATAAAGTATGTGTATGTGTGTGTTTCTGGGTATTTTCTGTGGGAATAAAGTTGTAAAGTTTGTCCTTGCCGTTGCTGTGAAATAATTGCTTTTGTCAAAAGATTTTTCGATTTAATTTGAGGTTTTTTCTTTAAATATATTTTTTACTTGGAGCTGGGGTCTGGTATTTACATGTGTAAATATGCTGTGATGTGACTGGCTATCTTTAAATAAAAGTTTACCTTTTTACATACGCTATACCTGAATGATTACTAGTGAGCGAGATGGTTCGTTAGTGTCATGATGTTGGATGAGTTGAAAAAGAACAGTCCTGCGAGTTCTACAGTGTTTTGCATATTACCTGCTAACCTAGATTTATGGGTTCTTACCAGCTTACCCAAGAACGTATACGGTACCAAGCACGACCATCTCGGGAACAATTTGTTATGAACACATGCGACCTTCTTGGCCATACCGCCCTCCCACCCCCTAGATCCACGAGAATTTCGGGGTTACCAGAGCCTCGGCTTTTAATAAAACAGAATTCGCCACGGAAAGGTGAGGTTGGCAATTGTGTTTGGAGAAGCTATATATTACGTTGGAAACCTGAAGGGGTTGCGCTACACAACCCCTCGAATCTGGTATTTTAGTGGCCTATTACGACAGGCATACCTACCGCGGGTATATTCTGACCCCCTAACCCGCTGGGAGATAATAACTGATACCGGCAAGTTATTGCTTTATTTTCGGCTTATTATCGAAGTCTAACTGTTATCATCGAGTTAGCGGGTTGTTATTGGTTTCTCTTCGCCAAGTCATTGGCTTCTTGTTGTTGTTTTATACTGGACTGGTTAAAGAACAGATTACAGATATATCATCAATATTAAACTATTTTCGGTATGTCATACCAAACCGATAAGGCGCCGATAATAAAATTTTGTGGCACTACGAGCAGATTTTTGACTGCCGATATCAAGTCGATAACTTTTCGATAAAAAATCAAAAAAATTGTTTAAGTATTTTGGTAATTTTGCGATAAATAATCGATAACTTTTCTTAGCTATATCGATAACACGCCGATAAAAAAGTTGGTAGTACTATAAACAATTGTATTACTTTTGATAACAAATCGATAACTCTCCGATAAAAAATCGAAAATTATATTATGGTATGACGGTGGCTATTCGACAAATTATTGATAAATTATATGTAACATTTCGATAAAACGCCTATAAAAAGTTGCTAGAACAATTTTTTTATTATGTTAGTAAATTTTCAATAGATAATTGATAACTATTTGATTCGATAACACGCCCATAAAAAGTCGCTAGCAGCATTTTTATATTATGTTAGTAAATTTTTGATAGATAATTGATAACTATTTGATTCGATAACATGCTCATAAAAAAGTTGGTAGCAGCATTTTTATATTATGTTAGTAAATTTTCGATAAATAATTGATAACTATTTGATTCGATAACACGCCCATAAAAGAGTTGCTAGCAGCATTTTTATATTATGTTAGTAAATTTTCGATAGATAATTGGTAACTATTTGATTCGATAACATGCTCATAAAAAAGTTGGTAGCAGCATTTTTATATTATGTTAGTAAATTTTCGATAGATAATTGATAACTATTTGATTCTATAACACGCCCATATGTTAGTAAATTTTCGATAGATAATTGATATATTTTCTATAATATTTCGATAAATTTTCGATACCATATTCAAAAATTTGTGATAGCAGTTTGATAACTATTACACAATAAATCGTTCACTTTTTATAGCGTTTCAATAACCTTTCGAAAAGAAATCGAAAATTTTGTGACATTATATCTATGTTTTATCGAGAAATAATCGATATCATTTCTATATTAAACCGATAGCTTTGCTATAACATATTGGAATCTTTTTGATACTAAATCAATAACTTTTCGATAACACACCGATAGCTCGCCGACAAAACAGTAAGACTTCGTTAACTCGTTGACATTGATAGCAAATTTATAACTTTTCGACAATAAATCGATAACTTCTCGTTAACAAACCGAAACATTTTTTTTCTTTCAATTATTTTTCTTCTTATCCTTTGCCATCTCATTTATTTTCTTCTGCTCGTCTTTGGTCATCTCCTCCCCCGTCCCCTTCTATTTGCCTTTTGCCCCACCACATAGTTTTATTTTTGTCTATTTGTTAGATTGTTCATAAATTTTCCAATCTTTCTTTTCTCTTAATCGGTTTTTTTTGGCTTCCATTCCCCATCCTCGTACTTTTCGTCCTTCTTTCCTTATTTTCCTCCCTATACCTCTAGATGTCGTTTCTGCGGCATCACTTTATCTCTTTTTTCTTGTCCAATTCCCTTTTTGCGTTCGTCCCGCCCTATTCCTTTTTATTCCTCTTCAACTCCTTCATCCGTTTCTTTTTCCATATCTTCATTCTTTCTATTCGTAGCATAGCTTTACTTCTGCGCTCTCTGTCTTTTGTTTTGCGCGACTTATACACTTTTTCCTTTTTAGTCGGCACCGCTCTTTTGTCCACCTAGTTTTAAATTCTTTTTCACTCATCATTTCTTTCCAATCCCCTACCACTTGATTTCCCTTTCACTTCGAATTGTTTATTCCCCTGCTTCCCCCTCACTCTCTCCTTCTCCCATAGAGCTCAAGTTCCCATAGAGCGCAAGTTCTTTTTAATATAGAGAACAAATTGTTTTACTAGAAACCGTCCAATTACACTCCATCATCTCTGTACCGCCTGAAAAAACGAGTACCAATGCGTAGACGTAATTTTTTTTTAACAATTTGGTAAATGTCAAAGAGAGTTGCATACATACAATTGAAGCTAACAAGAAGCGTGATAAAATAATTATAAAACATTTAAGACTCATTAAATTTTACTGATGTTATTTGAAAGATTTAAAAAAAATGTATTGATTTATTAAATTTACTACTAAATAAAACATCCTCGCCATAATTAGCGATAATTGGGCCCAATAACTGTGGCACTTATTGTGTCCTCAAATTATAACCACAATCGTTAGCACTATTGCCACATTTGAACAAATCTATATATATAAAAATCAAATTCTGTGTGGAAACGTATTTCCCACACTTCAATCATCACCAAATTTTGGCCATAGTTTCCTTCGATCAACACGAAGGTTTTAGGCTGAAAATAATTTCGATATATATAAAAGGGGCGTGGCAACTCCCATACAAATGGAATCTTTGGTACTGCATAACTCTGAAGGTATACATGCAAGAACATTGAAATTCAGTAAGGAGTTATATATAGGAATCAATCCCTAAGACTACCAAGAAAATGTGGAATTTTGAAAAAGGGGGCATGGCACCTCCCATACAAATGGAATATATCATACTGCATATCTCTGGATGTAGTAATGTAGATAGGATAATGAAAATTGTTAAGGAGTTATATGACGTTAAGTTCTAACACCTCCAGTAAAATGTGGAATTGGGAAAAAAGGGACGTGGCACCTTCCCTACAAATGGGATTTTTCAGAACTATGGCTGCCGTACAAACCTAGGTTATTTTAACACCTAAAGTTTGACTGTAGTTTTGAGTTTGGCTGTTATTCCTTTTGGACGTTTAGTAATCTGCATCCGTTAAAAAAATTTGTTAGCTTCAGTCTATCTTCATCTATCTATATATATATAAATCAAATTCGGTGTGTGTGTGTGTTTTCGTTCTGGAATATATCATACTGCATATCTCTGGATGTAGTAATGTAGATAGGATAATGAAAATTGTTAAGGAGCTATATGACGTTAAGTTCTAACACCTCCAGTAAAATGTGGAATTGGGAAAAAAGGGACGTGGCACCTTCCCTACAAATGGGATTTTTCAGAACTATGGCTGCCGTACAAACTTAGGTTATTTTAACACGTAAAGTTTGACTGTATTTTTGAGTTTCTCTGTTATTCGTTTTGGACGTTTAGTTATCTGCATCTGTTAAAAAAATTTGTTAGCTTCAGTCTATCTGTGTACATCTTTTATAAAAATTAAAACTTGGTTGTGTGTTCCCTATGGAAACGTATTTCCCACACTTCAATCATCACCAAATTTTGGCTATAGTTTCCTTCGATCAAGACGAAGGTTTTTCATATTTCAGAATTAAGAATTTTAATAAAAAAATTTTTTTTGCTATGCGAACGAGGAATATTAGCTCCTAAAAATGATAATGTTAACAAAATCAATGATCGCATTCAAAACCAAATTCCTGCTGAAGTAACGAAACATAAATCGATCGACACAGTTACAGATGAAGATCAAATTGTGAATTATCTAAGTGAATTTCTAAACTCATGCTTCTTCGGAGTTTAGACCCACCAATATTGTGCAATGGAACCAGACTTTGAGTTAAGAAATTAATGCCGAATGTAATCGAAGCAACGAAGGACAATCACTTACTGTTGCAGGATTAAATTTAGAGAGTTCGTGCTTTTCCCATTGCCAGCTATATGTTGCTTGCTCTAGAGTTGGAATGCCAAAAATCTTGTTTATCTTTGCACCTAACGAAAAAACCAAAAATATTGTGTACCCACTTGCATTACAATAAGATACAATAATAAAATGTTTTAAACGAAAATGTCACCAAATATGGGTACAAAATTCAATTCAATTTACAGAACAATAAACTAAATTATCAACAAAAAAAAACAGAAAAAATTACGCAACATTCATTCGATCTCGGGCGTTACAACGTACGCCGGGTAAAGCTAGTACCCAATATTGTTGCTCCCTCATCAACACTGCCACTGACGCTGCCATCAACCGCATAGCAGCAACTTTCCTGTTCTTCTGCCTCGTAAGCTAGTGCTCTGTTTTCCTAGAACTCCAACGGTTGCAATAATATGAACGTTTTCGCAGAGAACAACCGTATGTTGGTTGTAACTATTAAGTGATTGTTGTGTTGCATTGCCATCGTTTGGCGCATTTGAGGCGTGTAATGATGAAAAATTATGACTTTTTTTTGCTTGATTATTAAAAAACTTTTGTAATTAGACTGATATACGGGTACGCGCCAAAGTAATGAATTCGCTTCTACATACACATATTTTACACACACATACTAGAATGTTGCAATTGCAGTTTAATTTTTCACTCCATCTTCAGTTTGTTCATTTTTTTATTCGCTAGTTTGCTTGTCCATTCACATTCTTCTATTATAAAATACTTTGAGCTCATGTTATTGTTGTTGTGAATTTTATTGTTCTTATCTTGTCTACGCTGTTGTTGCAACAGTCGTCGTTACTTTGATTGATGCGCGTTGAAATTTATGACAGTCAGTTGGCAATCGGCACTGTCAAGCAGCCGCTAGCATATTGTATTGCTGAAGATATGAGAATTGCGGTTGTTCTAGAGAGTGGACTGGGTAGTCAATAACCTATTAAGGCTATTCGGGTAGATGAGTGAGCAGCCGATACCTGCAATAAATGTGAACAGGCGTAGAAAAAAGTGTGCTTTTGAAATCAAAAAAAAAAAAAAAAAAAAAAACAATAATAATTGCGCTTAAAAAATAAAAAAACCCTTGTTGTAAACTTTTGTTGCAGTTTTAACACGCTTATATTACCTTACCTTGTATGTCAGCAATTCAACTTTTGTGTTCAAAGTAAAAAAAAAAAAAAAGAAAAATAAAAATAATATAAACAAGTAAGGAAGGCTAAGTTCGGGTGTAACCGAACATTACATACTCAGTTGAGAGCTATGGAGACAGAATAAGGAAAATGAACCTGGGGTAACCCTGGAATGTGGTTGTATGACATGTGTATCAAATGAAAGGTATTAAAGAGTATTTTAAGAGAGAGTAGGCCATAGTTCTATGTATGGACGCCATTTAGGGATATCGCCATAAAGGTGGACCAGGGCTGACTCTATAATTTGTTTGTACGATATGGGTATCAAATGAAAGGTGCTACTGAGCATTTTAAGAGGGAGTGGGCCTTAGGTCTATCGGTGGACGCCTTTTCGAGATGTCCCCATTAAGGTGGACCAGGGGTGACTCTATAATGTGTTTGTACGATATGGGTATCAAATGAAAGGTGGTAATGAGTATTTTAAAAGGGAATGGGCTTTAGTCCTATAGGTGAACGCCTTTTCGAGAAATCGCCATAAAGGTGGACCAGGGGTGACTCTAGAATATGTTTGTAAGATATGGGTATCAAATGAAAGCTGTTAATGAGTATTTTGAAAAGGAGTGATCCTTAGCTCCATAGGTGGACGCCGTTTCGAGATATCGCCATAAAGGTGGACCAGGGGTGTTTCTAGAACGTGTTTGTACGATATGGGAATCAAATGAAAGGTGTTGCTGAGCATTATAGAGTGGGCATTAGGTCTATAGGTGGACGCCTTTTCGAGATATCGCCATTAGGGTGGGCCAGGGGTGACTCTGGAATGTTTGTACGATATGGGTATCAAACGAAAAGTGTTACTGAGCATTTTAAGAGGGAGTGGGCATTAGGTCTATAGGTGGACGCCTTTTCGAAATGTCGCTATTAGGGTGGGCCAGGGGTGACTCTAGAATGTGTTTGTATGATATGGGTATCAAATGAAAGATGGTAATGAGTATTTTAAAAGGGAGTAATCCTTAGTTCTATAGGTGGACGCTTTTCGAGATATCGCCATAAAGGTGGACCAAGGGACACTCTAGAATGTTTGTACGATATGGGTATCAAACGAAGGGTGTTACTGAGAATTTTAAGAGGGAGTGGGCATGAGGTCTATAGGTGGACGCCTTTTCGAGATATCGTCATTAGGGTGGGCCAGGGGTGACTCTAGAATGTGTTTGTACGATATGGGCATCAAACGAAAGGTGTTACTGAGCATTTTAAGAGGGAGTGGGCATTAGGTCTATAGGTGGACGCCCTTTCGAGATATCGCCATTAGGGTGGGCCAGGGGTGACTCTAGAATGTTTGTACGATATGGGTATCAAACGAAAGGTGTTACTGAGCATTTTAAGAGGGAGTGGGCATTAGGTCTATAGGTGGACGCCTTTTCGAGATATCGCCATTAGGGTGGGCCAGGGGTGACTCTAGAATGTGTTTGTACGATATGGGTATCAAATGAAAGGTGGTAAGGAGTATTTTAAAAGGGATTAATCCTTAGTTCAATAGGTGGACGCCTTTTCGAGATATCGCCATAAAGGTGGACCAAGGGTGACTCTAGAATGTTTGTACGATATGGGTATCAAACGAAAGGTGTTACTGAGCATTTTAAGAGGGAGTGGGCATTAGGTGTATAGGTGGACGCCTTTTCGAGATATCGCCATTAGGGTGGGCCAGGGTGACTCTAGAATGTTTTTGTACGATATGGGTATCAAATGAAAGGTGGTAATGAGTATTTTAAAAGGGGTAATCCTTAGTTCTATAGGTGGACGCCTTTTCGAGATATCGCCATAAAGGTGGACCAAGGGTGACTCTAGAATGTTTGTACGATATGGGTATCAAACGAAAGGTATTACTGAGCATTTTAAGAGGGAGTCGGAATTAGGTCTATAGGTGGACGCCTTTTCGAGATATCGCCATTAGGGTGGGCCAGGTGTGACTCTAGAATGTTTGTACGATATGGGTATCAAACGAAAGGTGTTACTGAGCATTTTAAGAGGGAGTGGGCATTAGGTCTATAGGTGGACGCCTTTTCGAGATATCGCCATTAGGGTGGGCCAGGGGTGACTCTAGAATGTTTGTACGATATGGGTATCAAACGAAAGGTGTTACTGAGCATTTTAAGAGGGAGTGGACATTAGGTCTATAGGTGGACGCCTTTTCGAGATATCGCCATTAGGGTGGGCCAGGGGTGACTCTAGAATGTTTGTACGATATGGGTATCAAACGAAAGGTGTTACTGAGCATTTTAAGAGGGAGTGGGCATTAGGTCTATAGGTGGACGCCTTTTCGAGATATCGCCAATAGGGTGGGACAGGGGTGACTCTAGTATGTGTTTGTACGATATGGATATCAAATTAAAGGTATTAATGAGGGTTTTAAAAGCGAGTGGCCCTTAGATGTATATGTGAAGGCGTTCTCGCGATATCGACCAAATTTTGACCAGGTGATCCAGAAATACATCTGTCGGGTACTGTTAATTTATTTATATATGCAATACGACTAACAGTATTCCTGCCAAGGGTCCAAGGGCTGTTGATTTCGCCTTGTAGAACTTTTTCATTTTCTTCTACTTAATATGGTAGGTGTCACACCCATTTTACAATGTTTTTTCCAAAGTTATATTTTGCGTCAATAAACCAATCCAGTTACCATGCTTCATCCCTTTTTTCGTATTTGGTATAGAATTATGGCATTTTTTCATTTTTCGTAATTTTCGATATCGATAAAGTGGGCGTGGTTATGGTCGGATTTCGGCCATTTTTTATACCAAGATAAAGTGAGTTCAGATAAGTACGTGGGCTAAGTTTAGTAAAGATATATCGGATTTTGCTCAAGTTATTGTGTTAAGGGTCGAGCGGAAGGACAGACGGTGGACTGTGTATAAAAACTGGGCGTGGCTTCTACCGATTTCGGCCATTTTCACAGAGAACAGTTACCGTCATAGAATCTATGCTCCTACCAAATTTGAGAAGGATTGGTAAATTTTTGTTCGACTTATGGCAATAAAAGTATTCTAGACAAACTAAATGAAAATGGGCGTAGCCACGCCCATTTTGAAATTTTCTTTTATTTTTAAATTTTGTTGCATCATATCATTACTGGATTTGAATTTTGACTTAATTTACTTATATACAGTAAAGATATTAAATTTTTTGTTAAAATTTGAATTTAAAAAAATTTTTTTTTAAAAAGTGGGCGTGTTCTTTATCCAATTTTGCTAATTTTTATTTAACACAAATATAGTAGTAGTAGTAACGTTCCTGCCAAATTTCATCATGATATCTTCAACGACTGCCAAATTACAGCTTGCAAAACTTTTAAATTACCTTCTTGTTAAAGTGGGCGGTGCCACGCCCATTGTCCAAAATCTTACTAATTTTTTATTCTGCGTCATAACCTCAACCCATCTACCAAGTTTCGTCGCTTTATCTGTCTTTCGTAATGAATTATCGCACTTTTTCGGTTTTTCGAAATTTTCGATATCGAAAAAGTGGGCGTGGTTATAGTCCGATATCGTTCATTTTAAATAGCGATCTGAGATGAGCGCTCAGGAACCTACATACCAAATTTCATCAAGATACCTCAAAATTTACTCAAGTTATCGTGTTAACGGTCGGACGGACGGACGGACGGACATGGCTCAATCAAATTTTTTTTCGATCCTGATTATTTTGATATATGGAAGTCTATATCTATCTCGATTCCTTTATATATGTACAACCAATCGTTATCCAATCAAACTTAATATACTCTGTGAGCTCTGCTCAACTGAGTATAAAAATTTTAAGCACTTCCTTTATTTAAATGGACAAAAATTAGCGACAAATGTCTCCTTATATAAAGACACTAGCAGACCTGTCAGACGTTGTTCTGCCCTAAATTTGGTCTATCTGCTTACATTTTAATAAGGTTTTTCCGTCTAGCCCGGCCCTCCCCCCTCTACTCTTTTTCTTAGTCCTTTTATTCTCTCCTCCCTCCGTCTTTTTCGCTTCATCTATCTCTATCTTCGTCTCACTCTAGCTCTTTCTCAGTCTCCTTCTCCTTCCCTCTTTTCTCTATCCTCAAGTTTTTCCCATTCTTCTTCATCCCTTATTGCCAGTCCCATAGGGTGGTATGTATTTTGTTCCAGTCTTATTTCGAGTCCCAGTCCCACTCCGAGCCTCAGTCCTAGTCCTAGTCCTAATCCTAGTCCCAGCCCATCTCTGGTATACTTTCCGAAAAAAAAGGATCGTAAATACTAATATAGCCGAATTTATATACCAAATTTCAGACAAATCGAATAGGACGTATGTAAATAGGTATGTGAGTATTATTAATTCATATCTTTATTTCGGCTTCGCATGCATATTTATCAGTTTTGCCAGGTTGATGCGACTAAATCGAATATCGCAATGAAAATTACGTTAGAGCTCTCAGCAACAGCTATCATTCGATATCCATAATACACACATTCTAGGGGTATCCGGGTCCATGTTTTGGGCTATACCTCGAGACCCTAGCAACCAGCGGTGTAAAACACATCAACAACTTCAATTTGATACCCATAATGTAAAAACACATTCTAAGGGTATCCGGGTCCATGTTTTGGGCTATACCTCGTGACCCTAGAAACCAGCGGTGTAAAACTTACTCTGTGCTAAAGCATACAGCAACAGCTTCAATTTGACACCCATAATGTAAAAACACATTCTAGGTGTATCCGGGTCCACGTTTTGGCCAATATCTCGAGACCCTACTCACAAATACATAGGTATAAAAATGATCATGTACTAAAGCACTCATCAACATCTTTCATTTGTTATCCATATTCCATAAACACATTCTAGGGGTACCCGCGTCCGCGTTTTGGCCTATTTCTCGAGACCCTAGTCACCCACGGATGCGAAAAATAACCCGTATCAAAGTACACATAAACAGCTTCCATTTGATACCCATATTGGACAAACATATCCCAGGATTACCCAGGCCCACGCTTTGATCTCAAGACCCTAGCCAGAACGGGCTAAAAGGTATCCTATGTCTGTCTCCTGGTTCTAAGCTACCCCTCCACCAATTTCAGCCAAATCTGTTCATAGGTTCTTGAGTTATAAATAGTGTAACTAACACCACTTTCTTTTATATATACATGTACATACATTACATTAGAATCTTCAAAAATAACAGCATTTTTCCACTCTTTAATGGACGTTATTATACATATGAACCTTTTCTTCAATCACTCTATCTAGTAAAAAAAGCGCATCAAAATCCGTTGCGTAGTTTTAAAGGTTTGAGCATTCAAAGGGACATAGGGTAAGAAAAAGCGACTCTGTTTTATACTACGTAGTGATAGTGATACATGCAAAAATACCAAAAAATAAAACTTTTGTTTAAGAATTTTAAGGAAATGTTCAATATTTTTAACGAAAGAATATTTTTCAAGAGATGTATGCATTCTTAACCATTATCTATTATTATTTGTGTATGTACATACATATGTATGCCAAGCTGATATGAAAATACATACATATGTACCTATAAACCTACGGCCAAAGTTAAATAATGCAGCGAATGCTATATACATATGAACGTATGTGTCGCATCATGCCTCACTCAAAAGTAATTTGCTCGCACAGTTGCCACCGAACAATCGAATTTTTAAATGTTTAAACAATTTGGCTGATATAAGAAAGGAATCAAGTATTTTTTTTTGATGCAGAACGAAGGTAAATATTTCAAAGTTTTACAGAAAAGTAGAATTTTTCAAATCCTTCCTTCCGTTTATGAGTTATAGCTGTGTAAACAAAAATTTTATGATTTTTTACTACATTTTGGCAATTTGCCGCGCCCCTATAATACATACCTTCAAATTATATTGTAACGAATTTGCTGCAAATTCCTCTTATTTGTCCTTTTGCTAGGTTCGTATCGCTAAACTGTTGAATAAATAACTCCAATATTGAATAATGGAAAAATGGCCTTTATTAAAATACTTCACAATAACACTCAAACTGTGCAACGAATAGCTTAATAACCAAACTGATAGCTCAAATGAAACTCCACTATTCAAAATAATACTGCTATTGCTCGCTAGATATCGTCTTAGTCGTACTGCTTGACAACTCAAATCAAACTTAATCTCCTCGCCTTTACTGTCGCGCCTTTTATACTTTTTGATTTCTAATTGCATACTTCTAGGCTTTTCCATTCCAGAACTTACTAGTTAGTTTCGGCTACAAAACCGCCAGCCACAACTACGTGCACAAATTATTGCCCTCTCTTGTGACAACTCAGATAAGATATATGCATGTGTTTGTGTATTGCCGCTCCACTGCTCGTATACGTACATATGTGTAGACGCAATTATTTATTCGTTTATGTAGATACATAATGATTGAATTATTGATGTGAATGTTTGTAGTTTACAGTCTCTCGAGTACACATAGGCGTATAAGTAAATGCATCTGTGTGTGACATCTCTCTGGGCTGCCTTATATATGTGTATACTTGATTTGATTATTGACGTAAATACTGCTTAGCATGGCCTTAGTGATGGTATAGCTTAGTGATGCTAATATCCGTGACAATATTAACTGTACCATCTCACGTAGCTAAGCTTTCAAATAAAAAAAAACCGTTTTAAAATCGGAGCATTCTGTGTGAAGTTATGTACATACATGGCATTTAGCGACTTTATTTTATAAGATTTACTAGCAGATTCGGCAGACGTTGTTGTGTCCTAAATTTGGTCTACCTGCATACATTTTAATAAGCCTTTTCCGTCTAACTCTGCCTTCGCCCCTCTACACTTTTTCCTAATCTTTGTATTCACTCCTCCTACCCTATTTTTCGCTTTATCTATCTCCATCATTCTGTCCCTTTCTCAGTCTCCTTCTCCTTCTTTCTTTTCTCTTCTTTCAAGTTTTTCTCATTCTTCTTCATATCTTATCGCCAGTCCCAGAGGTTGGCATATATTTTGTTCCAGTCCCTTTCCGAGTCTCAGTCCCATTCTCAGTCCCAGTCCGTCTCTGGTTGACTTCCCGGAAAAAAGCATCGTAAATAGTAATATAGGCAAATTTATATACCAAATTTCAGGAAAATTGAATTGGACGTATGCAAATAGGTATGTGGGTATTATTAATTCATGTCTTTATTTTGGCTTCGCATGTATGCCAGGTTGATGCGACTAAATGGAATATCACATTGAAAATTACTTTAGAGCTCTCAGCAACAGCTTTCATTTGATATGCATATTAAACACACATTTTAGAGGTATCCGGGTCCATGTTTTGTCCTATATCTCGAGACCCTAGTCACCCAGGGGTATGAAAATTACCCTCTACTAAAGCACCCATCAACAGCCTTCATTTGATATCTTTATCCTATAAACACATCCTAGGGGTACCGGGGTCCACGTTTTGGCCTATATCTCGAGACCCTGTGCGTCGATCCTGAATTTTCTACAAACCTCACGGAGCCCAAGACCTTTCCAACGAATGCAAAACCGTGGAAATCGGTTCGTGCGTTCTGGAGTTATAGCGTCAGGAAGGAAAACCCGACATATTTTTATGAGTAATTTTTCAAATTTTGAATTTCTTTTAAAAAAAATCATAACTCAAGAATGGCTAAACCGATTTGGGATTTCAAAATCAACTAACCATCATCTCTCCTTCCTGTATCTTTCCTAAAAATTTCATGGCAATCTTTCTATCCGTTCTCGAGTTATGGAGTGACAATCAAAATGTACACTTCTTTTTATATATAGATAGATATTCTTGCTAAACTTTGATTTTTAAAATTTGACATGTATATAATTTAGCACTAACACAGCACTGTGCACTTTCTTAAAATGAAAAAAAGGAGGGAACGTATTTAAAATATAAAGGTAAGCATTTATTTACACTTTGAAAAACAATATAAAAGGGATAATTACAAAATTATAAACGAAATATTTGCGCGACGGCGGGCGGGCGATAAATATAAAAAACGATGCGATCGATGCGTAGCGAACGGCTGGTAGTTTATTAGAAACTGAACATTGAGAGTGAGCGCGGCAGCAGACACAGCTGAGCTGCCATGATGCTGTTTGGCCGCACTGGCCGGGTGTTGCCAGACGGAGGGGCGGACTTAATCCGAAAATCGGATCATGTCTTCAACAGTACCGGTGGTTCCTCGCGCACTCGTAGCGCTCCTCGGGTTTCATTGCGAGGAACGCCCGGCACTGCCTTAGCGCGTGTCGCTGCCCACATAGCCGGCATTTCTGGGTCTCCGTAGATCTGCGGGTCCCGTAAAGACAAGAAAAGAAAAAATACGTATTTCTCAAAAAATGGGTTAGAAAAATACGTTGGGGAGGGTAGCTTATATGTAGATTGCTAGGGGCATGAAGCAGAGGGTACCAGAGGTAGGGTTGGCACTGCTAGGCAGTTGATAGCACGCACAGTTTGGCAATATTTCGGGTTATTAGTCCATTTTGGGTTTTGACTTCCACAACTCGAACATGGTTATCCGATCCAGGGTGTAAAGTGATTACCCGTCCTAAACGCCATTCGTTAGGGTGGAGCAAATCATCCTTTACCACGACTAAATCTCCAACTTGAATATCGCTTTGAGGGCATTTCCATTTGTACTGCTTATGCAGCTCTTTGAGATACTCGCTCTTCCATCGTGTGCTGAATTGGTGGTGAAGCACTTTCAGTTTCTGCCATTTGTTGACCAAGGTGAGATGCTCTGCAGTTGGCTCCGGTAACGACAAGAGCGGCGCGCCACGTAGGAAATGCCCTGGGGTTAGGACTAGGGAATCCATTGGATCTTCGAACATAGGGGAGAGCGGTCGGGAGTTGAGGACCGCCTCTATGCGTACTAAGAGGGTAGTAAACTCTTCGAAGGAGAACTTCTGGTTTCCTGATACTTTCGTAAAGTGTATCTTGAAACTTTTCACGGCCGCTTCCCATAGACCACCCATGTGGGGAGCGTATGGTGGGATGAATTTCCATGAGAATCCGTGAGTTGCATACTTTTCGGCGACGTCTGTAGCGACTTCCTTGAGGAATGTGGTGAATTCTCTTTGTAATCCGCGTTGTGCGCCGACGAACGTCTTTCCGTTGTCAGAATGTATCTGGTGGGGTAGGCCACGGCGGCCAGTGAATCGGGCAAAGGCTGCGTTGAAGGCATTCGTGGTGAGAACACACATTCAGAACACACTTCTAAATGAACAGCCTTTGTGGAAAACAGACGAACACACAAACGTAAGCTTTGACATACGAAGCTCGGCGAAGGGGAGTAGTTTTTACCATAAATGGCCCAGCAAAGTCGACTCCTGTTGTATGAAAGGGTAGGGAATATGTTGACCTCGCGGGTGGCAAGGGTGCCATTATCTGCGTTTTCATCTGCTGTTTGTAGATGTTGCAGATTTTGCAGTGGAGGATGAGCTTTTTGACGTTTTGCTTCAAACGTGGAATGTAGTACTGTTGCTGTACCATTCGGATCATAAGCTGTTTGGCGACGTGCAGCAGTTTCGAATGGAGGAAGTCCAACAGAAGAGAACAAAATCGAGAGTTTCCGGGTAGGATGATTGGGTGCCGTTCATTAAAGCTACCTGTGGCATAGGCTAATCTTCCGGAAACTCGCATGATTCCTGAGTCATCTAGCACAGGGTTTAATGTCCGAAGGGTGTTCTTTTTGGGTAAGGGTCCTGCTGTTTGAAGCAGCTCTATCGTATCTCTGTAATAGTTTCGTTGAGCTTGAGTGATGATTTTGATTTTGGCATCATTCACTTCGGCATGGGTGAGATTGAGCGTGGCTGGAACCTCTAGTTTTCTTGCTTTTCGGATAAACCGCAACATATAGGCCACGATTCTAAGCTCTCGAGAAAATGACGAAAAACGGTCGAGTATGTCTATATTTTCTTCCTGCAGGGTGTGGAATACTTCCACATGTCGTTGCTCGGGGGGAGTTGGGTGGTGAGATATATCCTTTGGCCATGAATTTGCTGGATTGACAAGCCAATTAGGTCCTTCCCACCATAATGGACATTGGACTAAATCCTGAGGCTTGCAGCCTCGAGTGCCCAAATCCGCTGGGTTATCCTTACTGCAAACGTTCCTCCAAGTGGCGTTGTCGACGTTCTTGAGAATCTCAGAGGTTCTGTTGGCGACATACGTTTTCGAGGTATGGGGTGGTTTTTCTAACCATGCCAGTACGATGGCAGAATCGCACCAGAGAATGAGTTCGTGTTGGGGTAGATTCAGCTCACTTCGCAGCTGTTTCACTAACTTGGAGAGTAAAACTGCTCCGCAGAGTTCCAGCCGTGGAAGACTCACGGTTTGGAGGGGTCTACTTTGCTTTTAGCAGCTAGCAAATGGGATGAAAAACTATTTTCATGGGTTTGTACTCGTAAATATATACAGGCACAAAATGCTTTTTCTGAAGCATCTGAGAATCCATGCAGCTGGATTAGTTTATCGGGGGAATACTGTACCCACCTAGGGATTTTAATGTCTCTGATATGAGGTAAATTTTCATAAATTGAGGTCCATTTTTCGAGAGCTCCGGGCTTCACGTCCTCGTCCCAATCCGTTCCTTCCATCCAGAGTTGTTGCAGCAACATTTTTGCAAGAATCATTATTGGCGAAAGCCATCCTGCGGAGTCAAACAGTTATGCAACTGCTGATAAAATCTGCCTTTTTGTAGTCGTGTTTTCTGCTGATGGTGGATCATATGTGTAGGTGAAATTGTCGGTTAGCGCGTTCCACTGAATTCCAATTGTAACGAATTTGCTGCAAATCCTCTTATTTGCAATCCTCTGCTAAGTTCGAATCACTAAACTGTTGAATAAATAACTCCAATTTGTAATAATGCAAAATGGCCTTTATTAAAGTTCACAATAACAAACTGTGCAACGAATAGCTTGCTTAATAACCACACTGATTGATAGCTCAATGAAACTCTACTATTCAAAATAATACTGCTATTGCTCGCTAGATATCGTCTTAATCAAACTGCTTGACAACTCAAATCAAACTGAATTCCTTTTTACCCGCTTGTGCCGCTTTTATAGTTTACGCTGCATACATCTAGGCTCTTCTATTTCCAGAACTTACCAACCATTTCGAAGAGAAGTAAAACAAGTAAGGAAGGCTAAGTTCGGGTGTAACCGAACATTACATACTCAGTTGAGAGCTATGGAGACAAAATCAGGGAAAATGAACCTGGGGTAACCCTGGAATGTGGTTGTATGACATGTGTATCAAATGAAAGGTATTAAAGAGTATTTTAAGAGAGAGTAGGCCATAGTTCTATGTATGGACGCCATTTAGGGATATCGCCATAAAGGTGGACCAGGGCTGACTCTATAATTTGTTTGTACGATATGGGTATCAAATGAAAGGTGCTACTGAGCATTTTAAGAGGGAGTGGGCCTTAGGTCTATCGGTGGACGCCTTTTCGAGATGTCCCCATTAAGGTGGACCAGGGGTGACTCTATAATGTGTTTGTACGATATGGGTATCAAATGAAAGGTGGTAATGAGTATTTTAAAAGGGAATGGGCTTTAGTCCTATAGGTGAACGCCTTTTCGAGAAATCGCCATAAAGGTGGACCAGGGGTGACTCTAGAATATGTTTGTAAGATATGGGTATCAAATGAAAGCTGTTAATGAGTATTTTGAAAAGGAGTGATCCTTAACTCCATAGGTGGACGCCGTTTCGAGATATCGCCATAAAGGTGGACCAGGGGTGTTTCTAGAATGTGTTTGTACGATATGGGAATCAAATGAAAGGTGTTGCTGAGCATTTTAGAGTGGGCATTAGGTCTATAGGTGGACGCCTTTTCGAGATATCGCCATTAGGGTGGGCCAGGGGTGACTCTGGAATGTTTGTACGATATGGGTATCAAACGAAAAGTGTTACTGAGCATTTTAAGAGGGAGTGGGCATTAGGTCTATAGGTGGACGCCTTTTCGAGATATCGCCATTAGGGTGGGCCAGGGGTGACTCTAGATTGTGTTTGTACGATATGGGTATCAAATGAAAGGTGGTAAGGAGTATTTTAAAAGGGATTAATCCTTAGTTCTATAGGTGGACGCCTTTTCGAGATATCGCCATAAAGGTGGACCAAGGGTGACTCTAGAATGTTTGTACGATATGGGTATCAAACGAAAGGTGTTACTGAGCATTTTAAGAGGGAGTGGGCATTAGGTGTATAGGTGGACGCCTTTTCGAGATATCGCCATTAGGGTGGGCCAGGGTGACTCTAGAATGTGTTTGTACGATATGGGTATCAAATGAAAGGTGGTAATGAGTATTTTAAAAGGGGTAATCCTTAGTTCTATAGGTGGACGCCTTTTCGAGATATCGCCATAAAGGTGGACCAAGGGTGACTCTAGAATGTTTGTACGATATGGGTATCAAACGAAAGGTATTACTGAGCATTTTAAGAGGGAGTCGGAATTAGGTCTATAGGTGGACGCCTTTTCGAGATATCGCCATTAGGGTGGGCCAGGTGTGACTCTAGAATGTTTGTACGATATGGGTATCAAACGAAAGGTGTTACTGAGCATTTTAAGAGGGAGTGGGCATTAGGTCTATAGGTGGACGCCTTTTCGAGATATCGCCATTAGGGTGGGCCAGGGGTGACTCTAGAATGTTTGTACGATATGGGTATCAAACGAAAGGTGTTACTGAGCATTTTAAGAGGGAGTGGACATTAGGTCTATAGGTGGACGCCTTTTCGAGATATCGCCATTAGGGTGGGCCAGGGGTGACTCTAGAATGTTTGTACGATATGGGTATCAAACGAAAGGTGTTACTGAGCATTTTAAGAGGGAGTGGGCATTAGGTCTATAGGTGGACGCCTTTTCGAGATATCGCCAATAGGGTGGGACAGGGGTGACTCTAGTATGTGTTTGTACGATATGGATATCAAATTAAAGGTATTAATGAGGGTTTTAAAAGCGAGTGGCCCTTAGATGTATATGTGAAGGCGTTCTCGCGATATCGACCAAATTTTGACCAGGTGATCCAGAAATACATCTGTCGGGTACTGTTAATTTATTTATATATGCAATACGACTAACAGTATTCCTGCCAAGGGTCCAAGGGCTGTTGATTTCGCCTTGTAGAACTTTTTCATTTTCTTCTACTTAATATGGTAGGTGTCACACCCATTTTACAAAGTTTTTTCCAAAGTTATATTTTGCGTCAATAAACCAATCCAGTTACCATGCTTCATCCCTTTTTTCGTATTTGGTATAGAATTATGGCATTTTTTCATTTTTCGTAATTTTCGATATCGATAAAGTGGGCGTGGTTATGGTCGGATTTCGGCCATTTTTTATACCAAGATAAAGTGAGTTCAGATAAGTACGTGGGCTAAGTTTAGTAAAGATATATCGGATTTTGCTCAAGTTATTGTGTTAAGGGTCGAGCGGAAGGACAGACGGTGGACTGTGTATAAAAACTGGGCGTGGCTTCTACCGATTTCGCCCATTTTCACAGAGAACAGTTACCGTCATAGAATCTATGCTCCTACCAAATTTGAGAAGGATTGGTAAATTTTTGTTCGACTTATGGCAATAAAAGTATTCTAGACAAACTAAATGAAAATGGGCGTAGCCACGCCCATTTTGAAATTTTCTTTTATTTTTATATTTTGTTGCATCATATCATTACTGGAGTTGAATTTTGACTTAATTTACTTATATACAGTAAAGATATTAAATTTTTTGTTAAAATTTGAATTTAAAAAATTTTTTTTTAAAAAGTGGGCGTGTTCTTTATCCAATTTTGCTAATTTTTATCTAACACAAATATAGTAATAGTAGTAACGTTCCTGCCAAATTTCATCATGATATCTTCAACTACTGCCAAATTACAGCTTGCAAAACTTTTAAATTACCTTCTTGTTAAAGTGGGCGGTGCCACGCCCATTGTCCAAAATCTTACTAATTTTTTATTCTGCGTCATAACCTCAACCCATCTACCAAGTTTCGTCGCTTTATCTGTCTTTTGTAATGAATTATCGCACTTTTTCGGTTTTTCGAAATTTTCGATATCGAAAAAGTGGGCGTGGTTATAGTCCGATATCGTTCATTTTAAATAGCGATCTGAGATGAGCGCTCAGGAACCTACATACCAAATTTCATCAAGATACCTCAAAATTTACTCAAGTTATCGTGTTAACGGACGGACGGACGGACGGACGGACGGACGGACGGACGGACATGGCTCAATCAAATTTTTTTTCGATCCTGATTATTTTGATATATGGAAGTCTATATCTATCTCGATTCCTTTATATATGTACAACCAACCGTTATCCAATCAAACTTAATATACTCTGTGAGCTCTGCTCAACTGAGTATAAATATAAAAGTGGAGCGCACATTACTTGGATTGGAAAGTTGGCAGGAAAGGAGATATTATTAGTCAATCAGTTGCGCTCCACCTTTATATTTTCACTTCTCATAGATATTTTTGTAATTTCTATGTCAAAACTTAAAAACCCAAGTTTAGCAAGAATATGCCTTTATATAAGGAAACATTTGGCGCTGATTTTTGTATATTTATATAAAGGAAGCGCTTAAAATTTTTTTATTTTCTCCATTTCTGACACTATCTCGGTGTCTTAACCTATCTGTTAAATTTTACGCTTGTAGCTCAATGAGAACTTATATAAAAATCAATCCCAAAATTCCCTCCGTTTCGTACGATTTTTCTAAATATCTCATCCCGTGCGCGTGTCATCGGCTGTCACCGACCGCTTAACTCTAAGTTTTTACCCTCTAGCTTATCAAGAAATTGCTTAAAAGCTGGTTTGAATATTTTCAAATTCTTATCTAATTATTTCGATCCGTGCGCTACCTAACGTTTTTTTTCCTTTTGTTGCATTGTCACGGTGTTCTAATCCATGTGTAAAGTTTCACGTTTGGAGCTCAATGAGAAGTTACTTAAGCGCCAAATACACGACACGAACATTTCCGCGAACATTCCGCAATCTTGTTCGCAGCTTTGGCCATACACCATACGAACATTTGGCCGAACATTAGTACATTTCAATAAATTCACTCAGAAATTTTTTATTGTCCATTTTACTTTTCCGCGCACGTTTGTTCCGTTCAGAAATTACTACGATTATGAGCTATTTCGCTATACACGCACGAACAGTTCGCGCAAATATTCGCCAAAAATTAAAATATTTTTATTTTTGGCGAACATTTGCGCAAACTGGCAAACACCACCATACACGACAGAAAAGGTCGCAGAAACTTGACATAACGGGAATGTTCGCGGAAATGTTCGTGTCGTGTATTTGGCGCTTTAAAAATCGATTGCAAGATTTGTATGAAAAGCCGACCTAATATAAAGGAAGTAATAGTAAACAAGTAAGGAAGGCTCAGCTCGGGTGTAACAGAACATTGCATACTCAGCTGCCAAATTACAGCTCGCAAAACTTTTAAATTACCTTCTTTTAAAAGTGGGCGGTGCCACGCCCATTGTCCAAAATTTTCCAAATTTGCTATTCTTTGTCATAAGGTCAACCCACCTACCAAATTTCATCGCTTTACCTATCTTTGGTAATGAATTATCACACTTTTTCGGTTGTCTGAAATTCTCGATATCGAAAAGGCGGGCGTGGTTATATTCCGATTTCGTTCTTTTTAAATAGCGATCTGAGATGAATGCCCAGGGACTTACATACCAAATTTCATTAAGATAACTCAAAATTTACTCAAGTTATCGTGTTTACGGACAGATGGACGGACATGGCTAAATGAATTTCTTTTTTCGCCCAGATCGTTTTGATATATAGAAGTCTATATCTATCTCGATTAGTTTATGCCGTTACGGGGTACCGTTATGCGAACAAAATTAATATACTCTGTGATCTCTGCTCAGCTGAGTATAAAAATGTTACGTATACGCACCGGTATCTGTCTTTTCAGCTGGTACGGATATGATTGCGTGTAGATGATTGGTCTCTAACAAAGTGCTTATTACATCCCATATATGTAATATTCCTATATTGCTACAAAAGGCTAGGTACATTCCCAAACATCAGAGTGCCGATATATTGCTGTTTAAAAGTTTTTGTTTTTGTATTCAATAATCGAATGTACCTAAATTTAAATTTTTTCTTGTCACACTTATGCTGCCACAATCACAAAAATTGTATAGGATGTCTTGTTTTGATTTCGAATTCAAAACACATTGCGAGCATTTTCTATTAGCAATATAGGAGTATTACATATATGTTAGCCAAATATTTATAAGCAGGTGATCGATACTATTACAAAGAAATACCTATTCTCAAGAAATATATTAGAATATAGATTTTTCTTGTTACGGCTCCTAGCGTTTCCATTAACATCGGATTAACCAGGATTCCACACAAAATGCGGAAGCATTCATCATAATTATCGCGAACCTACGACCTCTTTTAAATTCCATGCGAGCAAGAATGCTATAAGCTGTGAAAATATGATCTGGTAAGCACTTCAAACATGCAAGTCATGGATATTGGTTTCGCCTTCCTATAACGAACTAGCTCGAAATAGGTCAGGTCTATCGTCCTTGATAAGAGTTTTCACTGGTCACTGTTTGATGTATACTAATGCCTCTAGGAGGATTATTTCCACAGCTGCAGAGCTATTGCTGTCAGCTAACCATTTTTCAATGATCTGGAAGAGGTTTTCGAGGTCCAAATAAGGACGATCATTAATTTTATTGACTGCACGAAGTTGTTCAAACCGCATTAGCTAGTACTGTAAGGGTTTTTTTACTTACAATTGATATGTTGGTGGCCTAAGTGTTAACCATAATCGCACTTACATGCGAGGAGATTAGGACTCGGATTCTTTTCTAATTTATGGTGTACTGCTTCATAATTTTCTTAGCAGAAATATACTGGAAGAGTTTGCGAAATAATCGCAGTGGGGCGACGCTTAATTTGAGCCGTAGAACATTGGCCAATTAGGCTCCCAGCAAAATTCATTCTACCGTTAGATGAATTTCATACCAAATATCATGGTGGGGATTTAAAGAGGAAGGTTCAACGTCGAGCACCGTGAACTTTTTTTCTGGTTTATTCAGTTGACTTCCCATGGTTTTGATTGAGAATCTACTTTCGATGAGCAGGTACATGGTTGATCATTACGCTGTGTAATATTATAGATGAAAAGTTTGTTTTTGGGATTGTTTTCGGGAGCACTTCGGTGCTATTTTGAGATCATTTCCGAATCATTTAGACAACGTTTCTGTACAATTTCTATATTGTCTTCATAAGTCCATTACGGGAATATCGGGGTATCCATTTATTAGCTTTTTTTCGGATGATTTCGGTGTCGGTGACAAATTCTATATTGTTTTTGTTAGTCAATTCTGAGAATCTCGGGAGTTTCATTAATTGGCTTTTTTGGGATAATTTCGGTATCGGAATTACCATAGAATCATTTCATGATTATATCGTAACTATTTCGAGACAATTTTGGGACAATGTCGGTATTATTTTCGGCATCATTTCGGAGCGATTTTGGTACAGTTTTATCTAGGTTAGGTTAGGTTGTACTGGTCGAGCAATGAAGACTTTACAAAAACTGAATAGTGTTACCAGATTTAGTTTGATATCAAACACGTAAACTTTATTAGGTACCAGGACCTATGTTAACAAACGAGTCTATTCTCTTGGAAAAACTAAAAGTTATATTGCACCAAAATTGATTGCTGCCTCAAGATCTGGAAAATATTTCGCACGGAATAGCTGGAGCTTAAATTCTGGACCTGTTTCGGAATAATTTTTGGATGGTTTTTGTGACTATTCTAAGGACCATTTAGAGACTATGATGATGCCAGAAGTATTTTCAGATATTTTTGGAATTATTTCGACATAAATTTCGAAGCATTCGAGATAATTCAGAGACCAATCGCACGCTGATATATCCGTATTACCTCAGGGGTGACGATGCGTTAAAATAATATATTATTTATTTATTTCTTATAAAGGGGTTACATACATGCACACAAGCATACAATCGAATCTAATATAAACTAGTTAAAAATAATTTTAAAATATTTATTTCCTCAAAAGTTTTTGCCTCATTTGTTTCTTTTTATGCTGACGGTATGGATAAAGGCTATATATCTAGATTATCACTCAAGTAGACTGGTACCACTTTTTACTTCCCTACATTGTCAAAATAAGTTTACAGCATATCATAATAAACAACATGGTCCCCAAATCTTAAAGAAGGCGGGTCAGCTATAACATTTCGTTTATGTTGGTTCAAAAGAGTAACAAGAAATCATAATATCTACAGGTTTTTCTAGATATTAGCTTGTTTCTTTGTGTGAGTGCAAAACTTTGGTGCTGCTGACTATGCATGTAAATAACTGTTTAAATGAACTCTTAGTGCAGAGTTTTTAAATTAATGACGACCATTTTTAAAGGCGTAATTACGCGAGAAAAACTATAGTTAGCACTTTCGTATAGTAAAAAGTGCAGCTAACGAACATTCGTACATATAACATCTATACACATAAATATGGTAACTGCCGCCTTCAAGTATATATATATATATATATATATATGCATGTGCTCTGTAGTAATGTGCACTCACACATTTGATGCTTATTCATTTATTCGCCCAGTTGCGTTGATAAATGGGCACCATTAACTGGAACATAGCGTCGAGTAGCTTTCATAGTAATGGTAATGGTGACAGGCTAAATGGAGCTTACAATGCTTACATATATTTATATAGTACATTTACACCATACTATGTACATTAGACTGGGTCGAAAAAACATTTATAATATCCGCCCCTAAATTTGAAGATTATGTTGAGAGGGTTTCGGGAAATTTTTTTTAAATTTTTTTTGATCTTTCGAAATACAGCCTAAACGGTTTTTTCGTTGTAACTTTGTTATTTGACGTCCGATTTTTAAAATTGATATGTCATTATTTTGGCCTTGGGAAGCTTCACATTTCCGTTTAATGTTCTTTTAAGGTATGAAGTCGTTTTCACATGATTAGGTCAGCTAACAAAATTTTGTCCCTCCTAATATATGTTTTTTTCCTTACCAAACGAAAGTACTTAAAAATTCAAGAAAATGTTGCTTTGAAACCATATTACTAAAATAATAAACAAAGAAGTTATAGCACTTTCAATATTTATTGCAACTGTTATTTTACCTGATTCTTATTATACTTAGACCTGAAGCTCATGATGTTTTTGGAGGAAAAATTGCAGTGTTTGCATTGAAAAGTTAATAAAGATATGCCAAATATCATGAATAGGGGAAGTCATAGTAAATAAGTGAGTCAAACCAGTTGTTTCGTATTTATAATAATAACACTATGCGACAAAATCAACTTTTTTCTTGGTATTGGACAAAACCCACTTTTTTGTTACTATCTCCGTTTTTCGAACCTAGCCTCCATAAAATAGATATCGGCTTTTAAAGTTCGAAATTCTACATTTCGAAATTTAATTTTTTTGTTAACGCGTTCAGCAAATTGAAAAAGTATAAATGTGGACATTTTTACTTTTTCAATTTGCTGAACACGTTAACAAAAAATGAAATAAAATTTCGAAATATAGAATTTGGAACTTCGAACTTCGTAAGCCGATATCTATTTTTTGGAGGCTATATTCGAAAAACGGAGATAGTACTTTGTTTACTTAAGCCTCAATCTCTACGAAAAAGTGGGTTTTGTCTAATAGCCAGAAAAAAGTTGATTTTGTCGCATAGTGTTATTATTATAAATACGAAACAACTGGTTTGACTCACTTATTTACTATGACTTCCCCTATTCATGATATTTGGCATATCTTTATTAACTTTTCAATGCAAACACTGCAATTTTTCCTCCAAAAACATCATGAGCTTCAGGTCTAAGTATAATAAGAATCAGGTAAAATAACAGTTGCAATAAATATTGAAAGTGCTATAACTTCTTTGTTTATTATTTTAGTAATATGGTTTCAAAGCAACATTTTCTTGAATTTTTAAGTACTTTCGTTTGGTAAGGAAAAAAACATATATTAGGAGGGGTGAAATTGTGTTAGCTGACCTAATCATGTGAAAACGACTTCATAGCTTAAAAGGACATTAAACGGAAATGTGAAGCTTCTCAAGGCCAAAATAATGACATATCAATTTTAAAAATCGGACGTCAAATAACCAAGTTACAACGAAAAAACCGTTTAGAAGGATCAAAAAAAAATTTAAAAAAATTTTTTCGAAACCCTCTCAACATAATCTTCAAATTTACGGGCGGACATTAGCAACTTTTTTTTATGTATGGGGGCCAACCCAGTCTTATGTACATATTACATATATGTACGTACACATTTATTTAGTGCTAAACATTGCCATTATTTGCCCGCATTTTTTTATGAGTGAAGATCAAAGTATACGCAGTCGAAAAATTTACTTGGAAACTACTGCAAAACTAGTACGAATACTAAGATAAACTGGTAAACCAGCTGCTTACTTTATTTTTTTTTTGTATAACAGCAACGAAATGCAATCGATCTATCAAAGATTTTCTAGATTTTGATCAGAAATATACGAGTCAAAATCTATAAAGGAAAGATACCCTATATGAAATGTCGGCGGTAAAAAGGATTCATTTTGTATTGTTGATTTTCCGACAGGGTGTATAAATGATGTATATTGGGACGATTTTCCGTCATTCCTTGTCAAATTTGGTTTCGAGACAAACCAGTTTCGGCGTTGTGACATCATCAGTGTCGATTTTCGTTCGACGGAAAATCGTTCCAATATACATTGTAACAAGTAAAGAAGGCTAAGTTCGGGTGTAACCGAACATTACATACTCAGTTGAGAGCTATGGAGACAAAATAAGGAAAATGAACCTGGGGTAACCCTGGAATGTGGTTGTATGACATGTGTATCAAATGAAAGGTATTAAAGAGTATTTTAAGAGAGAGTAGGCCATAGTTCTATGTATGGACGCCATTTAGGGATATCGCCATAAAGGTGGACCAGGGCTGACTCTATAATTTGTTTGTACGATATGGGTATCAAATGAAAGGTGCTACTGAGCATTTTAAGAGGGAGTGGGCCTTAGGTCTATCGGTGGACGCCTTTTCGAGATGTCCCCATTAAGGTGGACCAGGGGTGACTCTATAATGTGTTTGTACGATATGGGTATCAAATGAAAGATGGTAATGAGTATTTTAAAAGGGAATGGGCTTTAGTCCTATAGGTGAACGCCTTTTCGAGAAATCGCCATAAAGGTGGACCAGGGGTGACTCTAGAATATGTTTGTAAGATATGGGTATCAAATGAAAGCTGTTAATGAGTATTTTGAAAAGGAGTGATCCTTAGCTCCATAGGTGGACGCCGTTTCGAGATATCGCCATAAAGGTGGACCAGGGGTGTTTCTAGAATGTGTTTGTACGATATGGGAATCAAATGAAAGGTGTTGCTGAGCATTTTAGAGTGGGCATTAGGTCTATATGTGGACGCCTTTTCGAGATATCACCATTAGGGTGGGCCAGGGGTGACTCTGGAATGTTTGTACGATATGGGTATCAAACGAAAAGTGTTACTGAGCATTTTAAGAGGGAGTGGGCATTAGGTCTATAGGTGGACGCCTTTTCGAAATGTCGCTATTAGGGTGGGCCAGGGGTGACTCTAGAATGTGTTTGTATGATATGGGTATCAAATGAAAGATGGTAATGAGTATTTTAAAAGGGAGTAATCCTTAGTTCTATAGGTGGACGCTTTTCGAGATATCGCCATAAAGGTGGACCAAGGGACACTCTAGAATGTTTGTACGATATGGGTATCAAACGAAGGGTGTTACTGAGAATTTTAAGAGGGAGTGGGCATGAGGTCTATAGGTGGACGCCTTTCCGAGATATCGTCATTAGGGTGGGCCAGGGGTGACTCTAGAATGTGTTTGTACGATATGGGCATCAAACGAAAGGTGTTACTGAGCATTTTAAGAGGGAGTGGGCATTAGGTCTATAGGTGGACGCCCTTTCGAGATATCGCCATTAGGGTGGGCCAGGGGTGACTCTAGAATGTTTGTACGATATGGGTATCAAACAAAAGGTGTTACTGAGCATTTTAAGAGGGAGTGGGCATTAGGTCTACAGATGGACGCCTTTTCGAGATATCGCCATTAGGGTGGGCCAGGGGTGACTCTAGAATGTGTTTGTACGATATGGGTATCAAATGAAAGGTGGTAAGGAGTATTTTAAAAGGGATTAATCCTTAGTTCTATAGGTGGACGCCTTTTCGAGATATCGCCATAAAGGTGGACCAAGGGTGACTCTAGAATGTTTGTACGATATGAGTATCAAACGAAAGGTGTTACTGAGCATTTTAAGAGGGAGTGGGAATTAGGTGTATAGGTGGACGCCTTTTCGAGACATCGCCATTAGGGTAGGCCAGGGTGACTCTAGAATGTGTTTGTACGATATGGGTATCAAATGAAAGGTGGTAATGAGTATTTTAAAAGGGGTAATCCTTAGTTCTATAGGTGGACGCCTTTTCGAGATATCGCCATAAATGTGGACCAAGGGTGACTCTAGAATGTTTGTACGATATGGATATCAAACGAAAGGTATTACTGAGCATTTTAAGAGGGAGTCGGAATTAGGTCTATAGGTGGACGCCTTTTCGAGATATCGCCATTAGGGTGGGCCAGGTGTGACTCTAGAATGTTTGTACGATATGGGTATCAAACGAAAGGTGTTACTGAGCATTTTAAGAGGGAGTGGGCATTAGGTCTATAGGTGGACGCCTTTTCGAGATATCGCCATTAGGGTGGGCCAGGGGTGACTCTAGAATGTTTGTACGATATGGGTATCAAACGAAAAGTGTTACTGAGCATTTTAAGAGGGAGTGGACATTAGGTCTATAGGTGGACGCCATTTCGAGATATCGCCATTAGGGTGGGCCAGGGGTGACTCTAGAATATTTGTACGATATGGGTATCAAACGAAAGGTGTTACTGAGCATTTTAAGAGGGAGTGGGCATTAGGTCTATAGGTGGACGCCTTTTCGAGATATCGCCAATAGGGTGGGACAGGGGTGACTCTAGTATGTGTTTGTACGATATGGATATCAAATTAAAGGTATTAATGAGGGTTTTAAAAGCGAGTGGCCCTTAGATGTATATGTGAAGGCGTTCTCGCGATATCGACCAAATTTTGACCAGGTGATCCAGAAATACATCTGTCGGGTACTGTTAATTTATTTATATATGCAATACGACTAACAGTATTCCTGCCAAGGGTCCAAGGGCTGTTGATTTCGCCTTGTAGAACTTTTTCATTTTCTTCTACTTAATATGGTAGGTGTCACACCCATTTTACAAAGTTTTTTCCAAAGTTATATTTTGCGTCAATAAACCAATCCAGTTACCATGCTTCATCCCTTTTTTCGTATTTGGTATAGAATTATGGCATTTTTTCATTTTTCGTAATTTTCGATATCGATAAAGTGGGCGTGGTTATGGTCGGATTTCGGCCATTTTTTATACCAAGTGAGTTCAGATAAATACGTGGGCTAAGTTTAGTAAAGATATATCGGATTTTGCTCAAGTTATTGTGTTAAGGGTCGAGCGGAAGGACAGACGGTGGACTGTGTATAAAAACTGGGCGTGGCTTCTACCGATTTCGCCCATTTTCACAGAGAACAGTTACCGTCATAGAATCTATGCTCCTACCAAATTTGAGAAGGATTGGTAAATTTTTGTTCGACTTATGGCAATAAAAGTATTCTAGACAAACTAAATGAAAATGGGCGTAGCCACGCCCATTTTGAAATTTTCTTTTATTTTTATATTTTGTTGCATCATATCATTACTGGAGTTGAATTTTGACTTAATTTACTTATATACAGTAAAGATATTAAATTTTTTGTTAAAATTTGAATTAAAAAATTTTTTTTTTAAAAAGTGGGCGTGTTCTTCATCCAATTTTGCTAATTTTTATTTAACACAAATATAGTGATAGTAGTAACGTTCCTGCCAAATTTCATCATGATATCTTCAACGACTGCCAAATTACAGCTTGCAAAACTTTTAAATTACCTTCTTGTTAAAGTGGGCGGTGCCACGCCCATTGTCCAAAATCTTACCAATTTTTTATTCTGCGTCATAATCTCAACCCATCTACCAAGTTTCGTCGCTTTATCTGTCTTTTGTAATGAATTATCGCACTTTTTCGGTTTTTCGAAATTTTCGATATCGAAAAAGTGGGCGTGGTTATAGTCCGATATCGTTCATTTTAAATAGCGATCTGAGATGAGCGCTCAGGAACCTACATACCAAATCAAGATACCTCAAAATTTACTCAAGTTATCGTGTTAACGGACGGACGGACGGACGGACGGACGGACATGGCTCAATCAAATTTTTTTTCGATCCTGATTATTTTGATATATGGAAGTCTATATCTATCTCGATTCCTTTATATATGTACAACCAACCGTTATCCAATCAAACTTAATATACTCTGTGAGCTCTGCTCAACTGAGTATAAAAAAAGGACTTATATCAGGAGTGAATAAAAGAGAAATATATAACAATATCCGTAAACGAAAAAAAAACTAGGACCCAATAAAACAAATACTCATCATTATTTTCCAAAAGGAGATGGCATACCAAATCACCAAATTAAAAATCTACATTGATATTCACTTAAAGGGGGACGCGTGTGCATGTCAAGAAAATCGGATCTATATAGAAGCCTATAGAATTGAGGACTATTTCGAGATGATTTTCTGAAAATTTTGGCAAGACTTCAGAAGAACATTCCTGTTTTATATCGAGGGTAATATTAGAATTGTTAACTATCAATTTTCATGCAATTTCAGAATCACTTCGAAGCTTTTTCAGGCGAAACTAAAACAATTTTAAAATCACTTCAATGGTGTTTACGTATCACTTTGGAACAACGATAGTATGATTGCTAGACTATTTTGAAACCATTTCGGCAATGTTATAGGTTAATCTCAATACCACTACGGGATCATTTTATTATCTTGAGACTATTTCTGAACCAATTTGAAACGATTTCACGATTATTTCGGGAATGGTTTGGGCTACAATTTGGAGGCAACTTCCGAGTAATTTCTGTGAGAATGAGCCATGTGTATATTTTTGTTCTGAGAGATCAAAAAATTGCACTGGTGTTGGCGCAACACCGAAACTGGGTTGTCGCTAAACCAAACATGACAAGGGATGGCGGAAAATCATTGCAATAAATCGCAAAACTACATTCGCTTAAAAATGTCAGGAAGCACTTAAACAGGGCCATCGTCTGATATTAAATCAGTGCGATTATTTCAAAAGAGTACTTAATTAAATCACTCTGAACTTTGAAAAAGAGGCATCAAGGAAGCAGCAAACCAGAAAAACTGCCATCGGTAATGGGCTAGAATGCCAGGAAATACCAAATGCAGCGAATAGTGCAGTGTGCTAGGAACAATACTGTGTTGCCAAAATTGCCTCAGCATCCAACACGGACCTTATTGTGGCAGTTGAAGGCTCCGAAATGGTATCCTTCTAAAAGATAATGGAATGAACGCTCTATCAGTCCTTAATAATCCTACCCACTTCCTGAATTTTGCAACGTCACTCAAGTGGGGCCAAGCCACAGAGATAGCGGATTCACTAATTCAGGAAAGTACAGTCTTACAGCCCTATGTAGGAACAAATGAAGACATTTTTGGAGTGATACATAAAACCATACAACCTTATAGACTCAAACAAAGTGGTTTCAGTAAAATTAAGAATTGTTTCCTTCCCTAGCTTAAACGGTTAGGTGACGAATAATGAAGTAAATAAATTTTTTCGAAGATTTCGGGTATTGTTTTATGTATGGCGTCCTTTTTTGAACCGTATACTTTTTAAGAACCGGGTACTTATACATAACTAGGTACATTTTTAGTTACTTATTGAACCAAGTAGATTTTAGGAGCCGGGTAATATTTTGAACGGGTAATTATACTCAGTTGAGCAGAGCTCTCAGAGTATATTAACTTTGATTGGATAACGGTTGGTTGTACAGGTATAAAGGAATCGAGATAGATATAGGCTTCCATATATCAAAATCGTCAAGATCGAAAAAAAATTTGATTGAGCCATGTCCGTTCGTCCGTCCGCCCGTTAACACGACAACTTGAGTAAATTTTGAGGTATCTTGATGAAATTTGGTACGTAGGTTTCTGAGCACTCATCTCAGATCGGTATATAAAATGAACGGTATCGGACTACAACCACGCCTACTTTTTCGATATCGAAAATTTCGAAAAACCGAAAAATGCGATAATTCATTACGAAAGACGGATAAAGCGATCAAACTTGGTAGGTGAGTTGAACTTATGACGCAGAATAGAAAATTAGTAAAATTTTGGACAATGGGCGTGGCACCGCCCACTTTTAAAAGAAGGTAATTTAAAATTTTGCAAGCTGTAATTTGGCATTCGTTGAAGATATCATGACGAAATTTGGCAGGAACGTTACTCCTATTACTATATGTGTGCTTAATAAAAATTAACAAAATCGGAGAACGACCACGCCCACTTTAAAAAAAAAATTTTTTAAAGTTAAATGTTAACAAAAAATTTAATATCTTTACAGTATATAAGTAAGTTATGTCAACATTCAACCCCATTAATGATCACTGAATCTCAGCTGAGGTGTGATATATTTTAAATATATTTGCATTGAGAATCAATTAGAAAATCGGGCGGATCTTACAATTTTCCATGGTATGCTCCATACGCTTATTTAGCAAGTGCCAAAAATGTTATTGTTAAGCTTAGTTGTTACCTTAAAACTTTTTACCAAATGTTGTGAGGTGCTGTAATAATTTGTGCTAACTAGGAAAATTGCGTAGTTATTTGGATACAAGTTTGCAGTAGCGAGCACAAAAATAGCAGTGGCTATATTTATCAAATTTCATCAACTAAGTAGTTCTTTTTTCTTATTTTAAATAATTTAGTAAAAATGTTCATGAATTCTGAACTGAAACTATACAAGTTAACTTAAAAAATATTTTCGAAAAAGTTCGAAAAGTCGTGAACGTTTCACGAAAATTTAGAAGTTTTTATACATGGGTTTTTTTTTGATTATACAATTTTGTAGTCCAATACATTTTAGTCTAACAATGTACAAATAATAGGTCTCAGAAAATTCGTTTTGCTCAAAAATATTTTTTTGGAGGAATTTTAAATATCTATTAATATATATATATATAAAATATATATTAAAAAATTCGAAAAAGTGGGAAATATTCGTAAACTTTTCTTGAATTTTCGATTTTTTGCGAAAATACTTTTAAATTTTTTTTTGCATAGTATTTCCTCTTACAATAAAACTTGATAAGTGAAATATCATAGATTCAAACCTATTTTTTGCTAAGTTATTGCTTATTATTCTAGCCTACGACCCTTTTAAAGTTGTTTTATATCTAAGTTGCCGTGGTCTTGAACCGATCTCGTCAATTTTTTCTAGGAATATTTCGTGTTATAGGGAAAATTTGTGTACACAATTTTATTACGATCCGTTAATTTTTCTTCGAGTTATGGCTCCCGAAACATAGAAAATTGCTTAGTCATAAAAGGGGCGGTACCACACCCATTTCCAGAAATTTTAGTGTTTTCCAATTTAATGTTATAATTCAATTAAGGATGTAAAACTCTATTGATACAATGCTATTTTTCGCAAAGATATAGCTTATTTTATTCGTCCACGACCCTTTTAAAAATATTTTATATAAAAGTGGGCGTGGTACTTAACCGACGTCGTTAATTTTTCTTCAAACCATTCCCTATAATAAAGGCAACCTCTCTGTCGAATTTTTTTACGATAGCTTTAACGCTTTTTGTTTTATGATTAATAATATTTGAAAAATTGATTTTATCACAAGTGGGTGACGCCACGCCCATTTTAAACATTTTTTCCAAATTTTTATCTAAAGTCTCAATATCAGTCCACACGTCAAATTTCAACATTCTAGGTGTATTATTTACTAAATAATCAGGTTTTTTGTGTTTTCCAAAATTTTATATATATAAAAAGAGGGCGTGGTTATCATCCGATTTCGCTCATTTTCAATAACAATCTATTCTGGGTCCAGATAAGTGCGTTTGGTGAAGATATCTCAATATTTACTCACGTTATCGTGTTAACGGACAGACGGACGGTCGGACGGACATGTCTCAATCAAAATTTTTTTTCGATACTGATGATTTTGATATGTGGAAGTCTATACACTCAGAGAAAAAATCGTTCTAAAACGAACGAAACAAGTTCAAAATTAAGAACATTCGTTGATAAAAGTCTGTTAAGTACGTTTTTCTTAACTCGTGACCGATGGGCTTGTTTTAAGAACAGTTTTTTCAAGCACACCGTTCGTATTTTATGACCACTTTGGTATTGATGTGTGAAACTTCTGTGCTCATTTCAAGCACTACTTGGGCTTGATCTAAGATTTTTCGTTCTCACGCTTCGAGAACGATTTGTGGTCGATTTAACATTTTTCGGTCTCAATTCAAGAACGGTTCGTGCTTGATCTTTGGTGGGAGGGGAAAGTATTTTTTTCAATAGGGACCCATTTATTTTTTATTAATAATACTTTTTTTTGTCATAAATAAAAAATATTTATAACAAAATTTTTTTTATCAAAATTCAAAAGTTCAAGAAAAATGCATAATATGCATTTTTTCACACATTTCTCTTATTGAGAAATTAGTTTTGTTTGAAGACGTAATCTGCATATATACTCAAAATATTTCATAACAAGTTTGAGAATTACCTGTGCACATGTGAATGGAACTGAACGAAAAATAAGAGTTAAAAAAAATAGAACATAAAAAAATTGTTTTAGAAAAATTCAGAGTTTGACTGTGATCGAACTCGCGCCACACGATCGCAACCGCAACATCATAACCGCTGGGCCACTACAACTGCTTAATAGCTGGTGCCAAATGTTGTATTTAACATTGTAGTGCACACGAATTGTACCGTTTCTTAATTTAAGAACATTGTTCTCATTAATTGAACATTTGTTCATATTTTAAGACCAGCCGTTCTCTTTTCAAGAAAATGGTTGTCAGTTCAAGAACAAGGTTGTCGTTTTGAGAACAGGTCGTTCGTTTTTCAAGAACAAAAAGTAAGAACATGAAAAGCTTGAATTGACTCCGGTGGTGCTGGACTTTAGAACGGCGTTTTTCTCTGAGTGTATCTATCTCTATTCCTTTATACCTGTACAACCAACCGTCATCAAGCTTAATATACTCTGTTTGCAAAGCACTCTGAGTATAAAAAGAAGGATTTAATTGGCAAAATTTGATACAAACCGCCATTGCTATTTTCGTTTTCCCTGCTGTATGTGAAGGAAAAAAGTTAAGCAGTATATACCCACACATACAAACAGTTGTATTTGCTTGTAACTGAAATGCATTGCGATGTTACATAAAAACAACCACACAAATGTACCAAACTAAAACAATAACAACAAGTAAGGAAGGATAAGTTCTGGTGTAACCGAACATTACAGACTCAGTTGAGAGCTATGGTGACAACATAAGGGAAAATAACCATGTAGGAAAATGAACCGAGGCAAACCCTGGAATGTGTTTGTATGACATGTGTATCAAATGAAAGGCATTAAAGAGTATTTTATGAGGGAGTGGGCCATAGTTCTATAGGTGGACGCCATTTAGGTATATAGCCATAAAGGTGGATCAGGGTTGACTCTAGAATTTGTTTGACGATATGGGTATCAAATTAAAGGTACTAATGAGGGTTTTAAAAGGGAGTAATCCTTAGTTCCATAGGTGGACGCCTTTTCGAGATATCGCCATAAAGGTGGACCAGGGGTGACTCTAGAATGCGTTTGTACGATATGGGTATCAAATGAAAGGTGTTAATGAGTATTTTAAAAGGGCGTGGGGATTAGTTCTATAGGTGGACGCCTTTTCGAGATACCGCCATAAAAGTGGACCAGGGGTGACTCTAGAATGTGTTTGTACGATATGGGTGTCAAATTAAAGGTATTAATGAGAGTTTTAAAAGGGAGTGGTGGTAGTTGTATATGTGAAGGCGTTTTCCAGATATCGACCAAAATGTGGACCAGGGTGACCCAGAAGATCATCTGTTTGATACCGCTAATTTATTTATATATGTAATACCTGCCAAGATTTCAAGGGTTTTTTATTTCGCCCTGCAGAACTTTTTCATTTTCTTCTACTTAATATGGAAGGAGGTACAACCATTTTATAAAGTTTTTTCTAAAGATATATTTCGTGTCAATAAAACAATCCAATTACCTTACCATGTTTCATCCCTTTTTTCGTATTTGGTATAGAATTATGGAATTTTTTTCATTTTTCGTAATTTTCGATATCGAAAAATTGGGCGTGCTCATAGTCGGATTTCGTTCATTCTTCATACCAAGATAAAGTGAGTTAAAGTAAGTACGTGAACTAAGTTCATTAAAGATATGTCGATTTTTGCTCAAGTTATCGTGTTAACGGCCATGCGGAAGGACAGACGGACGACTGTGTATAAAAACTGGGCGTGGCATCAAACGATTTCGCCCATTTTCACAGAAAACAGTTAACGTCATAAAATCTATGCCCCTACCAAATTTCAAAAGATTTTTGTTCGACTTATGGCGTTAAAAGTATCCTAGAAAAATTAAATGAAAAAGGGCAGAGCCACGCCCATTCTGAAATTTTCTTTCATTTTTGTATTTTGTTGCACCATATCATTACTGGAGTTGAATGTTGACATAATTTACGTATATACTGTAAAGATATAAAATTTTTTGTTAAAATTTTATTTAAAATTTTTTTTTTTAAAAGTGGGCGTAGTCCTTCTCCGATTTTGCTAATTTTTGTTAAGCCTACATATAATAATAGGAGTAATGTTCCTGCCGAATTTCATCACTATATCTTCAACGACTGCTAAATTACAGCTTGCAAAATTTTAAATTACTTTCTTTTAAAAGTGGGTGGTGCCACGCCCATTGTCCAAAATTTTACAAACTTTCTATTTTGCGTCATAAGTTCAACTCACCTACCAAGTTTCATGTCTTTATCTCTCTTTGGTAATGAATTATTGCACTCTTTCGGTTTTTCGAAATTTTCGACATCGAAAAAGTGGGCGTGCTTATAGTCCGATATCGTTCATTTTAAATAGCGATCTGAGCTGAGTGCTCAGAAACCTACATACCAAATTTCATCAAGATACCTCAAAATGTAGTCAAGTTATCGTGTTAACGGACGGACGGACGGACGGACGGACATGTCTCAATCAAATTTTTTTTCGATCCTGATTATTTTGATATATGGAAGTCTATATCTATCTCGATTCCTTTATACCTGTACAACCAACCGTTATCCAATCAAACTTAATATACTCTGTGAGCTCTGCTCAAATGAGTATAAAAAGGCGGCTGACAATTAAGTCATAACTTTCTGACATATCCGACTTAATTGAGGCTATTAAAAGTGGCAGTAATACTTACTTACTTACTTACATATATTTATATATAACTTTATAATAACAATAACAGACGTCAACACATCCAACATCAAAAGTTATACATGCAACTGATTGTTGTTGACGTTGACTGCTATTTTGGTGTTGACAATGATGACTTTAAGAGCGTTATATGTAAATATATATGTTTCATAGTTGTGCTTGTTTTTGCTGGTGTTTGTGTAGGTGTGAGAAAATATTTCGCTGTTGGTACTTAATTATACCATAACGTAATAGTTGTACATTTTGTGACCAATAATTATGTAATTACATATAAATATATGTACAAATATAATAATTATCAACATATGCGTAAATACACACAAATATACACAGAAATGGCAATACACTATTAAAATTGCAGTTGTGTAAAGGCATTCTGATTAAAAGAGTCGGGAAGCAGCTTTCGCGTATTGGTTTTCGTTATATCGGTTTTAATTGCCTTATAGCGAAATTATATTGTGGCAATTTTTCATTGAGTTAACTTTCATAATTTTCTGCTTTTTACGAGGACATTTTGGATATATTTAAATTTTAAATACATTGGAATTTGCACTGATTTCGTAATTGTGGCAGTGGGACAACTGCAAATGCAACGAAAGTTTTACATGATAAAAGGCAAGAATTTTGAAGTTAATGGGATATGTAAATTCGAGCGAAATAAGTGTATGTATTTGTGGAGTAATTTACGATAGAAGACTCTACCTGAGGTTGCAATAACTGACTTGTAAAAAATAATTGGTAGTCACATTTAGAAATCCTGCAACCTCGAGTTGTTTGAAATATATTTACTGAAGTTCTTGGTGAAGAATTTCGGTTGTGAATTGAACATTATTTATTGCCAGAATCCGTCAGCACACTCAGAAAAGTTCACTTACCTAAGGTTGAACTGGCTGGTGAATAAAGATTTCACATAGATTGAATGTGCGTACACTGAAAGAAATGTAGCTAGTAAAATCAACAAATCGGTTCTGTTGTTCTTGACTTAAGGAGATTCGGAGAAACTGATCGAATTATGGTTAATTCGACCGAGTTCTTTGTCAAGCGAGCAAATTAGTTTAGTAATTTCAACAGAAGATAAATTACCGCTCTTATGTTAACAAAATTCTGTAAAATTGACAGATTCCTAATCAATCTAACTGATTTTTTTGTTAACACAACTGATCTCACTCGTCATTTCAACAGCGATCAACAGTCAATACATGAGCAAATTTCAAAGAGAATTTTACGCTCACTGCGCTCTCTACTTTGTACTTATGTATGCTGTGTACTATATGTATGTATATATTTACGCATGTATATGGCGGCCGCCGTGGTGTGATGGTAGCGTGCTCCGCCTACCACACCGAAGACCCTGTGTTCACACCCCGGGCAAAGCAACATACAAATTTTAGAAATAAGGTTTTTCAATTAGAAGAAAATTTTCCTAAGCGGGGTCGTCCCTCGGCACTGTTCGGCAAGCACTCCGAGTGTATTTTTGTCATGAAAAAATCTTAGTGAAAACTCACCTGCCTTGCAAATGCTGCAACATAGCTACTTTCCTACAAAGCTGTCGCAAAAACTTTTTTTGTTCATATGTCTACTAAAACGGTCAATTATGAATCAACGATTTGTGCGCAGTTCATTCAACATCTTGTTGCGATGGATAGAAATTGATAGAAATTTCGGTTGAACTGACATGTGTTTCGGTTGATTTTACCAGTATTTTTCTTTCAGTGTATAGTGTCACCAGAATTTGTATGAATACCAAACGGAAAAACTCCAATAAGACACCGGGACTTAAGTTATAGAATAACTCTGTCCACTTGGCAAATACAAGCAGTTTTATAGACGTACACAGAACGTGTTCAACCATTCCTTCCTGCAGCTCGAACTTCCAACTTATCGACGAGGCCTTATTTGTTAGAATGTGAGGCCGAGGAAGTGTTCATTTAGTATACTCATTGCGAGAATTGAGTCCTCTATTTTTAGAGATATGATCAACTTTGTGTAAGTCTTATGTCGTAAGATTTGCTCATGATCTTAAAAATTTTGTAGCCCCACGCTTTTCCTGCTTTATGGATCATATGCAGTTTTTGTCTTGTCTCAATTTCTTCCAAACAGATTGTGACATGTGCTAATGATCTTAAACATTTTGTAGCCCCACGCTTTTCCTGCTTGATGGATCATATGCAGCTTATGTCTTGCCTCAATTTCTTCCAAACAGATTGTGAAATCTACATTCGATCCATCGGTTGCTGCACTTTCCTTTGCCAACTCTTCAGCCTTTTCGTTACTTTCTATCGCTCCGGCCTGAGCGAAGTTTCCCTAGTGCTTCATTGTATTACATAACACTCTTTTAGATTATTACTTTGATCGCCGCCTGATTATGAATATTTGTATATACAGGCAACGGCAACTTAAGCGCACTTAATATCAGAATTTCCGCTGCTTTCCTCACGGCAACAAGTCCCACCTGAAGTACACTGTGATCTGTGATCTGTCGGCCTGTGGGATCTTATAATTTCAGGATCGACGCAGAAAACAGCTGATCAGAACCTTTCCGTTAATTTGAAGCCATCCGAGGCCTTTAGCTTTCTTATTGTAGTTGCTAAATTTTTCGCCATTTGGTATGTAAGTGGAATGCGTAGAATGGCATGTAATCCTGCTGTTGAGGTAGTTTTCAGGACTTTCATTAAGCTATTCATTGATTGTCGGCATACCCTTTCCAGTTTTTTTAGTAAACGAAATATTTTGTGTGTCTGTCCACAAAATTTAAACCCCATAGTAAAGTGTGTGCTTGACAATTGCCGCATAAGGTTCGTACAGCACAACATAAAATTTTCTTGTGAGAAGGAAATTCCATAGGTTTTGTCAGGAACGAACCTATCATCGGTTCAGGAACACACATACAAGCGATTCACAATACACATTCCTATATATACATATTACTACACAACCACTTTTGTTGTACCACTCTTGATATACACATTATTATTGAAAATTGTTCTAGACACGAAATATAATAAAACACGTGCCTTCTCAATCGTTCTATTTTATTTAACAAAAGTAATTTGTACCAAAGTTAAGGTACATTACATGGTTCCGAAACCCGAATTAAAGCGAAAAAATGCCAGAATCAGCAACAAAAAGCGTAAAACCGGACCACAATATTAGACCACCAAAAAGTTTGTCATCAACAATTACCAAAATGTGGCAAACGAGTGGAAATTGTGGCTTCAACAATTCGAGTGGTACGCAATCGCGACAGAACTGGATACTAAGAAACCAGAAGTGTAAGTCGCAGTATTCATGTCGTCGGTAGAAAATGACGCAGCAGTAATTTACAATACTTTTAATTTAACAGAAAGTGATAAAAAAAAAGCGTCTGCACAATCAAAAAGCGATTTACGGAATATTTTACACCACAAATCAACGAAACGTACGAAAGATATGTATTCAACACCATCGTGCAAAAGGAGTGTCAAATATTTGATGAATTCGTTACAGATCTAAGAAGCAAAATTAAAAATTGTGGTTACGGGACGTTAGAAGACACTTTAATTCGCGACAGAATAGTGGTAGGTATAACAAATGACAAAACAAGAGAAAAACTACTAGCGGAAAGCAAATTAACCCTGGAAAAAGCAATAGATATATGTCACTCTGCAGAGCAAGTTAAGATGCAGGTAACAACAATGAAGCAAGCGACCACAGTTGACGCAGTTACGTGGAACAAAAAGCAAAATAAAAGAGACATCAAAGTAACGAACAAAAAAGATGAACCCTTTCATTGCAATAGGTGTGATACCACGCACGGTCTCCGTAACTGTCCGGCCTTTAAAAAGGTTTGCCAAAATTGCAAAAGAAAAGGCCACCTTACCAAATGTTGCAAAAGCAAAACGGTCAACGAACTGGTCCAAGACCGAGAAAGCAAAGATTACAGTTTTTTAGTGTCTACGGTAGGTGCGGATTTAGACAGTGTGGACGTCGAAGATTGGTATGAAAAAGCTACGCTGGCCAAAAAGGTAATGGTAAAGTTTAAGCTTGACACAGGTATCCAGTGCAACGTTTTAAACTACGAAATAATAAAGAAAATAGACGTTCACATCAGTCCATCGCCAACAAAGCAATTAACATCATTTTCAAACCATAAAATCCCCGTACTGGGTGAAGTGGTCATAGACACGCTTATTAAAAAACAAGAGGTACCCATAAAATACTTAGTTGTCAAAGCGGAAGTTACAGCAGTGCTTGGTAAGTCAACATGTGAGAAATTGAGATTAGTGAAGCGTATTGAAACTTTAACTGTTGATGAAAACTTGTTTGAAAGAATTGGTTGCCTTAAGCAATACAAATACGACATAGACTTAATAGAAAATCCGAAACTAAGCATATGCCCTGCGCGAAAAATCCCGCACACTATTAGACAGCGGGTTAAAGATGAGCTTGATAGTATGGTAGCGCAAAAAATAATTAAACCCATAACCAAGGCGACACCGGCTGTGTCACCCATGGTCGTAGTAAAAAAGAAAAATAATAAAATTAGACTCTGTTTAGATCCATCGGAGATAAATAAAAATCTCAAAAGACGTTATTATCCATTTACTACCTTAGACAAAATTACAGCCCGCATCCACGGCTCTAAATGGTTCACGTTACTCGATTGTAAAAAAGGCTTTTGGCAACTGCAAGTAACACCCCGTACTTCAGAATATATGACATCCAGTACTCCATTCGGAAGATACTCTTGCTTAAGAATGCCATTTGGCTTAGCATCGGCTCCGGAAGTTTTCCAACAAGTAATGAGTTCATTGATAGCGGACGTAAAGAACGCGGAGGTGTCCATGGATGATGTTCTCTTGCATGCCACCAGCAAACTAGAACTAGAGAGGATCACTCAAGAGGTACTTGACAAATTCAGAAAGGCCTGCTTAAGCTTAATAAAGAAAAGTGCGTTTTTAATACACAAGACATAAAGTTTCTGCGACATATAGTCTCGGCTGAAGGGGAAAAACCTGATCCCGAAAAAATAGAAATTATAACGAAAATTAAGCAACCGGAAAACGTGAAAGAGTTGCAAAGATTCTTGGGTATGGTAACATATGTGTCGAAATTCATAAAAAATTTGGCAGATATCACCCAACCACTAAGACAATTATTGCGAAAAGATGTTGAGTGGGTGTGGGATACGCAACACAATGAAGTATTCAATAAATTGAAAAATCTGTTAAAGAATCCACCAGTACTAGGATATTATGACACGAAAGCGCCAATTTTGCTGTCAGTAGATGCCAGTAGTTATGCATGTGGCGGAGTACTAATACAAAAACAGAAGCCGATCGCTTATTGTGCGAAATCGTTCACAAAAACCGAACTGGGCTATATCCAATTAGAAAAAGAAGCAAACGCCATTCTGGTTGCATGTAAAAATTTTCACATGTACATTTGGGGTTGCAAAGATTTAGCGATCGAATCTGACCATAAGCCTCTTGAGACAATATTTGAAAAGCCAATTACAGATGCAGCACCGAGATTGCAAAGAATCATGTATCAAATTCTGCCTTATAATCCAAAAGTTACTTATAAAAAAGGTACGGAATTGTATGTAGCAGATTTACTGAGTAGAGACTGCGAAAACTTAGATAGTGAAGATTTAAATACAGAAAATTTACAAATATGTGCTATTGTGCCATTCACGAAAACGCGAAAAGACAAACTTGAAGCAGAGACCTCAAAAAGTAAAGAACTTAATGATTTAAAGTCAACCATATTAAAAGGATGGCCAGAGACCATCAATAAAGTCCCGGTAAATCTTAAAAATATTGGTACTACAGAGAGGCTCTCAACGTTTACGAGGGCATAATTTTTAAAGATCACAGAGTATTGGTTCCAAACTCAATGGTGCCATTAGTAATGAAACATTGCCACCTTAGTCATAAGGGACTACAAGGGACGCTAAAACTGGCCCGTGACAATATATTCTGGCCAACAATGACCAAAGATTTAACTGAGTACATAAAAACTTGCAGTGCATGCAGCAAAATACAAAAAGATAATCAGATGGAACAAAAAAATTTACAAGCAGCACCGAAACGGCCATGGAGTATTGTCGCTTCGGACATATTCCACTTAAGAGGAAAGAAAGCATTATATCCTCATTGCAGACAGCTACTCAGGATACTTTGACTTTAAACAACTTAACAATATCACCAGCTTCAACGTCATTAAAGAACTTAAGACATGGTTTGCTACCTTCGGCATCCCGGAAGTACTATTATCAGATGGTGGTAAACAATTTGATTGCAGCGATTTCAGGGCTTTTCAGAAAGAATTGAACCTTGAACATAGAATTTCGAGCCCTCATTTTCCACGTTCAAATGGTCTAGCCGAACGCTATGTACAAGATGCAAAAAACCTGATGAAAGAGTGCCTCGAAGACAACACGGACATACAGCTAGCGCTGCTACATCATCGGAATGCTCCACGCATGGACCTAGGGTCTCCAGTTCAACGGTTAATGAACAGAAGAACCAGAACGCTATTACCTACCAATGAAAAGCTACTCAATCCAAATCCTACATGGTTATTTTCCCTTATATTGTCACCATAGCTCTCAACTGAGTATGTATCTAATGTTCGGTTACACCCGAACTTAACCTTCCTTACTTGTTTTTTGATTCGGGTTATTATTTTGAACCGGATACTTTAAGATTCGGGTTGTTATTAAGAACCGGATACTTTTAGATTCGGATTGTTATTTTGAACCTGATACTTTTTGAACCAAATACTTTTTGAACCGGGTACTTATGTGAACCGCATAATTTTCAAGAGCGGGTACTTCTTTGAGCCGGATACTTTTTTAGAGCCGAGTACTATTTTAAATTGCTTTTTTTAGAGCCGGGTTAGCCACTCGGCAAACGAAAGCATTTTATATGGTGGGATATCCAAACAGTAATAAGCCTCCTAACTAGTGTCCAAACGAGGGCTGCATACATACATACATAGAAGTGAAAAGAATATACCCGTGTTAAAAACAAAAATTGTCCTCTGAAATACCGGGATAACAAACATTCTGAATTTTGTCAGCTTTTCAAAAATCAGAAACTTAATAAATGGTTGCTGAAGAAACCAAAGTGACTGCTTATGTGTTTAAATTTTTTTTTCTACAAACATTTTTTTTTTTTATAAAATTATTGTTTTTTGTTATTGTGTTAATATTGTATTTTTCTTTGTACACTGAATCTCAGCTGAGGTGTGATATATTTTAAATATATTTGCATTGAGAATCAATTAGAAAATCGGGCGAATACTACAATTTTCCATGGTATGCTCCATACGCTTATTTCGCAAGTGCCAAAAATGTTATTGTTAAACTTAATTGTTACCTTAAAACGTTTTGCCGAATGTTGTGAGGTGCTGTGATAATTTGTGCTAACTAGGAAAATTGCGTAGTTATTTGGATACAAGTTTGCAGTGGCGAGCACAAAAATAGCAGTGCCTATATTTATCAAATTTCATCAACTAAGTAGTTTTTTTTTCTTATTTTAAATAATTTAGTAAAAATATTCATGAATTCTGAACTGAAACTATACAAGTTAACTTAAAAAATATTTTCGAAAAAGTTCGAAAAGTCGTGAACGTTTCACGAAAATTTAGAAGTTTTTATACATGAGTTTTTTTTTGATTACACAATTTTGTAGCCCAATACATTTTAGTCTAACAATGTACAAATAATAGGTCTCAGAAAATTCGTTTTGCTCAAATATTTTTTTTTTGGAGGAACTTTAAATATCTATTAATATATATATATATATAAAATATATATTAAAAAATTCGAAAAAAGTGGGAAATAATCGTAAACTTTTCTTGAATTTCCGATTTTTTGCGAAAATACTTTTAAATTTTTTTTGGATAGTTTGAGTCACAAAATTCCCAATTTTTTTTCTTAAATTATTTAAAATAAAACAAGTAAAGATATCTAAGTTCTGGTGTAACCGAACATTATATACTCAGCGTGAGCATTAATTGCACATTTCATTTCAGATATTATTACTTTTCTACATAAAACGTGGCACCGGCCGTTAAAAAAAATGTCTCCCCATTTGCGCTTACAATAAAACTTGATAAGTAAAATATCATAGATTCAACACTATTTTTTGCTAAGTTATTGCTTATTATTTTCGTCTATGACCCTTTTAAAAAATAAAAGTGGGCGTGGTCTTTAACCGATCTCGTCCATTTTTTCTAGAAATATTTCGTGTTATAGGGAAAATTTTTGTACCCAATTTTATTACGATCCGTTAATTTTTCTTCGAGTTATGGCTCCCGAAACATAGAAAATTGCTTAGTCATAAAAGGGGCGGTACCACAACCATTTCCAAAAATTTTAGTGTTTTCCAATTTAATGTTATAATTCAATTAAGGATGTAAAACTCTATTGATACAAAGCTATTTTTCGTTAAGATATAGCTTATTATTTTCGTCCACGACCCTTTTAAAAATATTTTATATAAAAGTGGGCGTGGTCCTTAACCGATGTCATTAATTTTTCTTCAAACCATTCCCTATAGTAAAGGCAACCTCTTTCCGAATTTTTTTAGGATAAGTTTAACGTTTTTTGTTTTATGATTAATAATATTTGTAAAATTGATTTTATCACAAGTGGGCGGCGCTACGCCCATTTTAAAAATGTTTTCCAAATTTTTATCAAAAGTCTCAATATCAGCCCAGATGTCAAATTTCAACATTCTAGGTGTATTATTTACTAAATAATCAGTGTTTTTGTGTTTTTCAAAATTTTATATATATATAAAGTGGGCGTGGTTATCATCCGATTTCGCTTATTTACAATACTAATCTATTCTGGGTCCAGATAAGCTCGTTTTGTGAATATATCTCAATATTTACTCAAGTTATCGTGTTAACGGACAGACGGACGGGCGTACGTCAATAAAATTTTTTTTCGATACTGATGACTTTGATATATGGAAATCTATATCTATCTCTATTCCTTTATACCTGTACAACGAACCGTTATCCAATGAAAGTTAATATACTGAGTATAAAAATAAGGATTTAATTGGCAAAATTTGATACAAACCGCCATTGCTATTTTCGTTTTCCCTGCTTTATATGAAGGAAAAAAGTTTTTTTGCGTTAAGCAGTATATACCCACACATACAAACATTTGTATTTGCTTGTAACTGAAATGCATTGCGATGTTACATAAAAAGCACCACACAAATGTACCAAACTAAAACAATAACAAAAGGGCTACTGACAAGTAAGTCATAACTTTCTGACATATCCGACTTAATCGAGGCTATTAAATGTGGCAGTAATACTTACTTACTTACTTACATATATTTATATATAACTTTATAACAACAATAACAGACGACACATCGAACATCAAAAGTTATACATGCAAGTGATTGTTGTTGACGTTGACTGCCGTTTTGGTGTTGACAATGATGACTTTAAGAGCGTTACATGTAAATATATATTGTTCATAGTTGTACTTGTTGTTGCTGGTGTTTGTGTAGGTGTGAGAAAATATTTCGCTGTTGGTACTTAATTATACCATAATGTTATAGTTGTACATTTTGTGACCAATAATTATGTAATTACATATAAATATATGTACAAATATAATTACCAACATATGCGTACATACACACAAATATACACAGAAATGGCAATACACTATTAAAATTGCAGTTGTGTAAAGGCATTCTGATTAAAAGAGTCGGGAAGCAGCTTTCGCGTATTGGTTTTCGTTATATCGGTTTTAATTGCCTTATAGCGAAATTATATTGTGGCAATTTTTCATTGAGTTAACTTTCATAATTTTCTGCTTTTAACGAGGACATTTTGCTTATATTTAATTTTTAAATACATTGGAATTTGCACTGATTTCATAATTGTGGCAGTGGGCCAATTGCAAATGCAACGAAAGTTTTACATGATAAAAGGCAAGAATTTTGAACTTAGTGGGATATGTAAATTCGAGCGAAATAAGTGTATGTATTTGTGGAGTAATTTACGATAAAAGACTACCTGCGGTTGCAATAACTGACTTGTAAAAAATAATTGGTAGTCACATTTGGAAATCCTGCAACCTCGAGTTGTTTGAAATATGTTTACTGATGTTTTTGGTGAAGAATTTCGGTTGTGAATTGACCATTATTTATTGCCAGAATCTGTCAGCACACTCAGAAAAGTTCACTTACCTAAGGTCGAACTGGCTGGTGAACAAAGACTTCACATAGATTGAATGTATGTACACTGAAAGAAATGGAGCTAGTAAAATCAGAAAATCGGTTCTGTTGTTCTTGACTTAACGGAGATTCGGTCAAATTGATCGAATTATGGTTAATTCGACCGAGTTCTTTGTCAAGCGAACAAATTAGTTTAGTAATTTCAACAGAAGAGAAATTACCGCTCTTATGTTAACAAAATTCTGTAAAATTGACAGATTCCTAATCAATCTAACTGATTTTTTTGTTAACACAACTGATCTCACTCGTCATTTCAACAGCGATCAACAGTCAATACATGAGCAAATTTCAAAGAGAATTTTACGCTCACTGGGCTCTCTACTTTGTACTTATGTAAGCTGTGTACTATATGTATGCATATATTTACGCATGTATATGACGGTCGCCGTGGTGTGATGGTAGCGTGCTCCGCCTACCACACCGAAGACGCTGGGTTCACACCCCGGGCAAAGCAACATACAAATTTTAGAAATAAGGTTTTTCAATTAGAAGAAAATTTTCCTAAGCGGGGTCGTCCCTCGGCACTGTTCGGCAAGCACTCCGAGTGTATTTTTGTCATGAAAAAATCTTAGTGAAAACTCACCTGCCTTGCAAATGCTGCAACATAGCTACTTTCCTACAAAGCTGTCGCAACAACTTCTTTTGTTCATTTGTCTACTAAAACGGTCAATTACGAATCAACGATTTGTGTGCAGTTGATTCAACATCTTGTTGCGATGGATAAAATTGACAGAAATTTCGATTGAATTGACCCGTGTTTCGGTTGATTTTACCAGTCTTTTCCTTTCAGTGTATAGTGTCACCAGAATTTGTTTGAATACCAAACGGAAAAACTTCAATAAGACATCAGAACTTAAGTTATAGAATAACTCTGTCCACTTGGCAAATACAAGGAGTTTTATAGACGTACACAGAACGTGTTCAACCATTCCTTCCTGCAGCTCGCACTTCCAACTTATCGACGAGGCCTTCTTTGTTAGAATATGACGCCGAGTAAGTGTTCATTTAGTATACTCATTGCGAGAATTGAGTCCTCTATTTTTAGAGATATGATTAACTTTGTGTAAGTCTTATGTCGTAAGATTTGCTCATGATCTTAAAAATTTTGTAGCCCCACGCTTTTCCTGCTTTATGGATCATATGCAGTTTTTGTCTTGTCTCAATTTCTTCCAAACAGATTGTGACATGTGCTCATGATTTTAAACATTTTGTAGCCCCACGCTTTTCCTGCTTAATGGATCATATGCAGCTTATGCCTTCCTTTGCCAACTCTTCAGCCTTTTCGTTACTTTCTATCGCTCCGGCCTGAGCGAAGTTTCCCTAGTGCTTCTTTGTATTACATAACACTCTTTTAGATTATTACTTTGGTCGCCGCCTGATTATGAATATTTGTATATACAGGCAACGGCAACTTAAGCGCACTTAACATCAGAATTTCCGCTGCTTTCCTCACGGCAACAAGTCCCACCTGAAGGACACTGTGATCTGTGATCTGTCAGCCTGTGGGATCTTATAATTTCAGGATCGACACAGAACACAGCTGATCAGAACCTTTCCGTTAATTTGAAGCCATCCGAGGCCTTTAGCTTTCTTATTGTAGTTGCTAAATTTTTCGCCATTTAGTATGTAAGTGGAATGCGTAGAATGGCATGCAATCCTGCTGTTGAGGTAGTTTACAGGACTTTCATTAAGCTATTCATTGATTGTCGGCATACCCTTTCCAGTTTTTTTAGTAAACGAAATATTTTGTGTGTCTGTCCACAAAATTTAAACCCCATAGTAAAGTGTGTGCTTGACAATTGCCGCATAAGGTTCGTACAGCACAACATAAAATTTTCTTGTGAGAAGGAAATTCCATAGGTTTTGTCAGGAACGAACCTATCATCGGTTCAGGAACACACATACAATCGATTCACAATACACATTCCTATATATACATATTACTACACAACCACTTTTATTGTACCACTCTTGATATACACATTATTATTGAAGATTGTTCTAGACACGAAATATAATAAAACACGTGCCTTCTCAATTGTTATATTTTATTTAACAAAAGTAATTTGTACCAAAGTTAAGGTACATTACATGGTTCCGAAACCCGAATTAAAGCGAAAAAATGCCAGAATCAGCAACAAAAAGCGTAAAACCGGACCACAATATTAGACCACCAAAAAGTTTTGTCATAAACAATTACCAAAATGTGGCAAACGAGTGGAAATTATGGCTTCAACAATTCGAGTGGTACGCGATCGCGACAGAACTGGATACTAAGAAACCAGAAGTGCAAGTCGCAGTATTCATGTCGTCGGTAGAAAATGACGCAGCAGTAATTTACAATACTTTTAATTTAACAGAAAGTGATAAAGAAAAGCGTCTGCACAATCAAAAAGCGATTTACGGAATATTTTACACCACAAATCAACGAAACGTACGAAAAATATGTATTCAACACCATCGTGCAAAAGGAGTGTCAAACATTTGATGAATTCGTTACAGATCTAAGAAGCAAAATTAAAAATTGTGGTTACGGGACGTTAGAAGACACTTTAATTCGCGACAGAATAGTGGTAGGTATAACAAATGACACAACAAGAGAAAAACTACTAGCGGAAAGCAAATTAACCCTGGAAAAAGCAATAGATATATGTCATTCTGCAGAGCAAGTTAAGATGCAGGTAACAACAATGAAGCAAGCGACTACAGTTGACGCAGTTACGTGGAACAAAAAGCAAAATAAAAGAGACATCAAAGTAACGAACAAAAAAGATGAACCCTTTCACTGCAATAGGTGTGATACCACGCACGGCCTCCGTAACTGTCCGGCCTTTAAAAAGGTTTGCCAAAATTGCAAAACAAAAGGCCACCTTACCAAATGTTGCAAAAGCAAAACGGTCAACGAACTGGTCCAAGACCGAGAAAGCAACGATTACAGTTTTTTAGTGTCTACGGTAGGTGCGGATTTAGACAGTGTGGACGTCGAAGATTGGTATGAAAAAGCTGACACAGGTAGCTAGTGCAACGTTTTAAACTACGAAATAATAAAGAAAATAGACGTTCCACATCAGTCCATCGCCAACAAAGCAATTAACAACGTTTTCAAACCATAAAATCCCCGAACTGGGTGAAGTGGTCATAGACACGCTTATTAAAAAACAAGAGGTACCCATAAAATACTTAGTTGTCAAAGCGGATGTTACAGCAGTGCTTGGTAAGTAAACATGTAAGAAATTGAGATTAGTGAAGTGTATTGAAACTTTAGCTGTTGATGAAAACTTGTTTGAAGGAATTGGTTGCCTTAAGCAATACAAATACGACATAGACTTAATAGAAAATCCGAAACTAAGCATATGCCCTGCGCGAAAAATCCCGCACACTATTAGACAGCGGGTTAAAGATGAGCTTGATAGTATGGTAGCGCAAAAAATAATTAAACCCATAACCAAGCCGACACCGGCTGTGTCACCCATTGTCGTAGTAAAAAAAAAAAAAATAATAAAATTAGACTCTGTTTAGATCCATCGGAGATAAATAAAAATCTCAAAAGACGTTATTATCCACTTAATACCTTAGACAAAATTACAGCCCGCATCCACGGCTCTAAGTGGTTCACGTTACTCGATTGTAAAAAAGGCTTTTGGCAACTGCAAGTAACACCCCGTACTTCAGAATATATGACATTCAATACTCCATTCGGAAGATACTCTTGCTTAAGAATGCCATTTGGCTTAGCATCGGCTCCGGAAGTTTTCCAAGAAGTAATCAGTTCATTGATAGCGGACGTAAAGAACGCCGAGGTGTCCATGGATCATGTTCTCTTGCATGCCACCAGCAAACTAGAACTAGAGAGGATTACTCAAGAGGTACTTGACAAATTCAGAAAAGCAGGCCTTAAGCTTGATAAAGAAAAATGCGTTTTTAATACACAAGAAATAAAGTTTCTGGGACATATAGTCTCCGCTGAAGGGGAAAAACCTGATCCCGAAAAAATAGAAATTATAACGAAAATTAAGCAAACGGAAAACGTGAAAGAGTTGCAAAGATTCTTGGGTATGGTAACATATGTGTCGAAATTCATAAAAAATTTGGCAGATATCACCCAACCACTAAGACAATTATTGCGAAAAGATGTTGAGTGGGTGTGGGATACGCAACACAATGAAGTATTCAATAAATTGAAAAATCTGTTAAAGAATCCACCAGTACTAGAATATTATGACACGAAAGCGCCAATTTTGCTGTCAGTAGATGCCAGTAGTTATGCATGTGGCGGAGTACTAATACAAAAACAGAAGCCGATCGCTTATTGTGCGAAATCGTTCACAAAAACCGAACTGGGCTATATCCAATTAGAAAAAGAAGCAAACGCCATTCTAGTTGCATGTAAAAAATTTCACATGTACATTTGGGGTTGCAAAGATTTAACGATCGAATCTGACCATAAGCCTCTTGAGACAATATTTGAAAAGCCAATTACAGATGCAGCACCGAGATTGCAAAGAATCATGTATCAAATTCTGCCTTATAATCCAAAAGTTACTTATAAAAAAGGTACGGAATTGTATGTAGCAGATTTACTGAGTAGAGACTGCGAAAACTTAGATAGTGAAGATTTAAATACAGAAAATTTACAAATATGTGCTATTGTGCCATTCACGAAAACGCGAAAAGACAAACTTGAAGCAGAGACCTCAAAAAGTAAAGAACTTAATGATTTAAAGTCAACCATATTAAAAGGATGGCCAGAGACCATCAATAAATTGCTGGTAAATCTAAAAAAATATTGGTACTACAGAGAGGCTCTCAGCGTTTACGAGGACATAAATTTTAAAGATAACAGAGTATTGGTTCCAAACGCAATGGTGCCATTAGTAATGAAACATTGCCACCTTAGTCATAAAGGACTACAAGGGACGCTAAAACTGGCCCGTGACAATGTATTCTGGCCAACAATGACCAAAGATTTAACTGAGTACATAAAAACTTGCAGTGCATGCAGCAAAATACAAAAAGATAATCAGATGGAACAAATAAATTTACAAGCAGCACCGAAACGGCCATGGAGTATTGTCGCTTCGGACATATTCCACTTAAGAGGAAAGGATTATATCCTCATTGCAGACAGCTACTCAGGATACTTTGACTTTAAACAACTAAATAATATCACCAGCTTCAACGTCATTAAAGAACTTAAGACATGGTTAGCTACCTTCGGCATCCCGGAAGTACTATTATCAGATGGTGGTAAACAATTTGATTGCAGCGATTTCAGGGCTTTTCATAAAGAATAGAACCTTGAACATAGAATTTCGAGCCCACATTTTCCACGTTGAAATGGTCTAGCCGAACGCTATGTACAAGAGGCAAAAAACCTGATGAAAAAGTGCCTCGAAGACAACACGGACATACAGCTAGCGAATGCTCCACGCATGGACCTAGGGTCTCTAATTCAACGGTTAATGAACAGAAGAACCAGAACCCTATTACCTACCAATGAAAAGCTACTCAATCCAAAAATAATAAAAAACGTAAGCAAAAAACTAACAAAACTCAAGGAAGGTGAGAAAGGAACAGCAGATAGAAATAAAAAACAGAGTAGAGAATACACTACGCAAGATAAAGTACTGCTTAGACAAAGCCATAATAACTGGGTTCCAGCTTATATAGTGAGACCAGAAGGACACCGCTCGGACAGAGTACAAACCGAGGATGGCGCCATAAACAGAACAACACATGGCATCTTAAGCCAGCCACTCGACGTTGATCCTAACTCATCCACAGATCGTCCTACTGTTGAACCAGAAAACCAAAGTTCTTCGAATCCAACACAGCCACCGACAGCAACCACAACACAACAGTGTCCGTCAGATGACGTGTCTCGTGAAGCTGAACCTTCCACGTCTGCTACACCACAGGATGCAGCTAGCCTCAATCATCCACCACGCACTCGCACTGGACGTGTAATCAAAACACCCGCAAGGTACCGCTGAAAAGGAAGGATGTCAGGAACGAACCTATCATCGGTTCAGGAACACACATACAATCGATTCACAATACACATTCCTATATATACATATTACTACACAACCACTTTTGTTGTACCAGTCTTGATATACACATTATTACTGAAGATTGTTCTAGACACGAAATATAATAAAACACGTGCCTTATCGATCGTTCTATTTTATTTAACAAAAGTAATTTGTAGCAAAGTTAAGGTACATTACAGGTTTTTATCGAGCCTGGAAAGTGAGCTGATACAAAAGGGAATGTTGAGTTGCCTAGAGGAGCTTTAGACGTCGGCTGATAGCAATAAAAGCTAAAATTCAATCATAAAATCCGGTGGACGACTGAAAGTTATAAGACTGCAGCACATTTATAAAGGAATTATAATAATTACTTGGTAGTCTATGTACAGATACTGCGTTGGTGCTGAAGGTAATATTTCTTCGATTTTATAGAAAGCACATCAATAGCTAACCCAATTCCTCTAGACTGAATGATGGAATATACATTCCGCCACTGGCCTGTGGAAAAGGGAGCATGGAAATATTGCGGCTTAGAAATATCAAGTCATCAGATAACGACTACCCTCTAAGCTGTTGAAATGGAGAGAAAAAGATTTGATAACGACTGCTATACAAAATCGTATAAGATTTCATCTAGCATATTGTAAAATAAGGCTGATGCCCTATGTTAAAAAACTGATTGTATCTCATCAGTAATGCTTCAGACTTGGTTAGTATACTACCGACCAAACTTTCGCCTGTCCGGTCAATAAAGACCTCACATAGACTGAATGTGTCCGTAGTGTTACCAGAATTTGTTTGACGACCAAACGAAAGAACCCCTCAGGTGACAGGACATATGTTATAGAATAACTCCGTCCTCTCGAGATCTGGCAACTCTGCCACCCCTAATAGCTGGAGCCTTGACCTAGCCAGCGCAGGACATGAACACAGACTTGCTCAACCGTTTCATCCTGCAGCTTACACTTTCTTTACTTGATGTTACTGATGAGGCCTAATTTATAAGCATGTGTTGCCAGAAGGCAGTGTCCAGTCAGTATGCCCTACGTGAGCCTTAAGTTTTCTCTCTTCAGAGATATGAGAATATCGTAGACTTTGCACATGATCTTATACAGTTTGCAGCCCTGCGCTTTTGTCCACGCCTCTCCTGCTTAATGGATCATATGCAACTTCTGTCTGCTTTTGATTTCACCCAAACGGATTGGAACGTTTATCGTCGACTCAGCAAATGTTACACCCTCCTTTACCAACTCATCGGCCTTTTCGTTACCTACTACCCCTTTGTGACCGGGAACAAAGTAAAGATGTATAGTCTGGCTTGGGCGAAGTTTTTCTAATGCTTCTTTGCAGAACACTTTTTGATGAAGTACTGTGTTAGATTATTGCCTTAATCGCAGCCTGACTATCAATATATAAATTGACGCGACTGTGTTACAGAACAATTTATGAATTGCTGATATTTATTTTATCAAAACTTGTATTTGTCAATAATTGACATTGATTCTCCATTTAAAGGGAAGTGAACTAAAGAGCCAAGAGAACGATGAACTCTAATAAATGAGATTTCTTAGTTAACTGCTTTTAGATATACTAAGTATTCTTAAATGTATCTAGAAATAATAAGTAAGGAAGGCTAAGTTCGGGTGTAACCGACATTATATTACTCAGCTTCCAAATAAGAGCCTGCAAAACTTTTAAATTACCTTCTACCACGCCTATTGTCCAAAATTTTACTAATTTCCTATTCTGCGTCATAAGGTCAACCCACCTACCAAGTTTCATCGCTTTATCCGTCTTTGGTAATGAATTATCGCACTTTTTCGGTTTTTCGAAATTTTAGATATTGAAAAAGTGGGCGTGGTTATAGTCCGATTTCGTGCATTTTAAATAGCGATCTGAGATGAGTGCCCAGGAACGTACATACCAAATTTGATTAAAATATCTCAAAATTTACTTAAGTTATCGAGTTTACAGACGAACGGACAGACGGATGGATGGACGGACATGGCTAAATGAATTTCTTTTTTCACCCAGATCATTTTGATATATAGAAGTCTATATCTATCTCGATTAGTTTATGCCGTTACGGGGTACCGTTATGCGCACAAAATTAATATACTCTGTGAGCAATGCTCAGCTTAGTATAATAAAAAACAAGTAAGGAAAGCTAAGTTCGGGTGTAACCGAATATTACATACTCAGCTGAGAGCTTTGGAGACAAAATAAGGGAAAATCACCATTTAGCAAAATTAACCTAGGGTAACCCTGGAATGTGTTTGTATGACATGTGTATCAAACGAAAGGTGTTAATGATTGTTTAAAACGTAGTGGGCTTTAGTTCTATAGGGGGACGCCTTTTCGAGATATCGCCATAAAGGTGGACCAGGGCTGACTCTAGAATTTGTTTGACCGATACGGATATCAAATGAAAGGTGTTAATGAGTATTTTGTGTGTTGCAGTTGCATATGTGAAGGCGTTTTCGAGATATCGTCCAAAATGTGGACCAGGATGAACCAGAACATCATCTGTCGGGTACCGCTAATTTATTTATATATGTAATACCACGAGCAGTATTCCTGCCAAGATTCCAAGGGCTTTTGATTTCCCCCTGCAGAACTTTTTCATTTTCTTCTACTTAATATGGTAGGTGTCACATCCATTTTACAAAGTTTTTTCTAAAGTTATATTTTGCGACAAGAAACCAATCCAATTACCACGTTTCATCTCTTTTTTCATATTTGGTACAGAATTATGGCATTTTTTCATTTTTCGTAATTTTCGATATCGGAAAAGTTGGCGTGGTTATAGTCGGATTTCGGCCATATTTTATACCAAGATAAAGTGAGTTCAGATAAGTACTTGAACTGAGTTTGGTAAAGATATATCGATTTTTGCTCAAGTTATCCTGTTAACGGCCGAACGGAAGGACAGACGGTCGACTGTGTATAAAAACTGGGCGTGGCTTCAATCGATTTCGCCGAAAACAGTTATCGTCATAGAATCTATGTCCCTACCAAATTTCACAAGGATTGGTAAATTTTTGTTCGACTTATGGCATTAAAAGTAGACAAATTAAATGAAAAAGGACGGAGTTACGCCCATTTTGAAATTTTCTTTTATCTTTATATTTTGTTGCACCATATCATTACTGGAGCCGAATGTTGACATAATTTACTTTTATACTGTTAAGATATTAAATTTTTTGTTAAAATTTTACTTAAAAAAATGTTTTTTTTAAAAGTGGGCGTGTTTGTCATCCGATTTCGCTAGTTTTTATTTAGCACACATATAGTAATATGAGGAATGTGGCTGCGAAATTTCATCATGATATTTTCAACGACTGCGAAATTAAAGCTTGCAAAACTTTTAAATTACCTTCTTTTAAAAGTGGGCGGTGCCACGCCCATTGTCAAAAGTTTTACTAATTTTATATTTCGCGTTATAAGGGCAACCCATCTACCAAGTTTCATCGCTTTCGCCGTCTTTGGTAATGAATTATCGCACTTTTTCGGTTTTTCGAAATTTTCGATATAGAAAAATTGGGCGTGGTTGTAGTCCGAATTCGTTCATTTTAAACAGCGATCTGAGATGAGCGCACAGGAACCTACATACCAAATTTCATCAAGATACCTCAAAATTTACTCAAGTTATCGGACGGACGGATGGACAATGAATTTCTTTTTTCACCCAGATCATTTTATTTGAGTGAATCAAGCGGCCATGTCGTTGGAAAACATATATACATACATACAAACATACATACATAGGTATTTGTATAAAGATATTATCGGCGCTATACTCTCATGTATTTACATACGTTACATGAAACATATGTTGCATGAGGCCCAATCCCTAGTTCTCATATTCACTTAAGTCACTTTGGTTTGCATAATTTCCCTATTGACCCTAAAAAAAAATGCCCGACACCCTTGTTGACAGTGAAACTGTTTTTAAGGTGCATTTTCGACGAGCAGGAAGAACCCAAAAATATTTGCTGCTCACTTTTTCTCTGCAAGCTGTGGACAAAAGTAGTTTATTTTTCATACTAACCGCTTGTACGCATAATTCAAAACTTGATTGAAATTGTGAAAACTTTCCAAAAAAGGATGTGCATATGTGTAGGTTTATTTGGCTGGCTGGGACTACAATTACTGGAAATATACATGTACATATAGACAAGCATGTGGGATAGTATATTTATACATATATATACTGAACGTTTCTAAATAAATGTGTATACATGTATATGTTGTAACAGTTATTTATATACGCTGTCCATAACTCAAAACTTTGGGCATTCCAAAGTTTTGTGGTGTGAATTTTTGAAATGCATGCCATTTTTATTGATGAAAATAGCATAGGAAGGGACATATGTAAATTAGTTTACAAAAAATTCAGTCTAACATTTGTGAACACGAATTGAAAAATTATAAGTATGTACATCGATGTCATGTCCTATATATTGCAACTACTTTAGATCTGAAAGAATGCCTTGCTGCTATCTCGTATTCGTAAGAGGAAGGCGTAATAATTTCGTTTGCACAGTACTCATAACAGAATGATATTCAAAGTGGATGTCTAGGTAGGAAGATGTCTAGGTCGGTTGTTATTGTAGGCGTATCAAATTTTAAATTAAAAATGATAAAACCTCAAACTATCGAGCATCTTAAAGCCATAAGCATCATTCGAAAGTATTCTAACAAAGCAATAGCATAACAAAAAAGTACAGATCCTACGCACAACAGATTTCTGAGTAGAGTGGTCATAGTAAAAAAAGGCGTGAGGGCCAAGTACTCAATGTATAAACGTACAAATCGGCGGTCGCCGTGGTGTGGTGTTGGCGTGCTCTAGCTACCACATCAATGATCCTCGGTTCAGGTCCGGAGAAAAGCAACATCACATGTTTTGAGACAAGTTTAGACTTATTCAGTGAAAAATCATCTGCTTTTTAGATGAAACTAGAGCCCTGCAGATAGAAATAACTTCTTCCAGCTCCTTAGCGCTAACACCTGATAGCGAAAAATTAATGATCTGTTATTGGCTCATTGTCGATAGCGAACTAATATTCGAGCATCATCGGCTTGTTATCGCTGTGTCATTGGTTTCTGTTTGGTGAAGAAAAGAATCGGCTTCGTATCGATGGGTCATCAATTTTATATTGACGGTTTAACGGTTTCTCTTTCATAACAAACCGATGAGCTCTCGATAGCAATAAGATAACACGCTGAAAACAAATAGGCATCACTCCTATAAGAAACCGATAACTTTACAATATCAAGTCGAGCATTTTTTGATAGCAAATCAATAATAATTTTTTGATGCCATATTAATAACTTTCACATAGCCGATGACTCGTCGATAAAAAATGGATAGCCAATCTATAAAATTTGTTACAAATATCAGTAAATTATTATAGAAATTTGGATATTTGAACACTTAAGGGCGAATACTCATTTGATACAAAGCTAATGAAATATAAATTTGAATCGTTTATTATTGATAGGGCACTTGCATTTTCGTTGCAGTCCATACATTTTATATTTGCTTTGACATTGGCTCATTTCATGGTCATTTTTTTTGGCCGCTGAACAGTTGAAAAATAGAAAAGATGCAATCGATTCAACTCAGTGTGTAATTTACCCGAAAATTAATATTTTTTAAATGTGACGGATGGGACACAATTAAAATTTTAGACAAATTAGAAAAATCTTTTAAAAAATGCCTGTACAGTGTGTTTTAGTGAAAAACTAACATCCGATTTGTACCTTAATGTAACTTGTATACTTCAAAAAGAGGAAATAAAGGTAATTTTAGCATGTGACAATATCACTTAACATCATAAATTCTATCTTTGATAAGCCAATAGCACTGACGAAAGGCTAGGTGAAACTGGCCGCTTCGTGAGGTCCCTACATAGACTGAATGAGTCCCTAGACTTACCAAAAGTTTATATAATGACCAAACTATCAAAAAGCAGGGCTATGGTTTAAAATAACTCCTTGCTCTTGGCAAATACTAGAATTTCTTAGAAACTATGCCAGTTAATGCTTCTAGATCTGAAAGCTATACCACTCCTTATAGCTGGAGCCTTAGCCTGAAAAGTGCAAAGTATGAGCACAAAACGTGTTCCATCGTTTTCTCCTCCAACTCACACTTCCTAAATCTGCTATCACTGACCAAGCCTTAATTAAAGGAGTGTGACGCCAGAAGGCAGACGTGATTTTAGGCTTGTTCATCTGCTTTTCATTCCCATCTATTCTCAAAGTTTTAATAAAGTGGGGTTTCTAGAGTATCAGTATAATTACTTCATATTTTTCATGCAATAAAATATAACCATTTAATTCCATGTTTATACCCATGGTGGTTTTTTAGGGAATGTACCTTCAGCGACTTATAGCTCCCTTCCAATAGCGACTCTAAAACTGATTTATATTTGCAAAGTTTGTATATATATATATATTTATTAGGCAATTCGTCCCAGCACAACAATTTGGCAAAAATTATTTTATAGTGCTAGTCGGTAAAAGGCATAATATAGGAACAATTTAAACTTGAAACTTAAAGCTAATGACTATGACTAAGAAAAGGTTAAAATAAATAATATATTTAATAAATAATAAATAAATAAATAAACGAATGATAGAGTACATTTGCTTAGAAGAAATCAGAATTTTAATTGTCTAGGTTATTATAGAAACTTTTTAATTCTTTACTGAAGAGCAGAGCATTGCTTATAAGCCTAAGTCTAGAAGGCAGCGAGTTCCAAAGACGTATGGAAGTAATGAAAAACTGGCGATCAGATATTAGCACACGATGTCTGAAGTGGGTAAGAAGAACAGATCTAGACGACTGGAGAAAATTTAGCCTCCGATACAGGTAGTCAGGTTCCTTCATATATATTAATTTATGTAACGTAGTGAGCGTTTTAAGTTTAATAAGGTTATCGAAAGAAATGTTTAGCAAGCTGTAAGCATGATGAGAGACATGGTCAAGTCTTTTCAACCCATAGACGTATCTAGCAATGTTGTTATAAACAACATTAAGTTTCCTATTACATACATAGTCACAATTAGAGTAAATCTCACAACCATAAAGCTTTTGCTATTAGTAGACGAATATGTAACGGAGTAAAATATTGTGTAAGCCAGAGTGTACGAAGCATCCCATACACTTTTCCCACTGTGCGGAAGATGTGATCTTTCCATGTCAAGGATTTTGTTAAAAACTACAGTAGTCTTTGGAACTAGACAACCTATAGTCTAGGACCATCACTATCTATGGGATATAAAGAATGCTCTGCGATGCGTAACAATAAAGACAACATAAATGAATGTTTACAAGTATGATAGGGAGAGATAACGACGGAAACGAAGAGACGCAAGAACTTAAGTAATATACCATACATAGAAATTAATTTATTGATCATTATTCGTCGGCGCATCATCATCTCGAAAAGAACTAGCGATTTCTTCGCCGGTATTCTCAAGACGCTCTAGAAAATCCAAGCTATGTATTGCTTCAGAGCTGGCGTTGGCTTTTCGTCTGATATGTACCAGACCCTTCTTAGAAAAAACCGCTACTACCTTCCATTTCTTCTTTAGATGGATCGCTGCCTTGAAGATCGCATAGTTTTGCCTGGACAGCGAAGCTTTTACATAAATCGGAGCATTTGAATTTATGCCCACATCAACTAATTGCATACCCATGATGTTTAGATTGTTTTGGCGCCTAAAGGTGCCTATACTTTTTAGCAATTTATTTCTGTCTGTCGGCGACTGAAATTTGATTATTATGGCCGGATCTGTCACGCTGTTGTCTAGTTTCCGTAGCCGAAAAATGCTCATTATAGGAATTGGTTGCAATCTAAGAGTGGAACAGAGGTTATGAAAGACACCTGTTAAGTTTTCTCTTTCCTTAAAGGGAATTCCGTGTACACGGACTTCACTTGCGGCAATATGGCCCTCTTGCTGTGATGCATTGTTTTTGATTGTTTTTACTTCCTCTTCGAGATAACCAACGCGTTCGAACACGCTCTCCGGCTGAGTAACTCTTGCATTAAGTTCACTGACCTCTTTCTTCAGCACCACAAATTTGTATTCTAGTTTTTTGCATACGAATTCAATGAGCCTTTTTTCCGAGTCCAAAATTTGCTTAGCAATCAGATCGTTGAACTTAGCAAATCGCTGATCCATGCTTTGCATTAAACTAGGAAAGAAGCCGCTGATCCGTTGCACTTTTTGGCGCTATCAACCTCGTTATTAAGGTCGTCACCACGAAGCTTACCATTGACTGGATCCATAGTGTTCGAAAAAGACGGACCAAAAATAATGCTCGAAGAAACTGGGTGGCAGCTCAAACGCAGCTTAGATTATTATGACGAGGGCTTCAAGTTTAGCATAGACGCAAACCACAAAATAAAGCTCGAAGCACAAACAAACTTCAGTGACTATAAAACTTTTGGCGGGAAGATACACAGTTGATGAAGGTGGCAAAAAAATTAAGTCGACTGACAACAACAAAGCAGGAGCACCAATCGCAAATACTGCCAAGTTAGTAAAGTTGAATTGGAGATCACATGGACAGAGGATCTTATTTTCCGCAGATAAATGTCACGTTTGTTATTGTTTAGAAGCAGGTTGTAAGAATTAAGACTCACAATAAACATAAATAAATAAAAAATAAATGTAAGGCGCGATAACCTCCGAAGAGATCTAAGGCCGAGCTTCTCTTCCAATTTGCGTCGTGCTACTCTTGATTTTTCCCTACAAATTGGCCGGCCGGAACCTACATGTTTTATGCCGACTCCGAACGGCATCTGCAAGGCAGATGAGTTTTCACTGAGAGCTTTTCATGGCAGAAATACAATCGGAGCGCTTGACAGACACTGCCGAGGGGCGACCCCGCTTAGAAAAATTTTCTTCTAATTGAAAAATCTTATTTCTAAAATTTTGATGTTGCTTTGCACGGGAGTTGAACCCAGGGCATACGGTGTGATAGGCGGAGCACGCTACCATCACACCACGGTGACCGCCACTCACAATAAACAATGAATTTAAAAATTTAAAGAGGAGCACAAATTACTTTAGCTTTCACTCATCTTTTGCCATTTTTGAGATATTTTTCTTAAATTTATTTGCATTTTTATTTATTCAGTTAAAGCGAAGTGCAAGCTTCGAAACAAAAACCACGAAGTGTTTTAAACAACTTTTTTGAAATTGTGACCAGAATTGTGGAAACTTGATCTAGAACTGTAATGAAACTTGTTCAGGAAACACTTTTTTTGGCGGTGTGCTCTGAACTTCCTTCAGAGCCTAAGATGCAAATGCTTTGACTTTTAAAGAAAAACACAACGGATATGGAGTTCATATGTTTTTGAATAACAGTAATAAATATATGCATTACACATGTCTATTAAAAACGACATTCGCACATATTTCAAAGCCACGAACACTTGTTTTCATCAACTTTTAAAAACTTTCAGATAAAAGTTGGTTTTTACTCGAATATTGAAAGTTTGATTGCAGAGAAACGTTCAAAGCTAAATGAAAAAAGTAAGGACGGGACTGTCTTCGGTTTTGCCGAAGACTTCATACCTTTCACGAATGGGGCTGAACAATAATCTTATCCCATTCGTAATATCCAAATAATGCGCTGTATAAGATGAGAAATATATAGTGAACAGATGTACATACCTAAACGATTTTAAGATAAATATTAAAAATGGCAAAAAACCCCCTTATCTGAACGATCGGTTGTATGGGATATATATTATATATAGCTCCGATCGAAATGATTTTTACTGGAAATCTTCCATGATATATTAGAATATATATCGCCAATTTTCATGTTTTTATATTGGAAATTAAGGGAGAAATTGCCAAAAATGTTTCTATCTGAATGATCGGTTGTATGGGATATATACTATATATAGCTCCGATCAAAGTGATTTTTTCAGAAAATCTTCTATGATATATTGAAATATATATCACAGAGTTTCACGTTTATACTTTCTAAATTAAGGGAGAAATGACCAAAAATCTTTCTATATGAACGATCGGTTGTATGGGATATAACTCAATATAGCTCCGATCAAAGTGATTTTTTCAGGATATCTTCTATGATATGTTAGAATATATATCAAGGGAATCGACACACATCACCTCTTCGTCGACTTTAAAGCGCCTTCGACAGCTCGAAAAGGAGCTGCCTATATGCCGCAATGTCTGAATTTGGTTTTCCCGCAAAACTTATACGGCTGTGCAAGATGACGTTGAGCAACACCATCAGCTAAGTCAGAATTGGGAAGGACCTCTCCGAGCCTTTCGAAACTAAACGAGGTTTCAGACAGGGTGACCCCCTATCGAGCTATTTCTTTAATTTTATGCTGGAGAAAATTATACTAGCTGCAGAACTTAACCGCACTGGAACAATTTATTATAAAAGCGTGCAATTACTGGCATATGCTGATGACATTGATATCATCGGCCTAAACACCCGCGCTGTTAGTTCTGCTTACTCCAAACTGGAAAAAGAAGTGGTAAAGATGGGTTTGATGGTGAATGAGGACAAAACGAAGTACCTGCTGTCATCGAGCAAAGAGTTAGCGCATACGCATCTTGGCAACCACGCTACTGTTGGCAGCCATAATTTCGAAATAGTAAAAGACTTCGTTTATTTGGGAACCAGCATCAATACTAGCAACAACATCAGCACTGAAAGCCAGCGTAGAATCAATCTTGCCAATAAATGCTACTTTGAACTAGGTAGGCAATTGAAAAGTAAAGTCTTCTCTCGGTGAACGAAAATCATACTCTACAAGTCACTTATCGTACCCGTCCTGCTATGCAGGGCAGAAGCATGGACCATGACTACAGCAGATGAAGTGGCTTTGGGAGTGTTCGAGAGAAAAGTTCTTCGAAAGATTTATGGACCTCTACGCGTTGGCGATGGCGAGTACCGAAGAAGATTTAATGATGAGCTGTATGAGTTATACGCAGACATCAACATAGTCCAGCGAATTAAAACGCAGCGGCTGCTCTGGCTAGGCTATGTTATGCGAATTAAAGATGATGCTCCGGCCAAGAAAGTGTTTCTATCGGAACCCGCCTATGGAAGCAGAGGTAGAGGGCGGCCCCAACTCAGTTGGAAGGACCAGGTGGAAAATGATTTAAACTCCCTTGGTGTGACCAATTAGCGCCGGTTGGCGGAGCGAAGGAGCCACTGGCGCGCCTTGTTGGACGGCCATAACCGTTTAGATGGTTAAGCGCCAATTAAGTAAGTAAGTAAGAGTTTCACGTTTATACTTTATAAATTGCGGCAGGAATGACCAAAATCGTCTTATATGAACAATCGGTTGTATGTAATACAAAAATACATCCTTGTGCCAAATTTCATTAAGATATCTCAAAATTTGAGGTACTAGTTTGCGTTCAAACAGACAGATGGACGGACGGACGGACAGACGGACATGGCTATATCAACTCAGTTCGTCTCCCTGATCAATTCGGTGTACTAAATGGTGAGTCTATCTTCTATATTTCTCAACGTTACAAACATCAGACCAAAGTTAACATACAATTTCATGTTCATGAAAGGTATAAATATGGGTGCCTATAGCTTATGTATCTCTTAGACACATACTTATATTTACTTGGATTCTTTCTATATACACAACTTCTCATTTCGGTTATTTGTTTGTATTAAAATTCACGTTCGCACTTGCTTTTGAATATAAATATGTATGAAGTTAATTAGCTATTTTTCTCTGCCATAGACAGTTTTAGAGTTTATCCAAAAAGAAATGTGTATATACATTTTTAACTTTTCAACTATAAAATCTGTCAACTCCACTTGTAGTCGCACGCCAAATAATTATTTGATAGCGCTTACGCGGCATAGGCTGTCACACGTCCCAATTCCCCATTCTGCATATATGTATATAAATTTAATTATAACCCGTCTAGTGTATTATATTAGATTATATTGAATTATATCTTATTATGCTCCCCAAAATCAATGTATTGCACTTAGCTTGAAATTCCCCATTGGGAATGCTCATGACGTGTGGCAGCCTCCACCGCGCAAATTCACCAAATTGAATTCGCCGCAATTACAGGGTAGCGATCCGGCATGACCACCACCGGTCAAAAAACCACCACCTTTTGGTCATTGCTAAATTTTAATTGTTATTGTCATATTTCTGCTCAATAATTTTTTTCGAGAATTTTGCTCCGCATAAAAGAAAAATATTAAAAAATACACAGTTTTCAATCATAACTAACGTGATTCGGCCAGTTTGGTGGTCGATGAAAATCATCTGTACAAAATAAAAATTGTACGCGAATAAAAGTGAAATCAATATTACATGTAAATGAAGACAATCTTCAAATTATATAAAACAGGCTTACATTCCGATTACGTTCGTTATGCTATTCTGCGTCATAAGTATTTTGAACTTAATAAAAAGTGCTATAAAACATACGTCTGTAAAATTAATAAGAAAATTATTAGCAACCCGCGGTCGTTTTATGGTTGCGTAAACTCTAAACGTGGGGTAAAGGGTTTTCCTTCCGCTATGAAGTTTAATGGCAACATTTCTAGCGACAATCAAGAGATTACGAATTTCTTCGCTTTATTTTTCAAATCTTATTATTCCGGCGAGATTGCTTCGCCACCTGGGAAATATCCTTATGAACTGCATTCAAGTAATTCAATCCCTGCTCCACACTTATTATCTGAAGATATTTTATTGTACCTAAAGTCCCTAAAATAATCTTTTACATACGGCCCTGACTTAATTCCCACATGCTTTCTTAAAAAATGTGAAGAATTCATCTACAAACCTCTTACTGATCTGTTTAACCTATCTTTGAAGTATGGAATTTTCCCGACGGCATGGAATGAATCCTTTCTCATTCCTCTCCATAAAAGTGGCATTAAGTCGTCCATTGAAAACTATCGTGGCATAACTTGACTGTCCGCTATTCCAGAGTTGTTCGAAGCAATCGTTACAAATCACCCAACATTTTCGCTCTCAACATTAATTGCAAGTTCTCAGTATGGGTTTTGTAAGGGAAAATCAACCATAACTAATTTACTTGAGTTCACAACTCACAGAAAAAATCTTCACACCGATATACACCGGTTTTTGTAAAGCATTCGATAAATTATGCCACTCTTTACTTGTATAAGTTAAGCACTAATAACTGCTGGTCACCCACGTAAAAGGTTCTGCTCTCTGATGCCCTCCATCTAGTGAATATGACGAACGACTCCAATAATAGTTTGATTGAATAATTGTGAGAGCAAACAGAGCAGCCGGCAGCGAAATGTAACAGAGAGCGAGGTTCAGCTCTTTCCAATTAGAATTAACAGCAGTGCTGGTTGTTGCAAATAGACCAATGGGCAGATCACTCCGGTTGTAAAAAGGAAACAATATTTTAAGAGCTTTTTGTAAAAACGCTTTAATTTAATAAAGTTTATAATTCAAGTAATAATTGTTTTGAATAAACATATAATTTATATAAACTCGACATGCTTGGGTTTCAACCTAGTCTCACTCGTTGGATTTCCTCCTATCTCTGTGGCAGAACACAAAGAGTAATCTTTAAAAATATGTTTTCGAGTATCATTAGTATCACCTCTGGTGTTCCTCAATGCAGCCATCTTGGCCCGATTCTGTTTTTGCTATTTATAAATGATACCTCTACAACTATAAAATACTCTGAAATCTGGATGTATGCTGATGATGTAAAACTTTTTAAGACTTGTGCGTCGATTGAAGAACGTTCTTTGTGGACCGATATTAGAGTACGGCTCAATAGTCTGGAATCCGCGTTTTCAAGTCCATACTGACAGGCTCGAATCAATACAAAAACAGTTTTTAATATTTGCCTTAAGGAATTTTTAACGGGACTCCATTTAATCTTCCACCTTATACTTATCGATTACAACTTATCAATCTTCCAACTCGTGCTAGTCGTAGAGAAATGATTGGCGTAATATTTATGACAAAACTACTGAATGGATGGATTTCAAGCCCATTTCTTCTGAACGAAGTGAACTTTAGTGTTCCCTGTCGCACTACGAGATACTACAAACCCCTTATTTTAAAAAAATTTAGAACGAATTTTAAACTTAACGAACCTTTCCGGTGTTTGTGCCAAGATCACAACCCTCACTTAAACACATTTGATATGCCGGACTCCATTTTTTCTATAAAAAAGACTGTCTTTATCTCTCTTAATCGTTAATGCTGTATATTTTTGTTTCTATATTCTATTAATTTAGGCTTTACCCTCAGCTGATGATATTTCTTCTGTAGCTGAGCAGTTAAGCAAGCATAAAAATATACTGGGCTTCCTTGATGTATTTGCGTCGGATTTTTAATTGTGATTACCTTATTCTTTGCAATATCTACGGCGGTTTTCGCATACATCGAACCTACTTGGGGTGCTTTGGATGCATTTTATTATTGCTTCATTTCACTGATTATGATTGGTCTGGTTGATTATATTCCCGGCGAGGGTGTTAGTGTTGACATTCGTTCGATATATATAAGATTCATAAGCGGTTATTTGTTTTGTGGAGAAAACAGTTGAAGGAAGCTTTAGCACAACACATGCACTACGCCATATGAGTTGCGCAAGATCGAGGTTTTAATAAGGAACACATTCAACAAAGCGCAGGCGAAGTGTCCACATAGCAGCAAAACACCATCACCACATCATCACCAACCATCTCCACAAAGCGGCAACTATCCAAAAACTCAAGATAACTCGTATTTAACTAGATACTGTAAGTAAGAGTGTTGCTTGAGTCGCTAAAAATCTTTGAAAATAAAAATAACTTAGCCAAAAAAAATTTTGAAATTTTCTAATAATGTGACAGTAAAACAGATTAAGTCCGTTATTTCACTGAAACCAAACCAATCACACACAGACACCCGGGACTTGAAACACTCCCGCTGTCTCCGAATATTTTGTAAAATTTTGCGCGCATTATTCTATGCGGCTACTAGTTCAAGCCCTTCATATTCACGCCTTTCAGCTTCTGCTTTTTTCTTCCTACAAAGACGTTTCTTCAAACAGGCGGTAGCATTAACATTATCGTACCACCTGCTTTTCCGTGTCAGCCGATAACCAATATCTTCCTCGTCGGAGTCAAGGTGATATTGCAGCATTTTGACGTCTAGTTTTCCTTTTGTTGTTTGTTTGTGGCTTTCAGCCGCGAACAAGCGGGAGCATACTCTGGTTGTTAAAATATGGTGATTCAAAGACAGAAGGTATGCGGTCAGTCTATCATAACATGTTCACTCTGATTGCTCGTTTATCGAGCCATGTTGCTTGATGATGAATACTATTATGCTTGAATCTGATTTTAGATGTGACCATGATTCAGCTTCATTTCGTTAGAAGAGGCGTAATTGTGGAGGCCAATCTTTCCGACTGTAGGCCAGAAACACTTTCTTTGCCTACCTTGGCATTAACGCCAAAAAACACGACTTTTAAATAATGGCGAGGGCAGCTGTTATATGTTGTTTCAAACTGCTCGTATAATGAGACTTTCACAAAGACTTCTACGGTTGAAAATGATAGTAAGCAACATCGTTAGCTGTGTGAGGGGAAATTCCAAGTCATTGGAACTAAAAAAAGATTTTCTATTACGCATTACTTCTAAGCTGATGCTATTGGAGTATTCGAATGAAAATGTTTTCAAAACTATTTTGGTAATTTCAGTAAAGCCAACGGTATTCATAGAAACAGACTTGTTTATGAGTTGGTTGAGCTTCAGGCTGTTATGAATCCTGTTTTGCAGGGACAGTAGACATAAGATCATCATCATAGCATAAGTTGAGGTTGTAGTCGTTCAAGTAGTTACAAGGTCAAATATTCGCCGAAGCTTTTTGAAGCTGAAATAAGAAAAATTTATTCAATTTCAATCTTAGCAAAAATTTGTATCTCTAGTTTCCCTATATTCTAGTTTTACCCCAATGAGAAATCCGTTTAAAAACTATTTCACCTGAACCTGTAATTCATTCTGCAGAACATTCTTGTTTCGCTGTGGACTGCAATGCAGTAAATATGAAGGTGTGAAATTTCTCCCGATATGATCATAAGGTCAAGGGAAATTTGCCAAGCGGCCATTAGGTCAAATTTCACAAGCACATAAAGTCAACAGACTTTAATTTACCCTATGGCCGTTGACCTTATCTCGCCCCCACCGAATCTCATTGTATGTATATTTTCATTAAAATGGATTGACATACAGAAAAGTTAATACTCTGCATTATAAAATAGAGTATCTCGTCTTAACCCAATTACATGATTCCCTATCTGCGCTTGGAGGGAGATCTTAAGGCCACAATAGAGGTGGACGGTTGGCGCAAGGATGCGCAAATGGCGAACGAGGCGACACATGTGTACACCGATGGTTCCAAAGTAGTGGAAGGAGTAGGGTCTGCGGTATACTGCGCTGATCCGGAAATAAGCAGATCCTACAGGCTGCCGGATTACTGTAGTGTTTTTCAAGCGGAAATATTAGCCGTAACTATAGCAGTAGAAACCTTGGAAGAGAACAGCTTAAGCTGCAACCGTGTTAACTTTTATATGGACAGCCAAGCGGCGATTTTTCCGCATCCCTTGAAGTAGGCGTCCCAATTAGATTGGGCGACATTAAGCGAATGAGAGAGGTGTAGATGATCGACCAAGCGGGAAAGGCGTGGATTCAAGCGCGGGGCTGTAAAGTGTCGAAGATTATGTGTAGGTCTTACAACCTTAGATTAACACAGTTGCTCCTATCATTAAAAAGAGAGGACTGTAGACTCATGACGGGTATTCTGACTGGACACTGCCTTCTGGCGTCACATGCCTTTAAACTAGGCTTGGTCAGTGATAACAGATGTAGGAAGTGCGGGTTGGAGGAGGAAACGATCGAGCACGTTCTGTGCTCGTGCCCTGCACTTGTCAAGCTAAGACTCCAGCTATTAGGAGTGATACAGCTGTCAGATCTAGGAGCAGCAAGTGGCTTAAGTCCTAGGAAGCTTCTAGTATTTGCCAAGAGGATGGAGTTATTTTATAAAATAGGTCCTGGTTTTTGATAGGGTTTTTCAGTTTGGTCGTTAAAACAAACTTCTGGTAACACTACGGACTCAATCAGTCTATGTGAGGTCCTTATGGACCGGCCAGTTCAACCTACCTACCTAACCCAATAAGCAGAGAATAGAAACTTTTCTAAATATTCATTTTCAAACTAGAGAAACATTTGAGGAATTGATTGCTGTCATTACGCCCGAAAGTCGAACTACACATCCACCCCTACAATTGTAAAACGCTACTCTCATCAGAAAGTGTTGGAGAGCACACATTTTTACTGTGTAAGGATACATTTAGACGTGCATAGTATTGCCGAAGTTACAGCTTCCGCGAATTGACGAATTGCGGTGGCACGCCACCTTTAAAGAATTGTAATCCCTTTTTACAGTGACGGCAATGTTAGCCCAATATATAATTATTACGAATTCAGTTTATTATATTCACCTTATGCCAAAAAATATAGTTTGAACTAGATAGGCAATTAAAATAAGGTCCCCTCTCAGCAAATGAAAATCATGATCTACAATTCACTTATCGTACCGGTCCTGCTATATGGTACAGAAGCATGGACCATGACCACATCAGATGATGCCGCTCTGGGAGTACGCGAGATAAAATATTTATGGACGTTTACGCGTCGGCGATGTCGGGTACCGAAGAACAGTTTATGATGAGCTGTACAAGCTTTGCACAGGCACCAACATAGTCCAGCGAATTAAAACGCAGCGGCTATAAGGCGTAGCTAGTTATGCGAATGAAAGATTATGCTCCGGCTAAAGGAGTATTTTTATCGGAATCCACCTACGAAAACTGAAGAAGAAGAAGTCCTTGACTCCGCTGAAAGGTCCAGGTGGAAAATGGTTTTAATTCCCTTGGAGCTACCAATTGGCGCCAGTTGGCGCAGCGAAGAAATGTCGTTTTGGATGGCTGTAGCCGTTAAACGGTTAAGCGGCGATCAAATTTGTAAATAAGGACTTGTGGAGGATATCATAATATTCAGTTTCGTACTGAATCATTCCGAGATGGTCGGGCTTATACATTTGCATCTGGCAAGGGACCATCCATGTCTGGGAGTGTTTTTATCACTACAACAACAACAATACCAAGACATAGAAGCTCACAAAGCTATTTGTTTATTGTACCAGCCTTACAATGTCGAAATAAAAGTGTATGCAACTTTTTAGCTTCTTGTTTCAAAATATGTTCACAGGAAAAATTATTCAGGCCATTAAAATTTTCCTCCGTAGGGAGTCACGTCGAACTTCTCTAATTTGCAATGCGCTTCTTTTCAGTTTTTTCTACAAATTGTCGAGACAGACTTACATGTTTTATGCCGACTCCAAACGGCTGTTGTCAGGCAGATGATAACAAAAGTAAACTAGGAGTGTTTGCCGAACCACTGTCGGGAAGCGACGATTCTTAGAATATTTTTTTTTCAAATTAGAGAACCTGTTTTTTTAGTGTAATATGTTGCTTTTCCCTGGAACCCAGGAACTTCCGAGGTGGAGCGCGCTATCAGCGCACCATGATTTACAGTCCTTTGTGCTATGGAGTCCTATCGAAACAGATCTGTAACTTACTTCGGCTATTTGACACTCGCTCGTAAGGATTACACAAAAGTGCCATTATATTTAAGCATAGTTAGAAAGAAAGTAGAAATTATCCTCAATCCAAAAAATTTATTCGCTGCTGGAATACATAATTTTGTTTTTTTGTTTTGGTTACTTAGCAGCACTCATTTGCATTTCCTTTAATTTGTTTTGCACATAAATCATTGCCACACCAGCGCTCTTATAACAGTATATACACATACAAACATGCATATTTAATTAAAGAGTACCACCATGCTAGTGTTAGCAGCACAGCACATCCCCCCATACTGCAGTGACTACAGCATAAACAGAAGGAACAGCAGCAGCATCACCACCTCCAACCACACTAACACAAACCTCATTTTAGATTATTTCTTGGTAGCGGTTACGGATACTAACTGTGTATGGTAATTAATTCAATTTATGTCTTCCTCTTTTACACACATGTACACACGCATACATTTGCATAGAATTTATATGAGCGGATATGTTCAATATACATACATATATACATACACATCCTCACATGTAATTTAAACTTTTTTGGATAGCTAGTTTTCAGGAGTTTCACAAGTACATACGTATAAACGAATTTATGAAATAGAGCAACTTAATTTTGTTTATGATGGTATTTGCTTACGTTAATTATTTAAAACGTATTTGTTTGTCACTGGGTTTATATGGTCACGATTTGAAGAAAATGTTTAAACTTTAATGAATTCGGTACTTCATAATAATAAAATTTAAGAGGAATATATAATTTCTTTGCACAACATCGGCAAGAAAAATCTTCTAAATATGCTCAGTAGGGTGGAGTGAAATTTTTTTTTTGGTATTTTCATTTTGGAATACCTGTAAAAAGTTGCCGTTATTGCTCACAAATATACATGCAAAATTTTATTCGGCACATGATACATTTAGAGGTGCCCCCAACATTATAAACTTAAAGAAATTCAAAATTTCTTATCGAAAAACACTAAAGTATAATATTGAAAAATTAACGCTAAATCATATTCTGTGTCTTCCCGTTGGCAACAATTTGACCTTGAATAGTGCTCGGATAGGTGAGGGAGGAGAGGTGATTTCTCTGCACTTGTCAATCGTTGCTTGAACGCCATTAAGTGAGCGCGTCGCGCGTGTTATTGTTATTCTACTTGTGAGGAAAATTGATTTTAAACACTGCCGTTAAGGAAATAACACTCATGTAAGTAATATTTTCAAATTGCTGTTTACAGATAAATACAATTCAGATCGTAATTAAATATTTTCGATGTGAGTTACACCTATTATTTCTCTTTGTTACAGTAAAATGTCGCAAGTCAAAACACGACAAGCAACATGTTGTCCTGTGTTTGGTTTGCCAGAGAAGTTACCAGTGTCTCTACTACCAACTTATAATGATGTTATGAAGTATTACTTATTTATTAGATACGAATTAAAACCTGACAAAACAACAAAAGAGCCGACAGTTCATGATATATCCGAAAGATTGGCTACGGAAATTTGAGATATCTGGCGAAAAGCGTCGCTTCCCACTGTCAGTTTTAAGAGAGTACTACAAATTATTCGATCTTACCATGACAAATATAGACGCTTACTAAAACCTTATCAGGGCCGTCAAACGAACAAGAAATATCAAGAAAAGATAATTGAATTTGTTACTGAGTCCCAAAGGTTATTTGATATTTGCAGTTGCAAATGCAAACTTATTAACTCAAAATGTACTTGCTCAAAAGACAGCCGTGTTCCCAACGAAGAAGCATCTTTCTTAATTGATCAAAGAACTACGAGCAAAATGATGATAGGTGGGGTAGATTTGGTTGCGACAGTAAAAAATATGAAAAAAATAAAAAGACAAGAAAAAGAATTACTACGTAACAAAAAGATAATGGATCCTAACCAGCCGTCTTGTTCTCGTTCTTTGCCTGATGACATAACGATCGAAAGTACCAGTTCAAGCAATAATAGCGTAGCTTCTAGCCATCATCAATCGCCAAAACAAATAGCTGCTCCGCCATCAAAGAAAAAGAGATTAAATTTACCATCATTAGCTCTCGCCTGTGATCGTACTGGAGTCTCTGACAGAACAGCTTCTATTATAGCTTCTTCTGTGTTAAAAGATGTTGGAATTATTACATCAAAGGATCCTAGTGCTGTCATTGGTCGTTCAAAATTGCGCCGTGAAAGAACGAAAGTCAGATCAGAATTACAAGATGCAGATTGCACTAAAAGTATACGCGGTATTTTTTTTGATGGCAGAAAAGATAAAACTTTGGTAAGCATTCAGAAGAAAGGCAAATTTTATAGAAAAAGAACTACAGAAAAAAATTATGTGATTTTATCAGAACCAGGAAGTGATTATTTCGGGCATGTTACGTGTGAGTTGGGAACTGCTAAAGGTATTGAAAGTACCATAATAAATTATTTGAGAAAAAATCGGTGAAATTGAATGAATTAGTTGTTGTTGGTTGCGATGGTACAGTCGTGAATACAGGTTTCAAAGGAGGTGTTGTTCGGTTAATGGAAAAAGTACTTAATAAACCATTACAATGGTTTGTCTGCCAGTTACATTCGAATGAGTTACCATTGCGACATCTTTTATTGCATTTGTATGGAAAAACTACAGGGCCTAAATGCTTTTCAGGTCCTATTGGATCTGAATTCCAAAAATGTGAATCAATGCCAAATGTCCAATTTACCACCATTCCCTCCTTATTACCTGAAGTCACTAAAAATGAGTTGAGTACCGACCAAAAATATCTTTACGATGTGATGACAGCTATCAGCACTGGCATTTTTTCTCCCGATTTAGCTAATATTACACCTGGACCTCTTAACCATTCTAGATGGCTTACAACAGCAAATAGAATTTTAAGATTATATGCTACTAAAACAGACCCCGAAGAAAATTTAGTGATATTAGCTACGTTCGTAATGAGAGTTTATGGTCTAATGTGGTTCACAATAAAATGTAATCCCTTATGTATAAACGGAGCTAAGCACTTGTCGCAAACAATAAGCCTAACTTGGTATTTGAACGAGCATTTAAAGCAAATCATTGATAAGGTGATCCAAGGAAATGGATATTTCGGTCATCCAGAAAGTATTCTTATTGCTATGCTTGCAGACGGCAGAGAAATTATACGTAAGCTGGCTTATCAGCGAATTTTGAAAGCAAGAGCAGATAATACTCAAGACCTTCGTGCATTTAAAGTGCCTGCTTTAAATTTCGATGCCAAAGGTTATACCGACTTAATTACGTGATAACTGAGCCACCGGTGACTTCTAATTTATCTGACAAAACCTTGAAAGAGATTGTCAAAAGTGGTTTGACTACGTGCCAGAATATCAAAGATTTTCCATGCCATACCCAAGCCGTAGAGCGCGTTATCAAATTGGTGAACGGAAGCTTCAAATGCAGTTTGTGGAGAAAATAAACGAAATAAACGTTTTATAAGGGCAAGACTATTATCACGACAGCAAAAGCCTAATTTTGAAACAAAAAAACAATTTAATACTAAAAAATCTACTTATTTCTGAGTTTTTTCATTCCTTTATAAAATAATTTTTGTAATTTTTCTTAATAAAAAACATTAAAACAACTCATCAGGCTTTTATTTAACCTATCACAAAGTAGTATGTTTTATAATATACTGGAAAGTCATAAAAATACTTTCGTTAAAAAATAAATCAAAGATGGTAAAAAAAAATTTTTTTTCTAATTTTCAATTGGGTCGGGGCACCTCAAAACATCAAGACAAGTAAACAATCTTTTGAATACTGAATTCACTCATTGAACGACAACTTTGTATCGCTATTCCATTAAAAAAATCGAAAAAATTTTATTTTCGTACAACATCACTCCACCCTAATGCTCAGTTTTAGAAGCCTTCTGTTCATCGTGCTCCCTTTTCCGCATTTTTGCTTTGAGTGTGGTTTCTTCGAAATTGTTAATTTGCGGTCACTCCTCCGCGTAGCTTAAAATCGTTGGTATAACCTTATTTTAAGTAATTTGCTCTTTTTTTACAACAATGTGCTGGTTCTACGCGAGCATTTAAGGGAAGGTTTGCATCGCTCTAACCAAACTTTAGATATTCTAAATTATAATCTGGTGTAGGGCTTGACGCCTCTGCACTATATCCCACTTTATACAGTTGAATTTTAATATTTTAAGGCTGCCTGGCTGACGACAAAAATCATTGCATTCCACCTGGAAGATACTGAATGAGTCAAGAAGTCGGTGGGACTATTTTACCTGCAGATGTTTTGGGTACAGTTCAGCTCCAGTTCGCTTTTTCATTATTGAGCAGTATGTGTCAATTGAAATGCTCATACCCGTCTCCGAGCCTCCCTTTCTCGAGGTATATCTTATTTTTTGTAATCGCTCAGGTCAAATAACGTTGTGATATGGTCCATCCCATACGTTAGATTTAGTTTGATCGCGCTTAGTCATCCCCTTGCCATGTAATTTAATTTTAGTCTTGTATAGGTATTTTTCGAATTATTCAAATCCCGCGAGAACTTGGGAAAATAAGTCGATTAGCCCTTCATACTATATAGTGATTAGTATCTGTCTCGTTGTTCTTTGTCGCAGCAGTCGTATCAGACCCTAAATAAATCATTTCCGCAAACTCAAGTAACGAGTTTTATACGTCCGTCACCCGCCTGCTAATTTGCTTCTCATAACTTTATTCTTTACACAGCTAATAAAGCGAATGGGTTGGCCTTGTGATCACTTGAATTAGTGGTTGGAATACGGCGCGATAATCAAAGACAACATCATAATCGCCTTTCGCTCTGAAGAGGTAAGGAGCTTAGAAATTTTCTTATTTGAGCGTTTCCTGCTTATATGTCCTGCTATATAAGCGAGCGCTTTTGCACTTAGCACTAGCTGCTTCTGTCTTCTTGTGATTTATTCGAAATAGATTCGGACGTCTACCTTCGATTTAGCGAGCGCTGCACCTTCTCTTGCAAACTCATCGGCCTTTTCATTACCTTCTATATCTTTATGATCAGAAAACCCAGAATAGATGTATTGTCTGTTCTGAGCAAAGTTTTTCCAATGTTTCTTTGCATTACAGAACACTTCTTGATAAAATACAGTGTGAGGTCAGAATTTATGCTGCTTTCTTTATGGCTATAGTTTTTGCCTAAAAGTAAAAAAAACTAAATGTAAGGCGCCGAGCTTCTATTCCCTGTTTTATGCCGACTCCAAATGGCATCGCATGGCTCTAGAAACAATAGGTCCAATAGACGTACCTAGGTAAGTTGCACGGGTCGGTCAATAAAGACGACACATAGACTAAATGTGTCCATAGTGTTACCAGAATTTGTTTGACGACGAAACGCAAGAGCCCAAATCAGATTCCAGCCAAGACTTATGTTACAGAATAACTACGTCCTCTTGGCAAATACAAACGTTTTCTAACAATCAGCCTAATTGCTGTGTAAAGAATGTTAAACAAAATAATTAAGTGACGAACGCAGATCAGTACCGTTGGATAGCAATTGTTCTTTATTGACGAAATTCATTACTTTTTATACAAAAGTTCTTAACCTATACATATATTTACTTACATTAATATTTACATACTAAATGTGCATGACTCAATAGTGAGGAATGGTTTGTCAGCAAATTATTATATTGACCTACATATTGTCAATATGATTCTCGCTTGAGAAGTTTGGTATGACGTATCAATATATTGGGCGACTTGGCAAATGCGAATGAACTCGTGGTAGTTATCTGGGTCAATGAACGTATATTTGTAATGTATATTTGTAATGCTAATAGCTGGAACCTTGACCTGGCGAGTGCAGGACACGACACAGAACCAACCGTTTCTTCCTGGCGGTTGCACTTTCTACATCTGCTGTTATTGACGAGGTCTAACTTATAAGAATATGGCTTATGTGAATGTAGTGTCCAGTTAGTATGCCCGTCATGGACTTTACGTCTTCTTTCTTCAGAGACCAAACCCACTTTTTGAGTCTAATATCGTAGGATTTACACAAGATCTAAGAAATTTTGCAGCACCGCGCTTCTGTCCACGCCTTTCCTGCTTGATGGATCAAATGCAACTTCTGTCTTCTTGTGATTTATTCGAAATATATTCGGACGTCTACCTTCGATTTAGCGAATGCTGCACCTTCTCTTACAAATTCATCGGCCTTTTCATTACCTTCTATATCTTTATGATCAGAAAACCCAGAATAGATGTCTGGCCTGAGCAAAGTTTTTCCAATGTTTCTTTGCATTACAGAACACTTCTTGATAAAATACAGTGTGAGGTAAGAATTTATGCTGCTTTCTTTATGGCTATAGTTTTTGCCTAAAAGTAAAAAAAACAAGTAAGGAAGGCTAAGTTCGGGTACAACCGAACACTACATACTCAGTTGAGAGCTATGGAGACAAAATAAGGGAAAATCACCATGTAGGAAAATGAAACTAGGGTAACCCTGGAATGTGTTTGTATGACATGTGTATCAAATGGAAGTTATTAAAGAGTATTTTAAGAGGGAGTGGGCCATAGTTCTATAGGTGGACGCCATTTAAGGATATCGCCATAAAGTGGACCAGGGCTGACTCTAGAATTTGTTTGTAGGATATGGGTATCAAACGAAAGGTGTTGATGAGTATTTTAAAAGGGAGTGGGCCTTCGTTCTATGGGTGGATGCCTTTTCGAGATATTGCTATAATGGTGGACCAGGGGTGAGACAAAATTTTTTTTCTACGATATGGGTATCAAATGAAAGGTGTTAATGAGTATTTTAAAAGGGAGTTCTATAGGTGGACGCCTTTTCGAGATATCGCCATAAAGGTGGACCAGGGGTGACTCTAGAATTTGTTTGTACGATATGGGTGTACGATATTCGTGTATCTAACATTACTATGTGACACTTATCCCTGGGCAACAAAAAAAACAACCCTATTACTATTTGCGCCTGCTCTGAACTGGCTTGAAATCAAACTTAATCTTGACACTTCAAAAATTTTTTTTTTTATTTTAATTTCGTTTAGGGCACGCAATCATTTGCACATCCTTCTTAATTTGCAATAGCTGTTTCACAGCGTTTTGCAGCCTTAACCACTCTTATAATACAATGATATAAGCAGTGCCTGCTTAATAAAATGTCAAACAAAATTTTAAGCTTTAAATTTACGAGCGATTTAGTATAAATGCCCATTTGTGAGCACACGAATATTGAAAAATTTAAAAGCAAGCAAGTGATATCGATATGTTTGAATAAACCCTGCAGTTAAAAGACAAAGTAGTCAGTAAACATTCTAGTTAATTGACTACAATTTTGTGGTGTTTTTCATATTAGTTAGTATTTGAATAATTTATTCCACTCGAATTTCGTCTGTCGGAGTTGAGGAAATGCGCGAGTGCTTTCTGTAGCCAATTTGTAATACATACTTCAGTTGACAATGCTAGATATCGTCCAAATCAACGGGCACATAAACGCACGAGTCGTTCCTCGCCGTTACTTCAAGAGAGGTTAAAGAAGCCATTAAAAAGACCAAGCCTTCCACATCAATAGTCCCAGATGGAAAACCTATGCGGATGCCAAAACACCTTGGCCATGAGGGCATCAGCAGTCTAGCTTATGTTTTCTACTTGTCGTTAAAAGCTTTTGTCATTCAAGAATAACAGAGAAAGACCGGAAACCCAGCCCGTATCTACCGATATTATCCTTTAGTCAGCAACGAAAACATCTAAAGCCATTATGATTCCCTCAATTAAATGAAATTCTTCGGTTATACAGCCATCAGCATGACTTCCGTAAAGTGCATATCACTACCACAATCCTGAACTCCATTAACACTCATCATAGGGCGGTGCTAGTGCAGCTTGGCCTGTTGAGACACAGTCAGCCACGACTGGTTCGTTCGTTCTCCGTTAGATAGATAGATAATTTATTGAGGATTGTACTGCTACCATTAGTCAGCATCTCATCCCAGCGGACTTCCATAATGAACCTTAGCAGTTTTCTTGGCTTGAAGAAATTAATTTGTGAATGTTCTGACTATGGTGAACCCATACACTTAGTCCTGCGTCTTGAGATTGCGTCACAGGAGGATATGGTAGTTTTTATATATATGTACGTTTTTTTATCAAAATTTATTCCAAAGTATAATGTATTGAAGTGATAAAGTTTAAAGTGATATATGTATATACTGTAATGAATTTACTGAAATTCCGCTTATTTCAAATGTTTTAATAAGTTTCGAATCACTAAACTGTTGAATAAACAACTCAACTATTAAATAATGAAAAATGGACTTTATTAAACTACTTTCAAAATAACACTACTATTGCTCGCCAGATAGCGTCTTAAATCAAACTGATTGTCACACCTCTACTGTTGCTGCTTTTGTACTGTGCGGTTTCCTCGTTCATATATTTCTAGGCGCTTCCATTTCCAGAACTTACTAGTTATCAGCTATAAAATTATAACTACAGATGCACGTGTATAGTTTCTTATATGCGCATGTATTTTTGATCGAAACTTCCACAATTATAATTGTATAATTTTGGGAGCATCTCAGATAAGACACCTGCATGTGTTTGTGCACTGTTTCTCCCTGCGTGTACGTACATATGTGTAGACATAATGATTGATCTATTGATGTGCATACAAGTCACTGTTTAGCATCGGCTTAGAGATGATAATTTCCCTTAGTGTTGCTAATATTCGTCACACTGCCTTCCACCTAAGTCTGATCATCCAGATCAGACAAATCTGTCGATCTAAATGCTGCCAGCCTTTCCAAATGAACCACTTTCGTTTTGGTTCGTGGTTTGCCAATGGTTTGTATGCGGAACACTACATCGTTGATCCGTTTTACAACTTTGTATGGGCCTTCCCAATTACACTGCAATTTCGGGGACAACTCAGTGAATTTCTTGACATTTCTCCCGGCATCGCCATCTATCCCATACTTCAAATCAGCTGACAGTCGAAGGTCATTGCCAAAAAATACCTTTGCGGGTATTTGGCCCATTGTCTCATGTACTGCGATCGGTAAGCCATCAAGAATAATGACATGTGTGCATCCTACTCCTTATGGTACTTGTCTACTACTTTCCTTAAATGCTCCTCCAATGTTCTATTGAAACGTTCCACCATACCATCGGACTGAGGACGCAATGCAGTTGTCCGTGTTTTTCGAACGCCCAACTTCTTACACATTTCTTGGAACACAGCTGATTCAAAATTCCTGCTTTGGTCAGAATGTAACTCCATTGGTACACCATACCTTGCAACCAATTCGTTTTTAACCACTTATGCTACTGTTTCTGCTTCTTGGTTTGGGACTGGGTATACCTCTGGCCATTTACTGAATTAATCCATAACCACCAGTACGTATTTGTTTCCGTGGTTGCTAGTAGGAAATGGACCTGCGACATCCATGGCAATCCTTTCAAACGGTGCACCCGAAATATACTGCTTCAACTGGCCATGACTTCGTGTTTTGGGCCCTTTCGCTCTGTTGCAAACCTCGCAGTTGGCAATCCACTCGGTGACCGCCTGACGGCAACCAACCCAATAGAATCTCTGCTTAATCTTCTCTAGCGTCTTCGTGATTCCAAGATGACCTCCACTTGCAGCTCGCTGAGCACGTCAGGAATCCTCTTTCTGGAAACAACTACCAGTTTCTTCTTGAATTGACCATCCTCACTCTCCCGTACTCGATGAAGGCAACCGGATCCAATTCTAAACTGTTCCACTGTGCCCAATATGACTTCGCAATGGGACTCTCTGCTGACATCTCTTCTCTGTTTGGTCTTTCGTTTCATTCGAGCCCTTGACATGTGACAGATCTGTATCTTCTAGCTGACACTTTCTTAGTTGTTCCTTGTCCCATTCATCCGAACACGTTATAGTCATTAGCCGGACATCTATAATGTCTTCTTTAGCCTCAGCCTTTGAACAGTGCTTGCATTCCAAACTACATGGTCTTCGTGACATTGCATCAGCATTTCCATGGGTACTACCTTGTCGATGCTCAATGGAAAAGTCATAGCTTTGTAGTCGCTCGATCCACCGTGCCAATTGTCCTTCCAGATTACGGAACTGCAGAAGCCATTTCAACGCTGCGTGATCTGTCCTGACGAGGAATCGCTGGCCGTAGAGGTATTTGTGGAAATATTTAACTGCTCTCTCCGTGTAACGCAATAGTTCCTCTCTGGTTTTCCAATTGAACGGCTGTAATATGCAACTACCTTCTGCTGTCCATCGACCAGTTGTGATAAAACGCCTCCTATAGCATATCCGCTCGCATCTGTATCTAGAATAAACGTGGCTCCTGGAATCGGATATGCCAACATTGGGGCAGTGCACAAACGCTCTTTCAATGTTTGGAAAGCTACTTCTTGCTCCTTCTTTCATTCAAAAGCTTTATTTTTTCTTGTTAGCTCGTGGAGACTATAGGCTAAGCAGGCAAAATTTGGTACAAATCGGCGGTATTATGTACACAGCCCAAGGAAACTTCTCAATTCATGCAGATTCTGTGGTCTTGGCCAATCCTTTACTCATTCGCTGTGCAGATGCCCTCTGTCGTTACTTTGTGACCTAAATAATTTACTTCTTTTTCCAACCCACGGAGTGTCGACTGACCATTATCAGCCGCAGGGATAAATAGCGATGCCCCCACTCGAATCGGAGGGAACTGTCACAGCCATACATATCTAACGTGAGAGTAGGACTTTTTAACTACTTTGAAAGGCAGCCAATTATTACCTTAGAATCTACCACCTGCCCTTCATCACTTCTGAATGGCCGACTTTATTAACTTCAAAAAAGCAAATGCTGAAAGTTATAAATTTTTCATAAATCATTCTTATCGACAGATATCAGACGTTACCGTCACCATACTATTTCATTATCTCACTGCGAGTCTTTGCTTAGTTATCCATCAGCATGGTTCCCTGAAACCAGATAAATTACGGATTAAGCTGGCAAAACCCCCCATCATTGGACGATGCTTGTAGCTCTTGACCCGTGAAAAGCTTTTGACACAGTCAACCACGGTCGACTACTTCAAGGCATACAAAGTTCACCCTTCCCCCTTGTCTTAAAATATAGGCCGCAAATAATACGAATGGTTCGCAAGCGTCTGTTTAATTTAGGAATGAAACATCAAAACCTAGGAAATTGAACAGGGGCGCCACAGGATAGTACAAAGCCGGAAGAAAATTCTCAAGTCTCTTGCCGGCAGCACTTGGGGAAAAGATATAGAACAGCTTCAATAACTTGCAAGGCTTTAAACCAGCTGCAAATGTGCTACGCTTCGTCACTCTGGTCGCCTGGTCTAAAAAACATACACTGGAAAAGGCTGAAGGCCTGCTAAAATACTGTACTCAGAACTGCCATGGGTTGTGATAGAACTTTTAGAAAAAGTACCGATACCGGTACTCATATAAAATACTCGAATCAAAGTATCAATGCTTGTACTCATGCTCAGTAAAAGGTATCGACTATACTCGATCCAAGTGAGTACTTCGGAATTTTTACCAAAAGTGAGGTACCTTTGTTTTAAATGTGATCGAATGTTTTGAGTTTAATAGAAAACAAGTAAGAAAGTAAAACGAACATTATATACCAATTTGTGATCTCTTACGTATATTTTAGAGATACATTTAAAGAGAAATATCACGAACATTAAATGATTTCAAAGACTTTTGATCGACTTATGGCGTTAAAAAAAAAGTTTTTCAGTTACAAAAAAGTTTTTCTAAAAGGAGTTGCCCCTCGGCATTGGTTTGGCAAGCACTCCGAGTGTATTTCTCCCATGAAAAGCTTTCCAGTGATAATACATCTGCCTTGCAGATGCCGTTCAGAATCGTCACGCAATATGTAGCACGAAACAAATAGGAAGAGAAGCTGGGTTTTAATCTCCTCGAAGGTAAATGGCGTCAAGTACGTTTTATGGCATTAAACGTTTTGTGGAGAGATTAAATAGATAAAAAATTTAAATAGAACTTATTAACTTTGCACTGTACTTTGCACTCTAGTGGTTGTTGTTGTTGTAACAGTGCTTTGCCCCATCCAGTAGAGGTCCGCCGCCTTTTTGTCGATATCATGGGGGACCTTTTTTGTTCTCCTTCTACATACGGCATGAATATCAGGTGCCTTATTTCCTAATAATGCTTGCGGAGATGATTTCTTAAGATCCTGAGGGAGGGGGGGGGGGGGGGGGTGGGGGTGTTGGAGACCTTTAATAGATGTCAATCAGAAAGTGTTTGTTCAGCATTTCATTTATCGCCTTAATGGGGAGTACTCTCGCCCTACTATGCAGGTGGTGCTCTAGGGGCATAAGAAAACAGCCCCTATCGGTTCTGAGAGCGGTGTTTTGACAGACCTGTATTTTCTTTCAGTGAGAAACCCTTAGGCTCGGCGGCCATAGCAAACTGCACAAAATTTCATGTTTATAACTGCTTAATTGAAATAGTAATAATAAGAATAAATAATAAACAGCATTGCAATTAGAGGTCATCGCAATAAGGCTATAGTGATGAATTAGACAAAAAAATTGTCAACTAAAGTACTTATCAGATTGTAGTTTAGCCCAAAACTAATTTTGGAAAATTGACATTTTCATTCATTATCGAAGTGTCAAGGACATGCACCTACATAAATACAAAGTGATCCAAACTAAACACCATATAATATTGCGTACGCTCATTTCAGTAGTGCAATAAAACTAAATTACTTTCGAGATCACAAAACTGCAATAAAAGCTACATTGTAAAAAGCTCAGCTTAACGCATTATAAACATGCAAGTACGTATGTGGAGGCATGAAAATTCCTACCAATAAAAGTAGGAAAAATGTGATACCCATAAGCTAGTGAAAGTATTGTCTGAACAAAAATTTCATTTTTATCCCGCTTGCAATATCCTACAAAGCTAATTATGTGTAATGATGATAAAATGCACTTAAACAACTTTTTAAATTGCCACTGCTGCATGCCCATTTTAGCATACAGAATCGCATTTACAATTATTGTCAAGCTTCGCCAACTAAATCCTACTTTTTGTAAGCGCAAAATGCTCATAAATTGGTGAAGAGTACCTTGAGGCGAAACTTAACACAATTTTCCCATTAGGAAATGATGCGGAAGAATTGTGTTACAACATTTAAACTCCAAATACGATAATTTATATATTCAAAAATAAATAAAGAAAAAAGTCGTAGGCTGAAGATATCATTTATAAGTAGACTCAAATACATATTTAATAATAATATGATTATAATACATTTATGTTAAGATTTTCCTTGCCTTTGCGAAAGCAAATATATCAATCATATCATCAAAATTTATCATTTAAAAATTTTCTTTTTCCACACTTAATAATGTTAAGTCACCTAGACGACCTTGCCCCATCGTTGATCGTAAATATATCAAAATCAGTTTTAATTTGCTGAATGAACGTTCGCAGTTAGCAATTGATACTGATATAGTAAATAGTATTTGAAGTCCTAGTGGCAAGTTTGGAAAAATATCTTCTCCATATGAGATTATAAAAGTAAGTAATTCTAACGGAGTTTTAGCTTCAATTTATTTTCTAATGCGAAGTAATATTTTGCAGTCACATATTTCTATAAAAAGTTCTGTTCCATCGAAATCTGTATTATACAATTCACCCAAGTTCTTACAAATTCTTTCGAAGTCGTTATTGTCCTTGTTTAACAAATTTCCAACGTCTAAGATAATTCCAAATTTAAAATGAAGGTCATTTAGTCGTGTAAATCTTGTGCGTATTTCTTGTTGGAGATGATCGAGAATACTTTTCATAACGCGAGAAATTTCATATTGTAACGAATTTACTTGCAAATCTTCTTATTTGCAATTTTCTGCTAACGTTCGTATCGCTAAATTGTTGAATAAATAACTCCAATATTGAATAATGGAAATATGGCCTTTATTAAAGTACTTCACAATAACACTTACACTTTGCAACTAGCTGGCTTAATAACCAAACTGATAGCTTAAATGAAATTGACTTCCAAAATAATACTGCTATGGCTCGCTAGATAGCGTTTTAATCGAAAATGCTTGATAGCTCAAATCAAACTGAATTCCAGTACCTCTACATTTGCTGCCTTTTATACTCTCTGATTTCCTCGTTCGCATCTTCTAGAATCTACTAGCATTGTCCATGAGCTCTCAAACTTCTCAGCTGTAACTACAATTGCACAATTTTATACATCTTCTAGGCGCTTCGAGAATCTACTAGTCCAGCAGCTCTCAAACTTCTCAGTTGTAACTACAATTGTACGATTTTATAGCTTCTCTCATTGCATACTTTCAGGAGTATCTCAGATATATGCATGTGTTTGTGCATTGAATTTCCGCTGCTCGTATACGTACATATGTGTAGACGCAATTATTGTTTCGCTTATGTAGATACATAATGATTGATCTATGGATGTGCATGACATCACCGTTTAGCATCGGCTTAGAGATAGCAACACCCTCTAAGTTTTGCTAATATTCGTAACACTGCCCTCCACATAAGTCTGATCATCCCGATCAGACAAATCTCTCGATCTAAACGCCGCTAGCCTTTCCAAATGGACCACTTTCATTTTGGTTCGTGGTTTACCGATGGTTTGTATGCGGTACACTACATCGTTGATCCGTTTTACAACTTTGTATGGGCCTTCCCAATTACACTGCAATTTCGGGGACAAACCTTTTTCACGTTGTGGGTTGTATAAGAGCACCAAATCTCCTTCCTGAAAACCTTCCGAATTAATACCTTTATCGTATCTGGCTTTCATCTTGTCACTCACAATCTTTGTTCGTTGCCTTATCAGATCATGTATTTCTCTTAGCTCTTCTTCCAAATCACTAGTGGATTTCTTGACATTTCTTTCCGCATTGGCATCTATCCCCAACTTCAAATCAGCTGGCAGTCTAAGGTCATTGCCAAAAATTACTTCATCAAGAATCAAGAATAATGCCATACGGATATCCCACTCTTTATGGTACTTGTCTACTACTTTCCTTAAGTGCTCCTCCAATGTTCTATTGAATCGTTCTACCATACCATCGGATTGAGGATGTAATGCAGTTGTCCGTGTTTTTCGAATGCCCAATGATTTACACATTTCCTGGAGCACAGCCGATTCGAAATTCCTGCATTGGTCAGAATGTAACTCCATTGGTACACCATACCTTGCAACCCATTCGTTTTTAACCACTTCTGCAACTGTTTCTGCTTCTTGGTTTGGGATTGGGTATACCTCTGGCCATTTACTGAAATAATCCATATCCACCAGTACGTATTTGTTTCCGTGGTTGCTAGTAGGAAATGGACCTGCGGTATCCATGGCGATCCTTTCAAATGGTGCACCTGAAATATACTGCTTCATCTGGCCATGACTTCGTGTTTTGGGCCCTTCCGCTCTGTTGCAAACCTCGCAGTTGGCAATCCACTCGGTGACCGACTGACGGCAACCAAACCAATAGAATCTCTGCTTAATTTTCTCGAGCGTCTTCGTGATTCCAAGATGACCTCCACTTGGACCATTATGCAGCTCGTTGAGCACGTCAGGAATCCTCTTTCTGGGAACAACTCTCAGTTTATTCTTGCATTTACCATCCTCACTTTCCCATACTCGATGAAGGCAACCGGATATCCTTTCTAAACTGTTCCACTGTGCCCAATATGACTTCGCAATAGGACTCTCTGCTGACATCTCTTCTCTGTTTGGTCTTTCATTTCGTTCGAGCCCTTGCATAACACGTGACAGATCTGTATCTTCTAGCTGACACTTTCTTAGCTGTTCCTTGTCCCATTCATCTGTACCTGTTATAGTCATTAGCCGGACATCTATAATGTCTTCTTTAGCCTCAGCCTTTGAACAGTGCTTGCATTCCAAACTACATGGTCTTCGTGACATTGCATCAGCATTTCCATGGGTACTACCTTTTCGGTGCTCAATGGAAAAGTCATAGATTTGTAGGCGCTCGATCCACCGCGCCAATTGTCCTTCCGGATTACGGAACTGCAGAAGCAATTTCAACGCTGCGTGATCTGTCCTGGCGCGGAATCGCTGGCCGTAGAGGTATTTGTGGAAATGTTTAATGCACGCTACCAATGCCAACTGCTCTCTCCGTGTAACGCAATAGTTTCTCTCTGGTTTCCAATTGAACGGTTCCAAATGAATCGGTAATTTGCAACTACCTTCTCCTGTCCATCGACCAGTTGTGATAAAATGCCTCCTATGGCATATCCGCTCGCATCTGTATCTAGAATAAACGTTGCTCCTGGAATCGGATATGCCAATATTGGGGCAGTGCACAAACGCTCTTTCAATGTTTGGGAAGCTACTTCTTGCTCCTTCCTCCATTCAAAAGCTTTATTTTCTCTTGTTAGCTTGTGGAAGCTATGGGCTACGCTGGAAAAGTTGGGTACAAATCGCCGGTAATATGTGCACAGTCCAAGGAAACTTCTTAAATCAAGCAAGTTCTGTGGTTGGTCTTGGCCAATCCTTTACTGCCTCTATCTTTTCATTCGTTGTACGGATAATTTCTGTCGTTACCTTGTTACCCAAATAATTTACTTCTTTTTTATACAGCGCACACTTTTTGGGACTTAGTTTCAGACCAGCGCCAGCTATTCTCTGGAAAACTTCCTCCAAGTTTTTAAGATGTTAATCGAATTTCCTGCCCAATACGATGATGTCGTCCAGGTATACCAAGCATGTTTTCCAATGCAGTCCGTTCAATACCTGATCCATGGGTCTCTCAAAAGTAACTGGTGCATTACAAAGTCCAAAAGCATCACTGTAAATTGCCAAAGACCATCTCCGACGCTGAACGCGGTTTTTTCTTTGTGTTCCTCCTTCACCTCCACTTGCCAGTAGCCACTTTTCAAGTCCAGTGTGGAAAATCTTTTCGTACCAGAGAGTGATTCCAGAGTGTCTTCAATTCTTGGCAATGGGTAGCTATCCTTTTTCGTAACGTCATTCAAATTCCGGTAGTCCACGCAAAACCTCATTTTTCCATCCTTTTTCTTTACAAGTACTACCCGTGAGCTCCATGGACTAGCTGATGGTTCGATGACGCCGCTGTCGCCCATTTCTTGAATGATTTGACTCACAACTTCCCGCTTCGCCAGTGGAACACTACGTGGAGCTTGACGGATCGGCCTCGCATCTCCAGTGTCAATTTGATGTTTCACAACGTTGGTGCGGCCTGGTTTGGAGCCATCTTGGTCAAATATGTTCGCGTACTTTAGGAGCAGTTGTTTTGTCTTACTCTGATAATCTTCCTCTAGTCCCTCCGTCCATATCACGATGTTATTTCAGCCTCTTGGCATCTTCCCAAAATTGCTCCTCTGGTCAGTTTGAGTGGTGACTTGAACTCATTGAGTACTCTTACCGGAATACGTCCATCTTGTTTTGTCATAGCCAGGGTTTTTCCTACAAGTATTTTTGGTGTTGATTTATTTGTTGCCTCGGCAACCCACAATTTGTTTGTCTTTTGTTGTCTTGTGCTACTTTCTTGAATTTTTAAATTCTTTCCTTTGGTAAGGAAAAAAGGATACATTAGGGGGGTAAAATTGTGTTAGCTGACCTAATTATGTGAAAACGACTTCACAGCTTAACAGGACATTAAACGGGAATGTGAAGCTTCTCAAGCCCAAAATAATGGCATATCTATTTTAAAAATCGGACGTCAAATAACCAAGTTACAACAAAAAAACCTTTTCGGCTGTATTTCGAAAGATAAAAAAAAATTTAAAAAAATTTTTCCGAAACCCTCTCAACATAATCTTTAAATTTAGGGGCGGACATTAGCAACTTTTTTTTCGATCCAATCTACTGAGTAGTCTGCCAACTGGTATGTTGATGTTGAACACACAAACTAGTATGTCAATTGGTATGACCCTGATGGGTATGCTGACTAGTTTGTCAATTGGTATGATGCTGATACAGAGTCTGGCAATTGAGATTTCGTAGGACATCGCCATGTTAAAAATACCAGTTGCTAATATTGAAAAATTACAGAACTCATACTAGTTGGGATTTTTGGCAAACTAGTATTCTTATAGTATACAACTAGTTGGTTTGACTACTGGGTACTTACATATATCTATATATGTATTAAAACTCAAAACTAATATACAAATAAGAAAATTTGAGCAAAAGTTAAACTTAAATCAAATTTCATTGAATCGGACTTAAATTCATAAATGTGACAACCATCTTTTCAACAAAATATCTGAAGCATACCTTAAAGTTTTAAAATATAAATGATGTACCCAATTTTTAAGTCATAATATATCACCAAACTTTGTGACATCGAGTGGTAGTTAATGAGAGAAAAAAATTTAATTGGTATGCAAAATATAACATCTGGTCTTATTTCAAGAGTCAGCTAACTATAGAAAAATATGTTGTTGTATTATAAAGTTGCGCAAACAGAAACTTTTTGTCGGGAAACAAAAAAACCGACACAAATTTAAGGCGATTAAAATGTCAAACACCACAAGGTAAAAACACCAAAAAAGAACGGTAAAAAAATTATGTAAAAATAAAAACAAAAATAGATTTGACGATGGCGTGTAATTGTGTGAGAAATATTTTTGTGGCGTAAAAACAAATTGGTATGGAGTCTGTCTGCATTCCTTCGGTTTAAATAGAGTATAGACCAGAAAACTACCAACAGCTGCTTTTGTTAAGCTACCTAAGCCACCGCAATTCAAAATAATCTGGTACTAAGGGAAGCGAAGCGAATGTTATTATCGAAGCGAAGTATCGAGCAAAAATTGTGGGTGTTTTTATTATGAGTAGCGAACGAACATATCATCGGCTTATATTCAATATCCTGCATCAGCATTTTTACCGAAAATGAGTTTTATATTTCAAAAAAATTTCTGACTCACCTTTCATATATGACTCAAAACTTAGCTAAAAAGTTATTAATTCTCATTTCGAAAATTTCACCATCAGCAACGATATATTTTTTCAAATGCAAAATCCTCTATCAGCATAGATTTTCATATTTATACCTATATTGATATATTGAATCAATGGCAACAATAACAGGAACAGTTGTATTTAAGTGATAGTTAGACTCAACATGATAACACTACGGACTCATTCAGTCTATGTGAGGTCCTCATGGACCGGCCAGTTCAAACTAACCTAGACTCAACATGTAACCTAAACAAAGGCCTTGACAAGGCAAAGCCAAGACACAGTGTTTTAGGTAGTCGATTGAACTCTTCAAGGCCTCTAATGAGATGGATAAAGTTAAGATAATAATATCTCCAAACTTCAACGTAAAATATATGTATTATAAGAGCGGAGAGTTCTATATCTAAGGCTGAACAGTCACTAGCGATAATGTCGAAGATAAACAATACATTTTGAACAGAGCCTCAATCTTCGAGTGGCAAACGGCAAGGGGTTATCCAAATAGAGAAACTGAAAAGCAAATCGAATGAGTTTGCCTTGTACTTTTTCAATTCTCGCCGAGCGTGTGGAGTAAATTTGATTGCAATAAATTACTATACAAAATCTTCCTAGTGTATGGGTATTTGAAATCCTTCGCGTACCGCCTTAAAAAGCTAGATTAACATAAGCCTTCGGTATGATAAAGTTCACATGTTAACAAAAGTGAATGAAGTGTCTAAAATTACACAAAAATCACGCAATTCGTTAAACGAAACAAGAGCTCTACTTCAGACTTGGTATTTTGCCGAAAGAGCACTCATAGAACTCAATGCATCGGATGCACATGTGATCCTTCTTTATTTTGTTTGCTTTAGATATAAACCAACGACATTGATAAAGATTAAAAGTATCTATAATTATGCATATGCATTAAAGCTTTGATAACGTTGCGTTTAATAGTGTAAAGCGGTTAATATAGACTTGAACTCCGAACATCAATATTATCAGTGGCGAAAAGATTTTAATTGTACCAGGTCGGTCTGTCTGTCCGTCCGTCGTAAGCGTTTCTGATAATATCTGCCTCAAGAACCAGAAGCATATTCTTCGAATGAAACCATAGCAGTTAGTAATAGTGGATACACTATTACAAAGCGTCACGTTTATTACGTTACTCAACATAAACACTAAATCCAAAAAACTAATCTTTGCTCTGCAATATCTTTATATGTATATAAAATTCAAATTATGTATGTATGTAGGTATAGATTGGTTTGCGTCCCAAACGGATCGACAGATCACAACCAAATTTGCACCACCTATTAGAAATCTTCCAAGGATGGTCGTAGACTAAAAATAATTTCTATTCATCAATGTATCTTCTGGAGTTCCACAGGGCAGTCACCTTGGTCCAGTGTTGTTTCTGCTCTTAATTAATGACCTCCCAAATGTTTTGAAGCGCTGCATACCGCTGATGTACGCTGACGATGTCAAACTGGTTATGCCCATTCGCTCACCTGAAGATAGGGCACTTCTTCAATTGGATTTGAATAATCTGGTTGAGTGGTGTGACGTGAACGTCATGTCACTAAATTTACCGAAGTGCAAGTTTATGTGTTTTAAAAGGAAATCTTTTAAAACCTATCAGTACATGATAGGCGATTATATCATTAAGCAAGTCACAAACTTTACTGATCTTGGCGTTATAATGGACCCTAAACTGGACTTCAAATTACATATCGAATCGTGTGTGAATAGGGCTAGAGGCACTTTGGCTTTCGTAAAAAGGTGGTCAAAGGAATTCAATGACCCCTATATCACTAAAACTCTTTTTTTATCGTTAGTAAGACATATATTGGAATATGCTTCCATTATCTGGAACCCGCGAAAAATTGGAATCGGTCCAGAAGCAATTTTTGCTCTTTGCTTTAAATAATTTGGCCTGAGATCCATCAAGGAACCTACCGCCCTATTGCAGCCGATTAAAACTTTTACAGCTGCCTTCACTACAGAGCCGTAGGGAGATGCTTGGCGTTTTATTTATGGTAAAAATATTAAGGGGGATGATAAACAGTCCATTTCTGCTTGGCGAGGTGATGTCTACTGTCCCTTTTAGGCCCTTTCGGTATTTCCAACCGCTATATTTAAATACATGTAGATCGAATTTTCAAATGCATGAACCTCTTCGTTGTCTGTGTCAAGATTTCAATAATCACTGCAATATTATTGATACTTGCGACACACTTTACAGTATAAAAAAATATATACTCACTGCCTTGAACTCATAACGGTTTCAAAATCACATGTTAAACTAAATCTGTTACCTGCTCCATTTACTTTGGGCGGGTGGCTTGGAATCGCGTCCTTTCCAACCTCCCACACATCGCAGCCCTACTCATTGTGTGTTAAATATACACCAGCTGCTCAAAATCACGTCCATTCCGACAGCACTAATAATCAATAGTTACTTTGGGCGGTTGGCTTGGAATCACGTCCTTTGCAACCTCCCACACATCACAGCCCTACTCATTGTGTGTTAAATATACATCAGCTGCTGGAAATCACGTCCATTCCGACAGCACTAATAATCAATAGTTACTTTGGGCGGGTGGCTTGGAATCACGTCCTTTCCAACCTCCCACACATCGCAGCCCTACTATTGTGTGTTAAATATACATTAGCTGCTCAAAATCACGTCCATTCCGATAGCACTGATAATCAATTCTGTTGCTCGGCATCACAGTCCATCCCGACAACTGATTCAATAATATATGTATATACATATTTTATAATATAATTTTGCTCACTATGTATGCTTGTTAATTTTACACTGTAATCCGCATTTATATTCATTCATTCATTCATATTTAGTCTGATTGATTGTAAAATTTGTAGACTAACAAATAAATAAATAAATAAATAAATAAATATAAAAGATATATAAAAGGATAATGAAAATTGGTAAGGAACTATATGACGCTAAATCCTAACACCTCCAGTAAAATGTAGAATTGGGGAAAAGGGGGTGTGGCACCTTCTCTACAAATGGGACCTTTCAGAACTACAGCTGCCGTACAAAGTTAGGTTATTTTAATAGCTAAAGTTTGACTGCAGACTTTCGGATAATAAATTCGTTACCTTTTGATAACAAATCAACAACGCTGATAACACATCGAAAACTTTTAGATAAAAAACTTATAAATTTTTGACAACATATTGATAACAAATCGATATTACATTGGTAACATATCGACTAATTTCCCATAAGTAAAAGATAAATTTTCGGTTACAAATTGGTTAACAATGGATAGCTCGTTTATACCGAAAACACACCTACAGCAAACTTACAACTTGTCGATAAGAAATTGATAAACCGTCGACAACGATTGGATGACTGTTCAATAGCAAACATTTCTAAATAAAACACCATCATTTGGGATAAGAACCCTTATAATTTTTCGCAGATTACAACCCCATGCTTTTTTGGTGTTTTAGCGATAAGGACACTCCCCGAAAATTTTGGGGAGTGTTATCGATGTATATGATACTTTTCCAAACATAGGTTCTGTACGTTTAGGTAACAAGCTCAATTAAGGTACAAGCCCGACAATTTCGGAACCAATTAATACGATAACATTGAACCTTATGAGCAATCCCGCTACCCTTCTCTAGTTTCGTGAATACCTTGGGGTCCCAAAAGCATCACCTGCTAAATATTTGTATAATACTTTCATATATTGAACTCCCCTTGAGTAGGTGAGGTTGAGAATTTGGTTGCGGAAGCTGTAAGGCTTTAAAGCTTTTTATTGCGCTTTCCAACCCCTTGAATCCTTTCAAACTTCATTTAAATCATAGGTGGTAGAAGTATGAAAAGATTGCGGTGCGTATTGCAACAGCTAAGACAGCAAAGTAGTCCAGCTTACGAACAAAGACAGAAGCTACGGGAAGAAAGTTATGGGGTTGTATTAACAAATTCATTCCGCTCTTCCGAAAATAATTTGAGGAAACTGATTTTATCAGATGTTCGTTAGTATTTACATACGTGCTCAGTTGTATCGAGGAGATGTACTCATTCCAATTGAACTGAATCCTTCAATTTGGGTACAATTAAGCAAACAAACCTTTCGAAATCGGTTTTCGAAAAAAGAAAATATGAATATTTAAAAATCCTGACAAAAGTAATTCTGGAAGTGAGAAGATAATTTTTGCAGAAAAACATAGATTTGACGCAATTAAAAAAAAAAAAAAAAAAAAAATTATACAGATATGTTTTGTTGTAAGCAAAATACCATTTTAATATAATGTCAGTTATTGTAATTTGTGTGTTTGGTTTTATTGAAATAGGTACGCGTGTCTTTTGAAGTTTTCATATTATTTTTTTTTGTAGTCATAAATATTGCTGTCACATTGGGTGAAATGCAAAAAAAGAAAAACCCCGAGGTGATCAAATGCTATATGCACCACGGGGGGTTAACTCATTTGTGTACATAGGTATGTTTGACATAATAGTTCTTTGCAAGAGAATCATATTTAACTGACATTTTTACAAATATTCTCAATGCATGTCTGTACACAAGCTGCATTTCAATGCATTGATACATATTTCACACCTAAATAAGCATCGTTGGCTATTGCAGTATTTACAAAAGTATGCACCTTTATATATATTGCAGCAACATATGTATTAGAATTTGTGTCACACAATTTGTTGCAATCACTAAGCAAATCGAATTGGATAAACGGTAAAGTCATGACCAAAGACAAAGTTTACTATTTTACACCATCTAAAGCCAGGTTGTATCTCTTATGTATAGGTACCCACGCATTCATACAAACATAATTGGGCAAACCACAAAACAGCATTATCTTCTCGCCAGCATAGGCAGATTTAACATTTTACCCTTTACCTTTATACTGAGTTATTAGAGCATACAACATTGGTTGGGAATGCAAGGTGCTTAGGTGAAGAGATTATGTATAATTTTTTGCCTATGTGTGTGTATATGTATTTATATTTTGTTTGTTATTTGTTGTATGAAAACAATAGCCATAGCAAACATTATTGATTAAAGCTGTTAGTAAAGCGCAAGGTGGCTGGTAAGCTTTTTAATGAAAAACAATAAATAAACCAGAATTGTAGTAACAAGAAATGAAATATATACATACATATGCCGAAAACCGACGGGTTATTGTTTTATTGTCGGTTTGTTATCGATAGAAAAATTAGCTTCGATACATCGCTTTGTTATCGGCTTGTTATCGCCGAGTTAAAGTCGTCTTATTGGTTTCTTATCATCATGTTTTAGTCGCAATGTATCCTCAATTTATATATGAGTCCTATTAACATCTGTTTCATAAAAACCGATGAGTCGTGATAATCGATCGATAATACGCGAATAACATTTTTTTAGCATTTAAATACCAAATCCATAATTTTTCTATAGCAAATTGGCATACTTTTAGTAATAAATAGATAGATTTTCGATAGCATATCGATAATGTTTCGAAGTTAATCGATAACTTTCCCCTAACAAACCGATAACTCGTCGGCAGTACAATTAGTAAGGTTAGGTTGAACTGCCCGGTCCACGAGGACTTTGCATAGACTGAGTGAGTCCGCAGTGTTGCAAATTGAAAAAATCGATAGCTTTTTAAAAACAAAAAATAACCTTTCCTCGAAAGACCGATAACTTATCGATAGATAAGAAATGTATAATACTTCCATAAGAAATTGTTTACACCAATACCAACTGGTTAATCGTCGATAAAAAATGAATAGTATGCTCACAGCCCGTAATGGACAAACCGATATTTACATACTTAATTGACGCTTAACTGTTCAAACCGTTTTGACTGGACAACAAGTTCCGATAAGAATGCCTCCTTGGCCGGCTCATCATCTTTCATTCGCATAACATGGCCTAATCAGCGAAGCGGCATTGTTTTAATTTGCTAGGCTTAGCTGTAAAGCTCGTACAGCTCATTATTAAATCTTCTTTCGTACTCGCTGTCGCCGACTCGTAGTGGCCGAAGAATCTTTAAAAAAATTGTTTGTTTCGAACACTCCCACAACCGACTTAGGGAATGTTGTCAATGACTATACTTCTGTGCGATATGTTAGGGCGGCTACGATAATTGACTTGAAAACATGACTTTCGTTTGCCAAGAGAGGACAATTTTCAACTTAGTCAAATCTTGGCAAGGCTGATTCGTTGTTGAATTCCGAGGTTGACTTTGTTGTTTATATTAATGCTGGTTCGCAAATAAACGTAGTCTCACTAGTTCGTTATGCCAGGGTTGATTCTGGACAAGTTGGAGTTTAGCCTGTTACAGTATCCAGAACAAAGGTAGGCTGTCTTTGTTGGTTCTCTGTTTTCTCCTTTTTCAAGGTTTTGATAGGGTATGTTTATACAGGGGCTCACCACCCGCGACCTAGCAAATGTATTAATCGATACTCTGTGGATTAGACTAAAGGCCTTCTTATGTTTATTAAGATAAACTGCTGAGAAGGCAGGTGCGGGATCTCATCATAGTGCTAAGAAAACTATTCTTCGCGTAGAACATAAGAGTTCGGTCAGCTGCTTTTTAAGTTGTCAGCAGCGTTTATTTATGCTTTCCCCCTAGTTCTGCCTGTAAGCGACTTTTTAGTTTGCTTTAGATACAATTTCGGAGGCGTGCGCCTTGAAGGTGCGTACGATCTTTGGATGAATTAGCGATCTGTTCCTTCATAAATAGAGCGGTTGTGTTTAAGATTGGTGAGAGTACCAGATCGTGCGAGGTGAACAAACCAGAAACACTGGGGAGATATCTATTTATTTTAGAAACTAATTAGTCTACTGAAGAGCGAGGTGCTTCTGCTATTATGGTGCAGTTATTTGCGTAGGAAATAATAGCATCTCCTTGTAGTGGGGAAGGTAGTTTTGATATGTAGTAATTAAAGTGGTGATAGAACACCAAGCCGAGGTACCCTCTATTTAATTCTCTTAAGTTTTGAGGATTCGTTCTTTAATTGAACGGAATAATCAGATAATTTGTGGTCCATCTTATTAGACAAGGGGGAGAAGTGTGGCATGATTGACTGTACCAAAAGCTTTTGGCAGGGCAAGGACCGCGAGCCCGTCCTATGAAAGATGGATCGGCTGCATGTCAAATTGTAGGAAGATTACCAACAATGGGGATTGTATGAGGCCGCGAAATCAGTTGACAGGGGAACGCTACAGGGCGGGGTATTTTCACCTTGGTGAGAACGCTGGACATCAACCAACTGCTCAGGCGGCTCGAAGAGGGACCAGTCAAACGCAAAACTTACACAGATGACGTTTTAACTGTAACGAGTGGAAAGTGCCTGCTAACGACTACCTCCTTTGATTTCTCGGGCGCTTCGGGATATACATACCTGGGTATCTAAAGTCGGGTTGACAGCCAATGCAAAGAACACGGATATAGTCTTCTTTACTTAGGTCCCAAATTGGGCCAGGACTTAGGTGAGTTAACACTGCAGAAGGAATCATTCCGGACAGTTAGTTGTCGTGGTAGATCAACGTGGAGTAGAAAGTGAAGAAGGGTGTATGTGGGGTTTATGGCCTTCTCTCTCATTTGGTATTTCCAACGATTATAAAGCCAGCTCTGTACCATGGAGTCCTTGTTTGGAGGAAAGAAACACAAAAAAGAACCTAACAGAAAAAATTAGGGGTTTTGCAAGTTTTCAAAGCTTACAATTACGTGAGCTTTGAAAATAAACCCGACAGCTCTACTATAGGTTATTCTGGACATTTCACACCTAGTTCTGGTGGCAAAGAACATAGCGTTAGCAACTGTAACGAGGCTCAGCCCTTGGGGCTGCTTCAGCGCAGACCATACGGCCAAATTGGTATAGCGTCATCAATTTCACGACAAACAGACTACCTTATTCCGTATTTGGGTTCGAAAGAACGCGCAGAGCCACAACAGAGGTGGATGGCTGACACAAAGAACACCAAATGGCGGACTAGGCGATACACGTGTACGCCGATGGCTTCAAAGTAGCGGAAGGGGTAAGAGATGCGGTATGCTGTGCTGCTCCGGAAACGAACAGATCATACAAGCTGTCAGATCACTGTAGCGTTTTTTCGGCAAAAGTGGTAACCGTAACCAAAGAAGTTGAACCACTGGAAGTAAGTAGCTTAAACTGCAGCCGTTACGACTTTTATGTTTAGAGTCATGCAGCAATTAAGCCAATAATCTCACATAAAACAGCATATAAAAGAGTGTTGGAGTGTAAGCAATCCCTGGAAAGGATCGGGGCAGAGGCATACATCTATTGGGTTCCATGTCATATGGGCCTAAAAGGGAAGGAAAAACCGATTGATCTACCTTTAAAGGGTACATCCCTTAAAGCTTGCTCCGTAGACGTCCCAATTAGATAGAGCAAAATTAAAAGAAGGGAAGAGGTGCGCATAATCGATCATGAAAAGCGTTGCCCTAAGCAATGGGCTGAAATGTGTTGAAGATTATGTGAAGGTCTTTAAAACTTATATTAACAAAGTTACTCTTATTATTAAAAAGGGACGACTGTAGACTCTTATTGGGTATTATGACTAAGCATTGGTGTCACATGTCTTTAAATTATACTTGGCAGTGATAGCGATTTGGGAAGTGTGGGTTGGGAGGAGAAACGATGGAGCACGTTTTACGCTCATCGCTTGTGCTTTCGAGGATATTTCACACAACAATAACAACACACAGCTGTCAGATCTAGAAGCAGCATGTGCCATGTGTCCTAGAAGGCTTATTTTATAACATACGTCCTGTTTTTAATAGGGCTTTTCAGTTTGGTCGTTAAATAAACTTTCGTAGCACTACGGACTACCTCAATCTATGTGAGTTCCTCATGGAACGGCCTGTTGAATCTAACAGAACCCAACCTACAACAGAATTTGTCTATTTTTTACATATGTATATTAAAATCAATATTGTCATCAATCGATAAAATTGTTATAAAATAAATAAATGAAAAAACTTTCAATTGACAACACAAAGATAAAAAAAGCAGCTTAAAGAAAATTCCCCCAAAAACTTGCATAAGAATTCAAGCTAGCAAAGAAACGAGCAAAAATTAAAAGGCAACACAATAGTTTTAAGGAATGTATGTATGTGTATAACTAAGTAAGTACGCAAACAGATAGCATTACAATAAATATGCACACTAAAAATGTAAAGATTTAAGGAATTTGCATCTTCAAATTTGTATGTTTTTGTATGTAAATATGTGAATGCAATAAGAGTTGATTGCACAACAAACCAATGATACCAATGATAGTGAAGGCAAGTACATAACCGCAAACAACAACAGCTTTACGTTAACAATTACACAGACACACAAAAACAAAACCAGATATTTATATCGTTTATTGTAATGAATATAAGAATTTGCATAAGAATAGTAACTCATACGGTTTTCATTGTTTTTGTTGTTATTCCTTTTGTCACCAGTGCTGGTATAGCAGTGTTATAAGAGAGCATTGAAACTATCTCCAATTAAATTTTCCATTTACGCCCCGATTCTAGTGTGGTAACAACATTTTTCACCACGGTAACGAAATCATGTGGCAACTTTTACACCCTTTTGTTATTCTACCCGCTAAAGTAGCCGGATAATTTTTTACCCACAAAAGTAGTTGGTTGCAACACATAGTAGTTGAAAATAACCTCAAAACAGCTGTTGTTTAGAAAAAGCAAAACTGAAAAATAAAGAATTGTAAGCCCAAATAAGTAAAGATAATAGTAAAAAAGTGCTGCCTCTTACTATACATATTTGTTTACACTATGTACTTTCACAGAATAAATTACAATATACCTATGTAGAAACTTATCATGCATAATAAGCATACACACATCGTTCCGTTTATTCGTTAACCTCGTATCTACAAGTGAGACATTTTCGGTAAAGCGGACACGGTTGCCACACCTTGTTTTCATTTGGGGCCAAAATTCATCGAAAAAAAGGACCAAATTTTTGTTTTATTTTATTAGTATAAAATACAAAATTTTAGGATGTTTTCATATAAAATTTTACTAAATATAGTGAAGACTTTCCTTTAATTCAAGCTGAACAAACAAATATATGTGCATGCAACCAAAAATGATACTATATTTTGACATAGGATATGTTTATGTCTTCCACCAACCAAACGTTGTGAACCTAGTTTTGGTCACAAAACTTTTAGTTCTAGCGTTATGTTGTTGATTGCAATGAAATAAAATGTATAGTGCAGTCAGGTTTTAGTAAGAAACGGTTCAAAATTTGCGTTCTGATGTTGCCGAACTATGTATGCGGAAAACTCAGTAAATCGTAAACGAAACTAGGCAATTTTGTTAGTGCTATTTTTGTAGATGCTTACTTTTTCCCTTAACGTCAGAACATATATTCAGTAAGTGTGAGTTTTGATCCCAGGCCTCAGGGGTTCTGCTAGCACCTACGAGAATAATTTTATACAAAACATTTCTTCCGAAATCAAATCTCTTTTGCATTTGCTTCCTTCTGTCTTCGAGTTAAAATATTTCTTTTGCCAAGATACTTATAGCGTTTTCTTTTCTGGCTATAGTGTTTCGCTTTTTGTACGCCACGCAAGGGTTGTTGTTCTATTCTAAAAAACAGTCAACGCCTTTACGGGGCATTTCGTTCTTTTGTGAAAATTGTTGCCTGTTCCCAACGCAAAAGCGTTACACTTTTGCCCTGTATAAAATGGCGGTGTGGCAGTGCCACTCTGTGAAACTTTCAATTCGCTCTTGAGTTCCACATATACTCTGTTAATATGAGTGCAGATCACCTACCAGATTGCGCATTCACGAGTTCAAAATTGTTTCGTTCTGCGCTGCTACGTCACAGTTGACTGTTTGAGCGAATGAAAGAAAGAGAAAAAAAAACATGAGCTAAAGGAAGATGACGTAAGAATTGCGCATAAAAAAGAGATGATCCAATGTTTACATGCGCAATGCGCAATATTCTTGTGTGATTTGTGATATGAGTGAATATGGTGAGATAAAATTTTCTTTGTATGCACTATAAATGTTGACAATTTTCTGGGTAGGAGTAACACTATTAAGGCTTTACCATTTACTTAGGCAACAATTTTTTTCGGAAAAGGAAACGCTATTAGTTTTCAACTACCTGGAATTCCTTGAACTCATTGAGCTGGGTGAAAAAGATTTAAATATCAAAGTGCCAAACGAGAAGTAATGCATATAATTTCTTTGTATAAGTTTCGAAAGTGTTAGGCTCACGGCAGAGTGCTCGCTATAAGCTATATTAGGCGAGAAGCACTTTTTATTTTCATATATTTTACATAGTGTTGTATAATCGATCGAAATTAGATTAAGATTAGATTAAGAGTTTTTTTTTTGATTAGTCGGTTATTTCATCAATAATTAACGACAATGTGTTTGCTAACACTTTTATTTTTAATGCCTGGCATAAATTATATCCTGGGTGAAATGTTATTTTTCTGGTACATTTTACTGACTGGGCAATTTTTTATGGTGATAGTTCCATTGAAGTAAATGCAAAATTATATTGGGGGCTAACGAAAGTGTGACGAATTTTTGGGCAATATTTTGAATTTTTACCTGAGTGAAAAAGAAAGAAAAGTACCAATCGTGGCTACTGCCTAAAAAGGACCAAAATTGAAGAAAAGGGACCAGCGAACCAAATGGGGTTGGAAGGGACCATTTTTGGTCCAAATGGACCAAAGTGGCAACCGTGAAAGCGAAGAAAACTACCTTTTAAATTTCTCCACAGACACTGGTGAGTTCCTAGGTGATGACAGCGTTACCACTTGGGCCAGAATCGCGAATAGAAGAACTGGTAACGATATTCGGTTACATAATGTTCTGGGAACTATTTTACCGGTAACGCTCAGAATCGGAGCGTTATTATTTTAATACGTTTACATGCTGCTATTTCACATAACAACAACATACAAGTAAACTACTTGTGTAACTTTGTTATGCAGTAACTTCATGCACTAAGGCATTCCATCCATACTCGTATCTTCATCAGCTACAGCAATCAACCGTTTATCCACTCATCCATTTTTTTCTCAAGCTAAGAGAACGGAAAATACGTGTATATGTGTGTGTGAATGTATGGTATAGTCATGCCAATGTTGAAATGTTTTTGAGGCTCCTCACAATAGGCAATTTGAGCAGCTGGATGTTGGCAATTGGACCATTGACCTCTCTCACATTGTACACACACATACTCATATAGATATGGGCTCAGGTCCAGTTCACTTCATCTATGGTGCTATCAAAATGCAAGTGTGTGTGTTTATTGAATTCCATTGCATTTATCCACTGCCAATGGTATTTTATTTTATTATACCATATATTTAGTAGTAGGAGGGGATCGATGAAAATTCGAACACAACGTTTTGGAAAAAAAGTAGTCAGCTCTTCCCAAACGAAAAAAGCAGTGAGTATGAAGTACTCGTGAGGTTCCATTAAGATAAGACTCAGACACTCGTATACAACAAATCGTTAGCACCGCAAAAACTATTCTATAACGCTTTCATAACAAATCGATACGTTTTGGAAAAAAATCGATACATTTACGATAACGAATCCATAAAACTTCGAGAGTAAATAAATTTAATTGCGAAAACAAGCCAATAAATCATCAATGACGTTTGTTCGTTAATTATACCATTTATAACAATTCGATAACAAATCGATTACTTAAAAAAAAAAATAAATCTAGGGCGCGATAAGCTCCGAAGAAATCTAAGGCCGAGCTTCTCTTCCAATTTGCGTCGTCTTCCTATTTTTTTCCCTACAAATTGGCGGGATGGGGCCTACTTGTTTAATGCAGAATGCGAACGGCATCTGTAAGGCAGATGAGTTTTCACTGAGAGCTTTTCATGGCAGAGATACACTCGGAGTGCTTGCCAAACACTGCTAAGGGGCGACCCCGCTTAGAAAATTTTTATTCTAATTGAAAAAATTTGTTTCTAAAGTTTTTGATGTTGCTTTTTTCGGGCGTGAACCAAGGATCTTCGGTGTGGTAGGCGGAGCACGCTACCATCACCACGGCGGCCACCAATTACTTTACCTAGTCGATAACACGCCAATAAAAGAGATAATAAATGGAATAGAATTCAATAAAAAATAAATAAGACGCCTTACGGTGCAGTTTTTACATCTTCTATTTCCTTTCTTTTCTCAAGATTATATGCTAGCTTCACATGACAAAGTTACATAAAACGAAAACTTACTGAGAGCTAATATGAAGCGAAAGAGTGTAGCTTGATACAAGAGAACAATCCTTGCGTGGGAAAATGTAGCCAAATATTTACCTTGAGGGAAAGATTGGTTGATGAGGCGAGTAACCTTAGTCTCCTAAAGAGCCGTATTGATATCTGAACTCCTGAATCAACAAATGAAAAATATTTTTAGAAAAACTGATGAGTGTTCAAAAGCCCGTATGGGAGTCTTTTCCACTTTATCCATACGATTGAGTTTACATATTTCAGAAGCTCTCGGGGCTTAGTGAGTTCAGCGAGACTCCTCTAATAAGTTTCCCAAGTAACTTCATCTGCTTCGAAAAAGTATTGAGTTGCAGTGGGATCTGCATCACATGAGATTCCGTAACCGCTTTGGCTCACAACTTTTAAACTAGCCAGTAAACATATTCTCAAACAAAAAACTTTATCCTATTCAACTAACAGATGATTCTCGTTAATACTTATGCCAAATCTGATACAGCTTTTACACTCAAAACCCTCCCATGGAGAAAATGCCTTGCACTCACTGATAAAGAATACAGCGGATATATTAAATATTACGATTTGAGGGACTAAATAATGCATATTTAATTTATGTTAAATGCCATGCCATCACCCAGGGCGTGAAATCTTTGAGTGTTGATGAGCAAGGTACTCACTACCTTGGGTAAGCCGGCAGGAATTATGGCTCCCTTTGCATATATAGTTAGCATTTATTTTATAGAGCTGATTGCGCCATGACAAGAGTCTATCCCACTTCGAGTGGTCGGGTACGATAGTTTTTAGGCTTTTCGTTTTACTCCCCGATGTTCATATGACTGCACGACGCTTTCTCCTTAGCTTAAGCTCCGGCACTGGATCGAATCGTGAGTGCAGAGGATAACGTTTTTCTTATAGACTGCACTTTCTCTCAGCCCACGGTTCGAGTAACTTTGACTCGGATGATAAAAACCGGGTCACCTCTGCTGCTGGTATGTGTACAGCCGTTTCATCACCGCTCTTGGTCGCCCTGCTACTCAACTGTTGCCGTCGGCTATCAATCTGCTATTTAGAAATCGCGAACTGTTCTCTGCCAGTATTTTGCAGCTGCTACTACAACCTTTGGACGTTGGTCGACCGTTTTTGTCTGGCGATCCCGCGACTATCCGCCTAGCTCCTACCTACTTCTAGCTTAACTCTCATAGAAGTAATCCCCAATACAGTCCACTATGCTTGTCGTTAGTAAGCACGAACACTGTGTGAGGGTTTCTCTAAGACGACAACTTAGAAATATGGATGCTTTTTGTAGATGCATTTAGATCAGTTTAATGTCCGCGTTTTCTTGTGGTTATCTCGTTTATGCCTGACAAAGGCTCCCCTAAAACTCTCGATGAGCTAATCAAGGTCAGAGGCAACAAGAAGAAGATTTGTGTAATTATTTTGTTTTCTCATTTGGGAAGTTTCATTCATAGCGGTTTTGCATCGCCAAATGGGACTGATGATGAGCTTGTCTAGTTCCATTTTTGTGAGCATGTCACTTTAAGAGTTTTGCTAAGCAAGATTGCCACTTGATTGTAATGCAGGCATCAAATCAAAGCAATTTAAATAGTCAACTCTTTACATTCTAAGCTCTTCTATTACAAGGGTTGCTGGCTAGGCTGCTCTTAAAAGATTGCCACCAGTTTGAACTTTTTTAAAATGGGATGACTTTTTTAAATTTGGTTGAAATATCACTTTATTTCCAGTACTCTTAAGATGTATCTACATAGGATTTTTTAATGATTGCCACCTATTTGAATAAAAAAAGCAATAAGAACATATGACTATCAAAGGAAAGGTAGATATATTATATATTTGTAAAATTGTGCACTGACTAAAAGTAGTGAAAATTCCGAATAGAGTTAACAATTAAATTTAATTATATAGTTGCTAATTTGTGCATTGGCCAAAAAATTGAAAGTTTTCAACAGTGTTACCACTCAATTTAAATATATATATTTTGTAAAACTGTTCATTGGTCAAAATTATAAAAGTTCTTAGTAGAGTTTCCACTCAGCTTTAATTACATATTTGTTAATTTGTGCATTGACCAAAAGTTGGAAAGTTATAAGTATAGATACCACTTAACTTTAATTATATATTTGTAAAATTGTGCGTTGGCCAAAAAAGGAATTTGCTGAGCAGTGTTGCCGCCCAACTATAATTATTTATTTGTTAAATTGTACATTGACTAAAGGAAGTGACAACTTCGATTCAAGATACCACTCAAATTTATTTATATTGTCACGGATATTACCATCACTAGGTTATACCATCACTAAGGCGATGCCAAGGCCACGATAAGCAGTATTTACGTCAATAATCAAATCATGTATACACGTATATAAGGCAGCCGAAAGATGTCACACACAGATGCATTTACTTATACGCCTATGTATGTGCGAGAGACTGTAAACTACAAACATTCACATAAATAATTCAATCATTATGTATCTACATAAACGAATAAATAATTGCGTCTACACATATGTACCATGTACGTATACGAGCAGCGGAGCGGCAATGCACAAACACATGCATATATCTTATCTGAGTTGTCACAAGAGAGAGCAATAATTTGTGCACGTAGTTGTGGCTGGCGATTTTGTAGCCGAAACTAAATAGTAACTTCTGGAAATCGAAGAGCCTAGAAGTATGCAGCGTAAACTATAAAAGCGGGGCAAGCGAGTAAGAAGTAATTCAGTTTGAGTTGAGCAATCAATTAGTTATTGATTAAGCACGCGATCTAGCGGCCAATAGTAGAGTTCAATTTGAGTTATCAATCAGTTTGGTTATTAAGCCAGCGAGTAGCAAAGTATAAGTGTAATTGTGAAGTACTTTAATAAAGGCCATTTTTCCATTATTCAATATTGGAGTTATTTATTCAACAGTTTAGTGATTCGAACTTAGCAGAGGATTGCAAATAAGAGGATTTTCAAGTAAATTCGTTACAATATATTTGTTATCTTGTGGATTGGTAAAAAAAAAACGAAAAGTTTTTAGCAGTGTTGTCACTCAATTTTAATTATGTATTTTCTGTAAAATTGTGCATTGAGCAAAACTAGTAAAAGTTCCGAGTAGAGTTGCCACTCAGCTTTAGCTATATATTTGCAAACTGTGTATGGGCTAAAAAGTAAACTGTTGACCAGTGTTGCCACTCAACTTTGATTTTGTGCATTGGGCAAAACTGAGAAAGATTTGAGTAGGGTAGCAACTCAGCTTTAATTACATATTTGTAAAACTATGCATTGTTCAAAATAGAAATTCTTGTATAGAGCTGCCAGCTAAGTGGCATATATATTGTAACGAATTTATTGAAATTCCGCTTATTTGCAACTTTCTGCTAACGTTCTTATCGCTAAATTGTTGAATAAATAACTCCAATATTCAATAATGCAAAAATGGTATTTATTATACTACTTTGAAAATACTTCACAATAACACTTTTACTTTGCAACTGATAGTGTGCTTAAATCAAACTGATTGATTAATCCTCAGCTTGTGCTTATTTTATACTCTTCGGCTTCCTCGTTCGCATACTTCTAGGCGTTTGTTCTTCTAGAATTTACTACTTAGTTACCAGCTATAAACTACAGATGCACGTTTATAGCTTCTCGCCTAGCAATATGCGCGTGTATATGTGTGTAATACTTTCACCAATGATTGCATACTTTTGTGAGTATCTCAGATATATGCATGTGTTTGTGCATATCTCTGCGCCTCTTGTATGTACGTACGTGTAGACATAATGATTGATTTGTTTATGTAGATACAAGTGACTGCTTAGTATCGGCTTAGAGATGATAGTATGCCTTAATGTTGCTAATATTCGTCACAATATATATTTGAAAAATTGTGCATTGGACAACAAAAAAATTATTTCTCTCAGTTCTCATAAAATGTCTCTAAGGTTCAGTAAAAATGCTTTCAAGGCTTTTTAAGTTTCACTTCAAATTAGGTTTGAAATAATAATAAATAAAAATGTATAAACATCGAACTTCCATAAATATCCGATATTTTTATAGGTTTTAAAATTGTATGCATTTGTTTTTGTTCAACAATTTATTTGTATTCTATTGTGGATATTGTAAAACTGTTTCCAATCTCTCAATCTGCTGTTTTCATTGTAGGTTTTTTTGTTTTAAGTTGATTGTATGGAAACTCATAAGGGCATTCAAAAATAACAATGAATATGCATATGAGCAAAAATACATACATACATACATGGATACATATGTATATATATATACATTTATTTAATACAATTTGTCTGTTAGTCGGAAACTTATAAAACTACTTTAAGGATATTTCTATAGAAATTTGAAAAATCCGAATATTGTATGGATGAATGACTATATGTATATATGTGTGTATGTGCGCTGTTGAAGTTCTTTGTTTTTTCACCAAAAATTTGATTTTTTCATTTGTTTTTCTTAGCTTTTATTGTAAATTAAATTTAATTTTCCTAGCCATTATTGATGGCCCAAAGCGATATTTGACTTTATATAACACTTCCTCAAAGCTTATTATTCTTGCTTTGTTATAGAAATTCACATTTACAAAATGCTTTGTATATTTATATATACCGCAAGTACATGTATATGTCTATTAATAGTTTATTTAGTAGCCACGGGTTATATTAGTTAATATTTTCAGTTATCACTTGATTTTAGTTTGACCCAAAGTAGTTAATTTGAAAATTAAAATTTGATTTGGTTTCCCTAATAGACTTTTTAACTAGAGTGGTTTTTAAATTTGATTCTAAGTTTAACACGTATAGCCGATAGATATAGAAGCGAGTGCTCTTTTCTTTGTTAGACTTAAAATTTATTGAAAGATTTGTATAAAATAATAAGTATTAAGCACTATGGTGGCCACCGCGGTGTGGTATGTTTTCAATTTGAAGAAAAAAAAATTAAAAAAAATTGTCCTAAGCAGAGTCGAGGGATGACAGTGATTTGGACGGCAGTGATTTGGAAAAACTCCGAGTGTATTTCTGCCATGAAAAGCTTCTCACTAAAACTAAATGCCGTTCAGAGTCGGCGTAAAACACGAAGCTCCCATCCCATCAATTTCTAAAAAAAATTAAGGAGCACGCCGCAAATTGGAGGAGAAGATCGGTCTCTATGTACCAAACAATGTTTTATTGACAACCAGCCAATTACACGCAGGTGTAAACATACCATCTCAGACTATGGATGCCGGTGCGTATAGGTAATATTTTTATTATTATATGGTATGCAAGAGAGTTTAAAAACATAAATAGGAAGACACTGCTGACCTACCAAACTGATTTAGGTTTTTTAATTCATAAATATTTTGGCACCGCTAGTTGAATAACCGGCTCTGGTATATTAAGCTTTTTCTGGAAAATGGGCTCATTGCTTGAAGCCTGAGCGATGTTATATGCAAAGATCCGCATCTATACGGAATTCGCAGGGGGCGTTATCCTATTGTCTGCAACGTTGCTGCGAAGAATGACATGTGCAAATTCAACATCTTAACAACAAACGGAAAGCATCTCCAAACTCTCTGCGATTTGTAATCAAATGCTCTCAACACTTCACTAGTCACACCGATTTCTCCAAAGCGCAATTGATACTACTGCGTGAGAATATGCCGGACGCATGCTTCGAACTCGAGCTATACACATTATGTCTGAACATAAAAACAATAATTGATCCATAAGAGGCACGTTAATAAAGCTTGACGCCCCGTTTTGTGCCAAATAAGCTTCACTCCCTCATTTTATTCTTTTAGCCTGATGAGCAGAACTAGATAAATTCTCGTGCTTGTGGGAATTGCTAGCGCAATTAAGAGCTGCTTAAACCCATTTGCCAACATGGATAACCTAGAAGGATCACCATACTAATATCAGTTCGCCACTGAGATAGTCTGGTTAGCAACATCGATAAAACTCCCGAAGCCTTTGGGGAATCTCCTTATCAGTACAAGAAGAAGGAGAAAAAAAGTTCACGTGAATTGAATCGTTATTCATACAAAGAGAGTACGCCAGGCACAATGCAACGTTGAGTGGACTCAAGCTTTGAGAACTGAAAAGTTGTAAATTGTTTACCCTTAAACTTTTGTAAGCTTGTTAATGGGAAAATGATGTTATTCATCGATATTATAGTTTAACTAAAGCTCGGGAGAGGAATAAATGGATGATGCTACGAAAACTAGACTTATATTATGCTATTTTTACGGCGGAAACGAAACTAGATGCTCAAGAAATCAGCGGGTTATACTAGGAAGACTCACTTTTAAAAATAAGTTTTCATAATTATTGCTAGCACAAATTTAATGTGTTGAATTAAATTTATTTGTTTTGAATTGATATGAATTGAGTTGAATTAAATTGAATTAGTTTAGTTGCATTGAATTGAAATGAATTGAATTGAACTGAATTGAATAAAATTGCATTGAATTGAAGGAATTTTAATTCAATTGAGTTGAGTTGTGTTGCATTGAATTGATTTGAATTGAGCTGAATAAAATTTAATTAGTTTTACTTGGATTTAATTCGATTTAATTGAATTGAATTGAAGAAAAACAGAGGGAGATTGAGGAAGATTAATAAAATAGGAGTAGAAGAGAGTAAATCGACAAAGTGAAAGGGAAAAGATACGGGGGAGAGATAGTCTACAATTATTTAGAGGAGGAAAAATGCCTCTGTTTACGGAGAAAGTGGATGCATCGCAGGAAGGAATATTCCGAGGTAGGTCATCGTCTTAATTATCTATATATTTCTTATATGCTATGCTGACTGCCATTTTAAAAATATCAACAAGGATATTGAAATCGGCAGAACAGGTGAAGCAGGTGTTCCATATTTTGTGAAGAGATTCCTTATATGAAAAAATTGTAGTGAGAGGGGTAGTAGAAGTGGGTGTGGGGGTAGAAGCGGGAGTGGGACTAGGAGTGAATGTAGGAGTTGGAATGGGAGTGTGAACGGTATTTTTAGTGGGGACGGGTTTGGGAGTGGGAAAAAGATAAATAAAATAAGGGATGCACTAGAATAAGAAGAACAAGTAAGGAAGGCTAAGTTCGGGTGTAACCGAACATTACATACTCAGCTGAGAGCTTTGGAGGCAAAATAAGTGAAAATCACCATTCAACAAAATGAACCTAGGGTAACCCTGGAATGTGTTTGTATGACATGGGTTTCAAATGAAAGGTGTTAAAGAGTATTTTAAAAGGAAGTGCGCCCTAGTTCTACAGGTGAACGCCTTTTTGAGATATCGCCATAAAGGTGGACCAGGGGTGACTCTAGAATGTGATTTTTTATAAAAGGGAGTGGGCCTTAGTTGGTTGACGCCTTTTCGAGATATCGCCATAAAGGTGGACCAGGGGTGACTAGAATGCGATTGTACGATATGTGTATCACATTAAAGGTATTAATGAGGGTTTTAAAATGGAGTGGCCCTTAGTTGTATATGCGAAAGCGTTGTCGAGATATCGACGAAAATGTGGGCCAGGGTGACCCAAAACATCATCTGTCGGGTACCGCTAATTTATTTATATATGTAATACTACGAACAGTATTCCTGCCAAGATTTCAAGGGCTTTTGATTTCGCCCTGCAGAACTTTCTCATTTTCTTCTACTTAATATGGCAGGTGTCACAACCATTTTACAAAGTTTTTTCTAAAGTTATATTTTGCGTCAATAAACCAATCCAATTACCATGTTTCATCTCTTTTTTCATATTTGGTATAGAATTATGGCATTTTTTTCATTTTCTGGTAATTTTCGATATCCAAAAAGTGGGCGTGGTCATAGTCGGATTTCGGCCATTTTTTACACCAATGCAAAGTGAGTTCAAATAAGTACGTGAACAGAGTTTAGTAAAGATATATCGATTTTTGCTCAAGTTATCGTGTTAACGGCCGAGCGGAAGGACAGACGGTCGACTGTGTATAAAAACTGGGCGCGGCTTCAACCGATTTCACAAATTTTCACAGAAAACAGTTATCGTCATTGTATCTATGTCCCTACCAAATTTCACAAGGATCGGTAAATTTTTGTTCGACTTATGGCATTAAAAGTATTCTAGACGAATTAAATGAAAAAGGGCGGAGTTACGCCCATTTTGAAAATTTCTTTTATTGTTTTATTTTGTTGCACCATATCATTACTGGAGTGAAATGTTGTAATAATTTACGTTTATACTGTAAAGATATTAACTTTTCTTTTAAAATTTGACCTAAAAAAATTTTTTTTAAAAGTGGGCTTGTTCGTCATCCGATTTCGCTAGTTTTTATTTGGCAGACATATAGTAATAGGAGTAACGTACCTACCAAATTTAATCATGATACCTTCAAACACTGCCAAATTACAGCTTGCATAACTGTTGAATTACCTTCTTTAAAAAGTGGGCGGTGCCACGCCCATTGTCCAAAATTTTACTAAGTTTACTACCAAGTTTGATCGCTTTATCCATCTTTGGTAATAAATTGTCGCACTTTTTCGGTTTTTCGAAATTTTCGATATCGAAAAAGTGGGCGTGGTTATAGTCCGATATCGTTCATTTTAAATAGCGATCTGAGATGAATGCTCAGGAACCTACATACCAAATTTCATCAGGATACCTCAAAATTTACTCAAGTTATCATGTTTATAGGCGGACGGACAGACGGACGGACGGACGGACATGGCTAAATGAATTTCTTCTTTCGCCCAGATCATTTTGATATAAAGAAGTCTATATCTATCTCGACTAGTTTATGCCGTTACGGATTACCGTTATGCGAACAAAGTTAATATACTCTGTGAGCTCTGCTCAGCTGAGCAGATAAAATCGAAGAAAAAGGGATAGAGAATGGAAGCGAGGCTCACTTTTGAAGTATCGGCAAACAAACAAAGTCTGCCGGGAGCTCTAGTATAATATAAATTCAAACGAGTAGATATATAAAAGTTTACATGCAAAAAGGAAATATACGCAAGTGTGAAAAAAAAAACGAAATGCCATTAGAATTCAGCATTCGTAGTCAATAGCAAATAATTGCGGTTTGACCACAAGATAGACAACAATAAAGAGATAGACACAAATACATAAACACATGCTTACCAATTCAAAAGCAAACCATCGAAAAAAACCAGAGATAAACTAAAAACCAAAATAATTATATTGAATGAAGCAGAGAGTTTTCATAATATGAGAAACAACAACAATGTTGTGAATATTTGTGCTATCGCTTATCAACCGTTCATTCATTGCTGACAGCAACTAATCAAAAATGTCAAACACGTACATGTTAGTTCAGTGATGAGCACGGTACTCGGACACACCAAATAATTTTATATATGAAATCAGCATTGTCAAATATGTACTTCACAAACAAGCCACCACAACCCGACCATTGTACACAAACTTCCTAAAGGCGATATGCGTCCGATCGATGACAACAGCATGACACTGCTTATAACTTACGAGTACTTAACCAACCAGCAGGCTTGTGGAGCTACTCAGCCATAGTCAGTCATACTTAGAGCAGACGCTCTTACTTTTATATTCAGTAGTTTTTGGCTCATCGATGATTCGGCGATAGTGATTTTCTTTCGTATTTTCATCCACACAAAATACACAGTTTTCTTAAGAAGAATTGGCTAGAACTTTTATTTATTGTGACGTAAAAGAAAAAAGAAATATAAGTAAAGAAACTAAGGCCAGCTTGTTAGAAAACAGATCATAATATACCCATCTGTGTTGGAAAAGCTGATATGGTAGGTATGTGCACAAAAACGTATGGTTGTTATATGTTCTTAACTAGTCTATAATTCACAGGGAATTTTATTCATCCATTGGCTAGAACGAACGAAATACTACTAGCCATTCCTCACAAGGTTTAGCACTTCCGCAAGATAGCCGGCTTTATCTTGTTGGATTCTAGTGCTTTTAAACCGCTCTGGCTATCGAGAAGATTCTTACATGGGTGTCCGATACTGCACTGTTCTGGATGCTCTCTCTCTTTTATCGGCCACCGCCTTCAAAAACTTTGCACGAGTCAAGAAATCAGTAAGACTGATTTACCAACTGACGATTGAGGTACAGTTTTTCTGATGATGAATTTTTCACTTTGGAGCCGTATGTGTAGATTGTAATGCCCTACCACTCCTCCCGTTCCTCTCTCGAAGAGTATCGAGCTGCGAAATTTTGCAGGCAACCGCCATTGAGAGCTTGATTCCATTAAGTAGTAAAGTAGCGTTGTCGATATCCCCCTCCTTTAAGAACATAGTACATGTCAAGTTAATCCATAGATACTCTCTAGAACATAAAATAGTGGTTGAGCTCCTGTTCTGCAAGACGATACACTCACTCACTACCTTCATATTCCATATTCCAGAGAACATTCCAGATGAAATCATTTACTAGTTTGAAAGTGGTTGTTTAAGAATGCGGGACTGTCATTCCGTATGGATGCCTTTTAAAATTTGATCAGCATATGGGAAAAAACCTCAATTACGGAGCGCGAGTTAAAATGGCACGGAAAAGGATGGAGGAAAAAAAAAAAGTGGAAAGGAGAGGAAACATTCAAAGTCAAAATTAAACCTATAGCTGAAACCAGATGGCGTGTTATCTATTTGTTAATGAAGTGCTAACAGTTTGTAATCGATAGATTTTCGGCTTACCATGTTTCTAATACATAATAGGCGTGCTATCGGCGAGAAAAAACATGTTATCGATATGTTATAGAAGTGTTTAAAATTTGCTTCTAAAATTTGATGCTTATTTTTAAAAGTAAAAATTTATTTTTTTCAAAAATTTCGACTTGTCATCGGAAAGCTATCGATTATTTTTCGAAAAGTTATAAATATAATATAATTTTTTACAAAGTTTGTCTTCACAAAGTTTTTGAAAAGTTATCGGTTTTGTTTTAAAAGTTAACGCTTTATTTTCCAAAATTTATTATGTTTTCGAAAAGTTATCAATTTGATATCAAAAATTGTACGTTATAATATCAAAAGCTTATCAATTTGTTATCAGAAAAGTTTTCGAAAATTTATGGATTATGTGTCGCTTATTTATCGAAATCATCCTATTTTTATCGAAATTTATCGTTATGTCGTCAAAATGTTATCGATGTTTTGGCAAATAATTTTTGATTTGTTTTCAAAAAGTTGTCGATTTGTTATCAAAAGGTTATCGGTTATTTATCAAAAATTGTTCTATATATTATCAGAATTTATGCACAAGCTATCGATAAATTATTGAATTTTTATAGAAATGTTTTCGGTTTTTTATCGAGTTATCGATTCATTATCGAAAGGTGATTGTCGTTATTGATTTTCCAGATCTAACTTCATGAGAAATTTTTATTCACGCATTTTGAAGATATGGTTTTGGCGTTATTTTAAGTTAAGTTTTTTAATGGAAAGAAACTGTTATATCCCAATCGCCCTTTGTTCTTTCCAAGAACTTAGTATTTCCTATTTCAATGCGCGTACATTTTTTTCAACTCAAAGGAAACTTAACACTATAGACTCATTCGGTATATGTAAAGGCCTTAAGAATCGGCAAAATGAATGTAACCAATACAAAATATTGCAGCTAGCCCTTAATGTACGAAAATACATTTTAAATCAGAGTTTTGAGCTTTTAATGAGTGTAGATGTTAGAAATGCTCGTTGCGGGTCCACTGACTGGTAAAAGTAACCCCTCATGAAAACTACTTCTTTCAAATTCTTTCTACTTAAAAAATTTATATATTAAAATCTTAGTTTAGTGGTGAACCATTCCACATCCACTAATTGGAAAAGGGAAAACATACGTATATTGGTGTGCTAGGACAATTGGTTATATAAGCGATTGAGACATCTACGAAAGGATAAAAAATCGGTTAGTTGACACTTTCGCTGTATACTTATGTACATATATACATTACCCTTGGTAAGGCGACACTGCGTCCAAAAGAAGATTTCAATTTTATTTTGATTAAAATTGGTTTACTGCATTTTATTCATTCTACTTATTACCCGACGATTTTCTACTTGTAAATTCTCTTCCATTTCTTCACCTTTTGAATATCATTGATTTTTCGTAATAGTTTTAAGCGTACGTGCGGAACTTTGGTGGCACAATACGACCCATTATAAACAGACTATTTTCCAATTTTTTTCTCTCTTTCTAGTTTTTATTTTGATGCAAGAGTGTAGCTATCTGTGAGAGACAGCGTGTGATTTAATTTTCTTTTCGTTACGAAAGTAAAAAAAGTTTTTTAGTTGAACTAAACTTCGGCATTGGCTGTTCGATGGCTAAATGTAATTGAATTTCATATCAATGCTTTATTGATTGTGTGAATTTATGCGGTATTGAATTGGCAAACAATAGCGCATTTAGGCAAGTAAATATATTCAAAGAACTTGCAACAATAGAAAAAAAATTTATACGAAATTGTAAGGGATATTTTTTGATAGTTTGCTACGTGTGATTATGCAGAAAGAAATAATCAAAACAAGTAAGCTCGTTTAAGTCCGGGTGAAACTGTTACATATGTACATATATCTTGCATGTGTTCTAAACGTTTCTCACGCTGCATTGCATTCGACAATTTACTTATGTCATAAGTACGAATGTGTTTATAATAAGCAACGTCAACAAAATTACGTTCCCACAGGCAGGCAAGCAAGCGAAGCGCGTGCGGTATGTGAGCCACGCTTATGCAACAGCGACCATGCGAACGGTTGCTATGTACAAACGTTTTCATCGCACATGCGATATGTATGTACGTATGATTAGTATATAGGAACTTTAATACATAAGTATTTGTTTATAATATTTTAGTATAAATAAGCCGACATTTACTGAATAAAGTCAATTCAATCTTGGTGCCGCTTAAATGGCATTACTCAGAATTCAATTCTTTTAATTACCATATTACAAAATCGCATATTGCATACCCAGCTGTGCACTTGAAGCGGTGTTGTTTGCTTTGTGTTGTTAACGGTATTATAAGGCTGCGCAATTATACATATATGGTTCTATTTTGAACTTATTCTCGTTCAAAATAAGCAAAAAGTGTAGAGGCTACCAATATTGAACTTGAGAGGGTAAAATTGCAGTTTAACAGTTGTAGCTATAAAAAAAATGTTTATGCCAAATTTCGTTCGGATTGGGAGATTTTTGTTCGACTTATGGCATTAAAGGTATTTTGGTATCAGATAGATTTTTGCAGGTATATAATTTTTCGATTATTAAAGGTTTTTCAGTTCACTTTTCCATCCGCTTTAATTAAATTCTTCTTTTTGCGTTCCATTTTTTTCTTACTTATCAAACTTTCACTTTTCTTTTTCTTCTCGAATTTACCACCCCCAACTTTCACGTTCATTTACATTTTTTTCACAGTTGGTGTTGCCCTAGTTTTCACTCTTAATGTTCCCTCATCCTTCTTTCTTTCCTTTTTTATAAAATTTCTTAATTTTTTTTTGCAAATTTTGAATTCTTGATTCTTGTGAACACAGTATTACACTAGCGGACGAAAAAGCAAAAAAAAAAAAAAGATTTTTTCCACAGTACTTTAGAAAGGAATTAGCAAAAGTTAGTAAAAAGAAAAAAAATTATAGCTTTGATTCGGACCGCGACCACACATCCGAATAAGATTTTTAGCGTAATGCAGCAGAGCCCATACCTCCTAACATAGTCTGGAATATCTGCTAACATATCATTTTTTCTGCATGTATGTATATTAGGGTGGGCCGATTTGTTTGGACGAAAGATAACCGATATCGCGCCAACGATTTTTCGATATGATTTGGGCTCAGGAAAAAAAGTTCTACTACGCATACGCAACAAAATAAATTTCAAGCCTGCGAAATTTAATTTTCTTGACTTTTTTTCGACTTTGCTTCTTAAGGTTTTTTCATGACCTACAAAAAAATTTTCATTTCATTGTAAAATTTTCATACATAGCCTGTCTGACCCAAAAATGTCCGCTAAGAACTTTGGCGATAACAGTTTTTTGAAAAAAAAAAAAAAAAAACAAATATAAACATAAAAACGTTGGCGATAACAGATTAAAAAAAATATATTCTTCTTTTCAAAAACTGTTATCGACAACGTTTTTAGCGGACATTTTTGGGTCAGACAGGGTATACATGAATATTTTACAAGCAAATGAAAATTTGTTTGTTTGTTTTGGTGTGTTCCATTTATACTTATTATTAAGACTTAATGAGCTTAACACCGGCTTACAATAATTGAATATTCAATTATTATGTTTTTATAAGAAAAACTGAAAAGAGGTCATGAAAAAACGTTAAAAATTAAAGTCGAAAAGAAGTAAAAAAAAAAAATTTAATTGCGCAGGCTCGAAAATTTGTATGCGTAGTGGAACTTTTTTTCCTTAGCCCAAATCCTATCGAAAAATCGATGGCACGATATCGGTTAAGGTGGAGGGTGGAGCCGTGTGTAGAAATCTACGAATGTGGGGAAAGATTCTGACCACCATTCACTTAGGAATGGCCAGAGCGATTATTTTGCATGCGGTTCAAGCAGCTCACTACTGGCGGTGGCTTGCGACCAAGTATCCTCTGGGTAGCCGCTAAACGGATGTGAGAAGGCGACAACCTGGCTAGGCCACTCTGATATAACCGGTTTAAGGGCTAGCCGGGGGAGATCTCATCGGCCGCGTCTGTACACCTCTAGGTGCGGCTGCAAGCGGGCATCCGTCTTTGAGCAAGCGGCTCACTGTATAAACGTGCAAGTAATATTTTCACCCCCGCTGAGCGGGTTGTGCGCTGGGCTAGGGACCCGCCACGTAAAACCATACTCCAATGAAATATAACAACAAGACTCGGATAAATGCACTCTCTATTGATGACGACCATGGCAAACGTTTGAAGGACAATGAATTGAGGGCATGCACCTGGAACGTCCAGTCCCTGAATGGGATTGGTGCAGATGTCCGGCTGGTTGATATCCTCCTCAAAGCAAAATCTGACATCGCAGCCATCCGAGAAATGCATTGGACGAAGCAAGGAAGAAAGAAAATCAAAAATTGTGACATCTATTGGAGTGGCCATACGAATAAGCGCAGGTTCGGCGTCGGATTCGTGGTGGGAGAGAGATTTCGTCGCCAAGTTCTGGCGTTCACACCTGTGGACGAGCGTCTAGCCGCTATCCGAATAAAAGCAAAATTTTTTAACATATCATTCATCTGATCCAATGCGCCGACAGAGGAGAAAGACGATGAGGTGGAAGACACTTTTTATGAACAATTAGAACGCACGTACGAGCGCTGCCCCCGCCATGATATAAAAGTTGTGCTTGGCGACTTTAACGCCAGGGTGGGCAAAGAAGGTGTTTTTGGCCCTACAGTCGGAACTTTCAGTCTACACAATGAAACTTCTGCTAATGGTCTGAGGCTGATTGACTTTGCCGGTGCTCGAAACATGGTCATATCCAGCACGAGGTTCATGCCTGAAAAGATACATCAAGCTACATGGCTGTATCCTGATCGAAATACTCGCAATCAGATCGATCACGTTGTGATAGACGGACGGCATGCCTCCAGTGTTTTAGATGTGCGCACCATCCGAGGACCATTACCTCGTTGCTGCCAAAATACGCACCCGCCTCAACGCGGCTAAAACCAAGGAACAAAAAACACAAGAAAAGCTAGACGTCGAAAAGCTTCAATCACAATAGACTGCCAATGATTTCGCAACTCGACTATCACACCTGCTCTCTGAGAGCACAACTCATCCTGAAGGAATCCAGGAGCAGTGGGAGCATATCTCCAAAGCACTTGGTACTGCCGCCGAGGAATAAATTGGTTATTGGCGGCCACGAAAAACAACTGGTACGATGAAGAATGCCGCGTGGCAACCGAAAGAAAAGACGCTGCATCCAGGGCTACGGTAAAAGCGAGCGCGACAAGAGGAGTGGGTGAACGCTATCGTGAGTTGAAAGGGGAAGCCATACGCCTTTTCAGGAAGAAAAAGCAGAAGCAGAAAGACGTGAGTGCGAGAAGATTGAGCTGCTAGCCACCAGGAATAACGCCCGACAATTTTACCAAAAAATACGGCGACAGACGGAAGGTTTTAAGACAGGGGCAAGCTCCTGTAGGAACGAAAACGGCGACCTTGTAACTGATGTCTAGAGAGTGCTTAGATTATGGAGGGAACACTTCTCTGCTCTCCTAAATGGAGGCAGCAATTCACCATACAGAGATGAAGAACCCGATCCCGCAATCGATGATAATGGAATATATGTCCCCCCGCCCAATTATGACGAAGTTACAATAGCAATAACCAGATTGAAAAACAACAAGGCCGTGGGTGCTGATGGATTGCCAGTGGAGCTATTCATGTACGGCGGCGAGGAGTTTGTAAGGCGCATGCAGCAGCTTCTTGGAAAAATATGGGCGGACGAGTGCATGCCCGACGGTTGGAATCTAAGTGTTCTTTGCCCAGTCCACAAGAAGGGGGATACTGCAAAATGCGCCAACTATCGTGGAATCAGCCTTCTTAATATCGCATATAAGGTCCTTTCAAGTGTATTGTGCGAAAGGATGAAGTCCACCGTGAACCGGCTGATTGGTCCTTATCAGTGCGGCTTCAGACCTGGTAAATCTACCATCGACCAGATTGCAAGCTTGCAATTACTGGCATATGCTGATGACATTGCTATGATCGGCCTAAACACCCGCGCTGTTAGTTCTGCTTACTCGTAACTGGAAAAAGAAGCGGTAAAGATGGGTTTGATGGTGAATGAGGACAAAACGAAGTACCTGCTGTCATCGAGCAAAGAGTCAGCACATGCGCGCCTTGGCAACAACGCTACTGTTGGCAGCCATAATTTCGAAATAGTAAAAGACTTCGTTGATTTGGGAACCAGCATCAATACTAGCAACAACATCAGCACTGAAATCCAGCGAAGAATCCATCTTGCCAATAAATGTTACTTTGGACTAGGTAGGCAATTGAAAAGTAAAGTCATCTCTCGGCGAACGAAAATCATACTCTACAAGTCACTTATCGTACCCATCCTGCTATATGGGGCAGAAGAATGGACCATGACAAAAGCAGATGAAGCGGCTTTGGGAGTGTTCGAGAGAAAAGTTCTTGGAAGGATTTATGGACCTCTACGCATTGGCGATGGCGAGTACCGAAGAAGATTTAATGATGAGCTGTACGAGCTATACGCAGACATCAACATAGTCCAGCGAATTAAAATGCAGCAGCTGCGCTGACTAAGCCATGTTATGCGAATGAAAGATGATGCTCCTGCCAAGAAAGTGTTTCTATCGGAACCTGCCTATGGAAGCAGAGGTAGAGGGCGGCCCCCACTCCGTTGGAAGGACCAGGGGGAACACGATTTAAACTCCCTTGATGTGACCAATTGGCGCCGGTTGGCGGAGCGAAAGAGTGACTGGCGCGCCTTGTTGGACGGCCATAAGCGTTTAGACGGTTAAGCGCCAATTAAGTAAGTAAGTAAGATATCGGTTAATAAATCGAACCTGTCTAATATATGTATATACTCTTTGGACCTTTCAGCCACGCTCTCTCTTCGACGCAGGCGCCTCCGTCGAGGGATTGACTGGTAAGCACGGTTGCCACTTTGGTCCATTTGGACCAAAAATGGTCCCTTCCAACCGCTGGTCCCTTTTTTCAATGTTGGTCCTTTTTCGGCAGTAGCCAGGATTTTGGTACTTTTCTTTCTTTTTCACTGAAACAAAAATTCAAAATACTGCTTATAAAATTTGTCACAAATTCATTAATCCACTTATAATATTCAATTTACTTCAATGGAATTTTACCGCGAAAATCGCTCAGTCAATAAAATGTAGCAGAACAATGACATTTCACTTGGGAGATAATTTAGGCGAGGCATTAAAAAGAGGAGTGTTGAATATTGTCATTAATTTTTGATGAAACAGCAGTCTTATCAGAAAGAAAGTCTTGTTTTAACGGTTAGAGATTTCGATCGGTTACCAAACACTTTTCGTGATAGATTTTTGTGACTAGTCGAGTCTCTAAGAAATATGACAATGAACTGAAAACTAAGTAAAATAAAGAAAATAATTTGTTCCAAACAAAAATAATACCTGGTTTGCTGGGTAGAGCTTTTATGGTCGTTTTACTAAGTGTACTTTGTTGTTTTTGTATTCTTTGACGCGTTTCGACGCTTACTGCGTCATCCTCAGAAAGATTGATTATTTAACTAATTGTAATATCACAGTTTAAAAACACACACACATATTTACATATTATCAAGTAGCACTGATTTGCGATTGTCTCTTCGCTCTTTGTATTAAAACGACCATTAAAGCTCTACCCAGAAAACCATATATTTTCAAATAGGTCTAAATAAAAATAGAAAAAGTAATACCTTTCAACTTTTTACAAACAAGTTCTATGAAAAAATTTTGAAAGAGTTCGTTTGGAACGTCGATATTTAGGTCTTTCTCAATCTGCTCAAAGCAGCTCAATGGGTTCAAGGAATTCCAGGACTATTGTGGTGTAAAACCACTCAATATATATACTTGAAAACTTAGTATATGTTAACTGGAAGTAAGTAAGAAATACTTTTTGAAAGTGATAGCTTTATACATGTATGTGGAACGATTGCTTGACTTTTAATCTGAGTTCAAAACTCAGACTTACTGAATCTAGGCTTTGGTATGAAGTTTAAACTGTCAGGGAAAAAGTAAGCATATATAAAAATAGCATCAACACAATTTCTTAATTTTATTTAAAATTTACTGAGTTTGCAGCAACGCAAATTTTTTAACTGTTCCTTAGTAGGCACAACCTAACTGCGCTGTATTTTTTATTCCATTGCAATCAAGCAAAACTAGGTTCATAACGTTTGACTTATCCTAGAGGTGTGAAAATGTAATACATACCTAAAGGTATACATTAGTATTGTTTGTGCAGTTTGAATTAAAGCCAAGTGTCTCTTATTCGCTGTGCTTATTATAATTTTATATATATAAATTTTATATGCTAAAATATTTACATTTTACAACGAATACGACACTGTAGTAATTTGCCGAATTGTTTGTATACCCATAAAATAAAAGTAAAATTTGGTTCTTTTTTTTTGAGATCTGGTCCTTTTTGTAGATGAATTTTGGTCCAAAATGAAAACACGGTGTGGCAGCCGTGCTGGTAAGTGCTAGTGGGTTAAGTGTATATAGCTTGCTGTTTTGTTGTTTTGATCACTTGAGTACGCATATATATGGAAGTCAGTAGAGACTAATGAATTAGTGGTCTACAGTGGCGGTCAGATAACTGATCCCACTTATTCAATTGAACTTTAAATCGCATTTTTTTGTAAATCAATTTTTTTATACTCAGTTGAGCAGAGCTCACAGAGTATATTAAGTTTGATTGGATAACGGTTGGTTGTACATATATAAAGGAATCGAGATAGATATAGACTTCCATATATCAAAATAATCAGGATCGAAAAAAAATTTGATTGAGCCATGTCCGTCCGTCCGTCCGTCCGTCCGTCCGTCCGTTAACACGATCACTTGAGTAAATTTTGAGGTATCTTGATGAAATTTGGTATGTAGGTTCCTGAGCGCTCATCTCAGATCGCTATTTAAAATGAACGATATCGGACTATAACCACGCCCACTTTTTCGATATCGAAAATTTCGAAAAACAGAAAAAGTGCGATAATTCATTACAAAAGAGAGATAAAGCGACGAAACTTGGTAGATGGGTTGACGTTATGACGCAGAATAGAAAATTAGTAAGATTTTGGACAATGGGCGTGGCACCGCCCACTTTTACAAGAAGGTAATTTAAAAGTTTTGCAAGCTGTAATTTAGCAGTCGTTGAAGATATCATGATGAAATTTGGCAGAAACGTTACTACTATTACTCTATATGTGCTAAATAAAAATTAGCAAAATTGGATGAAGAACACGCCCACTTTTTAAAAAAAAATTTTTTTTAATTCAAATTTTAACAAAAAATTTAATATCTTTACTGTATATAAGTAAATTAAGTCAAAATTCAACTCCAGTAATGATATGATGCAACAAAATACAAAAATAAAAGAAAATTGCAAAATGGGCGTGGCTCCGCCCATTTTCATTTAGTTTGTCTAGAATACTTTTATTGCCATAAGTCGAACAAAAATTTACCAATCCTTCTCAAATTTGGTAGAAGCATAGATTCTATCACGGTAACTGTTCTCTGTAAAAATGGGCGAAATCGGTGGAAGCCACGCCCAGTTTTTATACACAGTCCCCCGTCTGTCCTTCCGCTCGGCCGTTAACACAATAACTTGAGCAAAATCCGATATATCTTTACAAAACTTAGTCCATGTACTTACCTGAACTCACTTTTTCTTGGTATAAAAAATGGGCGAAATCTAACCATAACCACGCCCACTTTATCGATATCGAAAATTACGAAAAATGAAAAAAATGCCATAATTCTATACCAAATACGAAAAAAGGGATGAAACATGGTAACTGGATTGGTTTATTGACGCAAAATATAACTTTGGAAAAAACTTTGTATAATGTGTGTGACACCTACCATATTAAGTAGAAGAAAATGAAAAAGTTTTACAAGGCGAAATCAACAGCCCTTGGAATCTTGGCAGGAATACTGTTAGTGGTATTGCATATATAAATAAATTAGCAGTACCCGACAGATGATTTTCTGGATCACCTGGTCCACATTTTGGTCGATATCGCGAGAACGCTTTCACATATACATCTAAGGGCCACTCGCTTTTAAAACCCTCATTAATACCTTTAATTTGACATCCATATCGTACAAACACATACCAGAGTCACCCCTGTCCCACCCTAATGGCGATATCTCGAAAAGGCGTCCACCTATAGACCTAATGCCCACTCCCTCTTAAAATGCTCAGTAACACCTTTCGTTTGATACCCATATCGTACAAACATTCTAGAGTCACCCCTGGCCCACTCTAATGGCGATATCTCGAAAAGGCGTCCACCTATAGACCTAATGCCCACTCCCTCTTAAAATGCTCAGTAACACCTTTCGTTTGATACCCATATCGTACAAACATTCTAGAGTCACCCCTGGCCCACTCTAATGGCGATATCTCGAAAAGGCGTCCACCTATAGACCTAATGCCCACTCCCTCTTAAAATGCCTATAGAACTAAGGATTACTCCCTTTTAAAATACTCATTACCACCTTTCATTTGATACCCATATCGTACAAACACATTCTAGAGTCACCCTGGCCCACCCTAATGGCGATATCTCAAAAAGGCGTCCACCTATAGACCTAATGCCCACTCCCTCTTAAAATGCTCAATAACACCTTTCGTTTGATACCCATACCGTACAAACATTCTAGAGTCACCCTTGGTCCACCTTTATGGCGATATCTCGAAAAGGCGTCCACCTATAGAACTAAGGATTACTCCCTTTTAAAATACTCATTACCACCTTTCATTTGATACCCATATCGTACAAACACATTCTAGAGTCACCCTGGCCCACCCTAATGGCGATATCTCGAAAAGGCGTCCACCTATAGACCTAATGCCCACTCCCTCTTAAAATGCTCAGTAACACCTTTCGTTTGATACCCATACCGTACAAACATTCTAGAGTCACCCTTGGTCCACCTTTATGGCGATATCTCGAAAAGGCGTCCACCTATAGAACTAAGGCCCACTCCCTCTTAAAATACTCATTAACTCCTTTCGTTTGATACCCATATTGCACAAACGAATTCTAGAGTCACCCCTGGTCCACCTTTATGACGATATCTCAAAAAGGGGTCCACCTATAGAACTAAGCCCCACGCTCCTTTAAAATAATCATTAACACCTTTCATTTGATACCCATATCATACAAACGAATTCTAAAGTCACCCCTTGTCCACCGTTATGGCGATATCTCGAAAAGGCGAACACCGATGGAACTAAGGATTACTCCCTTTTAAAATACTCATTAACACCTTTCATTTGATACCCATATCGTACAAACGCATTCTAGAGTCACACCTGGTCCATCTTTATGGCGATATCTCGAAAAGGCGTCCACCTATAGAACTAAGGCCCACTCCCTCTTAAAATACTCATTAACTCCTTTCGTTTGATACCCATATTGCACAAACGAATTCTAGAGTCACCCCTGTTCCACCGTTATGGCGATATCTCGAAAAGGCGAACACCTATAAAACGAAGGCCTACTCCCTTTTAAAAATACTCATTAACACCTTTCATTTGATACCCATATCGTACAAACAAAGTCTAGAGTCACCCCTGGTCCACCTTTATTGCGATACCTCGAAAATGCGTCCACCTATAGAACTAAGGCCAACTCCCTCTTAAAATACTCATTAACTCCTTTCGTTTGATACCCATATTGCACAAACGAATTCCACCTTTATAGCGATATCTCGAAACGGCGTCCACCTATAGAACTAAGGCTCACTCCCTTTTAAAATACTCATTAACACCTTTCGTTTGATGCCCATATTGTGCAAACAAGTTCTAGGGTCACTCCTGGTCCACCTTTATGGCGATATCTCGAAACGGCGTCCACCTATGGAACTAAGGATTACTCCCTTTTAAAATGCTCATTAACACCTTTCATTTGATACCCATATCGTACAAACGCATTCTAGAGTTACCCCTGGTCCATCTTGACGGCGATATCTCGAAAAGGCGTCCATCTATAAAACTTAGGTCCACGCCCTTTTAAAATACTCATTAATACCTTTCATTTGATACCCATATCGTACAAACGCATTCTAGAGTCAACCCTGATCCACCTTTATGGCTATATCCCTAAATGGCGTCCACCTATAGAACTATGGCCTACTCCCTCACAAAATACTCTTTAATGCCTTTCATTTGATACACCTGTCATACAAACACATTCCAGGGTTACCCTAGGTTCTTTTTACAACATGGTGATTTTCCCTTACTTTGTCTCCACAGCTCTCAACTGAGTATGTAATGTTCGGTTAAACCCGAACTTAACCTTCCTTACTTGTTTTTTTTTAATTCTCTTTATATTTTTTTTATTTGCACTTAATTAATTATTGATAATAGTTAGTATCATTGGATCTTTTGGTCATTATCTTTTATATTTTTCCTTGTTTACAACTTTAGTTATTTAGAAAACATATTGTACCTATTTGTTAAATTTCTGAAACGAAATTCAAGTTTCCCTCTGGATTAAATTTAGATTTTCTTGGGTTGAGTTTACCCTAAAAATGTCAGGCTAGGACACTCAGTTGGTGTGGGTGTTGCAAGGGTGCAAAAGAGGGGAAGTGGAAGTGAGGCGACGATGAAGCGCGATGCTACCTCAGAACATGCGACAATAAAGGACAGATAAATGTCAGGCTAAGGGGGGGGGGGGGGGGGCATTGCTGCAATTTAGGAGTCAGTTCAATGCCAAAGGCTGCGTCGAGGCTTTACGCAGAAGGCGAGGGATGACTCCATCTGACACGGTTAAACCTTTTCAGCTTTCCTTTTTTTTTTGTAGATTTCAGACATGAATATCTTGTTTTTGTATGACTGGAAGTAAGGTTGGTGAGCAAAAACTCACCGCACCCGACGGGCTAGCAGGGGCTTACCAGCATGCCACATGCCACCTCCGTCCTACCCCAATAGCAAGTTTTACAACAGAAGGGGGACATATATATGGTGGTTGGACTTATAACACAAATAGGCTGGGTGCTCCCTATAATGATTACTGTAGGAGCTGCAAATACGAAGAGGAGATAGAAACAGTCAAGCGTTTTCTGTGCGATTGTCCTGCGATTTGGGGCAAGAGGAAGAAACCTCTGGGATCTGCCTGCTTTGACGGCCTTTGTGATTTGGCTAAGTTGGAACCTAAGAAATTCCTGATTACTGCTGAATCAACCTGTTGGCTTGAGTAGGGGAGAGATCCACGTGGTATTACAATGGGACCTTTTTAGGCGTAAGTGCACTGGTGCTCGCACCGGTGGTCATTTGCACCTAGCCTAGCCTAACATGTTAACGGACGGACAGACAGACGGACGAAGATGGCTTAATAACATTTTTTTCGATACTGATGATTTTGATTAAGAAAGCCTATATCTATCTCAATTCCTATATACCTGTACAACCAACCGTTATACAATCAATTTTATAATACCATGTATACAAGTACCGCTGGGTATAAATAACTAACTTCATAAAAGAAAAAAATTATTATTATTTGGGGGCTTGACCTGCTATGGTTCAAATAATATTTCCGAATTTTTTGGGACAAATATAGCATACATATACGAACAACTTCTAAAGGAGGCAGGCGAATCGTATGCGTAACCTTTTTTGTATTATTTGATATAAAAGTGTTACATACATACAAACACACTTAGGCAGGCAAAGGCACCAATAGGAGGGTACAAATCGAAGCGATATAAGGCTATGATTAACCTCCCAAAAAGTAGCCTTATGATTTTAACAGGTATACTCACAGGTCACTGTAGGCTAAAGAGCCATATGCATAAATTGGGAATATCAGCTAGTAGCCTCTGTCGATTCTGTGATGTCGAAGATGAGTCTGCAGAACACATACTGAAGGAATGTGGGGCAGTCGCGAGACGAAGACTTAGGATCCTAAGATCATTCAAACTAGAAAATTGTCACATACACTCTCTGAAGCCGAGAACCATTCTGGATTTTCTCAGAGAACTCGGCTTGGATGAAGTGTTATAAAGAGAAGAGGAGAGGGCACAATAGACCAATAGGTCGCAGTGCTTAACCTCACAACATCTATCTATCTATCTACAACCACACAAGTAAGGCTGGTCTTAGCATATTAAAAAGCAAACAAATCAAGTTACTTGAGTATGGTTCTTATGGCTGGAATGATGAGTCTAGGTAATTTTGGTTGTCTCGCGGTTGAGCAAGCCAGTATAATCTTCCTTCCGATAGCTGATACCAATTGGAATAAGCAAGGTATATACAGCCATCAGTTACCAACTAATTTTTTATGCCAAACTCGGAAGCCGATTGGAAAAATTTCTGTTCAGGAAAGTCTTTATAAAAAGACCGTATTCGCCATGGGTAGGTGAGTTGACAGTTGGTTTGGAAAAGCTATAAATTTCGCTGCAAACCCCTTGAATCCAAAGTATTTGGGTTCTATTTAATTAATATACACAATTAAATGCAAGGTTAGGTTATGTTAGGTTTAGGTGGCTGCCCGAGAGGGAGGTTTTTCCCATCCCTAACAGAGCTGATAATGCTGCTCAACTTTATCTTTTGTTTTGCAGTAAATCCAAAGTCAGACATAGCGCCAAATAGGTAGCTCATTTATGTACTACCAAAGGCAGATCGACGAAGGAATGATGCTTGTCAACTTTTTTTCGGGATTTTTTCAAGATCATTGTAAAAATCTGGTTGAGGGTAAATCCACCAAGTCTAAAGCCGCACTGATATAATCAGGCGAAGGGCATCAATATTTTCCACGATACGTTTGACTGGACCTAATATGCGATACTTAGAGGGCTGAGAAGCTCGGCCTAAAATGACTTCGGAGGTTATCGTGCCTTACATTTGTTTATTTATTTTTCTTTAAAGGGCTGATTCCGCAAAACTTGGCGCAGTTTGCAGGAATTGCGTTTTTGTAGATAGGACAAAAGGAAGTGATCTTTTCTGGGAATAAAGCTTCTTCAGCTCAGCAATAAAGGGGAAGTGGTGATGGTACATCTTTTCACATACATTGGGAATAGTTTGTAAGAGTAAGCTTACGAGAGAGTTGAAAAGAACTAAGAGAGCGACATTAACAAAAACTATTGGATTCAATCGCCTTACTAAATCATCGAAGCTGAAATTCAGTATACAGAAAACCTATCTCCACAGACAGTTCTGCTCGCTGCCTCGATATTGAAATAACCTTTCGTCAGAGCTGGGTGGATAAACAATAATTCTATCATCATTGATACCCTGGGCGGTACATCATTGTCTCCATTTAGAAGTGCAGAGTTGTGTTTCCTGCATAATCTCCGTAATCTATTGACGTGGGGTACCAGGTCACCGTTTATATAATGTATGTACGTAACTCTAACCAAATATAAACAAAAAACAAGTAAGGAAGGCTAAGTTCGGGTGCAACCGAACATTACATACTCAACTGAGGGCTTTGGAGACAAAATAAGGGAAAACCACCATGTAGGAAAATGAACTTAGGGTAAACCTGGAATGTGTTTTTATGACATGGGTATCAAATGGAAAGAATTAAAGATTATTTAAAAGGGAGTGGGCCATAGTTCTATAGGTGGACGCCATTTCGGGATATCGCCATAAAGGTGGACCAGCGGTGAATCTATATTGCGTTTGTACGATATGGGTATCAAATGAAAGGTGTTAATGAGGATTTTAAAAGGGAGTGGGCCTTAGTTCTATAGGTGGCCGCCTTTTCGAGATATCGTGATAAAGGTGGACCAGGGGTGACTCTAGAACTTGTTTGTACGTTGTGGGTATCAAATTAAAGTTATTAATTAGGATTTTAAAAGGGAGTGTTGTGGTTGTATATGTGAAGCCATTTTCGAGATATCGACCAAAATGTCGACCAGGATGAACCAGAACATCATCTGTCGGCTACCGCTAATTTATTTACAAATGTAATACCGCGAACAGTATTCCTGCCAAGATTCCAAGGGCTATTGATTTCGCCATGCAAAACTTTTTCATTTTCTTCTACTTAATACGGTAGGTGTCAAACTCATTTTACAAGGTTTTTTGTAAAGTTATATTTTGCGTCAATAAACCAATCCAATTACCATGTTTCATCTTTTTTTCATATTTGGTATAGAATAACGGCCTTTTTTTAATTTTTCGTTATTTTCGATATCGAAAAAGTGGGCGTGGTCATAGTTAGATTTCGGTCATTTTTTATACCAAGTAAAGTGAGTTCAGATAAATACGTGAACTAAGTTTAGTAAAGATATATCGATTTTTGCTTCAATTAAATTGAAATTGTGTTAACGGTCGAGCGGAAAGACAGACGGTCGACTGTGTATAAAAACTTAGCGCGTCTTCAACCACTTTCGCCCATTTTCACAGAAACCTGTTATCATCATAGAATCTATACCCCTACCAAATCTCACAAGGGTTGGTAAATTTTTGTTCGACTTATGGCATTAAAAGTATTCTAGACAAATTAAATGAAAAAGGGCGGAGCCACGCCCATTTTGAAATTTTCTTTTATTTTTGTATTTTGTTGCACCATATCATTACTGGAGTTGAATGTTGACATAATTTACTTATATGCTATAAATATATTCAATTTTTTGCTAAAATTCGACTTTAAGAAATTTTTTTTTGAAAAAGTGGGCGTCAACCTAATTTGGCAATTTTTATTTAGCACACATATAGTAATAGGAGTAACGTTCCTGCCAAATTTTATAATGATATTTTCAACGAATGCCAAATTACGGCTTGCAAAACTTTTAAATTACCTTCTTTTAAAAGTGGGCGGTGCTACCCCCATTGTCCAAAATTTTACTAATTTTCTATTCTGCGTCATAAGTTCAACCCACCTACCAAGTTTCATCGCTTTATCCGTCTTTGGTAATGAATTATCGCATTTTTCGGTTTTTCGAAATTGTCGCTATCGAAAAAGTGGACGTGGTTTTAGTCCGATCTCAGTCATTTTAAATAGCGATCTGAGATGAGTGCCCAGGATCCAACATACCAAATTTCATCAAGATACCTCAAAACTTACTCAAGTTATCGTGTTAACGGACAGCCGGACATACGGACGGACATGGCTCAATCAAATTTTTTTTCGATACTAATGATTTTGATATATGGAAGTCTATATCTATCTCGATTCCTTTATACCTGTACAATCAACCGTTATCCAATCAAAGTTAATATACTCATATACTCTGTGTGCAAACTGAGTATAAAAAAAAAAAAATGTTGCGTATACGCACTGGTGGGATATGTTTGGGTGCAATTGCTTATGTACGCTCGTATTAAAATTAGAGGTTAGTTGTGTTTATGTGCTTATGTGAATTTTTAATAAAAGGAAATTTTTGTATTGAAAAATATATGCACATTTAGAGGCAAATTATGTACAAAACAGCAAGGCACTTTTTCTCGTATGGACCGAAATTCGTATTATATAGAAATGTTCACAAATTTCTCGTGAGGGTGGCCCTGAATGAATAGTGAGTTATGTGGTATTTTAATGTGCATTGGTGAGTGTAAAGTGGGTGATTGCAACGAGAACTGACATCGTGTCACATAAAATCTAGACCAAGGACTCGAATAATTTATTATCAGCTATTAAATGACTCAGTACGCAGACTAACGTAGAATCTTTAAAAATAAATAAAGCTTCACATCTGGGTAATCAATTTTGAAAGGAATTTTAGGGTTTTGTTGTATGTACAAATTTAAAGAATTATCAAAACACTACTACAAGCAGTGCGGGCATAACCATATTTCCATAAAAAAAATTTCACTTCCAAATAATTAAAATTATTTGGCTAATGTAATTAATGTTTTGAATATTTCGTTCAATTAAACTTTAAATGTTTGTTTCTTCTCTTCATGCATTCGCAGCGCTCATTCAACAGTGCATTTTTATACTCAGTTGAGCAGAGCTCACGAGTATATTAACTGTGATTGGATAACGGTTGGTTGTACAGGTATAAAGGAATCGAGACAGATATAGACTTCCATATATCAAAATCATCAGTATCGAAAAAAAATTCGATTGAGCCATGTCTGTCCGTCCGTCCGTCCGTCTGTCCGTTAGCACGATAACTTGAGTACATTTTGAGGTATCTTGATGAAATTTGGTATGAAGGTTCATGGGCACTCATCTCAGATCGCTATTTAAAATGAACGATATCGGACGATAACCACGCCCACTTTTTCGATATCGAAAATTTCGGAAAACCGAAAAAGTGCGATAATTCATTACCAAAGACGGATAAAGCGATGAAACTTGAAAGGTGATTTGAACTTATGACGCAGAATTGAAAATTAGTAAAATTTTGGACAATGGGCGTGGAACCGCCCAGTTTTAAAAGAAGATAATTTAAAAGTTTTGCAAGCTGTTATATGGCAGTCGTTGAAGATATCATAATGAAATTTGGCAGCAATGTTACTACTATTACTATATATATGCTTAATAAAAATTAGCAAAATCGGAGAACGACCACGCCCACTTAAAAATTTTTTTTTTAAGTTAAATTTTAACAAAAAATGTAATATCTTTGCAGTATATAAGTAAATTATGTCAAAATTCAACCCCAGAAATGATATGGAGCAACAAAATACAAAAATAAAAGAACATTTCAGAATGGGCGTGGTTCCGCCCTTTTTCATTTCATTTGTCTAGATTACTTTTAATGCCATAACTCGAGCAAAAATTTACCAATCCTTGTGAAATTTGGTAGTGGCATAGATTTTATGACGATAATTGTTTTCTGTGAAAACGGGCGAAATCGGTTGAAGCCACGCCCAGTTTTTATACACTGTCGACCTTCTGTCCTTCCGCTCAGCCGTTAACACGATAACTTGAGCAAAAATCGATATATCTTTACTAAACTCAGTTCAAGTACTTATCTGAACTCACTTTGTATTGGTATAAAAATTGGCCAAAAGACGACTATGACCACGCCCATTTTTTCGATATCGAAAATTACTAAAAATGAAAAAAAGGCATTATTCTATACCAAGTACGAAAAACAGGGATGAAACATTGCGATTGGATTTTTTTTTGATGCAAAATATAACTTTAGAAAAAAACTTTGTAAAATGGGTGTGACACCTACCATATTAAGTAGAAAAAAATGAAAAATTTCTGCAGGGCTAAAACAAAAGCCTTTGGAATCTTGACAGGAGTACTGTTCGTGGTATTACATATATAAATAAATTAGAGGTACCCCACAGATGATGTTCTGAGTCACCCTGGTCCACATTTTGGTCGATATCTCGAAAACGCCTTCACATATACAACTACCACCACTCATTTTTAAAACCCTTTATTCCTTTAATTTGATACCCATATCGTACAAACATATTCTAGAGTTACCCCTGGTCCACTTATAGAACTAAGGCCCACTCCCTTTTAAAAACTCATTATCACATTTCTTTTGATACCCATATTGTACAAACGCATTCTAGAGTCAACCCTGGTCCACCTTTATAACGATATCTTGAAAAGGCCTCCACCTATAGAACTAAGGCCCACTGCCTTTTAAAATACTCATTAACACCTTTCATTTGATACCCAAATCATACAAACAAATTCTAGAGTCACCCCTGGTCCACCTTTATGACGATATCTTGAAAAGAACTAAGGCCCACACCGTTTTTAAAAACTCATTAACACCTTTCATTTGATACACATGTCATACAAACACATTCCAGGGTTACCCTCGGTTCATTTTCCTATATGGTGATTTTCCCTTATTTTGTCTCCATAGCTCTCAAAAGAGTATGTAATGTTCGGTTGCACCCGAACTTAGCCTTCCTTACTTGTTATATTTAAAATGGTTTCCCAATTGAAATGTTTTTGTTTTCTTTCCAATTACAACTACAACGAACTTCAAGCAACTTTGCCGCAACGCGCATTTGTTTTATGAGTTGCCGTTTTCTAAAGGAGTATAAAGAAGAATAGGAAAAGAACAAAGTTGAGAAGTAAAGTTGCACCGCAATGAAATCTAAAGATTTAAAATAATAGCGAAAAAAAATAAATGAATGAAAAACGTAAAGCAATGCAGCGGCGAACTTTAAATTGATTTAAATTGTAAAACAAAACCACAAATTTGCACGGTCAGCAAAAAGAGTAAAGACCAAAAAAATGTATAAGAAAAAAGCCAAAAATCGAATGAAAATGAAATGTAAAAATTAAAGTACTAAAATGACACAAAGCTTCTGATGTTAATCAAAGTTTCAGCATTTGGAAGAAGAGCTGACAATATGAAGCGTTAGCAAGAAGAAGAATATGCACGCATGTGCTATACTTATATCACATAAGCTCTGTGAAATTCGAAACTTTCATTAGAAAGAAGACGACTAAGGTTAGTCATAGTTCGCCATGAAGCGTCTATTGCTCAGTCATTTATTGACCATGAACCATAAGATTGAAGGTGAAAAGTCAGTGGAACAATATAATTTGTTTGAAATGCATTGAAAGACACACACAAAAAAAAAAAAAAAAAAAATACACTCACAGTTTGGAGCAATAAAGCAGCATCGCGAAAGACTTAGCTTATTTAGCCTTCCCACAAAAAAGCGATAAATGAAGGCAATACAATCGGAAGTATACATGATTTGATATGATTTCCCAAGCTGTAAATTTTGTAGCGGGTGTCAATTTGAAAATGGGTTACTTCGATTACAATAATTTGATTTGATCTTCTTGTCACCAACCAGGACTTTATTGAAAACATGTACACGGCAAACGTCGACCATATTGGACATCCACGCCGATTGCATTAATTAAAATTTTGGGTGTGATATATTTTGGTGAGAGTGCAACAGAAATTGTACCTAAAACCTAGAGCCGTAATAAAATCCTCAAATCTCTTGTCGGCAGCACTTGGAGTAAATGCACAGAAAAGCTCATTACTGGCGGGCTGATTGCATGGTTACTCACTGGAAGAAAATACAGGCCTGCCAAAACACTGCTCTCAGAAACGCTGTGGGCCGTCTTCTCATGTCACCAAAACACCCGGGTCATGGTCATCCTAATGCATTCTTGCATAAGAGGAACTTGAGCGAAGCGGAGGTGTGTGTATGTGGTGGATGTCTTGTATGAGTGTCTGAAGTACTTGGATATCAGGGATATCAGCGGTTGGGGAATAACTTTTGAAGGGAAAAAGGTGGATGTAAGTGGGGCGCTCTCCACTAGTCGGACTATTGACTAGCTCAATAGGTATGCTTTAAATGTGTTTAGAGGGAGGAGACGGTTGATCACCATTGGTGATCAAACCAAGGCTCTAAAGTTGTACCACGGTGAGCAGATAGCTCGCGGAGCTTCCATCGTTTCTGCTCATTTGAGGCAGGCCCCTTTAAGGAGCATCGTGGTGGCTGTCGTTGATATTCGAATGCGGTAAGAGTTGGTTGGCGCGAATGTGAAGTTACATTACCACCAGGTGCCATGACCCTTAGAAGGAAGAGGTGTTAGATAAGCCTTCAACACCACCAAGGTGAAGGTGTGACCACCCACATTATCGATTGGGCCCAAGGTAAGCGAGCCTTGGGGGCTGGTCAAACCTGCTTTGACGCGTGAACTATGGTGCATCCGTGAGGTTAGGCTGACGTCGGAAGGTACACACCCCTCATTGTGGAAAGAAATAAAATGCCGAACAAACAGTTTCTGTTGAATAAGGCCACACCTGCCAGGAGCTTAAGAGGTCAACTCCGTAAGCATTATGAGGAGATACGGCACCTGAGAATACAGCCGTATGAAACAAAAAAGCACAAATAGGTCCTCAGTGACATCCACAAATAAGCGTCGGAACTCTTTGGCAGGCATTCGGCAGACAGTTATTAAAGAAAAATACCAGTAACAGGTTAAACTCTTACATATCCAGAATCAACCCCAACATACAAAATGTATGTCCAGCTTGAAATGTTCTCCACATGACACCAACCATCTTTTTAATTGTACTGCGGAACCAGCGCCTCTAACAGCCCTTTCCTTATGGTCCACCACTGTTGAGACTGCAAGTTTGCTTGGACTACCGTTAGAGGATATTGATGAAAATTTGTGATCGGTCGTACCTATTGGCTTTGGCGATGCACTGCTACATCAACAACAACAACAAGCTAATTATTTGTATTGTCGCTACTAATCATACGTTCAGATTCAGATCCTGTTACGGTCAATTATTTCGTTTGAGTTATTTCAGAGCCAGTACTGCGACATACTGTGATCTTCCCCTCGCTGTGACAACACCACTTGCAAATTTTCAGTAAGTTCCTTGTCATTCATGAGAAAAAAGAACTAGCGACGCACATTAGTTTAAGATTTAGGTTAGGTTGAACCGGCCGTTATATGAAGATTTCGCATAGACTGAATGAGTCCGTATTGTTACTATAAGTCTGTTTTCACGACCAAACTGAAAAACCCTATCAAAAAGCAGGACCTATGTTATAAAATAACTCCGCCCTCTTGGCAAATACTAGAAGCTTTCTAGGACTTCAGCCACTTATTGCTTCTAGATCTGGCAGCTGTATCACTCCTAATAGCTGAAGTCTTAGCCCGGCAAGCGCAGGGAATGAGCGCAAAACATGCTCGATCGTTTTCTCCTCCAAACCGCACTTGCGATATCTGCTATCATTTACCAAGCATAATTTAGAGGCATGTGACGCCAGAAGTCAGAGTCCAGTCAGAATACCCATCATGAGTCTACAGTCCTATCTTTTTAGTGATAGAAGCAACTTTCTTAATCTAAGGTTGTAAGACCTACACATAATCTGCGACACTTTACAGCACCGCGCTTGAACCCACGCCTTTCCCGTTTGCTTGATCATGTGCACCCCTCGCCTTCTCCTAATCTCGCATAATCTAATTAGGACGTCTAAGGAGCAAGCTTTAAGGGATGCGCCCTTTTTAGCTAGTTCATCTGCTTTTTCATTCCCATGTTTTCCATATGCCCTGGGACTAAATACGGATGTATGCTTATCCCCCTCCCGATTCTTTCCAGAAGTGCTTACACTCTAACACACTTTTAAATGCGAGATTATTGCCTTAGTTGCTGCTTGGCTCTCAATATAAATGGATGTACTTTAATGTAATTAAGACCATCCATAATCACCCACTTAGAAACATTATTGAAAGCCCCGGCAATATCGAAGAAGACTCCTAGAGAATATTCCTTATTTTCCGGGGCTTTTTTAATGCTTATTACCACCCTGTGAAATGTGATGCCTACCGACTTGCCCTTGGTGTACGCATGTTGTGTTGTGGAGAGCAGCTTTTCATCCAAGTTGGGCTTTATGTACACACCTATCAGCCTCTCAAAGGTTTTGAACAGAAATTATGTTGAGCTAATGGGTCTATGATCTTTGGGATTCAGGTGACAGATCTTCCCTGCCTTTGGCAGGAAAGCTACACGAGCAGTTCTTCAAGAGTTGTGTACATGATTCAGTCTTATGCACCCAACGAATATTATTTAGGCCATTCCGCGACCGCTCTACTCAAAACTCGTAGCATGGCCGGGAATGCACCATCCGGGCCCGGCGATTTAAACGTAGAAAACGTCTTTACTGCCCATTCGATCTTGGTATCAGTCAACAAGCCCGGCATTACCTGCTCCGTCATCGAAGTCTTTAAAGGTTTAAGGTTTAATGACGAGCGTTTGTTGGCACAATCAGTATGTATTTACACTTGCTCCAACCTTTCTACTCTTATGTGGCCCCAAGTTGTTAGATCTAGAGCTGATGCAAGGAGTTTATTAGGTTCCTCTTTTATGAGCAATAAACTCTTCGAGGGTACTTCCCTGTTAAGAGCGCGGCTATAGAAATTAGTACACTTGTTTGAGTTTTTCTTAAAAAGGAGTTTTATATCGCGATTCTCTCCCCCAGCGTAAAGTTTCGGCTAACGATGTTATTGTCATTAAAGCCGCTAATAAAAATGATTTTAATGTTTTGCTTCTGCATTTGTTTTGCACAACACTGCAAAAAAGCAAAATAAAACGGTAAAATTTAAGTGAAAATGCAAGCACGGGTAGAGCGACCAACAAAATATGACTGACTGAACAGACAGTGATGGCACATCGCACGCCAATGACATGCAATGGTTGAGAAAGCAAAGTTGGAAGCATGCAGGCACAAAGTAAAAGTCAAACCGAAATTCACAAGGACTAGACTAAAAAACAAGAAGTAAGTAAGCATAAATGATAGAGCAGGCGTTGTTAGATTGTTATGCAAGAAAAAAAAAGAGATGCGTTAAAAACTTGCTATGAAAAGGAAAGCGTTTGAGAAATTTTACAACACATCATCCTTTACCACGTGCTCATATCGCACACCAAGATTTGACAATGTAGCACGAGAGTATACCAGCTGATTTCATTACTTCCTTTTTCGGTCAGTTAGCTGCTCGTATACCTTCTTTCTTTCAACCATTTGCTTCTTGGTCTGTTCATGGTTGCATGGTTGACTGAACCGGAAATGAAGCTTTAACGAATTAGAAATCAAACACTCACATACACACACTCATACATTTATACTGCAACGGTCACTAAAACTGCTAAACGTTGGCCAAAGCCACTTCCTCTTCCTATTTTTGTGCTTTGATGTCGTTTACAATGCCAGCCACACGCTAACATAAAACGCTGCCAAAATAGAAAAAAAAAGAAAACGAAGAGTTAGCTCTATTGACCGGAAATAATAGTAAACGAAATGCTGCAGTTGCAAACATTCACACACATACACACGCACACATGTTATAACCATCAACAATATCAAATAACGCATGCATGTGTCTTACTCAACGGTTAAAAGATAAAAGATCAAGTGAAAGGGCAAAGTGCTAGAAATTTTGCAAAACTTTGTTGCTTTGCACTCTCATCTCCGCACAACAATTAAGGTTGTACTACATGCAATGCCATGCGGTGTAGTGTGCTGTGTAGGTTTTGAAAAGGAAATGGTATTGGTGTTTGAAAAAAATATGCTGTCGCAAAAAAATGAGAAAAAACCACATGCTGATTAAAGAAAAAATTGCAAAAGGAGTAGGTGCAATGGCAGCATACAAATCTTGCAAAATTGCAAACGTAGATGAATGTAATGTACTTGAGCTTTTACTTTGTAAATCTTGCCTTTCTTGCCATATTTTACTGACCGGAAATAAAAAACTACGTTTGTGGAAATAAGGCATTTCATTACATGTCATTGGCATGCCAGCGAAATGGTCATGAATTATAAATCTGAATGGAATGCATTCGAATTTAAATATGGCGGTTACTAAAAACTAAATATTTATCCTAGGGCAGTGGCGTAGTGAGGGGGGGGAGGAAGGAAGGAATCTAGCGCCGGGCGCTACTCACGGTCCGCAAAGCAGAACTTCCTGGATCATTTGTATTTTTAATTTATCTGATTTCTGGAAAATATTGATTTCTGGAAAAAATTTTCTATACTAAAAAATGCATGCATATGTATATCCGGAACACTTGCGACAGGTTGTGAAATAATTGGAAGCATATATATTTTTTTCCCACGTAAAACATCACGATGGGATTTACTATAAAATGCTTTAACAAAAACTATCAAACGTGAATCTGAAACACGAAGCGCCAGAATTAAAGCGGTTAGCGTTATTGTGGATGTGCTAGAGAATGTAGTAGAACACTTAGAACAATTAGCAGAGCACACAAACCCTCACAAGTGACACTCAAAGCGAAGCTACAATTCTATTGCAAAATATACTATACTTTAGTTTCATAACATTAGTTCATTTCTGGTATGAAACCTTAAGGAGTATTGATCGTGTGCAGCTCAGATTACAAGATCCGGAGATGAAGTATAGAGAAGTGTATCATTAGCGACTGAACTATCCGAAATTCGAGACTTTCTATGTGAAGAAGCAATAGAAAAAGTGAAATCTCTTTGTGAAAAATGAGATATTGATATAGTAAAACGTGTAAGAAGGCGCCTCAAAATGTCCAAAGAATCGGCTAGCTATGTTGGTCTTTGCGCATAATGTGAAATTTTTCGCGTTATGAAAAGTGTTCTCGATCGTCTCCAACAAGAAGTACGTACAAAATTTACACGACTGAATGACCTTAATTTTAAATTTTGATATCCCTTAGACGTTGGAAATTGGTTAAACAAGGAAAATAACGACTTAGAAAGAAATTGTAAAAACTTGGGTGAATTTTATAATACAGATTTCGATGAAACAGATCTTTTAATCGAAATATGTGACTGCAAAATATTACTTAGCAATAGAAAGAAATTGAACATAAAACTCCGTTAGAACTACTCACCTTTATAATCTCGTATAGAGAAGATGTTTTTCCAAACTTGCGAGTGGCACTTCAAATACTCTTGACTATCTCAGTAGTAAGAAAACCTCACTACGCCACTGTCCTGGGAGGGGGGGGGGGGGTCTTCCCATATCCAATCAGTCGCAAATTCAGAAGTAACTAACCGATAGGGTTTTAAAAAATTTATATAAACCAAAAAAATCAAACAACTGGTACAATGAGGAATGTTTCGCTGCCTCGGAAAAGAAGGAAAAGGTCACGCTGCCTACGGACGCGGCAACGCGCGGTGTATTGGAGCGCTATCGGAAAGCGAAAAAGAAGAGATACACCTATTTAGAAGAATAAAACTTTAGGCAGAACAGCGTTAGTGCGCGGAACTTGATGTTGTCTGCCAAAAAAACGCCCTAAAATTCTACCAAAAAATTCGTTGGATGACGGAAAGTTTTAAAAACGGGGGCAGATTCCTCTGAGAAATGATAATGGCGACCTCGCGACTCACAAACATCGTGTGCTTAAGTTGTTGAGGGAACACGTCTCCTCATTGCTAGATGGCCAGGTGCAAAACGAACCAAATACCCTAATCATCGATGATGGAAAAAAGTTCCCGCAGCCGATTATGACAAAGCGATAATTGCAATATCTGGGCTAAAATGCACAAGGCAGCAGGGAATAATAGAATTTCCTCCGAGCTGCTCAAACACGAAGGTAAAGGGTTGGTAAAAATCATGCATAAATACTTATATAAACGAGAGCAAGCCTCTAGATTCGAATTTAGGTGTAATCTGCCTAATTCACAAGAAAGGCGGTTCCGCAATCCAAGCCAACAACCACAGAATCCGCTTGATTAATGTTGCGTATAAAGTTCTATCTAGCGTAATGTATGTAAGACTGAAGCTCATAGTAAACGTGCTGATTGGACCTTATGAGTGCGGCTTCAGATCTGGCAAGTCTACTATCGACCACATCTTCACGATGCGCCAGATCCCGGAACAGGATAAGATAATTGTCACACACCATTTTTTTTTTGTCGACGGCCAACAGCAAATTTAATAAAGCTCTGCTAAATGACATTGAGCAATGCCAACAGCCCTGTAAGCATTGGGAAAGAGCTCTCCGGGCAATTCGAAACAAAACTCGGCTTCAGACAAGGCGACTCAATATCGTGCGATTTCCTTAACATACTAATGGATTAGATTACTTGCACAGCAGAACTTAACCGTGATGGTATAATCTCTTTTACGAGCGTACAATTAATGGCATATGCTGATGATATTGATATTATTGGCCTTAACAAAAGCCGTCTTTGGGTTAGACAAAGAGGCAAACAATGATGTTTTGCTGTAAATGAGGTCGACTTCTTCTCGCTTGCTGACTTGCTGTCATTCAAGAAAGAATCGGCGCCTTGGCTGTCACGTCACTTTTAACGGATATAAATTTGAGACTGTGAGAGTTTTTATAGCGGTCTGCAGCGGTAATTGGGCTTTAGGCATGCATGCAAAATAGTTGGTTGTTCCACATAATGCCCACTGCAGAAGTTGTAAAGACATAACTGCAAAGCAAGAACACCTTTCAGATCCTTTGAAGCCCCTTATCGAAAAATCTGGACGTCTATCGAAAAATGGATTTGGAAATATTCTTGATTTTATAAAAAAATCGGGCTGGTTGTAGTACATATATAGTGAAGCACATTATAGGTTCAAAAGAGTTTTATGGCATCAAAGCGGCTTTTTATTTTCTCCTATGGCGACCAGGATCATTATATCTACCTACCCAGCTACCCCATAGCCTTTTGCGAATGCGAGCACTTCGCCAGACAGGAAAGGATATTAGAAGAGATATTTAGCGATGGGAAAAGGAAAACAAATATGTGAGGCATATACTTCTGACGAAATGAGAAGACAGTTGCATATCCTATTACCAAGAGACTAGCCATGGAGCTCATGTAGGATATGGAGAACTGCACAGAATGTGGGAGTTAATGTTTTTAAATATCCCCGTAAGCTGCATCATCCTTGTGTATATACAATGTATCGACTATTCAACTTTTCACATGAAAATTACCTTTTTCTCAGTAATATTGTATTTTACCTATTTTCAAGTATTTCGCATCCATTAGCGCCTTCAATTAATGTACTCAACTTAGCCAGTACAAAAAGTTTTTTAAATGCATCAACTTTTGTGTGCACTATTGCGCTATTCAAATTCCATGGCGATAAAACTTGTAAAACAAACATACACTTTGCTCAATGACCCCAAAAACTTCTTTACATCAGCTTTGGTTAATGCCGCAAAATACTGCAGTGCATAAAGCAACCGCTATACTTTAACTTAGATAAACATGCTTAATTATTCCATTAAAGAATTTTATCGCTGCTGTATGCGTTTTTGTTTTGTTTGCTTCCCATGCTTTTCTATTTTGGTGAACAAGTTAAACTTCAGTAATTTTCTTACTCGACCACTTACATTCTAAAACCTTCATCCTTCATCTTTTTTACTGTATCTTCCACGCTGCATAGCTTACGCCGTCTTTGCTCCCATAATTTAAATTCCAATTGCAGACTTTGGTTGCAACGAATAATGTCATTTTCATCTTGAATAAATTGTGAAATGCGGTGTACTGGATGGGACGCTCAAACCGAAACTAGTCAAAGTTCAATTAAAACTTCAACCACTTTGCTTTGACGAAAAATTTTATTTTGAGCGTAATACTAGGAGATCGCAGTTGCATTCACTACATTGATGAAGCGAGAGGGTGTGGAAAGATAGATAGTGTATGCAGAGAGGAGCAAAATGCAGGGTTAAGTGCAGTCAAGTTAACTTAAAATGAATGGCGGTTGAGTTAAAAAACACTCTACCATATATATAGATATAATATGACAAAATGCTGCTAAATATTGGCAGTGGAAGTCAATGGAAGGTATCAATCCATAGCGGTAGTGTGAGCCAGCGTCGCGGGCAGTCCCTAAAAACGTGCAATATCGTTCATGTCCCCACAAAGCATCTTGTCGTTTGTAGTGGATTGGCATATTATTGGCAGCAGTTATCATCATTCATGATTATATCAGAGAGCGGGTTACGCGGATTGTTAAGGTCACCATTTCGGTTCAAGTTAAGATAATTTTTATAGTTGTTTTTACAGCTGCTCCTACTATTACAAGTGTAGCTATATTTACATTTAAATAAAATTATTACTATTACAGTTACGGTTGTTTTTACGGTAACGATAAATTTTACGGTCACCGGTAGTTCATAGTTACCGTTAATTTTACAGTTACTTTAACGGTAATAAGAAGTTTTACTGTTACCATTACTTTAGAATTACAGTTACTTTTATAGTTACGGTTACATCAACGGTGACATTTTAATTTTAGATGAGGTCTCAAATCACAATTATGATAATGGTTACATATACATTGTAGTTTGGATACAAGTTTTCAGTTACGATAACAGTTGTATTTAAACTGTAGTCCAAGTATCAGCCTTAAGGTTACGGTTAGTTTTAAAATTACGATTACCGTCGGATTTCATTAAAATGCAGGCAACACTTTACGGTAATGTTTGAAGTAAAGTAAGAGGCCACTTTTTCTTCTATGGTTATGGTCACAAGTAGGAGTACGGTTGTAGTAAACGGTTGCGGTAACATCTGCTATTAAAGTCAATTGAACTACTTATAACAGCTACTTTGCTGTGACGGTTACTTTTACAGTTTCTTGGGGTGGTGGTAACAAATTTTGGTACAAATACAATAACAGTTTCGTTTTCACTGACCGTAATAAATATAAAAGCTGTTGCGACTACGATTATTGTAACTTATGCGGTCATAATTACGTCGAAGGTAAGGAAAGGTAAGGATTTTGATGACGTTACGGGGGCCGTTGTAGTCTGGATATTGGTATGATTACGGTTACATACGTTCCGGCTTATAAGTGGGTTAACTTTCTAATCTCTTTAATCTTCTAACGGTTGTACCTAATATGAAAGTTCGCGCTTAGGCATGGTACAAGACAAGGTTTCGTATTCTTATTTCTCCGGTGTTGATACAGATAACGGCTTACTACTTATTATATACAACGATCGTCATTTGCAAGAATCTTTAAAAGCGTATCTAGCTTTGCTTGAGCCTCTACATTGCAGTGCACACAGATATTCCATGGACAGATATTAAAATAGGCTGTTATCTGGTTCTATGCGATGTGATAGTTTTGCTGTCGATTTGAGTTCGCTACGTCTAAAATATAAGAAGCGAATTGGTTGAGTTGCAGATGAAGCAACGCTCTTTTATGTCGTTTCTCAGCTTTTATGATACTAAGGACAAAGCAGTATCTTGAGAATACAATAAGCCTCACCAACCCTTCTATCTGTCTTAGAGCTGTCAATATAAATAAGCGTGCTCTTCTGTGGGCACTAGAAATCAAACATCTTTCGATGAGATAGATACTGGGAAGATAAGTGCATTTTCAAAGAATGTCAGAGTTCCCAGCAAAATATGTTCGCAGCAAAATCTGTTCGCCGTAAAATCTTGTGAGGTGGGCATCGTCGAAAACTAGGGTACCTCTGAGTCATTGTTTAAGTGAATACACATTATATATGAGTCGGATACACATGAACACACACACACAAAACATAACATAGGCTTGCTGTTAATCGGCGTATTGATGAGATGAGGGATAGATGTCTAAGTCGCTGGCTGAAGCTATGACGTCCAGTGAAATCAGTGCGTCAGTTGGTGGATAGTAACCACTAGAATCAGTGAGTGGTAAACGGATAATCGGAGAAACGGGGAACAGGCGGCTAAGCCAAAGAGATGAAATGAGCGAGCTGATGATAAGCATTGTATCTGCTTCAAAATGCACGATGGTGTGTGGCGATCCTATACCAAACAACTGTGGGAAGAGCTGGTGAGTCGGTGACAAAAATGCGATAGGTTGGTGAGATTTTATGGTGATATGATGACTGGTAAGATGCCTGTTTATAAAAAAGAAAAAAATAACCGATGCCGACATTTTATTGTTTTATTATCGACTAATTGCCAATAGCGAATTATAACAGTCGATTTTTTATCGGTCTGTTACCTTGGAGTCATCGGTTTCTTATGGATTTTTCATCGGCTTGTTACAGGACGGGTTAGAAATGTGCCATCAATTTTATTTGAAAGTTTTATTGGTTATTGTTCGATAACAAACCGTTGAGTCGTTGATAACAATAACAACATTTCGATAACAATAATCGATGTACAATCTGTATATACACTTTTTATAATAAAAAGAAAACTTTAAATAAAAAGTCGATAAACTTTTTCGATATCAAATCAAAAAGTTTTCGATAACTTTGTGATAACATATTGTCACGAATATTAGCATCACTAAGCTATACCATCACTAAGGCGATGATAAGGCCATGCTAAGCGATATTTAAGTCAATAATCAAATCATGTATACACATATATAAGGCAGCCGAGAGATGTCACACACAGATGCATTTACTTATACGCCTATGTGTGCGCGAGAGACTGTAAACTACAAACATTCACATCAATAATTCAATCATTATGTATCTACATAAATGAATAAATAATTGCGTATACACATATGTACCATGTACGTATACGAGCAGCGGAGAGTCAATGCACAAACACATGCATATATCTGAGATACTCCTTTAAGTATGCAATGGGAATAATTATAAAATTGTGCAATTGTAGTTACAGCTGAGATGTTTGAGAGCTAATGGACTAGTAGATTCTGGAAGCGCCTAGAAGATGCGAATGTTAAAATCAAAGAGTATAAAAGGCGACAGATGTAGAGGCGCTGAAATTCAGTTTGATTTGAGCTGTCAAGCAGTTTCGATTAAGCGCTATCTAGCGAGCCATAGCAGTATTATTTTGAATAGTAGAGTTTCATTTGAGCTATCAATCAGTTTGGTTATTAAGCAAGCTATTCGTTGCAAAGTTTGAGTGTTATTGTGAAGTACTTAATAAAAGCAATTTTGCATTATTAAATATTGGAGTTATTTATTCAACAGTTTAGTGATTCGAACCTAGCAGAGGATTGCAAATAAGAGGATTTGCAGCAAATTCGTTACAATTGGTGTCAGAAGAGGAATTGTTGAATAAATGCCGAAGACTTCGAATACAACTTGGACATGGCAAAGTTAAGTGAATTGAAGATCCCGCAATTGAAGAGGGAGTTGGAGAACCGTGGATTGAATACAACCGGCATAAAGCTCGAACTTCAGGCACGACTACGAGAGGCAATGGAAGCAGAAGGAATTGATGTGGACCAGTATGTCTTTTATACTGATGGGGACGAGACAACAACAAAAATTGAAGAGAAAAACGAAACATCCCAGACAGTTACGAGCACAGACTTGAACATGATATTGGCTGCAATAACTGTTCAAACATCGACAGTAACATCCAAGATGGAAGCACAAGAGGCACGCATTTCAGAAATGTCGTCACAAATGTTATCTCAACTGGAATCGCAGGAGACACGCATAACATCGAAGATTGAAGCACAAGAAACGCATATGTCAGAAATGTCGACACAGATTACATCCAAGATGGAAACTCAACTGGAAGAGTAAGACATATATGACTTCTCAGTTGGCTGAGCATTTGAAAGCACAGGATGCCCGCATATCCTCGCAGCTGGAGGCACAGGAGATAAGGGTTACATCAAACATGGAAGAACAGGATACAAAAATTTTGCAGCTCGAGGACAAAATTGATGCCGAGATAGAAGCTTTGAGAGGTCGTATACAGGAGTTGCAAATGAATCGCCCAGCTGTTTCAGCGAGTAATCCAAAGGTAAAAACACCATCATTTGACGGTTCTGTTCCTTTCCAGGTGTTTAAGATTCAGTTTGAGAAGACCGCAGCAGTGAACAACTGGAGTGCTGAAGATAAAGTTGCTGCACTATTCGTGGCATTGAAAGGATCTGCTGCTGAAATCCTACAGACTATTCCCGAGGGAGAGCGGAACAACTACGAAACATTGATGAGCGCTCTAGAAAGGCGATACGGAAGCGAACACAGGAAGCAGATACACCAAATAGAGTTGCAAAATCGCTACAAAAAAGCTAATGAGACTTTGCAGGAGTTTGCGTCAGATGTCGAAAGGCTTGGAAATTTGGCGAATGCCGACGCACCCGTGGAATACACCGAATGGGTAAAAATTCAAAGCTTTATAAATGGCATACGGGACGTCGAACCACAAACGCAAACCCAAAGCCAACATTTGCAGAAACGGGATCACATGCATTGACTTACGAAACTGCCTCACTATTGAGTAAACCAGCATACAAAGCTCATCGTGTGGAAGTGGAAAGGCCAGATTGGGTAGACACAACTTTGGAAGCACTGAAGGGATCACAACAGAAGAATGCCGGAGTTATTAAATGTTTCAAGTTCGGCAACCCAGGTCTTATTGCACGACATTGCAGCACCGGTCCCAATAGCTCCAACAATGTGGGGGCCGTAAACGCAGAGCTGAAGGAGATGAGCAAATCTCCAGGTCCACACAATCGTTAAACTAAAGCGAGTCAGCCGCAAAGAGCGACAGCTGGCTCCCGCAATTGAATGCCCCATAATCTCTATCTCGCAGATTGGAAGAAGATCGAGCAATCTTACTGTTGGAGGACATGTGGACGGAAAGGAACGTTTACTGACTGTAGATACGGGTGCATCTCATTCCATCATTCGAGCGGATTTAGTCAACAAAAAGATAAGACCATTGCTTGGAGCAAGATTAGTACAGCCACGGGAGAGGAGACCCAGGTAATTGGAGAAATAGAATGTGAAGTAGCAATTGGGAACGTCACGGTACTTCACAATTTTATAGTGGCAGGTATTGTTGATGAAATCACAATTGGAGTGGACTTCTTAATCAACCAAGGCATCAAGATCGATATGCAAAGCAAGACGATGCGATATAAGAACATGGATGTGCCACTTAATTTCGGCTACGAGAGAGGCTACAGCAGTAAACGAGTGCTGGTGGAAGAGAGTCAACAAATACCACCAAAATCAGAAGCAGTCATCTGGGCAAAGGTTGATGGAGATTGTGGGACAAACAAATTGTGGGTTGTCGAAGCAGCAAACAAATCAGCACTGAACATACTTGTAGGAAAAACCCTGGCTATGACAAAACAAGATGGACGTATTTCGGTAAGCGTACTCAATGAGTTCAAGTCACCATTCAATTTGACCAAAGGAGCTATTTTGGGAAGATGCCAAGAGGCCGAAGTAGTTATTAACTGTGAACAGCTCCAGTAACACGTTTCATCTAGTAATACTGATCTTTCAAATGATATCACGGCATGGATGCATGGGCTGGAGGAAGCCTATCAGAGTAAGGCAAAACAACTGCTCATAAAATACGCGAACATATTTGACCAGGATGGTTCCAAACCAGGCCGCACCAATGTTGTGAAACATCAAAATGACACTGGAGATGCGAGTCCGATCCGTCAAGCTCCACGTAGTGTTCCACTAGCGAAGCGGGAAGTTGTGAGTCAAATCATACAAGAAATGAGTGACAGCGGCGTCATCGAACCATCAGCTAGTCCATGGAGCTCACCGGTAGTACTTGTAAAGAAGAAGGATGGAAAAATGAGGTTTTGCGTGGACTACCGGAAGTTAAACGACGTTACGAAAAGGGAAAGCTACCAGTTGCCAAGAATTGACGACACTCTGGACTCGCTATCTGGTACGAAATGGTTTTCCACACTGGACTTGAAAAGCGGCTACTGGCAAGTTGAGGTGAAGGAGGAAGATAAAGAGAAAACAGCCTTCAGTGTCGGTGATGGTCTTTGGCAATTTACAGTGATGCCTTTTGGACTTTGTAATGCACCAGCTACTTTTGAGAGACTCATGGACCAGGTACTGAAAGGACTACATTGGAAAACATGCTTGGTGTACCTGTTCGGCTTTTGATATCAAATCGATAACTTTTCGAAAAAAAAAATGATATTTCTTCAACAACAAATAGAAATATTTTCGATAACATAACGATAAAGTAGATAAGTAATTTATAACTTTTCATAGTTAATCGATAACCGATTTATACCACTTCGATAACAAATTGACAACTTGTATAAACCGCGTCGATTACATACCTAAAATAAACCAAAAATGCATCGATAACAAATTGATAACATGCCGCGCCTTGGTCTAATTTGCTATCTGATTTCGCTTATTTCATTTCTGCCACATACGTCACATTATGTAACGTTTACAATAGCGCTTACATTCTGTATTCCTCAATACAGTTTATCAAAACACATACTACGCCTACATGTAGCATACTACTTCCAAAGACTACGCGGGTTGGGTGGGTTAGAATATACACGTGGCAGATAGCTTGCCGTAAGAAGGCGACTAATAGTCGGTGATAAAAGAGGTTGTGAAGTGAAACCCTTTAAAGAGGTTGCAAACGCAATTTATAGCTTCTCCTACCCAATAGTCAGCCTAATCCAATCGTGGCGAATCCTGTTTCCTTAGAAGCCAAAGTTCTGGTGGCTCAAGTTCCATAGAACTAGGGAGAGGGAGAGCGCTATGGCCTAGAAGATTCTATGTGGTTTTATTAAGTCGTTTCATAGATGATCTGACTAGTACCTAAATGATGCTTGTTACCGGAACGTACCGGATCTCTAACTGGCAAATGACTGGCAAGCTAGAATATAGTTCCTACGCAACTGTTCAACAAATTTTCATTTCCGATCCCTGGTAAATGATATTTGGATTAAGATGCTGACAATGTCACTAAGGATAATGCAATGTCAATGTTGCGGCCAACTATCGCGTAAATTATGAGAACTACAAATATTAAAAGAAAAAATGTTTATAAGAGTTAATGCTGGTCGGAAATTGCAGGAGAATGGAAACTAAATGAAATCAAGATGAAGGTGTGGAGAGATGAGAAAAATGCTCGTAATAACCAATTTTTAGAAAAAGAAATTTCTTTTAGCACAGATATACTGTCTGTGGCCATACTCATCACATTAAGCACTCACAGCGCGTACTTTACCACTAATTTGAATATTTTATTTACGTAAAATATCATAGAAAATGTGCAGTCAAGCTTAACTTACTAAAATTATGCCATAATGCTTGAAGGTGAAGATGATGAAAGCATATTAAAGTGTACAGTGGTGCAATGCATACAAAAATTCGAAAAAATGGAACAAATTTATAATTATTAGTTGATAAGTGCAGACTAAAGAATCTGAATTAATGGTCACCTTATAAGAAATAAAATCATACAAGTTGTGAGTAACCAAGTTCTCGTAAAGTTCGATGTGTAAACATACATTGGAAAAGAAATGTTTTAAAGTTGATTAACTTAGGAGTGTTGAGCCGTGTGTCTACGCAAGTGGGGAAAGTTTCTGACCGCGATTACCCTGTGAATGGCCAGAGCGATTATTTGGCATGCGGTTCAATTAGCTCACTACTTCCGGTTGCTTGCGACCAGTATCCTCTAGGTAGCAACGGAACAATAAAAGGGTAACTTTACTAGAAACAAATAACTTTGATCGCTTTGAGAAGAGCTCCATTGGCCTTTTATAGGTAACAATGAATACAGACAAGTTATTTATTTAAATATCGGCTTATCGATTGCGAATAAGTTATCGGTTTACTATCGTCGGATATTTGCTAATAATATCGATCGATTTTTAAAAAAATCGACAACTAATTTGTTACAAATCAATAACATATCGATACATTTTTAACAACAGATTAATAACTTTTTAATAAAAAATCGGTATCTTTTCGATAACAAATAAATGCATTTTATATAGTAAATCGATTAATTTTCGATGGTACATCGATCAATTTTTGGGCAGGTTATCGAGTATTCGGAATGGCAGCGCTTTACTGTCGGATTTCGTTAATGCATTATCTTTTAAATGGATAACTACTCGTAAGTGTATCCATGTTTTGGATAAGAAACCGATAGTTCTTCGGTGTGCAATAAATAGTTAAGATTCATACAAGTAAGATTCAAGAGCGGTATTATTTTGGGTGATGTTAACCCTGTAGCTGTCGGTAAAATTTCCGAACCACTTCAAAGTTTTATGAGATTTTTACCCGGACAACAGAAATGTACGAATAGTGGCTTTGTTATTGGAAACTTATAAAATCTTTATCGGTTTGATATCGAAAACAGCCGTTCTCCATAATTTATTCGCTTTTGGGGTTATTTATCGATTTGTTGTCGACGAGTTTCCGGTGCACTAAAAATTTGTTAATGGTTTGTTATCATGTTATCGGATTTTATCGATTCATTATGCTGAAAGCAGATAACTCATCGATATCCTCCGTTTCGGATAAAAATTGAATTCTGTGCAAAAGCATTCATTCCAGTTGCCACAATCACCATGCGTATTCCCTCATGTTCCTCCCTTGCAGTTGGGAATTTCGAAGGGATCGGAGTCTGCTGAAACTGTTCACAGATGGATTCAGGCTGAACGAGAAAATTGGGATGGAGTATTCTGTCATGAGTTCGGTGTTAACCAGAAGTTTAGGCTACTCGACCATTGAAGCGTCTTCCGGCTAAATAATTTATGGTTATTGGAGGTTAGTGGGCACTGCCCAATGGAGGTCCATTCGGTGTGCCTTGAAATAATAAACATTCCCAGCTATGTTAGCTGTGTGAAGGACAACGAGATGGAATCATCTAGTAACTCTGTGCTCAATTCCCAACCTGTGCGAAGACGAGGTGTAAGTACATCGGTAGGGACGTATTTAAATTATCAATATCATTAATAATTAACTGAGTAAGCGAATTTGTTCATTTTGAGTGTCGACTAAAATACTTTCTTGGTCGAAGCGTCTTCGTTCATACATATAACATGACCTTTCCAGCGAAGGCTGTGTGCTTTTAATTGCTGAACTATTTTCATATCTGCCTAAATATCATTCAAGTCAAAATATATATCTTTTCTGTTGAACACTATAGGAGCTATCCCATTTTCTCCCGACACCTTTCATGATTCCGGGCCCTACGAGAGGACAGGAGAGAACTTTCCATTTCAACAGTCTACTCAGTCAAGTAAATCATTGATGATTGAGTTATACTCCGTTTAATTTCTTAGTTGACATTTTGTCATGTATTCTACTCTCCGAAGGAAATTTCTAAGATCGATGTATGTCTTCGCTCGTAACTGTATTCTTCAGATGGCAGACAATACATTAGTACCAATTGTTCACTATAAAAGAGCGATAGCACTTCGATAAAATTATATTGTGGCGAATATTAGCACCACTACGGTGTAAGTAAATAATAGCAACAACAAATACAAAAAGCAACCAAATTTGTGTACATGCACACACATAACCAGTAGCTCGAAGTGAAGAGATGTCTCACTTACACATATGAAGCCGGTAGCTAAGAGCAGAAGTGATGACTCACACATACAGACGCATACAGTTAGAAGAAAGGCATAAACTACAAATATACATGTATATAGCTGGGTAACCAAGCACGAAATACAACTGTCCGATTACTGTCCGAAACGACTAGACCTTAAGAGAAATGGGCGAACGAGAAAACCGAGAGTATAAAAACAGCGCAAGCTGAGGAATCAGTTAATCAGTTATTTATTCAAGAGATCAGCGATTCGAACGTGAGCAGAAGGTGTATAAATAATCCGAATCCCCTAAATTCGTTACAATATAATAAACCGATAATTCGACCACATCGGTTGTCACAGACAACAGACAACAGTCCCATGAAAGTTTTCTGAAATAATCCAGGAATTATAGCAAAACTTTAATTACACAAAAACAGCGGAAAGGACGGGTACAAGTGCGTATATGTTAATATTTTTTTTTTCATCATTTCGAATAAAGGAGAGTGATATATCCATATACAAACATACAAATTAAGTAAATATCCTTAAGCGCTTAAAAACAATCGCTCAGTGTACACCGTAGTAGTGCATTTTATGTGACACTCATACGGCAGAATCAAATTTTGGGCCGTTATCATTACTTAAGTTCTATTTGAGTCTATATTTTGGTTGATATCTCAGAAGCTGCTCGAAATATCACTTTTCAAAGAAAAATACTAAAATTTCTTTTCACAAATTTTTCCAACTAAAATAAAATACTGTGCAAGTGCCATGTAAGCCATTGGTGGCTGAAACCAGAAGTCCTAAGATCTCTTTAATATTACTCGCAGGTGTTGCGCACGCTGAAATTCCAAAGAAAAAAACTTGAAGCAACCAGTCACCTTAAAATTACCACCACCATTATGCGTTCGAATAGAAAAAACTTTCGCTTTGGCAATTTCCATCATCAGCGTCAAAAGCTTTTGATAGATGAACGTGTCCTGAACGTTGATGTGCTATATATCTATCTAAGCGTTTGTCACCTTAACTTTTGCGACAACCATATGGTGGTTGACTGCTAAGGTACCTCCGCTGCGTTGCCGCTACTCCATCTTCGCTGTCACTTAAACTGCCACACTCTATCCCGCACAACCGCAAAAACAACTTAAAATGCATTGGTGGCTGTGAAGTGTTACAATTGCACTTGCTGGTCTACAAACTCAATGGTCGCTTATAAATTACGCTTTGCATGCAACGACTTCATCAACATCTTAAGCTCATATACGAAAAGAAGAAAAAACTAAAAAAAAAAAAAATTTGAGAAAAATAAAAACGTGTGACAAAACAAAAATATACAAAAGTCAAATCAACGAGTACAGACGCGCTCAATGTCATTAGCAGTAAACACATTATTAACGCTAGAGTAAATATTATGTTCACTCATAAAACTATGCATAAATATATTTCCATGTTCGTATATTTAGCGTGTAGTTTGCTATTTTTCCTTCCTCTTCTCCGGAACTTCCCTATATATGAACCAATTTTTTTGGAATATGTTTAATCTCACATTCATAGTTGTAATATGTGAAATTTCAAAATGCTTGTGACCCTCATTGCTTGTAAGCTTCTCTATAATTTTAATATATATGTATGCGTGGGACATACCTGCTGAAAAATTTTACTTTAAATTTTTTTTGGAGTGGCAAAAGTTTACTACTTGCCATATTAAAACGAACTCATCTAGCAAGATCGACGAAGTGGTTTTCCGCCAAAACCTGGTAATCATCATCCGGTGTGAATTTGGTGACAAAACTCATATAGATATGCTATGTTATATAAGAATATTAGGTGGTCATTATAAAAAAAATAATTTTTGCTGTGTAAAAACCTTTGCTCACGGTTTTTGGGAGTCCGGAATGGTTGTGTAAGCATTCCTTTTGAAGTGGTATGCTGAAATGGGAAATATCGAATAATGGTGGGGGGATATCGAATATGATGGTAAGTGTAGTCACTAAACCGTAGCTTAATGTGTGAAAAATGTACGTGATAAAGTAATAGTGTGATCAAAATCAGAAAGCAAATTAAGGCAAAGCTATGAGTATTATTAGTTTGTTATCGAAGTGATAAAACTTATTATTGTTGGGTATTGGCTCGTTATTCAATTCTTATCGACGAGTTATCAGCTTGTTTTGGGTGTGTTACCCAAGAAGTAAGTCAAGTTATCGATAAGCTATCGAAGTGTTATAAATTTCCTATGGACATCAAATGTTATAAATAAGTTATCGATATTTTGTGGCGAGTTATAGGTTATATATTGCTTAGCTACCAATTTATTCATAAAAAAATAAAATAGTTTTATAAAGCTCGTATAACTGGAAATTCGTAATTTTAAAAGCTTTATACACCTTTTGTATTTTTTATGAATAGGTATGTTATTATAGAGAAATAATCAATAACCTAAGAAAGGTTATCGATATTATATTAAAAGTTACCGATTTAAAATTGAAAAGTTGTCGTTTGTTATCGATAAATTGTTGGTTGTTATCAATAAATTAGCGGTTGGTTATCATTAAGTAACCCATATGCTATCAAAAAGTTATCGGTATGTTATCGAAAAGTTATTGGATCATCAATGAAAATCTGTAGACTTTTTAACGAGCAACTATCGATACGTTACACAAATTTGTCGATTTTTTAGCGAAAATACATCAAAAATATATCGTTTTATTATTAAAAGTGTTCGATTTGAGTTTGGAAACGCATCTGTTTCTTATCGGAGTGGTACCAAATTGTTATCGACGGGTTTCCATCTGTTAATAATTTGTTATAGTAGTGTTAATGATGTGTTATCTATGAGCTTTTAGCTTTTATTGGTTCGATTCTCTTGGAGATAACAGCTGTAACGGCTAAAAAACCGAGACTCGTTAATAACAAATGATGACACACACGCCCATAGCTCAACGATAGGAAACCCATAATACGCCAATAACTTTTGGATAAGAAATCGATAAATTAGCAATAACGAACTGATTAAAAGCCAATACCTCGTCGATTACAAAATCGATAACACTTCCATTAAGGATTATTAACAAACCAGTAGCTCATCAATATCGTTTTAACAAATAACAATACCACAAAACTTTTCTGAAACAGTCTGGACGGTACACCAAAGTGCTCCCAAAACCATCCCAAAATGGTTTCGAAAAAGTCAAAAAATTACCAAACCAATGCGATAAGGCCGACAATAGATCTGGGATTATTCCGCAGTTATCTGATTTGGTTCCTAAGCAGTGCCTACAACATTTAGAAAAGTTCTAGAATTTGATGTGAATTTGAGACTAAAAAAGATCGGTCATTAGATTTATACGAACAACCCTAATATATTTATACAAGTTTATTCAATTCATCCTACACCTCCACCGGTATTTTTAGCTCCAACAATAACAGTTACCGATACTGGGGTTGTTGCTAGCGATACAAGTGTACCTGAAAAAAATAGTACGGGCTCGATAACCAACGCTATAACGGCCGCACCTTCCCAGCTCTCTGGTGCGCTATCCGCTACTCCTTTGCAGGTGACTGCCGTGCCACCTCGTAGGGCTGTACTTGTGTCCCGATTACACGCCTCGCTTACCGAAAATGACATTGCTCATTACGTTTGCTCTAAACTTGGTGTTGCACCCACTAGTAACATCAATGTGTATAAATTTAACTTTAAATATGAGAGAGACATCTCCTCATTTAAAATATCCCTTTCAGATGAATATTTCGATAAGGTACTTGATTCCTCTTTTTGGCCCAAGCATACTGTGGTTCACTTGTTCACCAGAAAGGCGAGGGCCGAACCTGTTTTATTACAGCCAAAAAACGGTATGACGAACACAGTAATAACAACACAAAGGTAATTGCTGATCTGTCCCGTCTTCTCATTAATTATCAAAATGTTCGTGGTTTACGATCAAAACTTGTTCCATTCTTCCTTAATTCTTTCAACTTTTCTGCACAAGTTGTAGCTTTTACGGAGACCTGGCTGAAGCCTGATAATTACAATTCTGAGGTTTTTTCAAATAAATATGCTGTTTATCGGCGTGATCGCATCTCTAGAGCGGGAGGTGTCCTTATTGCTGTTGAATCTAACCTATCGTCTGAGTTGATTTCGCTGGACAATATCTCCCATATCGAATTCATAGCAGTTAGGCTTTCATTCGGTAGCTATAGCGTAATTGTTTGCTGTTCGTATATACCACCTCGTTCGGATATGGATGTTTATGCTAGTCATAGCTCGGCCATCTGTGATTTGCATTCGCAGTTGGGAGATAACGATCGACTTGTTGTTGTTGGTGACTTTAACTTGCCAACAGTTAGTTGGGTTAATATAAGTGATTCAAACTTTTTAACTCCCACTGCTCAACATGAGTTTCTCAATTGCTTGTTAGACTCATCTCTTTTACAGATTAACAATGTTCCAAATAGTGGAAATAAAATGCTGGATTTAGTATTTGTGGATGGCTCGGTGGGTACTGCCCTTACGCAAATACCACCTTTATCCCTTCCAGAAGACCCTTTTCACCCTACGCTAGAGATATCACTTGATATCAGCCTACCCCGTAGGATTCAAGTACAGTCTCGTCCCCGATCTAGATGCTTCTACAAAGCGAATTTCATTATGCTCAATGATCTGTTGGCTTCCCATGATTGGTCGGATCTCTATGCTTGCACTGATGTCGATTCGGCTATCTCTATATTTTACAGTACGCTTGATAGCTTCTTTGATACCTGCATTCCTACTCGCTATACCCTATGTTCGAATAAGCCCCCTTGGTTTTCAAGGCAACTTATCAGACTTAATAACATCAAATCTAGGCTTTATAAGAGGTTCAAGAAATCTGGAGCATCTGCTGACCTCTCTAAATATCTAATAGCTCGTTCTAAATTTCACCGTCTTAATCAGCTTTGTTATAAAAATTACTTGAGTTGTTGTAAAGCCCAATTTTTTAGAAATCCAAAAAAGTTTTACAGTTTCGTAAATTCAAAGCGGAGAACTTCTGGGTATCCTTCCTCATTAACCTTTGGAGGTAAAAAAGCTTGCACTGATGACGACGTTGCTGAACTATTTTCTGAGTTCTTTAAGTCCACGTATTCATCCAGTGGTTTTCATTCTGGTCAATATCCCTATCGCTTAGATAGCTCGAATTACATTAGGAATCCTGCTATTGATGGTAATATTGTTCTTCAGAGTCTTCAATCTTTGAAGCCCACCTTTTCTCCGGGACCGGACGGTGCTCCTAGCTGCGTGCTTAGGTACTGCGCCGAAAACATGTATGAGCCTATTTTAAAATTATTTGAGCTATCTCTGGGATCTGCCTCATTCCCGGCACTTTGGAAACAGTCTTTTATTATACCCCTGCCTAAAAAAGGTAGTAGGTCAAAAGTTGAAAACTACAGGGGTATTGCTAAACTTTCAGTCATTCCTAAAGTCTTTGAACAGATTGTCACCAATCAACTGCAATATCAGTGTTCTAGTCTTTTATCTCCATGCCAACACGGTTTTATTCGTCAAAGGTCAACCACTACAAATTTGCTTGTATTCACCTCTATAGTTATGGAAGGATTTTTAGCGAACAAGCAAACGGATGTCATCTACACGGACTTCAGCAAAGCATTTGATACCGTCAACCACGAGTTGCTTATTCATAAGCTTGATTTACTGGGCTTTCCGTTTCACCTATTAATGTGGCTGAAAAGCTATCTTTCTAACCGGACCCAAAAAGTCCTGTTCAAGTGCAATCTGTCGGAATCGTTCGGAGTTTCCTCCGGCGTACCCCAGGGAAGTCATCTAGGCCCTTTGCTCTTTGCCCTTTTCATTAATGACTTGCCATAGACAATATTATATTCCCATACTATAATGTATGCGGATGATGTAAAACTTTGCTACACTTACTGTCCCACCGATTTGAGTTCCTTGGATCTTCTTCAGGCCGACTTGGACTCGTTCCAATGTTGGTGCACAACAAATTTATTAGCTTTAAATTGCTCTAAATGTAAGCATATGACATTTCACCGAGTGAAGCCAGCATTGAAATCTTATGTAATAGATGGTACGCCTTTGGAGCGTATATCTATTGCAAATGATCTAGGTGTTCTTTTTGATCCGAAATTGAATTTTAACATGCATATTTCATCTATAGCCAACAAAGCGTTGGGTTTACTTGGATTTGTTAAAAGATGGGCTAAAGAGTTCGATGATCCGTACCTCACTAAGGTTCTTTACACATCGCTGGTTCGTCCATTACTCGAGTATTGCTCATGCGTTTGGTCCCCTGTTTCTCAAAAGCATATAAAGCGTCTTGAGTCAGTTCAAAAGCAATTTTTGATATTTGCATTGCGCGGCCTTAATTAGGACTCAAGTCTCCACCTTCCTCCATACAGAAGTAGACTTCTTCTTATTAACTTACCCACTCTGGAAAATCGGAGAATATTACTGGGGGTATTGTTCATCCATAAGCTCATTATTGGAGAAATTGATTCCGCGGACCTCCTCAGCCGCTTGTTTTTTGCGGTTCCCCCTAGAGTATCCAGACACTACGTTCCTTTCTATTTACCCCTTTGTCGACGAAACTTTGCTAAAAATAATCCTCTTCTTATCTGGTGCGCGCACTACAATGACTTGTATAGCTGCATCAGTCTTGAATGTACTTTTGCCACTATACGTAATGCAATACTTGCCTATCTAATTTAAGAGATACAAGCTAATTTAATTTGCCGGCATTTTATTCTTCGATAAAAAAACAGGAACTATCTCGCTTAAGGATGGAGGAACATTTATCAACATGTCTCATTATGAAGGAACAAGACAGTACTGTGTTGATTGGAATCTGGTGCATTCCAACAACGTAAAAAACATGCTTTTTCAAGAGTCACTGACCGGAATCGTATGCATTCCGGCAGTATAATCTTATGGGTCAGGCATCGAGCTGATTGGAATCCGGTGCATTCCAACAACACAGGTCATGTTACTTTTTTATGCCTTGTGATGGCGTATCCTCATTACACTACTCTTAGCACTGCCGGATTCCCATGACATGCTGATTGGAATCTTGTTGAATTCCAACAGGGAGATTGGAATCCACTGCATTCCGAAATCATGCTGAGCGGAATCTGATGCATTCCGCCAGTATAAGATTTCGGCATAAGATCTTATTTCTGCTCATATTTCTTATTATTATTATATTCTGAAATTAAATAGTAATGTTCATTAATATTTCTTTGTTTGTAATATAACATTGTTGAAAGCTCGATATATCTTAAATTTTTTCTTTTGAGTTGTATATTTATATATCTTTTATATTATGCAGTCGACCATAGTTTGTCGTCGACTTTAAATAATAAATAAATAAATAAATAAATAAATAGTAGACAACATACATATATGCATTCACTTCCAAAAAAGACTAACTCCATGCTATTAAAATAAAGTTAAATGGCACCAAAAAGATTTGCACGACACACCATTAGCGGTGTGCCAAATGTTGTGGTACTTTTATCTCTACAAACATACCGACATACCTACATACATATGCATGTATTATTGCACTCAATGATACTTAGGGTGCACTCTCCGCATACATTTGTATGCATATTTTTACCCTTTCAGTGTGGTGTTATAGCTAATCTTATAACCGCGTGTATGTATGTCAGTTTTAAAAGTTAAGTCGGCTGCAAAAAGGGCTAGAAGAAATGCATTTAATATGTTCTTCATGAGCTAACAGATGTGATACGTATTATTTTATATTTTTTATTTATTGGGTTTTACCAACAGCTGTGTCCGCACGAAGAAAACTTAGTATATAATATCGTTGAATTGAAAAGAAAAGTTTTATTTTATTTACTTTTTTAATTGCTTATACCTCGACCAGTATAATTCGTTTGCCGAATATTATTGGCTAGTAGTTTAAAAATAACTACTTGTGGGAAACATTGAGCTGTAACTTTTCAGAAAGGGATGGCCAAATATATTAAGGCGTTCAGGCATGATTACTTAATAAAGACAAGCCCCTGCTCAAGAAGAACTATAACATTCAAATATCTTAAAATTTGCAGTTTCACCTTACTACAAGCTATAATATTTGAACTATTAGTTACAGTCCATCTAGATGGAAAAGTTTGCAGTAAATATTGCAAAATTGACTAGCCCCTTTTTGCTTGGGAAGATTATTGTCAACGCGCTCTTCTGGCCATCGTAGATTTCCAGCAATTTTTCTTAGGCGCATGCAGATAACATTGAATACATGAACCTTTCCGTTGTTTGCGCCAGGATTTTAGTAAACATTCTAATTATTTTGACGGCATACTCTTCCTAATTACAAAAAACATGTGCTGCTCGGGATTTCGTCCATTTAGAAAATAAAATCAACAATCTTCTATATATTGTAACGAATTTTGGAAAATTTGTTATAATTATACACCTTCTGTTAACGTTCGAATCGCTGCTCTGTCGAATAAATAACTCCAATATTCAGTAATGCAAAATGGTCTTTATTAGATTACTGCGGGATTGGTACGTCACAATTTTACTTCGCTTCACAACTAAACCATGTTTAAATCAAATTGATTACTGATTCCTCAGCTTGCGCTGCTTTTATACTCTCGGTTACTCCGATCGCCCATTTCTCGTTAGGCCTAGTAACTTCTCGAAATTCATGGTTGGTTAATATCTATAGGTGTGTGTATTTGTATTCACTGTTAATTGATTTAAATGCCCCACGAATTTATTGGTATTAATGTTAAATAAACATATATGGTACATCAATTTGTTGTTTTTACTGGACACAAAAATACGGTTACTAACCGGCTCTTAATAAATCCGGATATCCGGATAGTTTCACAAACGAATATTAACCGGACATCCATGCCGTCCGGATTTTATCCGTGTCAACGGATATCCGTATGGATATCCGGATATTCGAATATGCGGATAGTCCCAGCCCTATTTCTTACGCATACTTTGTTTGGATACCAGTTCAATATTGATTCATCATTCGTACATTGATAGCATATCCATATTTATTGATGGGACAGGATTAACAATTTTTATTTAATGTAGTATCAATAGTTGTGGGTGATCGAGCCATAGTTTTCCCTCCGTGTGGTGAAAGTTGCGATCGCCTGAAAGGCCTTTAAGGCCCAACTCCATGCGTGTCCTTTCAAACTTTTAGGCGTATGCGACTTTCACCACGATTTTTAGCTGTGTAGATTCAATAGCTCACAAACGAGGTGGAATTCTGGAACGCCTGCAAAGCCCACGAGGTTATTCATTGACTTCTCAATAAGCATAACAATTTTGTGCCGGCGGATTTTAGAAAATTTTAAAGTCTAGTAACAGCATAATTTGTTTAGAGAATAACCTCTTGGCTGTGGTGCATCACCACCACTAATAGTTCATTCACCAGAACCCGTGTTAGGTCATTGCTCCCAAAAATTCACCAAAGAAAATCAAAGTATAAGAAGCTTCATGATAAAGAATAGAGGGTTAAGTGGCTGATAGACAAACGAAAGTCCGAAATTAACTGTCTTGATCGGAATTAATTTGAAGATAATCCTCATAGTTAATTCCCAAGATTTAAGAGAATTAGTGGAATTTTGGCTGACAACACTGGCGAAAACAGAATTCCACCTCGCAATAGAATTCCACCTAGTTTGTCAGCTACTTAATTTGCACAGCTAAAAATCGTGGTGAAATGCACATACGCCTGAAAATCTGAAAGAATCGTGGTGAAAGTCGCGTTTGCCTAAAAGTATGCAAGGACGTGCATTGAGTTGGGCCTTCATCGAGGTGGAATTCTACAACGCCTGCTACACTCAGGAGGCGAGCCATGAAGGTATGACCTAATCTTCTAAATAGTTTGATTTCTGCGATACGTAGCTCAATTTTTTTGATCAAAAATTGCACTGTCACCGAGTTTTAACATATATTTCAGGTTTCAAGTCTCTAGATATCCAGGAAGTTAGTTAAAAAAATCGATTGCAAAATTCCCCATTTAAGATTAGTTTTCTCAATATCTCCATCCATGCGTCACCTAGCGGATTTTTTTTGATAAAATATTGCATTGTCACCCGGTTCTGACTTACGGCTCAAGTTTAATATCTCCAGCTCACCGGGACTCACTGTGACTCGAACTGCGTGCTAGGTTACATGTCTCTAGGTAACCGGGAAGTTAGTCAAAAATGGATTGAAAGATTCCCAAATTAAAATTAAATTTCCTAATATCTAGATCCATGCGCCACCTAGAGTTATTTTTTTGTTAAAATATTGCATTGTCACTCAAAAATCGACTGCAAAATTACCTGCGTTTTTTTTAGGGATTTTCGTTTATCTCGATTCGTCTGCCACCTGGCGGCATTTGGTTTTCCACGAATTGTAGGGAATCGACTCGCAAACCTTGTGCTAAGTTTCCAGTCTCTGGATCACCGAGAAGTTAGTTAAAAGTCAATCGCTATTTTTCCATTTTAAAATAAATTTTCTGTATATCTCCTCGATACGTGCGCCACCTAGCGGATTTTTTCACTTGTATTGTAATGTCTCCCAGTTCTGAATTATGTTCTAAGTATCAAGTGTCTAGCTCAACGGGAAGTTACCGAAAAAGACTTTTCCGTGGGTCAAAAATTCGTATGGAAATGAGGGGAAAACATGAAAGGGACTTAATATAACGGTAATAAAAAAAATTTAATCAAAAGCGCAATTTATTAACAAATAACCCGCGCTGCGGTCTATAGCAAACACTGCCAAAGTAAGCGTGAAATTCGTTAATGAAAACTAAATTGCCAGTAAAGGATGCAGCTTTGACAGAGTTTTACATTATTTCCTTGCTCATATGTCAGAAAAGCTTTTTTTACAGGTTTTAAAGAATAAACGAGTTTGCTTTTGTGGTACGAAAACATAATGAATGTTGTAAATCTTAGTTTAGTTAACTTCAAAGACCAATGAGCCTGAAGTCAAAAGCCAAAGTAGTCATCAAACATTCTATTCCATTGACTAGACTGTGGTGGGGCTATTCATAATAGTTGGAGTTCAAATAGTTCTTTGACTAGAATTTTTCGAGGTTATTTATACTTGGTAGTATTTCATTTGTATTTTGTTTGTCGAACTCGATGAAATGTGCTCATGCTTTCTTCTGGCAATTTGCAATACATACCTCAGTTAACAATCAACGGGCACATAAACACAAACACGCGCATATACCACTTCACCGTTGCTTCTGCATATTAAAGAAGCTAATTAAAAGACTAAGCCTTTTAAATCGATAGACCTAGACGGAATAGCTATTCCGATGCTAAAACACCTTGGTCATAAGGGTATCAGCTACCTTACGCACATTTTGTACTTATCATTTAAGTCCTTGTCATTTCAGAATAATAAAGAATGGCAAGAATAATTCCAATGCCACAGCCCGCAAACTCGGCTAACGATGGTTAGTCGTATCAAAGCTTCCGCAAATCAATTATCAACCTCACTTACCAGAGGGGAATTCTGTTATAAATATAAATGTGTCAGACACATATTTCCTCATGGCATTAAGGGGTGGGCGGCGGGCCAAGAAGATTTAATGTCGTCAAAACAATACTTTCTCGATATGGTCGGGCTTTTACTTTAATGGTGATTTGTTACCGGAACGTACCGGATATATATCCGGCAAAGAACCATCAACATCGATAGCGCTCCACAAAATCTGCTAGTAGTGTCTTTGTCGTTAATAATAACAACAACAGTCCAGATAAATTTCTGACTGAACCAACCAAAACTCCATCATGAGACGGCGCTCGTGGCACTTGGCCTGGCAAAAGCCTTCGGCACAGCCAACCACCGCGCACTACTCCAAAAGGAATAGCGACACATCTACGTAAGCACTACGGTGAGATAGGGCACCGTCCGGCTCAGCCGGTTGATCTAGATTAACATAAGGTGATGTAATATTTGATTGAATGAAAATCGGTCCGCTTATGTGCAGCGCAAAACAGTCATTGAATTTACTAGAGAAATGCCTTTCTTTTTATTCAAAACTATCTATTTTACACATACGTAATTACACTAACACTAGTACACTAAAAGTATATACATTCTTAAAATTTACATTCTGAGTCAGCATATTAGTTCGACTAAATTTTAGACATTTGTAACTGTATAAATATTTTGGCAGGCACATTGACAAATTGTCATTGACGCTCGGTCACGCTATTAAAGATTGGTCGATGCGCCAGTTAAATGTAACCAGATATAGCTCTTGCTGTCGGCATTTGTATGTGATGTTGAACTCCCGCTGTGTTGGGGTAAACGTAATGTATTTAGGTCGATATTGTAATATGAATGCAATATGACTGTGTGTGGTCTGATTCATGATGCATAATGCTACAAACGTATTGACATAAGAGGGCACCATGCATAATGCTACAGTGATCCTAATCCTAATCGACACTAAGTCGGGAAGTAGCAGCGAGACGTCGCGCTCAGATAAAGGTGCTATCAATATACTCTTGCTTAAACTAACTAGTGCGTCAATTGGTATAATATCGATGTATATGATAACTAGTGTGCCACCTGGTATAATTCTGACTAGTGTATTAAGTGGTATGATGAACATACTGACTAGTTTGTTAATAGGTATAATGCTGATGCAGAGACTGGAAATTGATATTTTGTAGGACTTCGCCCTGTAAAAAATACCAGTTTTTTTTAGCAAAGTAGTATTTTCCTGGTACACAACTATTTGGTATGAATGCAGGGATCTTATGACAATTAAAGTTTCTTAAGACGCCTATACAATACCTCTTGTAAAATTATGAATATCTTTTTAATTCAAAACTATATTTTTAATGCATTCTAATTAAAGGCTAAAAAAACTTAAAAATTTTCTTCTTTTAAATGTGGGCAGTGCAATGCCTTTTTCCCAAAACTTTACTAAACTTCCATTTCTTGTCATTAGGTCTATTTTTATCGGTCTTTGGGGATAATTATTATATATTTTCCATTTTTTTTAATTTTTGTAAACCAAAGCGGATTTTGTTTTTCGATAACATCCATTTTCAATGCCAATATATTTTGGGTTTATCAGTATTCCAAATTTCGAGAAGAAATCTCAATTTTCGCTTAAATTATCGTATTAACGCCTAGATAAATGGAAGTGGCTCAATCTAAATATTTTTCGGTGCTGATAATTTTGGATGTAAGTAGTCTTTTTCTATCTCGATTACTTTATGCCATTACGTTCTACCATTATTCTAACACTTTTTATAAGTATACTCTGGAAATCTACTTTGCTATTATCAATTTAACGCTTTATACACTGAAAGAAATGGTGCTAGTAAAATCAACAAATCCGTTCTGTTGTTCTTAACTTAACGGAGATTCGGTGAAATTGATCGAATTACGGTTAATACGACCGAGTTCTATGTCAAGCGAACAAATTAGTTTAGTAATTTCAACAGAAGAGAAATTGTCGCTCTTAAGTTAACAAATTTTTTTAAAATTGACAGATTCCTAACCAATCTACCTGATTTTTCTGTTAAAACAACTGATCTTACAGGCCATTTCAACGCCGATCAACTGTCAATACATGAGCAAATTTCAAAGAGAATTTTACGCTCACTGCGCTCTCTACTTAACTTATGACGACAGTGCCACTTGTTAGAAAAAAACACCAAAGAAAGCCATCAAATCGAAAAAACACACAAAATGGGAAAACAGCAAAAAACTAGTTTTTTCAGTTATCAATACAAAACGAATAATCCCTTTTTGAATTTACTGTGCAAAAAATTAGGAGATATCGGTACACTTATCGGGTAAAATATTGCAACTTCTCGTCCAAGCGAAATGCAAAATTGGGCCCTCTTATTGCAAAAGTTTTGCTTGAACGTACAGGTTTTTCCAAAGTTAGTAACATTTTGTTCAAGTTTTTATGAATTTTCACTCACACGAACAAATCTAATAAGACAATAAAAAAACATTATTTTTTAATGTTGATGTTTCCGGCAAAATAAAATTTTGAGTTGTTTTGGAATCGTTTCAATTTAAGGTGTTACGAAAATTAAACTTGCCGAATTAAATGTACACAGTGGTGAATTCCTGCGATTTGAATATTTACTTTTCTTAACTTACAAGTTCTCTTTTTAAAATGTTACGTCAAACATTTATACTAAAAGTTTTGTTCGAAACAATCAAGTGTGGCAACTACATGCGAGAGAAGGAATTGAGAATGAGCTGAGCTGCAACTGAAAGAATTGAGAATCAGTTTTCATTTCTATATTAATATGTATGTATATGTAGCAAGCATGCGTATTCATGTATTCAAATATTTACGTATTTATATGGCGGCGGGCGTGGTGTGACGGTAGCGTGCTCCGCCTACCACACCGAAGACCGAGGGTTCACACCCCGGGCAAAGCAACATCAAAATTTTAGAAACAAGCTTTTTCAATAGAAGAAACATTTTCTAAGTGGAGTCGCCCCTCGGCAGTGTTCGGCAAGCACTCCGAGTGTATTTCTGCCATATAATGCTCTCAGTGAAAACTCATGTGCCTTGCAGATGCCGTTCGGTGTCGGCATGAAACAAAGAGGTCCCGTCCCGCCAATTTGTAAGAAAACTTAAAAAGGAGCACCGCACAAATTGGAAGAGAAGTTCGGCCTAAAATCTCTTCGGAGGTAATCGCGCCTTACACTTATTTATTTATATGGCAATATAGGTACTTTCATACAAAGCTGTCGCAACAACTTTTTTTGTTCATTTCATTACAAAACGGTCAATTATGAATCAACCATTTGTGCGCAGTTGATTCAACATCTTGTTGCAATGCATAAAAATTGACAGAAAATTCGGTTGAATTGACCCGTATTTCGGTTGATTTTACCAGTCTTTTTCTTTCAGTGTACGAAAAATTTGACTCTAATATTAAGATTTTCTAAACATGTAAATTAGAGTGTAAATATGTAAAGAAAACAAAAACAAATAATAAAACAAACTAAAATCCGAAATTTGAGTAAGCAAAAAAATTAAATTCATACAAAAAAAATTAAACGTAAACACACTCAAACACTTTTAACACAAATTGTGCAACCACAGATGGACTCTTGTAAAACAGAATGTAGGAATATATGTGTGTGTCGTGCCAACGCCAGCTATCAGAGTATTTGTAAATGGCACAAACGAAGAGTTTGCCTAATTGTAATCCAAGTTGTAAGTCGTTTAAAACAGACGAGTCCTTGAATTAATTACCCTCGGAAGTGCTCTATGCAAACCCAGATGAGATGAAATGAGACTGTATCATCGCAAATTGAGGAGGGCGTGAGAAAAAGGGCAGCGATCGGGATAACCAAATGAAAAACACTAACATATTGACAAAACCACCAAATGGGAGAAGATGCAAAAGCAGTAAAGAAACGGAAATTCAGCGGCGAACAACCAAACAGCACAACGTTGATTACAAAACGTTGGCGAATTGTAGGAGGGTTAGCGGATATGAGAAGAAGATGAAACGTAATACAGATTTGCAAGCAAACCGCAAATGAACGTGAGTTCGATGAGAGTTGTATACACAGGCGTAACGTAAGGGGTTGACTTGCTGACTGAGTTCTACAAACCATCACTGTCAATCAGAAATTGACAACGAAGTGATGTGTCATCGCTACTAACATACATACATTCAAACATACTTCGTATGGCAAAAGCAAACTACTACGGTAATTTTTTTTTGCTCTCTTTAGCTATTAAATTTTTTCCATTGAAGTTGCAAGTGTGTGCCGGAGTGTATGTGTGTGTGCTTGTAGGTATTTGGCGTTGCTTTTCAAGCGTTTTAATAGTGAATGGTGTGCAAATGAATGCAAACGGAAACGGAAATGAAATAAAATGAATAAGTGAAATGGAATGAAACCATTGAGTGGTGTTGCAGCGCGGTGGCTTGCGTAGTAAAAATTCATTGAACGGGACGAGAGCTATAATGATGCCACGTGCGTTTCATAATAAAACAACAACTATAATACATAGCAACTATTCCAAATGAATGGCGACATTTCAATTAAATGCGATGCATGTCTGCTTGAGTATGTGCACGTATCAGTCGTAAGAAATATTGCTTTATTTTCCACTTCTTTTTGTTTGCTGCTTAAATTGCAAATCAGAATAGGAAGAGTTTTTAAAGGAAGACTGTTTTAATAGCATGAGTCATTTGAGATAGAAAAAAAACTTTGTTCTTATTAAATTAAAGTACCTGGGCGACCGAGCTTTGCTCGGCAATCTTCGAGTAGGCCTCATAACATACTTTGTTCTACATGTCATCATTAATCCAACTCTACTTTTTTTTATATATATATATATTATATATTTTTATTTACCAATATTTGATTTCCTTACAAATAGATTTCAAAAACATATCAAACACTAACAGCAAAATTAACTAGAATGAAAAATTTGAAACGAGTAATTCCATCCTATTGTATAAGGGGTTGTTATGATAATTAGTGAAATCGAGAAATAAGTTATTTAGGTCGAATATCTTCATGCGCCGCATTGTTAATTTCAAACATTTTTTAGTTATACACTATGAGTCTCAAAATTTTATTACATTTCAAAAACTTGTAAATTTCACGAATGACAACCATATTTTAGTTTAATTAAATGTCAACTTACTTCCCTAAGCGCCATCTGTTGGTAATTAGTTAAATGGTTAGATGTCGTTTTCAAATTGAACATATGCCTCTAGTGTTCAACGGTAGCAAATTACCATGTTGAGACATCTTTTTGCTATGGTGAGAAATCTTTCTAATAGTAATCTGTGTGAAATTACAATTATTAATATTATATTTGCCAAAAATATGCATTTAAATATATTTTGCTAGAATTTGCCACGGTGCCTTGGTATTGCATTTAAATTTTATTGGCGTGTGTGAAATTAAGAAAATTAAGTCGAATCATGTGTAAGATTTTTTTACGAAGATTTTTTACTTTAATGTTCTCCTTTAAAGCTTTAATAGAATATGATTAAGTATAGTACTATTTCGTCTAACTACCCCAACTCTAAATAGCATCACTACTCAAAAATGTCCCATATCGGCATATCTCAAGCAATTTTCTTTTAATCTCCAATAGGTGGTAACCCTAAATGGCAAGCTTACTCAAAAATATCCCTATTGTAAAGCGGAGTGAAATACCGTTCGTTTGATACCCATATCGGCATATCTCATGCAATTTTTTTTAAATATCGAATAGGTGGCAACCTTGTGAAACATTCTGAGTGGAAACACCTGGGTAGAAAGTCTTAGAAGGTGACACATTATCTCTGTGCCCAAGTTCATTTAAATCGGTTTAGCCGTTCCCGAGATCGTTCGGCTATACAAACATTCAAATATACGAATATACAAGAATTGCTAGTTTAAAGTTATAAGATAAGATACTGAAATTTTATATTCAGTTTAAATATTTTGTCAGGCTCTTATGAACCCAATTGGAGGAAGAGATCACCTCCGTGTGGCATGACCTTTTTTCATTATAATTACAGTAAACTCGGGTTTGGTTCAGGTGGACGGTCCATGAAGACCATACATAGACTGAATGAACCCATATAAGGTTTCAAGCACCTATGCTACTTGCTACTTGCTCATCTGATAGCTGTACTACTCCAAATAACTAGAGCAACGAGCGCAGAGCGCCAGCACAAAGCGTGCTCAATCGTTTCCTCCTCCAACCCGCACTTCCTACACATGTTATCACTCACTACATTGAATTTAAAAGCACCAGAAGGGAGCGTCCAGTCAGAATATCCGGCATGAGCTTACAGTCCCTCTCTTCAATGATAAGAGTAACTGTGTTAGTCTAAGTTTGAAAGACCCGTACATGGTCTTCTACACATTGCAGCCCCGCGCTTGCTTTTAAGCCCTTCTTGCTTGGTCGAATATGTGCACTGCTAGCCATCTTCTAATCTTGCACAATCTGGTTGGAACGCAACAGTTCCAAGATTCGAGAATGCGTCCTGTTTAGTTAGCTTATCCGCTTTTTCGTTTCCATCTATTTCCGTGCGTTTTCGCCTCATCTGATTCTTTCCGAGACATTTTTTATACTCTTGTACACTTTTAAATCTTGTGCTATGAGAGATTATCGGCTAGACCTTAATAAGCGCATTCACTCTGGAGGCAAGAGTTTGACAGAGTATTACTGCAGTCAAGCTGGTATCGCAAAATCTTAAGATCGGATTATAATACATATAAAGCATAAAGGCTAATATCATGACAGAACTACATCACATCTCTCAACGATATAATAATGCTCGGACCTGAAGGCTTTGCGGAGTGTTATCGATGCTGATGGTCCTTTTCCGTATATATATCCGGCAGGTTTCGGTAAAAAAGCACCACCCGATCATCTCGGAAACGATTAATATGACCACATTAAACCCACTAGGCTATACCGCCCTCGCCAGCCCCTGGTTCTATGAGGAACTTTGGGTCGACAGAGCTTCGCATGCTAAATATGTGGATGATACATTCATATATATTATAGGATTCCCCTCGCGTAGTTGAGGTTGACAATTGGTTTACGGAAGCTTCGGAGCTATAAAACTTTGTACTGCGCCTATCAACCCCTTGAATCCCGGGTCTCTGCCTCCTCTTCTACCGTGTACGGGTGTTGATTAAAATACTTGCTTGGCCGGAGTATCTTCGTTCTTTTGCAAAGCGACGGGTCGAGCTTACTTCCAAATAAGAAAATAGAGAGTTAAAAAGAGAGGAAGAAAAATATAGTGAGTAGTGAGGAAAAAAGGAGCAAGAGTGAACACGATAAGGAAAGGGACAGAGTTAGAAAAAAACACTTGCTACCCTTAAATATTTTTTTTTTTTAACAGAGTCGGCAGACTTTGTTCTGCTATTGGTTTGGTTAACCGACATAATTTTGATTGCTTTTACCCCTTACTGCTCTCCTTCTAATTCCCCTTTCTCCCCCTATCTCTCTCTAATCGTCTACCTCCCCATTGGTGCTCCCCTCTCATTTCCCACTACTTATTTCCCGTACTGTCTTTTTACTCTCTCTCTCTCCCTCTCTCTCTCTCTCTCTATGTCTGTACCTCACTCTACGTCTTCATCTTTTTGTCTCTTCCTCTCTTTCTCTGTGCTTTTTGTACTCACTGGCACCCTTTCCTTCTCCCTCCCGTGCACACTCTCCATATCTATGTTTTTCTTAATCTATATTATCTTCTGTCTCTCTTTTTCTTCTTTCTGCGTTTCAGCTGGAATTTCACTTCGGCATCCATGGGCACATGCTTTGTTTGTTTTCGGCATCCATGGGCACATGCTTTGTTTGTTTTCTTTTATTTAATTATTCCACGCGTTAACACTTTTGGTTTTTCTGTAATTAATAAACATCTCATTTGCATACAAATTTGCATTTTCCTTTATTTTTTGTGTCTTTCATTTACACTTATGAAGATTGTTGTTTCTAGTTTCGTATACAGAAATTGGAGTTGCAGGTAAATCTGAAATATGAATACATTTTGTAGGAAACATTTAGACCTATTACTATTATATTTTATACATCGCACACCTAGACCAATAAAGCGCTAACACAAAAATTTTAAATCTCGAAGTTGTGGGAGCCGCCAAGCTCCCGAATGAAGTAACTACCTTAACAGTTTACGGAACAAGCTTACGCAAGTTGGGCCATGGAGCCAACATGTAGGGTTTTCAGGCAAATCTGAACGGAAAGAAATCGCAATCGGTCATACTTATAAATCGCCTCTCTATAAGCCTATTAGTGGATATTCCTACAGATCGCTGTCTTATGGACACTCTTGGAGCCCATATGGGTGTGCCAATAAATGACTTCTTCCGCAGCTGCAGGGAGGAGACGGAAATAAAGAGCGTAGTGCTTTATCTATGCCATTTCCCGCCCTATCGAAGACCAGCAGAATGTCTCCACAAACTCATCTATGGGTGGCTTGCGGAGCTATAGTCCGCAAAAATAAACGAAATTCTGCGCTACATTAGGCAGACGTGCTGGTTTAGCCTCATGGATGTATGAACCGCGATCTACAGAGGGGAAAAAGGGTTCCTTCTTGGTATCACAACGGGCCACCATTACCTGTATGAGTCTCCGCTTTTACAGCGAAGGCGGCCACTTTAACATAACTTAACCTAAAACTAAACTAAAATAGAATATGGTGATCATTAAGTGAATTCATATTCTAAATAACTGTCGATATAAAAAGCTATTAAATACTGAGTTGTGAAAACTCGCCGGGAGCAATGCGGGCACGTGCATTGCTTGCGTAACCATAGCACCGTCAATAAAAGCTGTACCGCGGGGAGCAGAACAAGCCAGTCGTGACCTCATACAATGTATCACGTGGTGGTTGTATACAGGTACTGTCTCCTGCTCTATAGTTTACAATGAATTATACCTTACTAAACTTTGCTGGCCCTTCTTCGTTGAAGATCGCAATAAAGGATTCTCTTCTGTGATATATGGTCACTATAGCCTTCGAATAAGACAATAGAGCATTCTTTCGGACTAATGCGGTCTTCTTTGTTGGAAAGTTGGCAATGAAGTTTTCCGCCTACTGTGGCCTCTTTAATTATTTTAACCTAACATAAATAGTTCAAAGGTTCTTCTGCGAAATGTCAAACGTTGAGATGCACTTTTCTAAATTATGCTGCGTAATTGATGTAACTTTGCTGAATAAATATAGATAAGCAGATGCCTATCATTTGTGAATAACAGTTGATAATTGAAAAGGGTGGGGTAAGCGCTTATTTTTATTTTTGAATGTTTTGAAACTGCGTTAGGGCATGCTAAATGGTTGGCACATTGGCATCAAATCTAAAGTAAAAGTGATTAATAGTTGTGCTTAATGCAAATGCATCTTGTATCTTATTGTTTTGTCAAGGGGTCGAGGATTGGAACACATGAGTTTGAAATAAGTATTCCACAGTGAACGGTGGAATGTCCGTTTGGTATGCTAACAAGGCTGTAATCGTATCCCTTAATTGTGATGCAGGATATTCTTGTACGAGAAAAAGATGTTCACATTTCTTAATACATGTATGGATATTGTGGGTAGACTCCATATCTAACCAAGATAAGACCTTGTGATTATACATCCGATTACTAGCTAATTTGACACCAATGATTCAGCTACGAAGTGTTTAAATAAGGGAACATAGAGCTGATAGTTATGCCATTGATCATGCAATTATATCCGTGTATTTTGACACCGTGAGGTCGAGCCTAAGAGGCAGGTACTCATGTTAAAACATATTATTTAATGATCTTTGATTATGACTTTCAATCCATTCTCACTTTACGATTTTAAACTTCTTAATAATCTAAAATTTTTAATTTCAGTAAATCAAATCACTTTCACAACCATCTACGCAATTGTTCTGAAATCCCTATTTAAGACAATCTTATATGTTGTTGACATGTGAATATAAAACGATATAAAGAAAACATACACTCAAAAAAAAAAGAAAAAAAAAAATGTTATAATGAGAAAAAATGTGTGACAAAAATATTGTTTTAAATTCAGGAATTTTATAGTTAAGCCTAAGTATTTAACAGAAGATAATAATGATCTCAGCTCTCTCTTTTTTGTAAAAATTCTTGCGTCATATTAAAAAAGTTGTTACCTTCGCGAATACTGAACTTGACTTTTCAGGACTTTAGTGCTAGTGACTTGATGACATTTCTATTACTTTTTCTCACTGAAATGTGGGACGAGGTGCTGATGCACTTGAATACTTTTTCTGGTGGTTAGAGAAAAAGCCAACGCAATTATTTTCGAGTTGTTGTGATTGCAAACAGATTTCTGGAAATTTGAGGGGAGTATTCGGGATATTTTGCTGGTACTAGCCCCTCTGCAGCGGCAACATTTTGTTGGCCTCCTGAATTTAAGTGGGCCCGTGGATTTTAGCTGTATACTGGCGATCCGTCTAACCGATACGTTAACCCGAAGCCCAAATTTTTAAAATTTACCTTCGAATCGAGTTTTGATTTAAAACCGCTGAAAAATCTGTAATAAAAAAGATTTTAAATCTTTTCTAATAACTCTCCCTAGAATATTTCGGATTGGATGAAGTGCTGTGAAGGAGATTGAGTTAGACTAAAAGGCACTTGAGTGTAGAAGTAAGCACGTGGGTCCTTTGCTTGTGGAAGCAAGGGATAGAGGAATTGTCGGTTTGAAAACCTCTGCCAACAGGTTTCAAAATAAAATTTGGCGCAGGACTTTTAAACAATTTTTAAATCTTAATGAAATTATATGATTGATAGATTGAGGAAATAATTTCGTCGTACAAAGCTACTCCGACTACTCTTTATTGAATCGTTATTCCACTGAATGTTATGCATTTTGTGTATCTACATTGCACAAATGTGTTGCCGGAGCAAGGAATATCCATTCCAAGTGATACCATTTGCATCTATAGATTATTATGATTGTTCAATAATTTCTATTTCCGCAATGAATATGTCAGCTGCATGCACAAATGCATACATACACGTATGCATTCATATACATTTACAAACATATGTCTACCGAGCACTAAGCCTTGCTTAATGCACGTGTGTTCATACAAAATTGAGATGGTGTGCGTTGATAGCGTTTTATTTTGAGTTGTGATGTGTGAAATATGTGACAGTCGTTGCAAAAGGCAAAAGAAACGTCATTTGGTAAATCTTCTTGTAAACTTTTAATTACTTTTTCGTTGAAGTTGCTAAATACGACTAAGTTTGCTTTTTGGTGTGTTTTCATGAATGAAATCAAATTGAGTATTTTGCTGTATATGCAAATATGTTTAGTACTCACTATATAAAAATATTTGAGGCACTTGAAAAATTTTAAATTGAGTTAAGTAAAAATCGAAATTAATATGAAGGCAGCAAATACCGAAGTAAATAAGCTCAAGGAACATTTAATTGCAGCTACAATTAAATCGTTTATTATTTGAAAGGGCACGTGTTCACATATTCAAATTTATCACCAGACACAAAAAACGCAATCATTATTTTCTTTATATTTACTTGTTATTTATTGTAAATAGAAGCAACGATATACGGCACAGGGAAGATGAACCCGATCCCGCAATTAATGTTGATGGAATTAATACTCAGCCGCTTACTCAAACAGCTTCCGTCAACTCCCACCACAATTATGGATGTGGCCATCCATTTATCGTAAGCATCCTTTCAGGCATCCTTTATTAACGTAGTCTAAAGGAGATCGAAGATCTCAAAAGACAAGCTGAGCACTGGCCCGCTCGTATAACTGTCGATTGTATTTGGCTGACGATATCACCGTTTTCACTGATTGTCACAATTATGTGATGTGGCTAACCCTTTTACCTACCCTTCAGAGCAGGCATGCTTAACCAACGAACCGATATCATTTCGTTACGATAATTAACGTTAATAAACGAAACAAAGTCATTTCGTTTCGTTTATTAACGTTAAGAACGTCAAATTAACGAAATGATTTTGTTTCGTTTTCTGCCATATCAAAACGAAATCAAATCGTTTATGTTGATTATTAATTTCAAACTATGCTGGCAAAGCTGATTGATGGCGGAGTCATTAAAGGTGAAAGCATCAGGCAAGCTGATTGCAACTTTTCTCATGAATTTTGACAGTACGAACATTTCTCAGAGTATTTTTGACATTACCACCAATGAATTACACAAACAAATTACATGGAGTTTGTGTGTGTATGTCCGCTCGCTGTTACCACCTTACGGCTTCACGATGGCTATAGCATTGCCAGCACAATTCAAACATAAAGTATCACGTTTTTGTTAAAGTTTTTAACGATAACGAAAGCTTTTTGTTTCGGCTAAAATCGAGATACAATTTATCTTGATAATTTCTTTATCGATAATATTTCGAAGTGTTTCAACGGAAACGGTGGAAATTTTTGGATAAACGATTAGCTTAACGTTAAAGTGCATCCCTGCTTCAGAGTCAGTTTTAAATGATTTCGGTTTTTGAGATAAGCAAGAGACCGAATTCCCCTGGGTTGCACTCCCAAAGAAAAGAATTATTGTCTACTCAGAGTAAGTTTATAAGTGAACTCTTAAGAGGTTAAACTACAGTCCCTGCGAGTCTCCTACAAAGGGGCTGAACCTAAGGACAGGATGTGAGACCTGATTACAAGCATCACGTGATGAATTGTATCTGGTCATAACTGGCTTTACCTGCTCTCCGCTAGTACAGCTTTTGACGACCTTGGTATGTCGCGCAGGTAATACGCTGCGTCCGCTCTGCTCCCTTTCGAGTAAAGACACCTTACTCATGGATTGGTTAGCCATGGTATTATGATCGTCTATTACAATCGGTATACCTACCGCGGGTAAATTATTTTCCTCTAGCCCGCAGGGGGTCCACGTTTCAATCCGATGAATAATTTGGCAGACTTTTATATTCGTTAAAGATTTATGGACCTCTACGCGTTGGCGATGGCGAGTATCGAAAAAGATATAACGATGAGCTGTACGAGCTATACGCAGATATCAACATAGTCCAGCGAATTAAAACCGCGCAGCTATGCTGGCTAGGCCATGTTATGCGAATGAGGGTGGCCCCCACTCCGTTCGAAGGATCAGTTGGAAAACGATTTAAGCTGCCTTGGTGTGACCAGTTGGCGTCGGTTGGCGGAGAGAATGAGCGACTGGCGCGCCTTGTTGGGCGGCAATAACCGTTTACTCGGTTAAGCGCCAATTAAGTGAGTTATATACGTCAAAAGAAACTTGCAAATATAAATTGGTATTTATAAGACTAGTTTGCTCAGCTGTCTTTGTTTTTCCCGAAAATTGGTTTCCAATATATTTTTAAAGAGAGCCTCGGTTTCCATCTTCTCTCACAATGTAATTTTTGCCTACTTAGCCTATACTTTTCTGCACATCCTTGTCCATCAATTATTTCATTTATATCTCTTCCATTCCCACTCACACTCCCACTCCTGCTCCCACTCGTATTCCAATTCCAACTCTCGCTTTCATTCGCACTCTCTGTTCAACTGCACCACCACTAATAATATTACCGATGGAAACTCTAAGTATTACACATTTTGGGGCACCTTCTTCAAATACCTTCTTGACAAAATTATTTGTTGAAATTATTACAAAGTATCAAATTCGAAAGTCAATAGCCATGCATTAGAGGCTAACTACTAAAGACGAAGAAATTACTTTTTGCTTGATTCTCGATTTCTTCAAAATATTGGCTTAGACAATAACTGGTCAGGTGCTGGCTAGATAACACTGATGTATTAATGGTAGGTATGAAAAGATTGAAAGTGTACTATTTTTAACCTCCTATTGAATTTACATTATGTAACCGATTTTTTATTCCGAAATCAACTATCTTCCTTAGTGGTTAAATATTACATCGAAATTCCAACAGAAAACTTATATTCTGTGTATTGCACTTTGAGAGGGCTACAAACCTATTAAAGAAATAAAAGCTAATTATTACAAAACATTTTCTTCTTTTATAATCATCATTAGGGTAGAACAACATAAACGCAGTGGCAATAAGGTAATTTAGTAAGAAAAGTACAACACGAATAAACATTTCAACGAAAGTTCCACTCATTTATAAATATAAAAGCGAAAAAGTTTTATGTAAACAAACCATAAATGCCGGCTGCCAGAAATCGCATTCGTTGGGTGTGAATGCAACTAATGAAGGTCATAAAAATGTCAAACGACGAAATTGGAAGGAGTGGGAATGAAAACCGCGCGAAGGCGGTTAAATATAGAAAATTTTGCATTAAAATTCTCTGCTAGTGATGAAAAGTTGAAATTTTCTATACACACTATATCATGCAATGCAAATGCAAACGACAAAGTACAAGCGAACAAAATTAAAAGTTAACTGACAAACACGACAGGAATAAATGTAGGAGGAGATCACTTAAAGAAGAGTAATTGCATGATATAAAATGCGCAAAACGGATTTAAATTTTATATTTTTTATGATTTTGTCATTTTCCTAGAGCTTTTTTGTTGCTTCTCTTGTTTCAAATCTTAGCTAGCAATACTCAGTGGACAAATGAGATAAGAAGAAAGCTAAACGAAATGGTGGGTAAATATACAAAAATAGTCAAAGTTGCAAAATATGTAAAAAAAATTATGAAAAGCAGGTAAGGTGGGCTGAGATCGAGTGCACCTGCACCTTATATAACCTATAATGTGTGCTTGTAATGGTAGCAAATTGTTAGTAGGAAACTGTCTTTACGAGATTACTCAAATGGTTTGGAGATAGAAATGGTGAAGTGATTCACTCAAAGGGCAGTGCACTGCTACAAAGTTCGAGAAAAAAAGTACTGAGCTGTCTTTCCCACCTACCCATAAGTGTCACACTGTGAGCAACAGAAGAGCTTTTTCAATTTACCTGAACTTAGTACTCTCCGTCTTGTATAAAAAGATCGACCAAGCTATTTGGCTTTGATTTGATAAAAAAAGACACAAATAATTTGACCACAGCATAATCGTTTGTTAACGTGGTTTTTATAGTCCTACATACTCTCGCTTTTCCACAGCCAATATCATTTCGAACTATTAATTTGTCTACATGCCTTTGACCAGCGAAAAAAACTTGCTAACGAGAAGCTGTTCACGCATAAGATAGCCTTTGAATTTCAAACTTAGCTCTGGAAATGTTAAGTATCAAAAGTTTCATAAATTTTGTAGTGTTTTTATAATGTGTTCATGTAGAAATCGCCATGCATCTTGAAATGCCAAACTTTTTGGTCTACTGCTATTTTCATGCTCAAGAAAAATTTAAAATTTTTTTGAATGTTTGCTTTTGCTCTACGTACAGCGCTTAATAATAACAAAATGTAAGTTTTCGATTTCAAAGTATTTTCGAAAGTATGTATGTATTTTGTTTTTATACTCAGTTGAGCAGAGCGCACAGAGTATATTAACTTTGATTGGATAACGGTTGGTTGCACAGGTATAAAGGAATCGAGATAGACATAGACTTCCATATATCAAAATCATCAGTATCGAAAAAAAAAATCGATTGAGCCATGTCCGTCCGTCCGTTAGCACGATAACTTGAGTAAATTTTGAGGTATCTTGATGAAATTTGGTATGTAGATTCCTGGGCACTCATCTCAGATTGCTATTTAAAATGAACGATATCGGACTATAACCACGCTCACTTTTTCGATATCGAAAATTTCGAAAAATAGAAAAAGTGCTATAATTCATTACCAAATACGGATTAAGGGATGAAACTTGGTAGGTGAGTTGAACTTATGACGTAGAATAGAAAACTAGTAAAATTTTGGACAATCGGCGTGGCACCGCCCACTTTTAAAAGAAGGAATTTAGAAGTTTTGCAAGCTGTAATTTGGCAGTCGTTGAAGGTATCATGATGAAATTTGACAAGCACGTTACTCCTATTACTATATATGTTCTAAATAAAAATTAGCAAAATCGGATGACGAACACGCCCACTTTTTAGAATTTTTTTTTTAAAGTCAAATTTTAAAAGAATAATTAATATCTTTACAGTATATAAGTAAATTATGTCAACAATTTAATTTGTCTGGGATACCTTTAATGCCATAATTCGAACAAAAATTTGCCAATCCTTGTGAAATTTGGTAGAGGCTTAGCTTATAGGACGATAACTGTTTTCTGTGAAAAAGGGCTAAATCGGTTGAAGCCACGCCCAGTTTTTATACACAGTCGACCGCCTGTCCTTCTGTTCGGCCGTTAACACGATAACTTGAGCAAAAATCGATATATCTTTACTAAACTCAGTTCACGTACTTATCTGAACTCACTTTGTATTGGTGTAAAGACGGCCGAAATCCGACTATGACCACGCCCACTTTTTCGATATCGAAAATTACGAAATATGAAAAAAATGCCATAATTATATACCAAATACGAAAAAGGGATGAAACATGGTAATTGGATTGGTTTATGGACGCGAAATATAACTTTAGAAAAAAACTTGCTAAAATGGGTGTGACACCTACCATATTAAGTAGAAGAAAATGAAAAAGTTTTGCAGGGCGAAATCAAAAGCCCTTGGAATCTTGGAAGGAATACTGTTCGTGGTATTACATATATAGATAAATTAGCGGTACCCGACAGATGATGTTCTGGGTCACCCTGGTCCACATTTTAGTCGATATCTCGAAAACGCCTTCACATGTACAACTAAGGGTTACTCCTTTTTAAAACCCCCATTAATACCTTTTATTTGATACCCATATCGTACAAACACATTCTAGAGTCACCCCTGGTCCACTTTTATGGTGATATCTCGAAAAGGCGTCCACTTATAAAACTAAGGCCCACTCCCTTTTAAAATACTCATTAACACCTTTCATTTGATACCCATATCGTACAAAAAATTCTAGAGTCACCCCTGGCCCACCTTTATGGCGATATCTCGAAAAGGCGTCCACCTATAGAACTAAGGCCCACTCCCTTTTAAAATACTTATTAACACCTTTCGTTTGATACCCATATTGTACAAACGCATTCTAGAGTCAACCCTGGTCCACTTTTATAACGACATTCCGAAAAGGCGTCCACCTATAGAACTAAGGCCCACTCCCTTTTAAAATACTCATTAGTACCTTTCATTTGATACCCATATAGTACAACCAATTTCTAGAGTCACCCCTGTTCCACCTTTATGCCGATATCTCTAAAAGGCGTCCACCTATAGAACTAAGGCCCACGCCCTTTTAAAATACTCATTAAAACCTTTCATTTGATAACCATATCAGAAATTTTCACTTAAAATGAAACACGTACTATAAAACCATCCTATGTCCTCCTTGATTCGCGAATCGTTCGACTATATCTTCTGGTTTCAATTCAATGTCAGAATGTGTATTCAGCAACACACGACCAATCTTTGCTGAATCATAGTTGTTCTGAGCCACATTTTCAACCGACCTAATGTTGAAAAAGACCTTTAGGCACTTGCATTCGTGACACACATCGTACATAAAATTTTGAGCAAAGCATGGATGGTTGGATATACATCTTTGTCACAAAACTCCAACGTTTCCACAGCGTTAGTTGGTATGCCAGAGGTTGTTTGAGAATTTTCGGCTGTCTTTTGCTTCCAATGAGTAATTTCTCCTTGAAGTCTTAAGTAAAGAAGCTTATCGTCGTAGAATGAGAGAGTATCCCACAGATGAATACCAAAAACAAATCAAAGTTGCTATAAAAATGCAACAAATATAGTAGATTCTAACATGGCACATAGATTGGTCCAAATGAACCCTTCGGCTCCTCCACTGGTTGCGCTACCAAAAATCCACAAGCCGGACACGCCAATGAGGCCCATCATTAATTTTAAATCGGCACCATGTTACAAACTGTCCAAATATTTAAAAACGATATTGATAGACACTCTGGAGCTAAGGAACGAATATGCAATAGCTAACACAACAGAACTAATAGAGAGACTCGAGACCGTAGAGCTAACAAGAAACAGCAAATTGGTATCTTTTGACATAAAAGATCTATACCCATCTATACCACTATCGGAGACTTTGGACATAGTTAGCTCAACAATAGTTCATAACACAAAAAACAAAGTAAAAAGTATGCAAATCACAAATACGCTAAGAACCACTTTACGTCAAAACTATTTTAAATTCAACAATAAAATATATAGACAAACAAACGGTCTTGGAATGGGAAGCCCCACATCAGCAATTCTTATGGAAGTGTTCATGCAAAATCTGGAAGAAAAGTACATACAGGAGCTGAAGTCCAAATTAGGCGTGTCATTTTATGCTAGATACGTGGATGACATAATATGCGTTTTAACTACTAATAACGAAGAGCTCGTACTGGAGTACCTCAACAAACAGCACGGCAATATAAAATTTACAATGGAAACCGAAAAAGACGGAGGAATCAACTATCTACCTCACGATAAATATTGATAAAGAAGCCAAAAGATTTAACTATGACATATATAGAAAGTCAACGGCCACCGACACAATAATACACAATACCTCAAATCACCCTCAACATCATAAAAATGCAGCATTAAGGCACTTGGTACATAGACTTGAAAGAACACCTCTTACACAAGAGGCATATAAGAGAGAACTTGAGGTCATATATAATATCGCTGCAAACAACGGATATAAAAAAGCACTAGTAGATAAGCTCAGAAGGACAAATGGAGAACCAAAAAGAAATAATGAAAAAGAAAATAATAGCTGGACGACTATGACATATACTGGAAAAGCGACATATAAATTGGCAAATTTCTTTAAAAAATACAACATTAACACAGCATTCAAAACATCGAACAATCTAGGGCGAAAACTAAGAACTAACATTAACTCAGAGGATCCGTTTAGCAGCCACGGCGTATACAAGCTTACCTGCGGATGCCAGCATAGTTACATAGGACAAACAGGACGGCAAATAAGAACGAGGTTCAGAGAACATATTAGAGATTACAACAAAAAAATACGGAATCCAAACATTATACCCGAGTCTAACTTCGCGAATCACATGGTCGAGAATGAATGTTCCCCAGCAAACATCAATAAAACAGTTAGGGTTCTTCACATACAAGAAAAGGGCCGACGTCTCAACGTACTCGAAAACATGGAAATCTACAAACAGAAACCATTCGACGGTAGAATAATAAACGAACAGATAAACACCATTTCTGACACAATATTCGAGCCTTTAAAACTTGTTTACAGGAAACAACTTAATCACACAGGTACAACAGACAAACGCACAACAACAAATAAACACAAAACAATTAACACACCAAAACAAAAAACCGACAAAGAAGGTCAAACGACTAAAATCACAGATTTCTACCTACCCCAGTCAGCCACACAAATCGATTAGTAAACCACCCTCGGTTCTGAACGAACACACAGCACATACACATAACTAAATATACACAAGCATCAATTTGACAATACCTGCTCATATACCTATAAATACAGGACAAATGACAACAACAGATCAGAACGAAAATCGACACTGATGATGGCACAACGCCGAAACCGGTTTGTCTCAAAACCAAATTTGACAAGGGATGACGGAAAATCGTTCCAATATACATCACTTATCGGGTTCCTTCAAAGGTGTGTAGAACCGCTGTGTTAAACATTCGATTAAATTTGTAATTTCATTCGCTGTCGTATCTTTTATATTCTTCGGGAACAATGAACATATCTGAAAGCCATACAAAACTTCTGGAGAAAATCGAAATTTCAAATCTTCTATTATATTTTCCAGAAGAGGAATGTACATGGAGACGCGGAAATAATCTTCACATGTAGATGTTTCGTGATTTTCTCGTTTTTTTTTTGTCTTCCAATTGTTCTTGGTTTCCTTACATCTATGTTCAATTCTTCTGCCAATTTCTTTGCATCAGTAAATATTTGCCCAAACTTTTCTTCGGCCTCTCGTCTTTGATCTACCAAAACTGCGATTAGCGATACGATTTTTGGGGAAGGCTTTGCCAAATCTGTGTCTTCTTTTTGAAGAGATACACTAAGGGGGCGTGTCAAAGATAAAACATCACTTAAACAAAACAGTCCTATAATAAATTCGAATGCGCTCAGAGCAGCAATAAGTACTATTAATTTAGCCGCTGTTTCTCTGTTATTCCATTTACTGACTTTATTTAACGCTTTAATAATGTTTGGAAAATCTGCGACAAAGTTGAGTACAGAATCATGTCGTTCGATATTTTAATATCTTAACCAAATTCGGATTTCTCGACCCCCACTCCCTTAGATCCGCGCCTGCTACAAACATAGCTTGTATGCTAGTGAATGCTTTTTTCACAATCTGATCCAATTCTAAATGATGAAAAATTTAGTTGTATTAAAAAACAACTAACATTACAAAGTTAAGTTTAAAATAAGAAATATTTCAGCACATGTTGGCATTATATTGAAATTAAGCATGTGACAAGGTTTAGCTTCACAAAAAATTGTATTCAAATCGGAGCTTCTAGTGATAATAATGTTTTAACAGATTTTATGTCATAAAACGTATATAAGTGAATGAATGAATGTCTGGATATTCTGATGTATATAGGGAATCAAATCCGAACCAGAAAACGAAACCGGTACCGAATGCGGAAGCGGAACCGGGTGGCGTGTTTTAAATTTGGTATTGAAGTGTTAACGATTTGTTATCGATGAGATACAGGTTTTTTTTAAAGGCGTCTTATAGACGAGGTATAAACGAGTTATCGATTTGATTTGAAATTGTCTTAAATTTGTCTTAAATTTCGATTATCTATCGAAAACTTATCTGTATATTTCTTTAAAGTTATTTACAAGCTATCGATTTATTATCAAAAAGTAAGCGATATGTTATAGGCAAGTTTTTGATTTTTTTTAAAACTTTCTATTATCTATCAAAAAGTGATCGAGCATGTAGCGAAAAGCTATCGACATTTTACCAACGGCTCATCGGTTCACTATATATATAAACATATACAGAAAAAATGTCTTTCTAACAGTGATGACACATCTCCAACCCGGTTATAGCAAGCCAATAAGAAACCAATGACTCGGTGATTACATATCGTTAACTGGACGATAATCCTTCGCTGTCCATAATACTACGGCAATAAACAATAGCTTGTTACAATCTGTTACCGATAAGAATGCGAAAAAGCTCTTCTCAAAAAATCCTTAATAATTTGTTGCGAGTAAAGTTGCATCTGTTCTGGCTGTGCGAGCTGTAGTTAGCTTAATTCCGGTTTCAGTAAAAGTTCAACTCAGTTTGTCAGTTAAACTACGCTTAAACTTATTCTGCAGTTTTTCAGTCTATTTTAACTAAAGTTTAAGCAAACATTAAGCGGCCGATGTGGCAGGGTTAAACTCTAGTTAACCTATGGGTAATTCGCGTTCGTTCGAAATGGCGTCGAATATACCCAACAAGCATTTGGGCACGAGTACCCTTAGAGCTCATGTTGATAACTAGGCATACTTCTAAAATCTCAAGAGTTGTTTCGAAACAGTGGCTCAACTTGAGGGTCATAGCGTACTCAGCAAAAGAGGGAATTTTTTAGAAACCAAAAAATGCTATTACTTAAGTTGGAAAAATTTAATTCCCAACTTGTGGTTCTCTAACTAGCAGTGGCGTAGTGAGAGGGGAGCATCTTGCACCGGGCGCTACTCATAGTGGGGCGCCAAATGTTCCGCAAAGCAGAACTTCCTGGATAATTTGTATTTTTATTATAACTGTTTTGAAAAAAAATTTCTATACTAAAAAATGCATGCATATATCCGGAACACTTGCGACAGGTTGTGGAATAATTGAAAGCATATATCTAGGGATGGGATACTACCCGGTATTTACCATTTTTCAGGGTAAATACCGGGAATATATCCGGAATATTCCTTTTTTCTACCTTTTTTGGGTATTTTCAAAAGCATTTGAATCGAGGTTCGTTGGAAGTATATGTCAGAAATTCAATGTATGCGTCAATTGAAAATACATATTTGTTTTGATTCTCCAAAAGTGAATGTTGATAAAATTTAACAAATCTACATTTATTTGTGCAAACAGAATAATTAAAATTGTAGAAACGGTATGTATTGTTAGTAAGCCAATACCAATGAAATTCGCTAAGTCTACATTTCTTTTAGGCTAAATCATGGGAAAACCAAGAGCGCTAAAATATGGAAACATTTTGAGACACATGCAAACGCCAAATCAGTTTCTTGCAAATACTGCAGTACAGTGTACAAATGGGCGAATGTTAACAAAATCGCTAATCATTTTTCCAATTGTTTTAAATGTCCAAGCTTGGTTAAAACAAATATTGTGGGAATAAATCCCTGTGATTCAGAAACAATTTCGAATTCCCCTTCCATTAATGCTGGCGATATTTCCAGCTCATCAAGTTCTCTCCAATCATGGAACTTAGAGATAATACATGAAAAATTATCCAAGGCTATAATTGTATCTGGTACTCCGTATTCCATTGTGGAGCATCCACCCTGGGTAAAGTCTTTTAAGGAATTACAACCTTCATACAAATTGCCGCACACAAAGGCAGTTTCTTGTAAGTATTTAAACAAATTATACAATGAAATGACAAGCGATATAACCCACAACTAAAGTCGTCAAGCTACTTACATTTGCAATGTGAATGTTGGAGTAACATTCGTAATGAAGGTATCATAACTTTCCTTATTTCTAAGCCAGATATTGTTTTTGTGCGTAGTATAACTACTACTGGTCAGCGGAGCAGAAACAAAGGGGATCCGCTGAAAGGCAAAACGAATCGAGCGGTCCAAGGTAGGGTGGGCTTCCCGCGAGGTGTATGCATCTCTACAGGGGATGATTGTAACATCCATCCCACATCAAGGTGGACAAGGGTTAAGGGCCCTGAGCACTCACCTTGAACTAGCTCCAAGGGGCTGCGCAAAGGGGCGGATCGCCACTAGGTGTACGTTACAATCATAGCTGGGGAATAATGAATAGTAATCCTAATTATTAATAATCGCATTAGAAACTTTTATTTTGCAGAATAATTGATTAATTAGGATTAGTTGGCTATACTAATCGATTACTTATTGATTAGATTAGAAATAATCAAAAATCTAATCGCGATTAGTGACGATTATCATATCTAATCAAAACTAATCAAAAAAAAAAAAAAAAAAAAAAATCGATTCGATTTCTCGATTAGTTTTGATTATATTTGATTAGATCAACTATTTTGAAATGTTTTTGTAAAAAAAAATGTATTTATTTTTGTATATACACTCGTTTTTTTTTGTTAAATAATCAGAATAGAACATTTTTGGTTATAATTGTTCTTCGCTCCCCCTCTATAAAATAAATCATCGCTACCGTTGCCTACACACAATTCTTCATCTTCGCAATATGCATTTTATCAAAATGCATTCTCTTCGCATCCATATATATATATACAGCTGTACACATAATCACAATAACTACTGCACTGCTTAGTTAATCACCCTCGCTGTCGCTGCCCACGCTATAGTCATTATCATCGTCATCATTGGTATTTCTTTGAATATACATAGCGACATAAATATGTAAATATACAGAACATCACACCACCAGCAAAACAAAGTCAAATTGAGTTATGATTAGACAGCTGACTTGACAGACCGCGTTAAATAAACACTTTTCGTAAAGAGCGATTAAAGTAATAAGCACTTTCTTCCAAAATGATTCCACATGTTTTGAAACGGCCGTACCTCAGTTGGACTATGAAAGCTCTTTTTATGATTTCAATGATGAAGGTAATTTCATCTATATTATATGATTTTTCAAACTAAATATTATTTTGGTTCCAGAACATGATGAGGAAGCGTTAATTCCCAGAACACCGATTTCACCAAACGAGTCAAACGGTTTCAAAGAAGTGGTTAGCAATCAGCTTTAAGCGTATTTGAATGACCCGACACCAGGTCCTGAAATTTGGAATAAATATGGTGGACTGAAGGAAGCGTGTCTAGCGTTCAATACCCCGCTTACGTCATCAGCGCCCGTCGAAAGGCTGGAATAGTCAATACCCCAAAACGGAATTCAATGTCTGAGTTTTCTTTGGAAAAGTTGGTAGTAATGAAGTCGAATATAAACTTTTTGTGATACATATTGTCACGGATATTAGCATCACTAACCTATACCATCACTAAGGCGATCCTAACGCCATGCCAAGCAGTATTTACGTCAATAATCAAATCATGTATACACATATATAAGGCAGCCGAAAGAGATGTCACACACAGATGCATTTACTTATGCGCCTATGTATGCGCGAGAGACTGTAAGCAACAAACATTCACATCAATAATTCAATCATTATGAATCTACATAAACGAATAAATAATTGCGTCTACACATATGTACGTATACGAGCAGCGGAGCGGCAATGCACAGACACATGCATATATCTTATCTGAGTTGTCACAAGAGAGAGCAATAATTTGTGCACGTAGTTGTGGCTGGCGATTTTGTAGCGAAAATAACTAGTAATTTCTGGAAATCGAAGAGCCTAGAAGTATGCAGCGTAAACTATAAAAGCGGGGCAGGCGAGTAAGAAGTAATTCAGTTTGAGTTGAGCTATCAATCAGTTTGATTAAGCACGCGATCTGGCGGCCAATAGTAGAGTTTCATTTGAGTTATCAATCAGTTTGGTTATCAAGCCAGCGAGTAGCAAAGTATAAGTGTTATTGTGAAGTACTTAATAAAGGCCATTTTTTTCATCATTCAATATTGGAGTTATTTATTCAACAGTTTAGTGATTCGAACTTAGCAGAGGATTGCAAATAAGAGGAATTGCAAGCAATTACGTTACAATTGTTGTCAGAAGAGGAATTGTTGAATAAATTCCAGAGGACAACAAGGACATGGCAAAGTTCAGTGAATTGAAGATCCAGCAACTAAGGAAGGAGTTGGAGAGCCGTGGATTGAATACAAGCGGCGTTAAACTTGAACTTCAGGCACGGCTACGAGAGGCAATGGAAGCAGAAGGAATTGATGTGGAAGAGTACGTCTTTCATCTTGATGGCGAGGAAATAACAAAAATGGAAGAAACACCGCAGACAATGGCGAACACAGACCTGAACATGATATTGGCTGCAATATCTGCTCAAACAGCAACAATGTCATCACAGATTGAATCTCAAGAGACACGTATAACATCAAAGATTGAAGCACAAGAAACGCGTATATCCGAAATGTCGTCGCAAATGTCATCTCAGCTGGAATCGCAGGAGAACCGTATAACAGCGAAGATTGAAGCACAAGAGGCACGGATATCCGAAATGTCGGCTCAAATTTCAGCACAGATATCATCGCAGATCTCTGCTCAACTGGAAGAGCAAGAAGGACGTATTTCCTCGAAGTTGGAGGCGCAAGATACAAAAATTTTACAGTTTGAAGAAAAAATCGAGGCCGAGGTATAGGACGTATAGAGCAGTTGCAACTAAATCGCCCAACAGTTTCAACTAGTAATTCAAAGGTAAAAACACCATCCTTTGACGGTTCTGTTCCTTTCCAGGTCTTTAAGCTACAGTTTGAGAAGACCGCAGCAGTGAACAACTGGAATGTGGAAGATAAAGTTGCCGCACTCTTCGTAGCATTGAAGGACCAGCTGCCGAAATCTTACAGACTATTTCAGAATACGAACGGAACAGTTATGACGCATTGATGGCTGCTGTAGAACGGCGATACGGAAGCGAACACAGAAAACAGATATTTCAAATAGAATTGCAAAACCGCTACCAAAAAGCTAACGAGACTTTGCAGGAGGTTGCTTCAGATGTTGAAAGGTTGGCTCATCTCGCAAATGCGGACGCACCCGTGGAATACACCTAGAGGGTAAAAATCCAGAGTTTTATAAATGGCATACGAGACGTGGAAACGATATCTGTGTCGCAAATTGGAAGGAAATCAAGCAGTCTTACCGTCAGAGGAAATGTGGTTGGCAAGGAGCGTGTACTGACTGCAGATACGGGCGCATCTCATTCCCTGATTCGATCTGATTTGGTCTACAAGAGAGTAAAGTCATTACCTGGAGCGAGGTTGCGTACGGTCACAGGCGAATATAACCAAGTCCAGGGAGAAGTAATATGTGAAGTCTCAATTGGGAAGGTCATGGTTCTACACAAATTCGTTGTGGCGGAGATCGTTGATGAAGTTATATTGGGAGTAGATTTCTTGGTTGACCATGACATCAAGATCGATATGCAGAGAAGGGTGATGCATTATGAGAACCAAGATGTGCCACTTAACTTCAGTTTGGAAAAAGGGTTCAGCAGTAAGCGAGTGCTGGTGGAGGAGATTCGACAGAGACCACGAAAGTCAAGGAAAGTAGATCGAGCAAAGGTTGATGGATCGAATGTGCCAAATAAAGCGAAATTAAAAGTACCTCCGAGGAAAAGACCGGCATCAACAAACCCTAATGGACGCACTAAAATGACTGAAAGAATTTTTCAGAAAGAATGCAAGGATGGTTTCAAGCCAGCGGCCACTTTTGTTGGGAAACGTCGGAACGATACTGAGTATGTGAAGCCAATCCGTCAAGAACAAGCTCTACAAAGTAGTTCTTCATTGGCCAAGCAACAGAGTGCGAGAGAACGATCCAGAATAATGAGTAGTAAGATGGAACACAGGTACGACAGGGAAAATAATTCGGAAGGTTTCCGGAATGGAGATTTGGTACTGTTAAACAACCCTCACCGGCGGAAAGGTGTTCCAGCCCAATTTCGGTGCAGTTGGGAAGGCCCGTACAAAGTTGTGAAGAAGATCAGTGATACCATCTACCCCATACAAACCACTGGGAAACCACGGATTAGAAGGGTGGTACATTTGGAGATGCTAGCGGCGTTTAGATTGGGAGATTTGTCTGATCGGGACGATCAGACTTAGGTGGAGGGCAGTGTTACGAATATTAGCAAAACTAAGGGGTGCTGCCATTTCCAGGCCGATGCTAAGCAGTGACGTGAATTCACATCAATAATTCAATCATTATGTATCTACATAAACGAAACAATAACTGCGTCTACATATATGTACGTATACGAGCAGCGGAGCGGCAATGCACAGACACATGCATATATCTTATCTGAGTTGTCACAAAAGAGAGCAATAATTTGTGCACGCAGTTGTGGCTGGCGAGTTTGCAGCGAAAATAACTAGTAAGTTCTGGAAATCGAAGAGCCTAGAAGTATGCAGCGTAAACTATAAAAGCGGGGCAGGCGAGTAAGAAGTAATTCAGTTTGAGTTGAGCTATCAATCAGTTTGATTAAGCACGCGATCTGGCGGCCAATAGTAGAGTTTCATTTGAGTTATCAATCAGTTTGGTTATTAAGCCAGCGAGTAGCAAAGTATAAGTGTTATTGTGAAGTACTTAATAAAGGCCATTTTTTTCATCATTCAATATTGGAGTTATTTATTCAACAGTTTAGTGATTCGAACTTAGCAGAGGATTGCAAATAAGAGGAATTGCAAGCAATTACGTTACAATTGGTGTCAGAAGAGGAATTGCAAGCAATTACGTTACAATATGTAATATAAATCAGCAAATATTTAATGTATGTAAAATCATGTTTTTTTTTTCCAGAACGTGCCTTTAATTTTTATACTACATCTAGTATGAGAAAAATTGGAGATAGACCCACCAATAAGTGTACCGAAATGACCAGGGCTATGAGCCGAAGACAATCTCGTCCTTACTTGTTTAATAAGATTTATGTTTACAGTGAAATTTTGAATAAAAGTTCTTTTAAGTTTGTTACTTTATGAATTAAACGAAAAAAACAACAAAAATATTTCAAAATAGTTGATCTAATCGAAACTAATCGAGAAAACTGATCGAATTTTTTTTTGATTAGTTTGGATTAGATATGCTAATCGTCGCTAATCGCCATTAGATTTTTGATTAGTTCTAATCTAATCAATTAGTAATCTAAAATATTAAAGAATCAAAAAAAAAACGGATGATTAGATTATTTTATTTTTCTAATCGTAATGATTTCTAGTTCTAATCGAAGTTCCCCAGCTCTGGTTACAATATTATAAAAAATTTTACCCTCATTTTGGGTAAATAATTGGGTATTTACCCATTTTTGCCATATATACCCAATTTACCGGGTATTTACCATTTGGGTATTTACCCATTTCCCATCTCTACATATATCTTGTTTTCTCACGTTGAACGTTACGATGGGAATTATTAAAGATGTTTTAAAAAAACTGTCAAACGTGAATCTGAAACACGATGGAGCGCCAAAATACAACCGGTTAACGTTATCGTCGATGGGCTAGAGAATGTAGTAGAACACTTAGAACAATTAGCAGAGGACACTAACACCACAAGTGACACCAGAAGCGAAGCTACAATTCTGTTGAAAAATATACCAAATTTTGGTTTCATAACATTAGTTCATTTCTGGTATGAAATCTTAAGGAGAATTGATCGTGTGCAGCTCAGATTACAACATCCGAGGATGAAATTTAGAGAAGCTTATCATAATCTTAAATCATTAGCGACTGAACTATCCGAAATTCGAGACGCCCTCTGTGAAGAAGCAATAAAAAGTTTCTTTATGAAAAGTTGGATATTGATATGGTAAAACGTGTAAGAAGGCGCCGCAAAATGCCCGGAGAACCGGCTAGAGATGTTGGTCCTTCCGTAGACTGTGAAAAATATTTTACCCCGGTCGCAAGAAAAGCTCACTACGCCACTGCCAACTGGACTCAAATCTAAGATTCCAAACTGAATTATTTTCACGAAAGTAATATAAAATATATATAATTTATTTTTGATTAATTACGCTTCATTACTGCAATCAGCCAGGTGTTTATTTATCACAATAAACAGCTGTTGGTTTTGGGGGTACCGACTTGAACATTTTGTTCAAATCCACCTCAACCCGATATCTAATGTAGCATATATATCGGATAATAGTTTGATAATGATAATAACGTTGGAGATAGTTCAACTCGAGAGCTCTAAAGTTTATAAAATTTCTCAAAGGTTGGATAGTGATTGGAGATTGATTTTGGATATCAGCTCGGGAACTATCTGGTTTGAAAATAATTAAAAAATGATGTTGGATATCATCTTCGGAACTAGATATATATTTTGCTGGGGAAATTTGTTTTTCATGTTTGTTGGGTAAAAAAAATTCAGCTGTTGCCCTATTTACAAATTATCTAGATAATAAGAAACCAATGTTGCCGTACAGTAAAGCCTACCCCAAAGGCGACCTTAAACTGTGTCTGAAAAACTGCTCAGTACTTCAACTGGAGTTAACTTTTGACTAGAGCTTAAGCAAACTTGGGCTAAACTTAGCTTAACCAACTACTGAAAAACCGGGCCTTAAAGACCTTAGTTTTTGGGTTTACACATCGAACTACGTGAGTTCTTGGTAGTTACGCGTTTTTATTGGTAAAGGTGGTTGGCACGGCCTCTGGGAAATGTTGTATTTAAGTTAAATATTAGTCAGTTTTGTGATTAAATAACGTCAAAATAATATATGTGACCCGGTCTATGAAAAGGTGGCTTATGACTCAAAAAAAATTTTTCCACTTTTTTTCTGGTTTCGATAGTTTTTGAGATGCTCTTTCACGTGGTGAAAACTAGAAAGTCCCAACTTGCTTAGTGTACTAAACATGTTGAGAAAGAAGAGCACAAATGAAAGACGATGAATCCTTTGGTTCCTTTGATGCCACTTTGGTGGCTGGTGAAGTATCCTCAGATTTTTTTGATAGCATTTTTTTCGATGGCAATGGACCCAAAATATCGGTCAGAAACTGATTTGTGCTTTGCCTTTTGGGCATGACTGTTCATAGTGCAAAAAAAAAACTACTAAGAAACTGAAGAAATGCATTGTTTATCTTTAACAGCTGTTTTTCGCAATTTCTTTTTTGAGTCATAAGCCACCTTTTCATAGGCCGGGTCACATATAGTAAATATCCCGGAAATATCTTGTAACTATATTTTTGAAAAAAAAAGAAAGAAGAGCACGGGGTTTCACGTCGTAGGGTACAGTCACTCTAAGAATATTTAACTTGTTCTTGTTTCATTATACCTTTTTTGGCTCAAAGCGTCAGTTCTTATAAACAGTGTTAAAGCCTTACGGCCGGGTCTTATAATTATACATTTTCCTTTTCCCTGAAGAAGATGCCGTAGCATCAAAACGCGCAGGAGGAAAAAAATATAAAATTTTCCTTAGTTAAAATTTCCAACCCTAAAGCACCAACGCAGTATATTTGGTATATTTGTCGCATATTATGAGGTCTTCGAAATTTTGGAAACGTTAGTAATGCCTTCCCCGTCTCCCCATGTCGGCATTATTTCGCAACTGTTTTTGATCAGTTCTGGAACGATTTCATATAGTTTAGTGAATACATGGTTTCGGTTTCTGAACAGTTTTGAGATTTAGTTCGGTTTTTTTGTGACCACTTCGAAACCATTAAACGAAACTTAGTATAAAATTTTACCTGTGCCAAAAGTTGCTCGGGTAAAACCAAGTAAGTGAATAATTCAAAAAAGTTACTTTTAAGTTTTCTTTGAAGCAAATGTGGCAATACCAGCTACTACAACTTGGTATAAACCCAATTGTTTTTTGTTATATCCTGTTTGATTTTATTCTGTGCATTCTTTTTGCACGGCAGCATGAAAATAATGGCCACGACAATTCTTTATGACAATCCCATTGGCTTTGTTTTTATTCAAAAAAGCTTTTTTTTTATTTTCGTTGTATTTCACACACATCATGCAGTCCTTTTTTTGTTTTTTTTCATTTTTTGGTTTTTTATTTCATTCAGTGACATATTTTTTAAGTTTTGCTCCATTTTTTACATATATTTTGGCAGATAAGCAATGTTGGGCTGACAAGTGTTCCAAAGTTACAAACGACAAACACTTTTGCATGCTCGCATTCACACTATGACAGCCACACCATTGCATGTGCATTTAAACACTTCGGTAAAGTTAGGAATCAGTTCCCAAAAACATCCCTAGAGCTAGGCACATAATATCTCATTTTGTACCGGTTACAAAAGTGGTAGCTAAAAGGCACTTCGAATTATCGGCGATCTATGAAGCTATAAATAAAAGGAACTGTAAAAATTGCCATCGCCTACTTTTGTGTGAGTTCCGTGGAAGGAGCAATTTTGTTATGTACTTATCGGGATTTTCAAGCCTCACTACGAGGCATGCCGAACGAAGGGCTCCCTACCTTCATTTAGAGCTGCAGACTAAAATCTAGCCTCCTACGGCCCACGAAATTTGCTGTACCTTGAACCATGTCTGGCATTACTAAGTGTTGGGATGTGCGATACGTGATCTTTATGGCTACTCTCACGCTAATGGGCTGGACAATTTCCTTCTCATTTGCTGAGTAGTATATGTATGCCTCACATATGTGCTCACCGTCACTCATCTGTTGCTTCTGCGGGTCATGTTATTGATGCCACTTCACGGAGATAGGTTTCCAAGTAGCTCTACTCCTCTCCTTCGCTGTTCGGTGAAGTGCGCGCCACCGAAGAAGATCTGGCGTATACCGTCCTATATTCCGCAGTAGAGGGTTTTCAGCCATGCTCATTATGTGCAGATATTAGCGATAGTAAACGTGTCCAGTTAAAAATTGAGTCAAATAAACTCGACCTCTGCGTATGGTCGCCTCAACAAAGGCCCGTTCGGGAATTAATTCTCTAATCCTCTTTCTTAAGGTACTGTTGCTTCTCTGTTCTTGTAAGCGGCGAATCGATTCTTCTCGCGCCTGTATGACAACAGCAGCTCTAATCACTTCCGAACCGCTTTTATTACATCGGCAAAAAGATATAGCGCCATGGTTCCCGCAACGACCAGGACAGCTTTAGCTGAGACTGTGCGAGAAGCCGAAGTTATTCTAAGCATCTCTCTGCGTTGGGTTGAGGTGAGAACAATTCGGTTCTTTCGGTATTTTATTGCGTCCGCCCAAATTTCTGCATCGTATAAGAGTACAAAATCATAGAATGATGTAAGCAGATTCCTTGTACATGGATCTGGGCCGCCTTTTATATTCTCAAAGAAACTAAATGTTTCTATTAGTTGGTCCCCAACGTCATATTCCTGATAGTGGGAACTCTCCTCGTTATGAGTATTACGATCTCCTTTTTTGCTGTTTCTAGCTGAGAACCGTGATCAGCCATCCACATATTTATGCACTGCGCATGACCTCCTTTAAGCTTAGCTGTGTCAGCTTGCAAGTTCGTTATTATCACAGTGTCCAGCGAGCGAGCAACAGAATTGCCGTAGAATATTAAAGCTCAAAGCCAGTTCTGAGCTAATCCGATTCCCTGCTGGGTACATATGCACACTTCGACGAAGAAGGTGAAAATCACCAATCTCTTCAGCACATCGACCGCGACTTTCCTTGTGCTGCATCGCCTCTGTTTTGCCTCACCCTTCCCATTACTTTTGGTAATTTTCGCGCATTTTTTTCTCGGATGAAATCCCACTTCGCCGCAGCTAATGCAAAGTTGTGTCGCGTTACAAACATTTTTCAATGACGTGATTTTTTAACTTTTACAGGGCTTGTCCCATAACTTGATGTAAATCATGTTCCTTCAGTCAGATATTGTTCACCTTCTTCAATATTTCTTTTTTTTTCGGTGTCAGTTTCATTTTATTTTCATTCTCAGTTTGCAGCTTACGGTTTTCTTTCACTCTTTTTTTATACTCAGTTGAGCAGAGCTCACAGAGTATATTAAGTTTGATTGGATAACGGTTGGTTGTACATATATAAAGGAATCGAGATAGATATAGACTTCCATATATCAAAATAATCAGGATCGAAAAAAAATTCGATTAAACCATGTCCGTCCGTCCGTCCGTCCGTTAACACGATAACTTGAGTAAATTTTAAGGTATCTTGATGAAATTTGGTATGTAGGTTCCTGAGCACTCATCTCAGATCCATATTTAAAATGAACGATATCGGACTATAACCACGCCCACTTTTTCGATATCGAAAATTTCGAAAAGCCGAAAAAGTGCGATAATTCATTAACAAAGACATTTAAAGCGACGAAACTTGGTACGTGAGTTGAATTTATGACGCAGAATAGAAAATTAGTAAAATTTTTAACAACTGGCGTGGCACCGCCCACTTTTAAAAGAAGGCAATTTAAAACTTTTGCAAGCTGTAATTTGTCAGTCGTTGAAGATATCATGATGAAGTTTGGCAGGGACGTTACTCCAATTAATATATGTATGCCAAATAAAAATTAACAAAATCGGAGAAGGACCACGCCCACTTTTAAAAAAAATTTTTTTTAAAGTAAAATTTTAACAAAAAAATTAATATCTTTACAGTATATAAGTAAATTATGTCAACATTCAACTCCAGTAATGATATGGTGCAACAAAATACAAAAATAAAAGAAAATTTCAAAATGGGCGTGGCTCCGCCCTTTTTCATTTAATTTGTCTAGGATACTTTTAACGCCATAAGTCGAACAAAAATTAACAAATCCTTTTGAAATTTGGTAGGGGCATAGTTTTTATAATGTTAACTGTCTTCTGTAAAAACGGGCGAAATCGGTTGATGCCACGCCAAGTTTTTATACACAGTCGTTCGTCTGTCCTTCCGCATGGCCGTTAACATGATAACTTGAGCAAAAATCGACATATCTTTAATGAACTTAGTTCACGTACTTACTTGAACTCACTTTATCTTGGTATGAAAAATGAACGAAATCCGACAATGACCACGCCCACTTTTTCGATATCGAAAATTACGAAAAATGAAAAAAATGCCATAATTCTATACCAAATACGAAAAAAGGGATGAAACATGGTGAGGTAATTGGATTGGTTTATTGACGCGAAATATAACTTTAGAAAAAACTTTACAAAATGGTTGTGACACCTACCATATTAAGTAGAATAAAATGAAAAAATTCTGCAGGGCGAAATAAAAAACCCTTAAAATCTTGGCAGGTATTACATATATAAATAAATTAACGGTATCCAACAGATGATGTTCTGGGTCACCCTGGTCCACATTTTGGTCGATATCTGGAAAACGCCTTCACATATATAACTACCACCACTCCCTTTTAAATCTCTCATTAATACCTTTAATTTGATACCCATATGGTACAAACAAATTCTAGGGTCACACCTGGTCCACCTTTATGGCGATATCTCGAAACGGCGTCCTCCTGTGGAACTAAGCATCACTCCCTTTTAAAATACTCATTAATACTTTTCTTTTGATACCCACATTGTACAAACAAATTCTAGGGTCACCCCTTGTCCACCTTTACGGCGATATCTCGAAACGGCGTCCACCTATGGAACTAAGGATTACTCCCTTTTAAAATACTCATTAACATCTTTCGTTTGATACCCATATTGTACAAACGCATTCTAGGGTCACACCTGGTCCACCTTTATGGCGATATCTCGAAACGGCGTCCACCTGTGGAACTAAGCATCACTCCCTTTTAAAATACTCATTAACACCTTTCTTTTGATACCCATATTGTACAAACAAATTCTAGGGTCACCCCTGGTCCACCTTTGTGGCGATATCTCGAAACGCCGTCCACCTATGGAACGAAGGATTACTCCCTTTTAAAATACTCATTAACACCTTTCTTTTGATACCCATATTGTACAAACAAATTCTGGGGTCACCCCTGGTCCACCTTTATGGCGATATCTTGAAACTGCGTCCACCTATGGAACTAAGGATTACTCCGTTTTAAAATACTCATTAACACCTTTCATTTGATACCCATATCGTACAAACAAATTCTAGGGTCACACCTGGTCCACCTTTATGGCGATATCTCGAAACGGCGTCCTCCTGTGGAACTAAGCATCACTCCCTTTTAAAATACTCATTAATACTTTTCTTTTGATACCCATATTGTACAAACAAATTCTGGGGTCACCCCTGGTCCACCTTTATGGCGATATCTCGAAACGGCGTCCTCCTGTGGAACTAAGCATCACTCCCTTTTAAAATACTCATTAATACTTTTCTTTTGATACCCACATTGTACAAACAAATTCTAGGGTCACCCCTTGTCCACCTTTACGGCGATATCTCGAAACGGCGTCCACCTATGGAACTAAGGATTACTCCCTTTTAAAATACTCATTAACATCTTTCGTTTGATACCCATATTGTACAAACGCATTCTAGGGTCACACCTGGTCCACCTTTATGGCGATATCTCGAAACGGCGTCCACCTGTGGAACTAAGCATCACTCCCTTTTAAAATACTCATTAACACCTTTCTTTTGATACCCATATTGTACAAACAAATTCTAGGGTCACCCCTGGTCCACCTTTGTGGCGATATCTCGAAACGCCGTCCACCTATGGAACGAAGGATTACTCCCTTTTAAAATACTCATTAACACCTTTCTTTTGATACCCATATTGTACAAACAAATTCTGGGGTCACCCCTGGTCCACCTTTATGGCGATATCTTGAAACTGCGTCCACCTATGGAACTAAGGATTACTCCCTTTTAAAATACTCATTAACACCTTTCTTTTGATACCCATATTGTACAAACAAATTCTGAGGTCACCCCTGGTCCACCTTTATGGCGATATCTCGAAACGGCGTCCTCCTGTGGAACTAAGCATCACTCCCTTTTAAAATACTCATTAATACTTTTCTTTTGATACCCATATTGTACAAACAAATTCTAGGGTCACCCCTGGTCCACCTTTATGGCGATATTTCGAAACGGCGTCCACCTATGGAACTAAGGATTACTCCCTTTTAAAATACTCATTAACACCTTTCATTTGATACCCATATTGTACAAACAAATTCTGAGGTCACCCCTGGTCCACCTTTATGGCGATATCTCGAAACGGCGTCCTCCTGTGGAACTAAGCATCACTCCCTTTTAAAATACTCATTAATACTTTTCTTTTGATACCCATATTGTACAAACAAATTCTGAGGTCACCCCTGGTCCACCTTTATGGCGATATCTCGAAACGGCGTCCTCCTGTGGAACTAAGCATCACTCCCTTTTAAAATACTCATTAATACTTTTCTTTTGATACCCATATTGTACAAACAAATTCTAGGGTCACCCCTGGTCCACCTTTATGGCGATATCTCGAAACGGCGTCCTCCTGTGGAACTAAGCATCACTCCCTTTTAAAATACTCATTAATACTTTTCTTTTGATACCCATATTGTACAAACAAATTCTAGGGTCACCCCTGGTCCACCTTTATGGCGATATCTCGAAACGGCGTCCTCCTGTGGAACTAAGCATCACTCCCTTTTAAAATACTCATTAATACTTTTCTTTTGATACCCATATTGTACAAACAAATTCTAGGGTCACCCCTGGTCCACCTTTATGGCGATATTTCGAAACGGCGTCCTCCTGTGGAACTAAGCATCACTCCCTTTTAAAATACTCATTAATACTTTTCTTTTGATACCCATATTGTACAAACAAATTCTGGGGTCACCCCTGGTCCACCTTTATGGCGATATCTCGAAACGGCGTCCTCCTGTGGAACTAAGCATCACTCCCTTTTAAAATACTCATTAATACTTTTCTTTTGATACCCACATTGTACAAACAAATTCTAGTGTCACCCCTTGTCCACCTTTACGGCGATATCTCGAAACGGCGTCCACCTATGGAACTAAGGATTACTCCCTTTTAAAATACTCATTAACACCTTTCTTTTGATACCCATATTGTACAAACAAATTATGGGGTCACCCCTGGTCCACCTTTATGGCGATATCTTGAAACTGCGTCCACCTATGGAACTAAGGATTACTCCGTTTTAAAATACTCATTAACACCTTTCTTTTGATACCCATATTGTACAAACAAATTCTAGGGTCACCCCTGGTCCACCTTTGTGGCGATATCTCGAAACGCCGTCCACCTATGGAACGAAGGATTACTCCCTTTTAAAATACTCATTAACACCTTTCTTTTGATACCCATATTGTACAAACAAATTCTGGGGTCACCCCTGGTCCACCTTTATGGCGATATCTTGAAACTGCGTCCACCTATGGAACTAAGGATTACTCCCTTTTAAAATACTCATTAACACCTTTCTTTTGATACCCATATTGTACAAACAAATTCTGAGGTCACCCCTGGTCCACCTTTATGGCGATATCTCGAAACGGCGTCCTCCTGTGGAACTAAGCATCACTCCCTTTTAAAATACTCATTAATACTTTTCTTTTGATACCCATATTGTACAAACAAATTCTAGGGTCACCCCTGGTCCACCTTTATGGCGATATTTCGAAACGGCGTCCACCTATGGAACTAAGGATTACTCCCTTTTAAAATACTCATTAACACCTTTCATTTGATACCCATATTGTACAAACAAATTCTGAGGTCACCCCTGGTCCACCTTTATGGCGATATCTCGAAACGGCGTCCTCCTGTGGAACTAAGCATCACTCCCTTTTAAAATACTCATTAATACTTTTCTTTTGATACCCATATTGTACAAACAAATTCTGAGGTCACCCCTGGTCCACCTTTATGGCGATATCTCGAAACGGCGTCCTCCTGTGGAACTAAGCATCACTCCCTTTTAAAATACTCATTAATACTTTTCTTTTGATACCCATATCGTACAAACAAATTCTAGGGTCACACCTGGTCCACCTTTATGGCGATATCTCGAAACGGCGTCCTCCTGTGGAACTAAGCATCACTCCCTTTTAAAATACTCATTAATACTTTTCTTTTGATACCCACATTGTACAAACAAATTCTAGGGTCACCCCTTGTCCACCTTTACGTCGATATCTCGAAACGGCGTCCACCTATGGAACTAAGGATTACTCCCTTTTAAAATACTCATTAACATCTTTCGTTTGATACCCATATTGTACAAACGCATTCTAGGGTCACACCTGGTCCACCTTTATGGCGATATCTCGAAACGGCGTCCACCTGTGGAACTAAGCATCACTCCCTTTTAAAATACTCATTAACACCTTTCTTTTGATACCCATATTGTACAAACAAATTCTAGGGTCACCCCTGGTCCACCTTTGTGGCGATATCTCGAAACGCCGTCCACCTATGGAACGAAGGATTCATCATCATCATCATCCTCCTCAACTCCTATTGGAGCATAGGGCCTCGACCACCGACTTAAATCTTATTCTGTTAGGTGCAGTTCTTGTGATGTCATTCCACGTATATCCTGCGTCTTCGAGTTCTTTATCCACAGTTCTGCGCCAAGTTTTCGCAGGTGCACCAGGTCGTCGGCTTCCTTGTGGATTCCATCGCAATGCTTGTCTGGCTATATTTACTGGAGGTCTTCTGAGAGTGTGACCAATCCACGACCATTTACGCTTGGTTATTTCTGTGGTAGCCTTAGGTTGATTTGTTCTAGACCATAAGTCGTCATTTGAAATTCTTTCCGGCCATCGAATTTTCAGGATTCGGCGCAGACATTTATTAATAAAAACTTGTAGACGTTTCTGAATTGAAGTTGAGCTTTTCCACGTCTCGCAAGCATAAAACAGTACTGATTTAACATTCGAATTAAACAGTCGAAGCTTCGTTTTTAAAGATATTTGGCTGGACCTCCACACGTTTGCCAGTTGCCCAAAAACCATTCTTGCTTTGTTTATGCGAGACTGAACGTCCTCATCTGCACCGCTCTTATTTGAGACAATACTACCAAGATAAACAACGGACTCTACACCTTCGATTTCATTTTCGTCAACCGTAAGCGTCAATGGCCTTGATGAAATACTATAGCCGCATCTTATGACTTTGGTTTTCGCTGTATTGATGCTTAGTCCGGCCTCCTTTGCATGTGTGTTGACAGCTTCTAAATTGTGTTGAAGGTCAGTACTTCTGTGGCTTAGCAGACAGACATCGTCTGCATATTCTAAATCCCCTAGCTGAGTGAAAGGCGTCCACTGTACACCGTGTCCACCATTTTCTGCGTTCCTCATAATCTCGTCTAATGCCAAGATAAACAAGAGCGGGGAGAGTATGCATCCCTGTCGCACCCCGCTTTTAATTTCGAAGGGTTCTGAGAGGCGCCCATCGTGACTGACCCGGCACTTAAATTCGGCATACATTGCCTTTATAATGTTGATTATTTTATTTATTTTTTTTTTTGGAACTAAGGATTACTCCCTTTTAAAATACTCATTAACACCTTTCTTTTGATACCCATATTGTACAAACAAATTATGGGGTCACCCCTGGTCCACCTTTATGGCGATATCTTGAAACTGCGTCCACCTATGGAACTAAGGATTACTCCGTTTTAAAATACTCATTAACACCTTTCTTTTGATACCCATATTGTACAAACAAATTCTAGGGTCACCCCTGGTCCACCTTTGTGGCGATATCTCGAAACGCCGTCCACCTATGGAACGAAGGATTACTCCCTTTTAAAATACTCATTAACACCTTTCTTTTGATACCCATATTGTACAAACAAATTCTGGGGTCACCCCTGGTCCACCTTTATGGCGATATCTTGAAACTGCGTCCACCTATGGAACGAAGGATTACTCCCTTTTAAAATACTCATTAACACCTTTCTTTTGATACCCATATTGTACAAACAAATTCTGGGGTCACCCCTGGTCCACCTTTATGGCGATATCTTGAAACTGCGTCCACCTATGGAACTAAGGATTACTCCCTTTTAAAATACTCATTAACACCTTTCTTTTGATACCCATATTGTACAAACAAATTCTGAGGTCACCCCTGGTCCACCTTTATGGCGATATCTCGAAACGGCGTCCTCCTGTGGAACTAAGCATCACTCCCTTTTAAAATACTCATTAATACTTTTCTTTTGATACCCATATTGTACAAACAAATTCTAGGGTCACCCCTGGTCCACCTTTATGGCGATATTTCGAAACGGCGTCCACCTATGGAACTAAGGATTACTCCCTTTTAAAATACTCATTAACACCTTTCATTTGATACCCATATTGTACAAACGCATTCTAGAGTCAACCCTGATCCACCTTTATGGCTATATCCCTAAATGGCGTCCACCTATAGAACTATGGCCCACTCCTTCATAAAATACTCTTTAACGCCTTTCATTTGATACACATGTCATACAAACACATTCCAGGGGTTCCCTCGGTTCATTTTCCTACATGGTTATTTTCCCTTATGTTGTCACCATAGCTCTCAACTGAGTATGTAATGGTCGGTTACACCCGAACTTAACCTTCCTTACTTGTTTTATTTGTTTTTCCCCTTTAAAAATTTAGACGTTTGTTTGGGTTGGCGAAGTTGTCAAAAAGTTGGGCTTTTGATTTTGGCTTTTGCTCATATTTCTCTTTGCCCAAGCACACCATCGGGCCGCGTTACTTTAGCTTTTTTTGCTTCGGTTTGCTGCTGAAGGAAGTGGAATTTTTCGATCATTTGGTAGTGTGGACTAATTTACAATAACACATTTACATTCTATATAAACTTTTCGTTTTTGTGGTATTTGGATTTTGTTATGAATTTTGAAGCCGCTTAAATCCATAGGTCCGCTAAGAGTTTGATGGTCCTTATAATATAGTAACGAATGTTAGCAGCACTGAGCGATGCTACCGTCTCTAAGCCGAAGCTAACCAGTGACGTGAATGCACATCAATAATTCAATCATTATGTATCTACTTAAACGAAACAATAACTGCATCTACATATATGTACCATGTACGTATACGAGCAGCGGAGCGGCAATGCACAAACACATGCATATATCTTATCTGAGTTGTCACAAGAGAGAGCAATAATTTGTGCACGTAGTTGTGGCTGGCGATTTTGTAGCCGAAAGTAACTAGTAACTTCTGGAAATCGTAGAGCCTAGAAGTATGCAGCGTAAACTATAAAAGCGGGGCAGGCGAGTAAGAAGTAATTCAGTTTGAGTTGAGCTATCAATCAGTTGATTAAGCACGCGATCTGGCGGCCAATAGTAGAGAGTAGAGTTTCATTTGAGTTATCAATCAGTTTGGTTATTAAGCCAGCGAGTAGCAAAGTATAAGTGTTATTGTGAAGTACTTAATAAAGGCCATTTTTTTCATCATTCAATATTGGAGTTATTTATTCAACAGTTTAGTGATTCGAACTTAGCAGAGGATTGCAAATAAGAGGATTTGCAGCAAATTCGTAAATAAGGCGTGCGTGTATACAGGGTGGCGGCACATTCCCCCAACAACAGATCAATCTTCCCAACTTTTGTCACACTGTCGAAAAGTACCGCGCCGTAAATAAAGTCGTCTTGTTGACATTGCTGGACATCGACAGGACAAAGAAAGTGATACATTGAGTTCTCTTGTATGCTCTACCATCGGAACATAATAATATTGAATCCAGCCCAATTCATTCGTTTAGGTGTTATCGTGGAAGCCTAACTCTCTAGTCATGGGACAAATTACTTGCACTTTCTTTCCAAACTATGGATTAAGGTGCCAAGCATGATTTAAATTTTAGTCTCACAACGCATTAAGCTCATAAGGGCTACCAAGCTCTCGATCTCCACGACACCACCTTGATTACCCAGAAAGGTAACTCCCAGACAGCGCCGTATGGCACCACATAACGCTGGCAGTTATACATGAGATAATCCAGCCTTTTGTCCTGCTGTTGTTATATTAATGACAAAGACACTCCCTGAAGGTTTTGGGGTGTGTTATCGATGTTTATGGTTCTTTTGCCGGATATAAATCCGGAAACGTTGGGTAACAAGCAGCACTGACTAAAGGTACTAGCCCGACAATCTCGGCAACGATTTATATAACCACACTAAACCTTCTAGACGAAGCACCGATTCGACTACACCAATTATCCTTCCAGGGAAAATTCACCACAAAATTGCTCTCCGCAAATGTTATGATCGCACAGTGTTCGAGGAAGAAAAGTAATTGTTTTCCAGACTTAAGCATTCTGTGATTTTATAAGTCCAACAAGACGACACTCTTAAGTGCAGGGCTAACTTTGTTTGCCTGGTATCCTGCTAGATGCAATGGTAGAATAACAAATACCAAAAATAATGATAGGAGCTTTGCTTGGTGATGTTTCCCAAGGCAGAATTTGTTCTGATCATACTTGATCTGTGCACTTTTCTCAGAAAATTTAGGTTTGACGCCTTGCGCAGGGCTGGCAACCATACGAATACTCCATACGGCAACACGAATCGAAAAATCGCGGTATAAACCCATCCGCATAATGTAGTTAGGATTTCTTCGAACACTGAATGACATTGTTCTTCAAGTTAAGCTTCCTGTCCAGAACTACGCCTGGAGTGGGAGTGGTAGTGGAAGTGGGATTAGGAGTGTTGGTGGTTGTAGGAGTGTGTGGGAATAGAAGTGGGTGTGAGAGTAGGAATGCGAGTAAACACTAATAGTATTAGTGGAATAAGAAGAAAAATGGACGATAAGGTAGAAGAGAATGGTATAGAGAGTGAAAAGTGAAGCGAAGCTCACTTTTGAAAGGTAGGCAAGCCAGTTTTCAATCAAAAAGGGTCTGCCAGATATACAAGTTTATATTATTAGAATTAGAATTTTTACAACTTTTATCATTACAAAATATATATACTAAAAGTGAAATAAAAAAAGTTTAGTCTCGACTGAGCTCTGAATTATAGACTTACAAGCACTACATTCAGTTGACATTAAAGTCAAGTCTGCTTAAAAGTTTTGTACTTAAATATGTTCGATATGAACATAATTACCTCAAAAGCTTTGCGAACTTTAAATCGCATCAATTTAAATGCTTAAAACTTTTGTGTGTGTATATATGATTTCAAAGCTTATCTGATAAAGCACAGCTCAACAGTTATACCAAAATATTCAAAGCAAGATATGACATTCAAATCTTTCTCGATATATGTACATAAACACACATATTCATGTTTGTATGTATGGCTTAGTACATATGTGTGTATGTTTGTTACCGCAAGTATTTGCACAAATCAAACGAACATTTTGCGATGACTGCCTGCTTGCTTCAACTTCAAATCAAATGTCAGTTGAACTAGAATTGACACAACTCATATCAGCCGAGATAAGCTAAACATACGGCTTAATGGTAGCAAAACAACTGAAGGCTAAAACAGCAACAACAACAAAAAAAAACCTTTTAGCAAATCCTAAGCCGAACCAAACTGAAGAGATTATACCTAGCTGTGTATTTGTATGACATCAAAAGAGGTAAATTTTAATTTAAAAACAGCTGCCGTTTTTTTTGTTTCTTTACCTAGTTAAATAAGTAATAATAATAAGTGAAAGAAAGAAAAAAAAAACAAAAGAATTATGCAAAAATTTGCAGTAAATGGCGTTGAAAACGAAATATGAAGAAATGTGTCCTTAGTCGTAGATAAAACTTAATTTTGGGAGTTTTTGAACATAAGGCCGAGCAGATTTAGACACTGTGTTCCCTTTGAAAAGGATATCTTTTTTTTTCAAAAGAGAAATTATTGAGAGCCTCAAAGTTACTGTCGGACTTTAGCCACATAACACCTCCTACCGCCTTAGTACCATTCGCGTGTATACGACCATTCCTGTGTATAAGGCTAAATTAACTTATTTACTTCGAAAACAAATTTATATAACGACTTCCGGTCAAGCTTCGGCTATAGACTTTGACTTCTTATTTTTCCTTTCCTCTACCCTCTTGTTCTTTTTTTCTTTTCTTTCTTTGCATGGCCTTGATCTGTTGTCTGATTTCGCTCATATAAACTACTATATATAACAAGTACATTCGTTACGTTCACTACATTTATGCTCAAATTCTGAATTCTCCCATGCCGCGGGAAAAGATGTTAAGACATCAAAAACCTAGCATAAAATCTATGTAGCCTTCTGAGCCCAGGTCAGCTGCTACAACCTCAAACATGATAATCACAGCTGGGTGTAATAAACTAAATGCACAGATAACGCACTCATAGAAGCAAAACAGCTATCTAAAGGAAAATATTTACATATATAGATAACAAGTAAAGGTGTCTAAGTTCGGGTGTAACCGAACATTACATACTCAGCGTGAGCTTCAATTGCACATTTCATTTCGGATAAATTACTTTTCTACATAACACGTGGCGCCGCCCGTTTAAAAAAATGTCTCCCATTTCCTCTTACAACAAAACTCGATAAGTGAAAAACCTTTGATTCAAAACTATTGTTTGCTAAGTTATAGCTTATTATTCTAGTCTACGACCCTTTTAAACCTCTTTTATATCTAAGTTGCCGTGATCTTTAACCGATCCGGTTCATTTTACTAGAAATATTTTCTGCTATAAAGAAAGTATGTGTACCCAATTTTGTTACGATATGTAAATTTTTATTCCAGTTATGTCTCCCGAAACATAGAAAATAGCTTAGTCATAAAAGGGGCGGTGCCACACCCATTTTCAAAAATTTTATTTTTTTCTAATTTAATGTTATAATTCAATTTAAAAAGTAAAATTCTATTGATACAAAGCTCTTTTTCGCTAAGATATAGCTTATTATTTTCGTATACGGCCTTTTTAAAAATCTTTTATATAAAAGTGGGCGTGGTCTTTAACACATCTCGTCCATGTTTTTAGAAATATTTCCTGCTATAGGGAAAATCTGTGTACACAATTTTATTACGATAATACATTTTTTTTCGAGTTATGGTTCCCGAAACATAGAAAATAGCTTAGTCATAAAAGGGGCGGTGCCACGCCCATTTTTTAAAATTTGAAGTTTTTCCTATTTATTGTTATAAATCCACTTAGGAAATGAAATACGACTGACATAAAGTCCTATTTGGCAAAGGTATAGCTCATCTTATTCTTCCACGACCCTCTTAAAAATCTTTTATATAAAAGTAGGCGTGGCCCTTAACTGATTTCGTAAATTTTTCTTCAAAGCAATCCTTATAGTAATGGAAAACTCTCTGCTGAAGTTTGTTACGATAGGTTTAACGATATTTGATTTATTATTAATAATATTTGTAAAATTGATTTTATCACAAGTGGGCGGTGCCACGCCCGTTTTATAAATGTGTTTCAAATTTTGTCAAGAGTCTCAATATTAGTCCACATGTCAAATTTCAACGTTCTAGGTGTAGTAGTTAATAAATAATCAGGTTTTTTGTGTTTTCCAAAATGTTATATGTATAAAAAGTGGGCGTGGTTATCATCAGATTTCGCTCGTTTTCAATAACAATCTATTCTGGGTCCAGATGAGCTCGTGTACCAAATTTGGTGAAGATATCTCAATATTTGCTCAAGTTATCGTGTTAATCGGACAGACGGAAAGACGGACGGACGGACGAACATGGCTCAATCAAATTTTTTTCGACACTGATGATTTTGATATATGGAAGTCTATATCTATCTCGATTCCTTTAAACCTGTACAGCCAACCGTTATCCAATCAAAATTAATATACTCTGTCTGCAAAGCACGCTGAGTATAAAAAAGATGTGCATGTGTATGTGACATGCTATGTTTGTGCTGCCAGAAAAACTTAAAACGAAATTTAATCTCTCAAATATTTGAAATAAAATGGGAAATTCATGCAGAATTATGGCTACAGTTCAGTTCATTTATACACACACACATGCATACGTACACATACCCACATATGCGAGCATATGTAAACAAAGCAGCAACGTTGAATTTTTATCACATGCCTGCTGGCCAACAGCAACACATCAGCGGTAGCAGCAGCTGCAATAACAAATATGTGACTGCTGTAGCAACAATCCAAAAAAGAATATGCAGAGCAGTTGCATGGCAATGCAAATTACTAACTTTTCGTTGCTGCATTGACTTTAGGATTTTGAATAGAAAAGATCATATGAATGGATACAAGCAAACTTAAGTATGTACAGAGTAACCTCTTCTAACGAACACTTATAATAGGTGGGTATCACTCGAGGGTGAATATTTTTTATTCCCCCTTTTGTACGAGCGCCTCTTTGAGCTGACATAAGTCCTCACCAACAGTCATTGAGATTAATAAAAAAAAAGCCCTTTTAAGTTAGCCAAACATTTCTCCGCATAGGCATTGCCAATGGGGTTGTGTTTAAACGTTGTCACCTATTTGAAAAAATTTAATTTAAGAGTTGGGAGTGGTATAGAACGAAAAGTGGTTTACGTTGAATTTCAATATCGAATTGCCACTTATTGTATATATTTGTTTCCTTATATATCGTTTACTGCCTCGACAATGACTTGGCTCTATGTTCTAAGCCCCATTTTCCTCTGGCCCCCTATTTGGATTTTATTTTTAAAATTGAATAAAATGTGATAATATTGGAATTAATTTGAAGGGATTTTACGTGATAATTTAAAGTAATATTTTTGATGGGGTTCCACATAACTTTAATTTACTAATGATTTTTTAAGTGAAAAATTTTGTTTTGCTTTGGAATTTAGTTCTTTTACTTCATAAGGCTGTGTTCCCAGGTGCCGTATTTTCTCATAATGCTTACGGAAATTACTTCTTAAACACCTGCTGGTATGCCCAGGTTTCTGGGTATTCAACAGAAACTGTTTTTCAGCATTTCATTTCTCTTCCTAATGGGGAGTTCTCTCGCCTCATTGTGTAGTTGGTGTACTGTGAATATAAGGAGACAGCCCGTAGCGGTTCTGAGGGCAGTATTTGGCGGGCCTGTATTTTCTTCCAGTGAGTAACCTTTAGGCTTGGCGAACATATCGGGGACGGGTAGCACGCAGTCGGCCGGCCAATTGTTTTGTAAGTGATAATGAGCGTTTCTTAGTCTTTATCCCAATGGATGCTGGCAAGAGATTTGCGGATTTTACTACGGCTTTCATTCCATTTACGGCTGTGGCAAGCGTGTTCTCTCGATCCACATCAAAGCGAAGTTTTTCAGTACAACGTTGATATGCGCTTTGACACCAAAAAGTGGTGCAGCCACTGAGGATAAGCACTCCTTCTATAAAAGACTAGAAAAATAATACTACGACTGCCCCCGCCATGATATTAACAATATGCTGTTCAATTGCAACACCAGGGAGAGCAAAGAAGGAGTCATTGGTCCTGACTTCCCCGCGGCTTAAGATATGATCACCTGCAGTGCCAGGCTCCAGCATAAAAATATACGTCAAGCTACTTGACTGAAACCTGATCTAAGGACACGAAACCAAATCGAACCCGTCTTAATCGATTCGATAGTTTTACTTGATAAGTTTGGATAACGTTTCATAAATATATGTTACCACTTTAGACATATTACAATGTTGCCACCTAATTGAAATGAATTGAAACTAAAACTAAATATAGAACGCATACACACTTTAGCAAAAGATTTTTACCGATCTTCAAAAAGGAAACCCCCTAAAGGCAGGTTTCACTGTATATACTCAGGTATACCCACAAATCTTTTCATAAAGCCAAAATGGTATGCAGCGAAGTCAACGCAGCTCGCGAAGGCAAGCGTGGTATTTTCAAATGCCTTTGGCTAAAATTTATGCACCTGCCAATGGTTAACTCGATCAAGACAACAATGTTTGACAGAGTTTGACTAGTCAGTAGTCAAGAAAAACTATTACCTATTAAAGAAGAAAAAGCAGCAACAGAATGCATGTTTGCAACATAAACAAAAACAGCATATGCATGAAATTCAGACATAAACAACAACAAAAGCATTTGAGAAAGTAAACATCAACATAAGTCTATGCATTTTCCGCGACCAGATGAATGATAAATTTTCATATGTATATGTTAGTATGAATGTCTGTATATACCGGCGCTCACAGTTAAGGTCATATAACACATGATGTACATATGTATATCGATATTTTAAATGAGGCACTGATGATTGTTTATAGCAAATATTAGCTTCGCTTGTATGTATTTGACTATTTTATAAGCTTTTATTTACTTTCACTTTTGTTGTCTGTAATGGAATCTTGCAAGTTAAATTTGATACACTTCCCGGTGTCCGATTGAGCTGAAATTTTGCACACATGTATAACTCCGATGACAATGCAATATTACTTTGTTAGAATTCGATAAATTAATCGATAACACAGGTATCGGTAAAGATTTGTATTTACTTTGGCATAACAGCCTAAGTCCCATACAAACACGCCGGTACCTATCCGTGGATTGTGATATTTGGACGTGGTGAATCACGTGTCACGCGTGGTGAATCTCATCGCTTGCGAAAAGCGGAGACACAACCCTCTGTTGTATTTCTGTGTATAACCAACATAGCGGAATTTTTAAGGCTGTTTAACCCTGTAATCTTTTCTGTAATTTATTTTGCTTTTGGAAAAATTACCTATTTGAAAAAAGCTGGCTGAAAAATATTGGCATAACAGCTTAAGTTAAATCAAGAATGGAAAATCTTTGGAAAATTTGAGCAGATGTGGCAATTTCGCGCGTCCGTTGAACGAAATATTGACAATCTGCTTATCATCGCTAAGAAATTAGCGACATTCCATCAACTAAGCAGCACTTTAGCAATACTACTGTTATTATTTGGCCGCTCAAACACACAAATATTAATTGTGCATTAAATCTAAAATATACAAATACACCATAATAATTTACACGGCCAAAGCCATAATAATTCACACGGGTCATCAATTCTTTCTCTGATTCAAAATCTGAATTACCAGCGCTACCGTCAACAGCTCAGTGTCATCACTGCCAGTAGCGCCAATAACACCAAACTCGTGCCTGACACACAAAAGTCGTTTCACTCAATAGCGCAAGTAAAATGTACTACGCACTCACTACTAAGAAGCGTCAAAAATTCGCTTGGAGTAATTTCGTCAATGAGCTACCATTGAGCTGGCACCGCATTGGCGCTGGCGCCATGCAATTTACATCACTAAAATTGCGCGAATGCCCAGGCTCATGACTTCAATACTTATATTTACAATGCTTTAAACTTTAAATACACCTCTGAAGTTGCTGCGCATAAAATGTGTACTAATAAATTCCAATACGCATTATACGCAGATGTAACTGATATATGTGTTTTTGTTTCACCCCCTATACTTATATTTAAAGCTTTTATAAGAACAAGCATCTATTACTTGTTAATAAAACGAACTAAAAAGTAAAAAATAAAATTAAAGAAAAAAAAACTTTTTTAAAAATAAGCTTTTATTATTTTGGTTAATAAAATTAACTAAAAAGTAAACAATAAATTGACTCTAAAGAAATATAACACTTTATAAGTTCATTGTAAGCTTAAACGATAATTAGGCTTTTTCGTCTGCGACAAAAAAATTCTATATTGTACATAATTACATATTTTTAACATTAAAACTTTACACCTAAATTATTAAATCTTACAGTTTATATCACAGTCCTAATTGTTCTAATAAAAGCGTGTTACATTGCGATAGCAAGAAAATGAGATGTTCTTAATTATACCATCAAAATTTAACACGTTTTTTATTAGAACAATTAGGACTGTGATATAAACTGTAAGATTTAATAATTTAGGTGTAAAGTTTTAATGTTAAAAATATGTAATTATGTACAATATAGAATTTTTTTGTCGCAGACGAAAAAGCCTAATTATCGTTTAAGCTTACAATGAACTTATAAAGTGTTATATTTCTTTAGAGTCAATTTATTGTTTACTTTTTAGTTAATTTTATTAACCAAAATAATAAAAGCTTATTTTTAAAAAAGTTTTTTTTTCTTTAATTTTATTCTACAGAATAATCATATAAAATGTTACGTATACGCACTGGTTGCCTTCCTGAATATGTTTGCTCAAAATTGGTTGGTTTTTATACCCAGCTGTACTTGTACACAGGGTATTATAACTTTGATTGGATAAAGGTTGGTTATACATATACTTCCATATATCAAAATCATCAGTATCGAAAAAAAATTTGATTGAGCCATGTCCGTCCGTCCGTCCGTCTATATTGCTTGAGCTCGAACGGAGGCTGTTCCTAGAGTATGGAGAACGTATATTTATTTATTTATTCATTTATTTATTTATTCATTTAGAGTTTGTACAAGCAACACTTAGTCTTTTAGGCAGTACATTAATCCGATTAAGTAATTATACGGAAATGTTACAAAAAGAAATTTAAACTAATATCATATCTAATATATAAAATTCTTCTGTCACGGTTTTAGAGGCTGAACTCCTCCGAAAGGGCTGAACCGATTCTCATGAAATTTTGTGAGCATATTGGGTAGGTCTGAGAATCGGCCGACGTCTACCTTTTTTTTCGCTACGTGTCTAGGGTCTTGAGATCAAAACGTGGACCCGGGTATCCCTAGAATGTGTTTATACAATATGGATATCAAATGAAAACTGTCGATGAGTGCTAGAGTACAGGATAATTTTCACACCCTAGGGTGACTCGGGTCTCGAGATATAGGCCAAAACGTGGACCCGGATACCCCTAGAATGTGCTTATACAATATGGATGTCAAATGAAAGCTTTTGATGAGTGCTATAGTACTGGATAATTTTCATACAACTTGGAGGCTAGGGTCTGGAGATATAGCCCAAAACGTGGACCGGGTACCCCTAGAATGTGTTTATACAATATGGATATCAAATGGAAGCTGTTGATGAGTGCTATAGTACAGGATAATTTTCATACAACTGTGAAGCTAGGGTCTCGAGATATAGCCCAAAACGTGGATCCGGGTACCCCTAGAATGTGTTAATACAATGTGGATATCAAAGGAAAGCTGTTGATGAGTGCTATAGTATAGGATAATTTTCACACAAATGGGAGGATAGAGTCTCGAGATGTAGCCCAAAACGTGGACCCGGATACACCTAGAATGTGTTTTTACATTATGGGTATCAAATTGAAGCTGTTGATGTATGCTTTAGTACAGAGTAAGTTTTACACCGCTGGGTGACTACGGTCTCGAGATATAAGCCAAAACATGGACCCGGATTGTGATGGCTAGAATTCCAAATGGGGTTATTTCAGTGATTCCTATATTAAAAATAACCTCGGTTAGATATGAGAAATGTCTATCAAATTCGCATCGGGATTGACAGATTAACCCACCACAGCGAACGAATTATTTTACAAATTCTTTTTGCGTTATCCAACACAGGCAAAACTTGTCAGACATCTGAGAAAAGGGAGAGAGCGCAGGTGTCGGGTTCTGCCACAATCATATCCTCTGCCATTTCCGCTTAGGATCGACAGCAAGCCACATGTAATACAAGTTTTTTTAAATTGTGCAGTGAGTAAAATCAAACGATTGCTATGAAATCGGAAAAAATTCGCATTAATTAACAGCGTAATTCGACTACTAAAGAGGCTCATCACAGCCATAGTTTATTAGTTTCGCTAAATTTGTATTCTTTAAAGAAACAAAATTGTCGAAAAAAAAAATATTCCATTTTTGATTAATTAATCGTGTTCCAAGCACACGAGGAAGGTTCCAGAAAGGAATCGTCATCGTTTTCATTAACTACGTTACATCACATACTTTCCGGTATTAGAACCATAAAGTTTAAATGGTACGTAGTGAGATTGCCCATAAAAATCGGTTGTAATTTAGTTAAACGTGCTTTCCCTCATTAACAGGTGAAAAAGTTCCTCCCCCACGTGGAAATCATAGTGGGAGAGGGTACCTCTTTGTTTACTTCAATCCCAGCCCAGAACTTGGTAACAAATGGCTATATAAGTTGCGGTTTAATTTCAAGAAAAGCCACGTAGAAATAAAAAAGTTGAAGGCAAGACTTCATCTTTAGCGCAAGACTTTTCTTGCCTCCGCATGTAATGCGAAGCAGCAAAAGAAAAAAAAAACAAATAAAGAAAAATTATTATGGATATAACAATGTGCTGTCTCGTAAGCAACATTTTGCTTAATTAGAGGTCTTCCAATTTCGATCTTATTGCCATGTAATTTGACTAGAGGTTCCTTCATTCATAAATTATTCGTTTTTTTTTTATGGTAAAGTAAGATTAATAGTGAAAAAAAAAAAAAAATAAATTATGAATAATATAGCCTAAGCAGTAATAAGTACATAAATGTACATATTGATTTCAAATAATACCCAGTAGTCGCCGGAAAACAATTACTGAATATGTAAAGACAACTTGTTTGCGCAAACATCGTTGGAGCACACCTTTTTTTTTCAATGTAAGTAAAACCAACAACCATAAGTATTTACATAAATATGCATATACTAAATTCTTTTGTTATATATTAAGTATCAAAATACTATGAGCGTACTCACAATACAGTTGTTTGTTGTTAGTTTATGCATTGATTTTCTATAAAACTCATTTAAACTACGGTAAGACCTGTTTGTTGTAAATTTAGACAAATATACAAACATATATAATGTTTTTGCATACTGTTACAAACCTACATACCTAATTAAAATTATAAATGAGTGAAAAGAGAAAAAAAAAAGAAATTATCGAAATACATGAAGTAAGATTTGTAGAATGAGGGAATATATTTTTTTTTATAATGATCATTAATAATGTAATCACCTATTAACATGAATAAAGAGTAGAATATCGTTTTAAAGTCTTGTGAGTTGAGTATGTAGTCGAGGATTAGTGTTGGTTGGGTATGGGAGAGTTGATGTGAACTCTCAATACTTTGGTAGGGCAGGGAGCTAGAGTAAATAAAGAGGCAAAGCAACACCACAGACCTCCTCTCATAGGTGTATTGTTTTTTTTTTTTTTTTCGCATTACTTGGTTTCTGCATAGGAATTCTGTTTTCGGTATTGTGGCCAATGTTAGATGATATGTGTGTATGTGCAGGGTATTGCTCTGAGTTCAGAGTATCGTTGTCTGTCCGGTTTTCCTATTACTATGCTAGTTAAGAGAGTCCGTCCGTATATAAAGAATATGAGCTGAAAGCATTTTTTTCTTTTTGAATGAATTTTCTGTTCGGGTTTATTCCATAAAGTGCATGAATTACTTTTTATATATACTTACGCTAGGGTGGTTCGATAGGAGCAAAAACCCCGACCTCCAGACTGACTAATTAAGCCTGGTTAATGCAAGCATGCACGCCCCGCTGCCTATTCCCTAGTGTCGGTCCATGACAGGATACACCTAGAATGTGTTTTTATATTATGGGTATTACATTGATGCTGTTGATGTGTGCTATAATACAGAGTAAATTTTACACCGCTGAGTGACTAGGGTCTCGAAATATGGGCCAAAACATGGACGCGGATACCGCTAGAATGTGTGTGTAATATGGATATCAAATGAAAGCTGTTGCTGGGAGCTCTGAAGTTCATTGTGATATTCGATTTAGTCGCATCAACCTGGCAAAACTGATAAATATGCATGCGAAGCCGAAAAAAGACATGAATTAATAATACCCACATACCTATTTGCATACGTCCTATTCGATTTGCCTGAAATTTCGTATATAAATTTGCCTATATTAGTATTTACCATGCTTTTTGCCGGGAAGTATATTAGAGACGGACTGGGACTGGGATTAGGACTAGGACTGGGACTGAGACTGAGACTCGGAGTGGGACTGGGACTGAGACTCGGAATGGGACTGGAACAAAATACATACCACCCTCTGGGACTGGCAATAAGAGATGAAGAAGAAGGAGAAAAATTTGAGAGAAGAGAAAAGAGACAAGGAGACTGAGAAAGAGATAGAATGAGACGAAGATGGAGATGAAGCGAAAAAGACGGAGGGAGGAGTGAATAAAGAGATTAGGAAAAAGTGTAGGGAGGTAGAGCAGAGTTAGACGGAAAAAGCTAAAATGTATGCAGATAGGCCGAATTTAGGGCAGAACAACGTCTGCCGGGTCTGCTAGTATAAATATAGAAAAGTTAAATACATAAAAATTTTCAATAGTATATATTATCATACATTCACTTAAAACTTTAAAGATTTAGAGTACCTTAAGAGTTAAGAAAAGAAAATGCTGCTAGTTTGAAACATAGTTTTTGTTTTGGGGGGAAGTGAGTTCCATAGACAGATTGTACTGACAAAGAACAGTTTTGAGGATGTTGTGTATTTAAAATTAGGGGCCAAAAGATATAGAGTCCGAGTAGACTGAAATAAATTTTTTTTTTTCAAATAAGTAAAGGGGTGGGTTTGGAATGAAAAAGCTTATGCAAAAAGCATATATTTCTAAGTTTTCAGAAGTTATTAACATTATTTCTGACAATTTGTATGGCATATGAAGAGATATGATCAAATTTCATTTTAGAAAAACGAAAGGGGCAGAATTGTTCAAGCCAAGCTGCAATTTATTATGTGAAGACGAATCAAGATTACCGTATATAAGTTCCCCATACGAAATTTGAGGAATTATAAGAGACTTGACCAGCTTCATTTTTGTTTCACGTGGTAATAAATAGGCAGTTCTGTACAAATTTCGAAGGGTATTATATATTTTACCGACCATAAGGTTAACATGGTCAACACAAATTAATTTAGAGTTAATTCTGAAGCCTAAATAGGTGACCACGTCATGGAATAATATTATTTCTTCATTAAATATAACTTCAGGAAGGCTGTTCAAGTCACATGTTGCGCTTGATATTGCTAGCGCCTTAGATTTCGTTGCATTCAGATATAACTTATTTCTGTAAGCCCAATGTCCTATGTGTGATAAGCCTTCATTCAGCCTGACGAACAAGTCTTCGGTAAGCCCAATAGGGCGTGACAAGTATATTTGTGTGTCGTCTGCTTAAAGATGTATTTTGGTATTTTGACAACAAGGAACTATGTCGTTAATAAAAAGTGTGAACAATATTGGACCCAAACTAGGTACTTGTGGGACACCAGATGTTATAAGCTTTAAGTTTGAGACATTATCACCGCATTGAACTTGCTGAAATCGAGGTATTTTTGGATTAGTTTTATAGCATAAAAGTACAATTTATATTTTATTTCCAGCTTATGAAGAAGTATTCTGAAGTCAACTGTGTCAAAAGTTCGTGAGAAATCTAAAAGTACAAGTAATGTAAGTTCATTACGGTCATAGGCAGGGCGTATGTCTTCAAGAATCTTAAGTATGGCAGTAGCGCAACTATGTCTTCTCCTGAATACCGACTGATCCTCAGATAGTAAGTTATTATTATATATATAATCAATTATCTGCTTAGCTAATAGCTTCTCATAAACCTTAGACAAGGCTGGCAACCGGCTAATTGGTCTAAACTATTTGGAAGAACATGGAGACTTAACTTTAGGAATAGGGATAACATTAGCTATTTTCCATTGACTTGGAAACCCACCAGACATAATTGAAATGTTAAATATATATATTAGTGAAGCTGTAACAAATGGAAGTATAAGTTTAATAAATCATATACTGATGCCATCGACCCCAACGGCATTAGACTTAACGGCAAATATAGCAATCAAGGCATCACTTTCAGTTACAACTGAGAAGTCAAAAATATCAATATCAATATTCGGTCTTCTGCCTATACTACCCATCCTACTGTGTCCATAACTGGTGTTATGATCATCACTATAATTTACACTGTTATTGCTTATATTACCATTCAAGAAATACGATTTCATGACATTAGGGTCAAATTTGCATTGAATATTATCTTTTTTGGATACTCCAAAAGTGCGAAGATTCTTCCATAGAATTTTTGGAGGCAAATTTGCATTAAATTTATTATTCAAATATGCCACCTTAGCATTCCGGATACATAAGGCAGCTTGATTGCGCAAAAGACGATAGGCTTCCCATTTGTTTTCATATGGAAATTACTTCCATTCTCTGTAAGCTTTCTCACGTTTTCAAAATTCATTTGAAAACCATGGTTTTTTATGACCTTCGATTTTAACGGTTTCCAGAGGAACTTATGTATTAAAAAGTTGATTGACAAGACTACTAAAATATTCTAACTTTTCGTCTAACTTAGAGATGGAAAACACCCATTCCAGTCAAGAAAAATAGCCTCATTATTTAGTTCATCTCGGTTCACAGCATTATAGTTCATATAGGTCAATTCAAAGTGGGGCTGTTTTGCGTTGAATTTCAGATCGTATATAAAAATAACATTTCATGGTCAGAAACAACATCCATGGGGAATTGGTCAATATGATTTATGTTATTGGCATCGTTAACACATATTAAATCGAGTAAACTTGCCTTGCTATTTGGAGAAAAGCGGGTCGCGAATGTTTTCACGATGCACAGATTATTTGCCTGAAAGTTACTTGAAAGGTTTTTACTGCGGGAATCATTATTAAGGGTATCAATACTAAAGTCATCGCAGATGATGACATGTTCATAATTTATTGAATATTCAGAGAGTTTAAGAAATAAGCATGTTAAGTCATTTGACCTATTGGGGTTGTATACACAAGCCACAAAACACTTAGTCCGAGCATCGCCTATTTAAATAAATATACTTTCTCCCACACTGGTATGGTCTGAGCGATAAACTACTTTTGAATTAAGAAAATACAAATTTTTGCAGTATATAGCAACTCTACCACCACGGATGTTATTTTGCCTGTCATTTCTCCACAATACATATTTATCTAATGAATATGAATGCTCTTCAACGCCAGATTTGAACCACGTTTCGGTAATACAAATTAAGTCAATGTTTAGATCAGCATATACATATGAAAGGTAGTCTAATTTATGAACCGTAAGACTGCGAGTATTTAAATGACATACATTGAATGTTGGATGTTTTTTACATATTTGACTCAAGATACACTTTACCTGTACACTGTCAGTACAATCGTTATTCACTTCATACATAATCAAAACAAACAAGCAAGACGATATCAACGGAGCATATGGCCGTTTCGGGACTTTTTTACCAGGACTGCTACATATTCGGTATGGACATAAAACATCCTGTAGGTGGTGAAAGGACCCGGTCCGTTTTTAGGGATTAAACTGTACTAAAAAAATATATATAGGTGCTGTAAGGGGCCTGCCTTACCTTGTAGATGTTGCTAGTGTGCGTAAGAGTTATAAGCACTGACAAAAATTACTTTTTTACTTAGAGATGACCATTTTAACGTATTTTTCAAAATAAAAGTAATGTTATGCTATTATTTTTTAAAATGTTTTTTGATCACCATTCGTGGTTGTTTTTCACGACTTTCTGCTGTAACAGCCATAACACAACACCTTCAGGTTTTTTTCTGTAACACGTTTGGAAACAGATGTTGAAACAGATCTAGAAAGTCGTGAAAATCAACCACGAATGGAGAGCAAAAAAGATTTTAAAAAATAATAACATAACATTACATTTATTTTGAAAAATACGTTAAAATGATCAATTCTAAATAAAAAAATTATTTTTTAAATAAATTACATTAAAATTATAAAAATTGTGTTTTTTGTTTATTACTTGAAAATATAGGTTTTTTTAATGAAAGTTGTTGGAAATATTTTGAACTTATTTTAGTTGTAAAGAAAACGAATTTCCATAAGAAATTTGTTAAAAATGATAATATAGTAGTTCATTTTAGGCAAATTTCTCATAATTTAAGCCTGATATCTCTACTAAAATTCAAAATTTACTATAGATATTAATACCGATTCTGAAATGTACGTACAATACCTTTAAAATAAGCCCAATATGATATTTTTATTATAATCCTATCAGAAGCTATGAAGATTTTTTGGCCAAACCCTATATTCAAATGCAATATATCTATTTTGCATAAGTCGGGGACTCAAAATCGGACCTAGAGCTATGGTGTATTCAGCAATTTTTCTTAGAATCATCCGTAGATTACGTGTTTGCTATACTCCTGATGGGAAAAAAATGTGACCCGCCCTAATATACGTTTATGTAAATATGTTGTGTGTTTATGTCAACACATAAATAACATGCACCATTATGCATTTGTATACAATACATATATACATAAAATACACAGACATAAATATTTGTAGATGACAGATGACAAGCGCCACTTTTCGTATTCTCTGCATTGCAATATAACCTACGACTTTCGGTTGTCAAATAATACCACATTTACAAACATAAACGCACACTTATCTTAATACACACATACACATACATACATGTTAGAATGTCTAGCATAACGAATTTCATAGTCTATTGCCACATGACACACAATTTAGTTGTAGCATTTACCACTACCTCTACATACAATTTGGCAAAAGTCACTAACATTAATAAACATACAAACATACTTAGATGTATCTACATAAAATCAAACTCAAACATAAAAACTCAAACACACTGAGAACATGCTTGCGCGCTTTTATGCTTTGTCAGTTTGACGGCAAATGTAGCACGACATGTCACATGCTGTTATACTACGATGCAACAATAACAATAATGGTGGGTAAACACTCAACATCGGCGACATACGTACACTTGTCGCGTTAGGAATACATACATCGAATGTGCATGTTAATGTGTTTGTGTTTATGACAAAAGTGTTGGCATGCAACTATGTTAATGAGTTGTTGCTTAATTTTCGTAATGCATCACTAACTTTTCATTTAAAATTCACATATCTTCTTAAACGAATTTTTCACAAATGCATACATACAGTTGTGGCATTTGTTATAGATCCGGCTACCTTTTCCGCTATACCTATTTCGTGGTTCCTTTTTCGTTCTACTGTTATCGTACTACTTTTGTCATCCTACCTTCTATTTATTCGCGCATGGCGCTTCTGTTCTCATGCTACTTTTTCGTGTTACTTATCTCATACTATTTTTTTTGTACTCCCTTATCCTTTTAAGAGATCGAGCCTTCTAGTGTGCCTAATACCTAATACTGTTCATGGGGCTTAATATATTTAGAGTCTCAGTAATCGGCTATATGAGGTATATATATAGAACAAATATAACCGACATTTTTGATAAATCTTAATCACAAAGTTTCTACATGATATATGAAGCTATGGCGAAGAGCCTAATATCTGAGCAATCTAATGTATGGGTTATACACTAGATTGGTTCAAGATCTTATGGTAAAAACTAAAGTTAAATGTTCAAGCCAAGCGACATCCCAATTCTTTTATTTTATTATTATTTTATTTATTTATTTAAAGTCGACACCAAACGAAAACGGTCGACTGTGTAGGATGTCTTGTTTATTACATATTAATTCGAAAATTTACTTGTCAGTTATATTTCATTTTTGTGTGTATCAAGAAAAGGAGAAGATAAATAATATGAAATTCAACACAGATCAGCGTTGCATTAGTAATGATGACCCCTATGTTGCACTATGCGAAATTTGGTCTTGCAACTGTTAATGTATAAAATTTGTACAAAAAGTATTAAACTTATAAACTATAAGATTATAAAATAAAAAAACAAATGTATGGCGCGATATCCTCCGAAGAGATTTAAGGTCGAGCTTCTCTACCAAATTGCGTCGAGCTCCTCATGATTTTCCCTACAAATTGGCCGGATGGTACCTACATGTTTTATGCCGACTCCGAACGACATCTGCATGGCAGATGAGTTTTCACTGAGAGCTTTTCATGGCAGAAATGCACCCGGATCGCTTGCCAAACACTGCCGAGGGGCGACCCCGCTTAGAAAAAATTTCTTATAGTTGAAAAACCTTATTTCTAAAATTTTAATGTTGCTTTGCCCGGGAGTTGAACCCAGGGCATACGGTGTGATAGGTGGAGCACGCTACCATCACACCTCCGTGGCCGCCATAAGAAAATTATAAGATTAACATTATATAAAAGTAAACTTATGCATTTAAAAATTCAAATTGATTCAGAGAAAATATTAAACTATAAAATATCAGGTCAAATTAGAAGTATCAGGCAATTTAATGCAGGAAGCGAACATTCGATACTTATACATTTATACAGGTCATTATAGTGCGCACACCAAATCCGCAGAGGTTAGAGTCATTTTTTCCGAAGTTTAGGCGACATAGCGGTAAAAGAAAAGCCATGTAGTGTCTCGACGTCCTAGCGGGAACCGCAAAATGACGCCGAGCTAGCAACTCAGAAGAGTCAATCTCACCGTTGACCAATTTATGGATGAACAACACCCCAAGTAGAATTCTACGATTGTCAAGAGTAGGCAGATTGATGAGAAAAAGCCTACTTCTGTAAAGTGGAAGATGAATGCTAGAATCCCATTTAAGGCCGCGAAGTGCAAATATTAAAAATTGTTCTCAGACTCAATCCGCGTTATATGATTTTGGTGTCCAGGATACCAGACGCACGAGCAATATTCAAGTACTGGGCGAACCAAGGAAATGTATAGGATCTTCTTGAGATAAGGATCGTTAAACTTTTTGGCCCAACGTTTAACAAAGCCAAGTATACCCGTTGCTATATTTACAATGGATGAAATATGCGTATTAAAAGATAGATTTGGGTCGAAAAGTACACCTAAATCATTAACGGTAGATAATCGCTGCAGAGGTGTAGATATTTGATAAAATAAGTTAGGAGCAACAAGTAAGGAAGGCTAAGTTCGGGTGTAACCGAACATTACATACTCAGCTGAGAGCTATGGAGACGAAATAAGGGAACATCACCAAATAGGAAAATGAACCTAGGGTAACCCTGGAATGTGTTTGTATCATGTGAATCAAATGGAAGGTATTAAAGAGTATTTTAAGAGGGAGTGGGCCATAGTTCTATAGGTGGACGCCTTTTCGAGATATCGCCATAAAGGTGGACCAGGGCTGACTCTAGAATTTGTTTGTACGATATGGGTATCAAATGAAAGATGCTAATGAGTATTTTAAAAGGGAGTGGGCCTTATTTCTATAGGTGGACGCCTTTTCGAGATACCGCCATAAAGGTGGACCAGGAGTGACTCTGGAATGCGTTTGTACAATATGGGTATCAAACGAAAGGTGCTAATGAGTATTTTAAAAGGGAGTGGGCCTTAGTTCCATGGGTGGACGCCTTTTCGAGATATCGCCATAAAGGTGGACCAGGGGTGACTCGAGAATGCGTTTGTACAATATGGGTATCAAATGAAAGGTGTTAATGAGGATTTTAAAAGGGAGTGGACCTTAGTTCTATAGGTGGACGCCTTTTCGAGATATCGTTATAAATGTGGACCAGGGTTGACTCTAGAATGCGTTTGTACAATACGGGTATCAAATGAAAGATGATAATGAGTATTTTAAAAGGGAGTGGGCCTTAGTTCCATGGGTGGACGCCTTTTCGAGATATCGCCATAAAGGTGGGCCAGGGGTGACTCTAGAATGCGTTTGTACAATATGGGTATCAAATGAAAGGTGCTAATGAGTATTTTAAAAGGGAGTGGGCCTTAGTTCTATAGGTGGACGCCTTTTCGAGATATCGTTATAAATGTGGACCAGGGTTGACTCTAGAATGCGTTTGTACAATATGGGTATCAAACGAAAGGTGTTAATGAGTATTTTAAAAGGGAGTGGGCCTTAGATCCATGGGTGGACGCCTTTTCGAGATATCGCCATAATGGTGGACCAGGGGTGACTCTAGAATGCGTTTGTACAATATGGGTATCAAATCAAAGGTGTTAATGAGGATTTTAAAAGGGAGTGGACCTTAGTTCTATAGGTGGACGCCTTTTCGAGATATCGTTATAAATGTGGACCAGGGTTGACTCTAGAATGCGTTTGTACAATACGGGTATCAAATGAAAGATGATAATGAGTATTTTAAAAGGGAGTGGGCCTTAGTTCTATAGGTGTATGCTTCGAGATATCGCCATAAAAGTGGACCAAGGGTGACTCTAGAATGCGTTTGTACAATGTGGGTATCAAATGAAAGATGATAATGAGTATTTTAAAAGGGAGTGGGCCTTAGTTCTATAGGTGGACACCTTTTCGGGATATCGTTATAAAGGTGGACCAGGGTTGACTCTAGAATGCATTTGTACAATATGGGTATCAAACGTAAGGTGTTAATGAGTATTTTAAAAGGGAGTGGGCCTTAGTTCTATGGGTGGACGGCTTTTCGCGATATCGCCATAAAGGTGGACCAGGGGTGACTCTAGAATGCGTTTGTACAATATGGGTATCAAACGAAAGGTGTTAATGAGTATTTTAAAAGGGAGTGGGCCTTTGTTCCATGGGTGGACGCCTTTTCGAGATATCGCCATAAAGGTGGACCAGGGGTGACTCAGAATGTGTTTGTACGGTATGGGTATCAAATTAAAGGTATTAATGAGGGTTTTAAAAGGGAGTGGTGGTAGTTATATATGTGAAGATGTTTTCGAGATATCGACCAAAATGTGGACCAGGGCGACCTAAAACATCATCCGTCAGGTACCGCTGATTTATTTTTATATGTAATACCACGAACAGTATTCCTGCTATGATTTTAAGGGCTTTTGATTTCGCGCTGCAGAACTTTTTCATTTTCTTCTACTTAATATGGTAGGTGTCACACCCATTCTACAAAGTTTTTTCTAAATATATATTTTCCGTCAATAAACCCATCCAATTACCATGTTTCATCCTTTCTTTCGTATTTGATATAGAATTATGGCATTTTTTGAATTTTTCGTAATTTTCGAAATCGAAAAAGTGGGCGTGGTCATAGTCGGATTTCGGTCATTTTTTACACCAATACAAAGTGAGTTGAGATAAGTACGTGAACTGAGTTTAGTAAAGATATATCGATTTTTGCTCAAGTTATCCTGTTAGGGGCCTAGCGGAAGGACAGACTGTCGACAGTGTATAAACACTGGGCGTGGCTTCAACCGATTTCGTCCTTTTTCACAGAAAATAGTTATCGTCATAGAATCTATGCCCCTACCAAATTTCACACGGATTGGTAAATTTTTGTTCGACTTGTGGCAGTAAAGTTATCCTAGACAATTTAAATGAAAAAGGGCGGAGCCACGCCCATTTTGAAATTTTCTTTTATTTTTGTATTTTGTTGCACCATATAATTACTGGAGTTGAATGTTGACATAATTTACTTATATAATTTAAAGATAATAAATTTTTTAATTTAAAATTTGACTTAAAATTTTTTTTTAAGTGGGCGTGGTCGTTCTCCGATTTTACCAATTTTTATTACACATACATATAGTAATAGGAGTAACGTTTCTGCCAAATTTCATCATGATATCTTCAGCGACTGCCAAATTACAGCTTGCAGAACTTTTAAATTTCCTTCTTTTAAAAGTGGGCGGTGCCACGCCCGTTGTCCAAAATTTTACTAATTTTCTATTTCGCGTAATAAGTTCAACTCACCTACCAAGTTTCATCGCTCTATCCATCTTTGGTAATGAATTATCGCACTTTTTTGGGTTTTTCGAAATTTTCGATATCGAAAAAGTGGGCGTGGTAAAAGTCCGATTTCTTTCATTTTAAATAGCGATCTGAGATTAGTGCCCAGGAACCTACATACCAAATTTCATCAATATACCTCAAAATTTACTCAAGTTATCGTGTTAACGGGCAGACGGACGGACGGACAGACGGACGGACGGACATGGCTCAATAAAATATTTTTTCGATACTGATGATTTTGATATATGGAAATCTATATCTATCTCGATTCCATTATACCTGTACAACCAACCGTTATCCAATCAAATTTAATATACTCTGTGTGCGAAGCACGCTGAGTATAAAAATGCATTAAATACCCGAAAACTACAAATATTTGAGGTTTTGTAACAACTGTAGAATTCAGTAATCTTATGCTGAAAACTCTTAAAATATTTAAGTTCTTAGTCCGTAAAGAGAAGAAAACAAAAAACTTTCTAAAGTTACATGTTTTACAAAAAATTATGAAAACCAAATCTTATTGAGCACTGCCTTTGCATAGATTATTTCTTTGTTATATGTAACAGAATTGGAGGGTTCTATGGTCTCTAAAAAACTTGAGGTTTTTGAGCGAAACTAATAACGTAAGCGTTTGGTGAAATCTGAAGCTTCTAGTTGTTAAAGGAAGAGTTGCAAAAAACCTTCATATATGAGAAATCCGTTGCATGAGAGAAATATGCTATAGTGGTCCGAAGCGGTCGGAAAAATGTCCTAATGGACCTCTTAATTTTCAATAAGATGTCTCAAGAATTTTGAAATAGTTTCCATTAAAACAGTGGGAGTAACACCGCGAAAACAACTCAGATTGTGATCTTGATAATTGCGGTGTTATCAATGGTGGGTCAACTCTTATCCTTTAAGAATTTACAACTTTCGGAATTCGGACCAAACTTAATATACGATTTCACTTCACTTCACTTTCAAAACCCATAATAACGTGGTCCCAGAGCGGTTACTATTATTTTTTCCTTCACTGTTTACATTCTGCTGCTCTATGGAATTTCATTTTGCAGTTGACTTCTAATTTTTGTTTTTTGTTGCAACATTGTCTGTAACCAATACTCAAATACAAAATTACTCTTGCTGTACTTGGGGCATTTTTTTCCAAACTTCACAAACACACAACACACATACAAATAGTTGAGCATAATTTCTAATTTAGTTGTTGTTTGACTGCTTATTCAAATTCCTGGTAAATATCTGCATATATACATTTAACTAAAAATTTTCCATACAAATAGAAATTAAGATATTTTATTTTGAATATGTACTTATGCGTTTATGTATGCATAAATAATGTATGCAACAAATTGTGGCAACATTAGTTGCACAACTGTAAATTGTAGCATGTCAATTTTGTTGCCGCAAACATGTTGCCACATATGGGACCGAATGTTGACGTTTTGTTTATATGAAAGCATTGTTCATAAGTTGACTGGTTTTATGATTTAGATCCATGTAAAAGTTTAACAGCCGTGAATGGGTTTTATGCATTGTTTATGAAGGCACGATCATAAGGAGTGGATTGTTGGGATTCGAAGTTTGCAATCAGAATTAATATATGCGAAAATCTACAATACTTAGCACTTTTTTGTACATATATTTGTTTCAAATTAGTTTTACTAAGTTGGCTGGGCATGAAAAGTGGGTTTGTCCCCCAACCGAGTTGCACATTTTCACAGCAAAAAGTGGTTTCTTTAAAAACCATGCTCTTAAAAGATCTGTTTAAGATTGGTTCATTTTCGTTCGACTTATGGTATTCATACTAGTATTGCTGGCTAGTGAGAGAGAAGAGGAACCCAATACCCTAACCGCTGATGATTTAGAGCACGTTTTCGGCACACGTCTGTGACGAAGTGTGAATTGCAATATTCCAACTAAAAAACACAAGGTGCCACGTTATGACGGAATACCAGCCGAGCTGCTCAAATACGGGGGTGAAAAGTTGGTAAAGAGCATTCATAAATATATATGCTAAATTTGGTGGGATGAGCGCACGCTTCCATATTGGAATTAAGGTATGCTCTGCCCAATCCTCAAGAAAGGCGATCTCGCAAACTGTGCCATGTGACACCGGATTAGACTGCTAAATATCGTATACAAGGTACTTTCAAGCCCACTGGGCGAAAGGCTGAAGCCCAAATTCAACGAAATGATTGGGCATTATCAGTGCGTATTCATATCTAATAAATCCACTTTCGATTAAGTCTTCAAAAGATGACCTACGATAAAAAGAATCGACACTCATCATTTTTTTTTTTTACAAAAAAGTAGCCTTTGATAGCGTGAAAAGAAGTGGCTTTTATGCTGCTTAATTTGAATTTAAGTCCCTTACAAAATGAATAAGGCTCTTTGAAATGACGTTGAGCAATAGCCTTAGGGATTACGAAGGCCTCTCCAAACCATTTGAAATCAAGCAAAGATTGAGATAGATAAGGATGGGAAAAAGGGTTTTTTTCCGTACTTGCTGTAATCCAAGAAAAATCCCGCGCACCTGCGGACAGTATTTCGTTTAGAACGTGCTAGATGGACAAAATTCGTGTTAGTTTAGTTTAGGTTAGAGTGGCCACCAGTAAGAGCACCAGTGCACCAGTGCACCACGTGGATCTCTCCCCTAATCAAACCAACAGGTCGATTCAGAAAATGTCAGAAATTTCTTAGGTTCCAACTTAGATCAGTCAAATAAGGGAGATTCCAGATATTCCTTCCTCTTGCCCCAAAGCGCAGGACAGTCGCACAGAAAATGCTTGACTGTTTCTATCTCCTCTTCGTCTCTGCAGCTCCTGCAGTAATCATTATAAGGAGCACCCAGCCGTTGTGCATGCTTCCCGATTGCTATGTGGCCGGTTATAAGAGATATTTCCCCCTTCTAAGAAGAGGAGACTTCTTGTACGTCTCGCATCCCATTCAGACCAAACGAGCTTAGTGTGGTAGCAGGATACGAGATTGCTGCATCTCACACCCGCTTCCCTAAAGAAAATTCTTTTCAAAGTGAACTTACAGGTAGCGAGCGGCATGCTCAATCCCTTCCAGGACGACGAAAGCGCAACGCATGTGCCCCGTCTTCCAAGTTCGTCAGCCATCTCATTGCCCGGTATTTCCGAGTGTCCAGGCACCCATGCCAGACTGAGGGAAGTTTGCTCAGAGATCTCCTTAAGAGATTTGCGGCACTTCTCCACTGTCCTGGACTTACATGTGACCGATCTAAGCGCTTGTAGTGCAGCCTGGCTGTCAGAGTAAATACAAATTTTATTATAGCCGCGAACAGCATTCCTCATGTGATTAACGGCCTCATTTATAGTAGCCACCTCCGCCTGGAAAACGCTGCAATGAACGCGTAGACTAAAGGATATGTTCCACCCTAGTTGAGGTGCAAAATCCCGCTGCCCACTTTTTATCCAGCCAGGAGCCGTTAGTATAAATCTGCAGCCTATCGCTCAGTTCCGGCGGCTCCTTCGAACAATAATCCCTATGCGGGATAACAACCTCGTACCTCATATCGAAAAATGTAGTCGGAGCGCAATAGTCCGACGAAGGCGAATCCAGATTCTTAAGGATGGCTGCATGGGCAACCACATTATCTCTCCAGCTAGATAACTCCCGCAACCGTAGAGTAGGAAATGCCGCACATTGCTTGGCCATTAAATCTATTGGCATTACATTAAAAAGAGTATCCAACGCCTCCGTAGGGGAGGTGCGTAGAGCGCACGCCACGCAGACTAGAGCACTTTTTGTACCTTCTGGAATACTCGTAGGTTCGATTCTGTATCTAAGCTCGTCCACCAGGCCAAAGCCCCGTATAGAAGGATTGGTCTAACCACAGGATTGTAGAGCCACAGGGTAATATCCGGCGATAGTCCCCATCTTCGTGCAGCAGCTCCCCTACAGCTGTAGGGTGCCACCGTTGATTTCCTCACACGCTCCTGAGCGTTTTCCTTTTAGGATTGTTTCCTATCCAAAATTACTCCTAGGTATTTGGCAGAGTCCCTAAGCGTCAGGGTCGTACCCGCTAGCACCGGCAGCTGCAAAACAGGAATCTTATATTTCCTAGTGAACAAAACCAGTTCAGTTTTGGCTGAATTGACCGATAGACCTTTACTCCTGGTCCAGTCCTACACCAGTCTCAGCTTAGTCTGCATTAGATCGCGTAGCGTCCGCGGAAACTTCCCGCTAACTAACAACGCGAGGTCATCTACATATGCATCCGTCCTTCTCAAGAAGAACCAAGAGCTCATTAAGTGCGGCAACCCATGGAAGTGGAGAAAGTTATGAGTGTGAATTCCTTGAACGCTAAGGATTTCTCGATCTGGGAGACAACTGCATGCAAGGCTGTCTACGTGGACTTCCCTTTCATATACGCATGCTGGGATGTAGACAACTTTTCCTCCAAGGACTCCCTTAATGTGGAGTCCGTTAACCTTTCGAGTGTCTTCAGCTGGAAGGATGTCAGATATATCGGTCTGAAGTCCTTAGGGGTCGTGTGACCAGTCCTTCCAACTTTTGGTATAAAGTTGATCCTTGAATCGATCCAACCCCGTGAAATATGGTTAAGAGCACAAACCTCTTTGAAGATGGTATACAACCACAAAGAGCTCAGTTCGATTGTTTGCTGGAGTTGTACCGGGGCCAATCCAACCGGCACTGGTGCTTTGAAGGGCTTGAACGACATTATAGCCCATTTAACTTTACCCATAGTAATGAACTTCCCCTAAAACGGTTCGCCATATGAGTTTCCCACCAGTTCATTTCTTCATCACTAGCGTCCGTAAAGTGCGTACTCAGAAGTAGGCATAGGGTGCTCTCTGCCGAATCCGTCTATGTCCCATAAGATCCTTGCAGGCATCCAGGGACACTTTTTGGAGCACCAAAGAGCACCTTTCTGAGCCTGGATCCCTCAGACACCGTCTCCATTTCGCTACAAAACTTCCGACAGGAGGTACTCTTCGACGACCTTAGCAGTTTCTTATAATCCGCAATCATCCGTTTGTATGAATCCCATTTGTCAGCCTCCCTGGAGGCTTTAGCAAAATTGAATGCTTTCCGACAAGCCTTGCGTAGATTGTCTAGGTCTGCGTTCTACTTGAGATCCCCTTTAAAGCTCCTCACTATAGATACGCCAGCTGGCTTAGGTTTCTGTGAAAGTTCTGACGTCCAGAAACTCATGTCTGCTCCTAGTAACAAACGAGGGTACCGAACCTCTATTGAAAATCTTAAAGTTATGATAAATAACAAAATCAAAGAGTGACTCACCCCTCTCGTTAGTGTCTCCGCTGCCACACGCTTCGTGGTACGCATTGGCATCTCCCGCTAGCAATAGTGGATCCTCCGTCTCCCGAGCTATCTTGGAGACTAGCTCCGTCGGCGCCGACACCTCATGGGGGAAGTAGAAAGACGTCAGTGTAACATTCGTACCACCGAACGTCAACATCAAAGTTGTAGCATCCTCGTCGCTAAACATGAGAAGAAAAAGACAATTTATATTAGATCTTACCAAGATGTAAGCTCACAGTTTCCCACGTGTGGCTCCACTTACCAACGTCAATCCTGCTGCCTTCAGCCCGCATATCTTGTGCCCTACTGCCCAAGGCTCCTGGACAAGGGCTATGTCAGCCGCCCCACTGGAAAACTGGAGCAGCAGCACAGCAGATGCAGTGATGGAGGTTTATTTGTAGGACTCGCACTAAGCCGAGCACCGACCACCTCCACCACTGTCGAATCGCCGTCTTCAGGCTCCTCTCCAGTGTAAGCACTGAGTCTGTCCAGCGTTTGCGAGGAGAGCGAAGACGCGTCCCCGCCCAGCGTGCCATCCGTCGGAGTGAAAGGTATCTCCGGGTTGAAGGTCCTTATGACCTCAATTATTGCCTCGGGATCATCCGGCTTCGATGGAATCCAGACCCTAGCTCTCAGCCTAGATGGGTTGTCCTTAAAGTCTACAGCCGTGAGCATCGCATCAGGGTAGAACTCACCCAACCTAGCCACCGCCTTTTTATATAAGTCGGCTGACCTCTGGTCATCGCAGGCCACCAACTTAATTTGCCCCTTGTACCAACCCACCTCTTTGCAAGAAGGTGGAGGTTCAGGGTTATGCCTTACCAAGGCGACTGCAAAACTGGCCATTTCGGCCCCTATCCAGTCCCATTTGTCTTTGAAGAATTGCTCCCTCTTAGGATTAGATTCAAAGACCTCCGCAGAGATGCTACTTTTAGCAACATCAGCGAATGAGGGGCCTTTGACTCTAAACCACTTAAGAGCGTTCTGCGCAACCTCCATCGAACTGTTGCGTTTACCGGAGCAGACTTCTTAAAATCGGGCACTATAGATTTCGCCCCTTCGATTTCCGCCCCTAACTCATCAACATCCCCAGGCAACGCCATAGGGAGCAAATTAGGGACGTTTGTCATCCTTTTCAGGATTCGTATAGCCACCTGCCTATGCCTACTGCGCATCTGTGAGGGAGGTGGCCTATCCTTCTTCTGGTTGTACGCCGTTGGCGTAGCCGGAGGCAGGCGGGCGGGCCGCTCCCCCGTGCCAGCAGCTCCCCCGGTAGCAAACTGCCTACCGAGAAGGTTACTAGCAGAGGCAGCAGGTCCAGTCTCCGCCCCAAAGCTCCTCTAGAGGAATTGATGGGCGATGTGAAAGACTCCGGCGCCGCATGAAGTCTTTGCGCACCACCCGCAATAGCCGCGCCGCGGCTGGTGGGGGGCCCTGCATCGTACGAGCTCCCAGATTGATGGGTGTTACCCCTTTAGGCTTTTTATGAGTTCTGGTCTCGTTACAATTGTTATACTCAGCTGACCAGAGCTCACAGAGTATATTAACTTTGTTTGCATAACGGTAATCCGTAACGGCATAAACTAATCGAGATAGATATAGACTTCTATATATCAAAATGATCTGGGCGAAAAAAGAAATTTGTTTAGCCATGTCCACCGGTCGGTCCGTCCGTCCGTCTTGATGAAATTTGGTATGTAGGTTCTTGGGCACTCATTTCAGATCGCTATTTAATATGAACGAGATCGGACTACAACCACGCCCACTTTTTCGATATCGAAAATTTCGAAAAACCAAAAAAGTGCGATAATTCATTACCAAAGGCGGGTAAAGCGATGAAACTTGGTAGGTGGGTTGACCTTGTGACGTAGAATAGAAAATTAGTAAAATTTTGGACAAGGGGCGTGGCACCGCCCACGTTTGAAAGAAGGTAATTTGAAAGTTTTGCAAGCTATAATTTGGCAGTCGTTGAAGATACCATGATGAAATTTGGCAAGAGCGTTACTCCTATTCCTATATGTGAGCTAAACAAAAATTAACAAAATCGGATGACGAAAATTTTTTTTTTTAAAAGTCAAATTTTAACAAAAAATTTTATATCTTTACAGTATATAAGTAAATTTTGTCAACATTCAACTTCACTAATAATATGGTGCAACAAAATACAAAAATAAAAGAAAATTTTAAAATGGGCGTGGATCCGCCCTTTTTAATTTAATTTGTCTAGAATACTTTTAATGCCACAAGTCGAAAAAAGTTTACGGATACTTGTGAAATTTGGTAAGGGCATAGATTCTATGACGATAACTATTTTCTGTGAAAATGGACGAACAGTCGACCGTCTGCCCTTCCGCTCGGCCGTTAAAATGATAACTTGAGCAAATACCGATATATCTTCACTAATTTTAGTTCACGTACTTATCTGAACTCACTTTATCTTGGTATAAAAAATGGCCGAAATCCGACTATGACCACGCCCACTTTTTCGATATCGAAAATTACGAAAAATGAAAAAAAAAATGCCATAATTCTATACCAAATATGAAACATGGTAATTGGATTGGTTTATTGACGCGAAATATAACTTTAGTAAAAACTTTGTAAAATGGGTGTGACACCTTCCATATTAAGTAGAATAAAATGAAAAAGTTCTGCAGGGCGAAATCAAATGCCAATGGAATCTTGGCAGGAATACTGTACGTGGTATTACATATATAAATAAATTAGCGGTACCCGACAGATGATGTTCCGGGCCACCCTGGTCCACATTTTGGTAGATATCTCGAAAAGGCCTCCACATATAAAACTAAGGGCCACTCCCTTTTAAAGCCCTCATTAATACCTTTAATATGATACCCATATCGCACAAATATATTCCATGGCGATATCGCGAAATGGCGTCCACCTATAGAATTATGGCCCACTCCCTTTTTAAAATACTCTTTAATACCTTCCATTTGATACCCATGTCATAAAAATACATTTCAGGGTTACCCTAGGTTCATTTTCCTACATGGTGATTTTCTCGTATTTTGTCCCCAAAGCTCTCAGCTGAGTATGTAATGTTCGGTTACACCCGAACTTAGCCTTCCTTACTTGTTTTTGTTTTTCTTTTTACGATCCATAAGTGAATCCCACGATTTGCGGTGAACGGGGTCGTCCACCCCAGGCAGAGATCCGCTGTACCTGGGGTACGGCCTATATTACAACTGGGTATGGCCTGGTTCCCAGCGGTCTCCGTTAGCGACTGGGCTATTTGAGGGGGGCCCCCAGCTAGGCTGACCATCGGCACGGCAACGCATAACACCACCGGCCCGGCCGCCACCTTGAGGCCACGTTCAAGAGCCACTATCATATGCCAGAGCTACTGAGGAGCTAAGGCACTAAAAGCACTGATTCCTGAGCTTAGCTAGCACTCCCCTAGTGGGGTACTGTAGTGACTATTACCAGCCGGCGCCCTCGAGAGGGGTTCAACCGAAGGATTTTCGCCAGCCATAATTCGTGTTATTATTTAAAAAAAAAATTGTTATCGCAAAACGTAAATAACTCCCCCAAACTCAGCATTCCGAAATTTATTTGCTTGTCAAATTCTTAGTTAATGAGCCGTAGAGTTTAGATGTCAGATAATAAGTTTTATATACTGACTGAAAAAAAATTTACAATTTATCGACACTTTCGTACGGGTTTTGTAGTGACTTATTTGTAATTGTGTGAAAGTTTTTGTGATGGATACTTTTTTTGAGGGTAAGTACTATGTTTCAGTTTCGGGATCGTCGGTATGGTAAGTGGGGCACTCTACCACCACACCACGGCGGGTCCGTATATAAGCGGTACATCCCGGTTACATTAAGGTTGAATGAAAATTTCACTAACATATCACTCATACGCAGTGGTGCACTCTCTGCACAGATACCTTTTTCTGATTATACCCAGCTGTACTTGTACACAGGCTATTATAACTTTGATTGGATAACGGTTGGCTGTACAGGTATAAAGGGATCGAGATAGATGTAGACTTCCATATATCAAAATCAACATTATCGAAAAAAAATTTGATTGAGCGAAATCGGATTATAACCACGCCCACTTTTTATACTCAGTTGAGCAGAGCTGACAGAGTATATTAACTTTGATTGGATAACGGTGGGTTGTACAGGTATAAAGGAATCGAGATAGATATAGACTTCCATATATCAAAATCATCAGTATCGAAAAAAAATTCGATTGAGCCATGTCCGTCCGTCCGTCCGTCTGTCTGTCCGTTAACACGATAACTTGAGTAATTTTGAGGTATCTTGATGAAATTTGGTATGTAGGTTCCTGGGCACTCCTCAGATCGCTATTTAAAATGAACGATATCGGACAATAACCACGCCCACTTTTTCGATATCGAAAATTTCGAAAAATTGAAAAAGTGCGATAATTCCTTACCAAATACGGATAAGGCGATGAAACTTGGTAGGTGAGTTGAACTTATGACGCAGAATAGAAAACTAGTAAAATTTTAGACAATGGGCGTGGCACCGCCCACTTTTAAAATAAGGTAATTTAGAAGTTTTGCAAGCTGTAATTTGGCAGTCGTTGAAGATATCATGATGAAATTTGGCAGGACTGTTACACTTATACTATATGCCTGTTTAAAAAAAATTAGCAAAATCGGAGAACGACCACGCCCACTTTTAAAAATTTTTTTTTTTAAATTCAAATTTTAAAAGAAAAGTTAATATCTTTACAGTATATAAGTAAATTATGTCAACATTCAACTCCAGTAATGATATGGTGCAACAAAATACAAAAATGAAAGAAAATTTCAAAATGGGCGTGGCTCCGCCCTTTTTCATTTAATTTGTCTAGGATACTTTTAATGCCATAAGTCGAGCAACCAATCGTTGTGAAATTTGGTAGAGGCTTAGATTCTAGGACGATAACTGTTTTCTATGAAAAAGGGCGAAATCGGTTGAAGCCACGCCCAGTTTTTATACACAGTCGACCGTCTGTCCTTCCGACCGGCCGTTAACAAGATAACTTGAGCAAAAATCGATATATTTTTACTAAACTCAGTTGACGTACTTATCTGAACTCACTTTGTATTGGTGTAAAAAATGGCCGAAATCCGACTATGACCACGCCCACTTTTTCGATATCGAAAATTACGAAAAATGAAAAAAATGCCATAATTATATACCAAATACGAAAAAAGGGATGAAACATGGTAATTGCATTGGTTTATTGACGCAAAATATAACTTTAGAAAAAAACTTGGTAAAATGGGTTTGACTTCTACCATATTAAGTAGAAGAAAATGAAAAAGTTTTGCAAGGCGAAATCAAAAGCCCTTGGAATCTTGGAGGGAATACTGTTCGTTGTATTACATATATAAATAAATAAGCGGTACCCGACAGATGATGTTCTGGATCACCCTGGTCCACATTTTGGTCGATATCTCGAAAACGCCTTCACATAAACAACTAAGGGCCACTCCCTTTTAAAACCCTCATTAATACCTTTAATTTGATACCCATATCGTCCAAACACATTCTAGAGTCACCACTGGTCCACGTTTATGGCGATATCTCGAAAAGCCGTCCACATATAGAACTAAGGCCCACTCCTTTTTAAAATACTAATTAACACCTTTCATTTGATACCCATATCGTACAAACAAATTCTAGAGTCGCCCCTGCTCCACCTTTATAGCGATATTTCGAAAAGGCGTCCACCTTAAGAACTAAGGCCCACGCCCTTTTAAAATACTCATTAACACCTTTCATTTGATACCCATATCGTACAAACAAATTCTAGAGTCACCCCTGGTCCACGTTTATGGCGATATCTCGAAAAGGCGTCCCCACATATAGAACTAAGGCCCACTACTTTTTAAAATACTCATTAACACCTTTCATTTGATACCCATATCGTACAAACAAATTCTAGAGTCACCCCTGGTCCACCTTTATGGCGATATTTCGAAAAGGCGTCCATCTATAGAACTAAGGCGCACGCCCCTTTAAAATACTCATTAACACCTTTCATTTGATACCCATATCGTACAAACAAATTCTAGAGTCACCCCTGGTCCACCTTTATGGCGATATCTCGAAAAGGCGTCCACCTATAGAACTAAGGCCCACGCCCTTTTAAAATACTCTTTAATACCTTCCATTTGATACACATGTCATACAAACACATTCCAGGGTTACCCTAGGTTCTTTTTACAACATGGTGATTTTCCCTTACTTTGTCTCCACAGCTCTCAACTGAGTATGTAATGTTCGGTTACACCCGAACTTAGCCTTCCTTACTTGTTATATATATAATATTTTGGAAAACACAAAAAACCTGATTATTTATTAAATAATACACCTAGAATGTTGAAATTTGACGTGTGGACTAATAATGAGACACTTGATAAAAATTTATAACATTTCTACAATGGATGTGGCACCGCCCACTTGTGATAAAATCAATTTTACAAAATATTATTAATCATAAGTCAAAAATCGTTAAACCTATTGTAACGAAATTCGGCAGAAAGGGTGCCTTTACAATATGGAATGCTTTGAAGAAAAATTAACAAAATTGGTTAAGGTCCACGCCCACTTTTATATAAAAGATTTTTAAAAGGGTTGTGGCCGAATAAAATGAGCTATATATCAATGGTATTTCATTTCCCAATTTGATTTATAACAATAAATAGGAAAACTTCAAATTTAAAAAAATGGGCGTGGCACCGCCCCTTTTATAACTAAGTAATTTTCTATGTTTCGGGAGCCATAAATCAAAGAAAAATTTGTTCAGAATAGAACCATATGTATGTATGTATATGTATTATTGCGCGGCCTTGTAACACTCTTAAGTACACAAAACAAACAACAACAGCATTTCAAGTGTACAGCTGGGTATGTAATGTTCGGTTTCACCCGAACTTAGATTTCCTTACTTGTATTTTATTATACTCAGCTGAGCAGAGCTCACAGAGCATATTAATTTTGTTCGCCTAATGGTACCCCGTAACGGCATAAACTAATCGAGATTGATATAGACTTCTATATTTCAAAATGATCTGGGCGAAAGAAGAAATTCATTTAGCCATGTCCGTCCGTCCGTCCGTACGTCCGTAAACACGATAATTTGAGTAAATTTTGAGGTATCTTGATGAAGTATATAGGTTCATGGGCGCTCATCTCAGATTGCTATTGTAAAATGAACGAAATCGGACTACAACCACGCCTACTTTTCGATACCAAACAGAAAAATTGCGATAATTCATTACCAAAGATGGATAAAGCGATGAAACTTGGTAAGCAGGTTGACCTTATAACGCAGAAAAGAAAATTAGTAAAATTTTGGACAGTGGGCGTGGCACCGCCCACTTTTAAAAGAAGGTAATTTAAAGTTTTGCAAGCTGTAATTTGGCAGCTGAGTATGTAATGTTCGGTTACACCCGAACTTAGGCTTCCTTACTTGTTTTTGTACAAGATTAAAACCAACTGAAGGTAATGAAAAAATTTAATACAAAAAAATAACCAAAAAAAAAAAGATTTATTTTGAGTGGGCATAGAAGAAAAACTTATAAATATATCCGTAAAAAATGAAGTACAGAAAAAACGTCACTTAAATTTGTAGGAAAATTGGAAAATCAGGCAGATTATGCCTGACAACGGCAAAGCAATCAATTTAAAAGTTTTCCGTTACGCTCATATTCTGGTCTAAGTATTCACTTCAGAAACTTTTTGCTACGTAGCAATAAATATAGCACTTTACAACTGAAAGTTTAGAAGATTTGTATACCAGCTCAGGGTAAATTTAGTAAAGAACTCACTTACAAATCACACCTCATACACCTAGAATGTTGAAATTTGACGTGTGGACTAATAATGAGACACTTGATAAAAATTTATAACATTTCTACAATGGATGTGGCACCGCCCACTTGTGATAAAATCAATTTTACAAAATATTATTAATCATAAGTCAAAAATCGTTAAACCTATTGTAACGAAATTCGGCAGAAAGGGTGCCTTTACAATATGGAATGCTTTGAAGAAAAATTAACGAAATTGGTTAAGGTCCACGCACACTTTTATATAAAAGATTTTTAAAAGGGTTGTGGCCGAATAAAATGAGCTATATATCAATGGTATTTCATTTCCCAATTTGATTTATAACAATAAATAGGAAAACTTCAAATTTAAAAAAATGGGCGTGGCACCGCCCCTTTTATAACTAAGTAATTTTCTATGTTTCGGGAGCCATAAATCAAAGAAAAATTTGTTCAGAATAGAACCATATGTATGTATGTATATGTATTATTGCGCGGCCTTGTAACACTCTTAAGTACACAAAACAAACAACAACAGCATTTCAAGTGTACAGCTGGGTATGTAATGTTCGGTTTCACCCGAACTTAGATTTCCTTACTTGTATTTTATTATACTCAGCTGAGCAGAGCTCACAGAGCATATTAATTTTGTTCGCCTAATGGTACCCCGTAACGGCATAAACTAATCGAGATTGATATAGACTTCTATATTTCAAAATGATCTGGGCGAAAGAAGAAATTCATTTAGCCATGTCCGTCCGTCCGTCCGTACGTCCGTAAACACGATAATTTGAGTAAATTTTGAGGTATCTTGATGAAGTATATAGGTTCATGGGCGCTCATCTCAGATTGCTATTGTAAAATGAACGAAATCGGACTACAACCACGCCTACTTTTTCGATACCAAAAATTTCGAAAAACAGAAAAATTGCGATAATTCATTACCAAAGATGGATAAAGCGATGAAACTTGGTAAGCAGGTTGACCTTATAACGCAGAAAAGAAAATTAGTAAAATTTTGGACAGTGGGCGTGGCACCGCCCACTTTTAAAAGAAGGTAATTTAAAGTTTTGCAAGCTGTAATTTGGCAGCTGAGTATGTAATGTTCGGTTACACCCGAACTTAGGCTTCCTTACTTGTTTTTGTATAAGATTAAAACCAACTGAAGGTAATGAAAAAATTTAATACAAAAAAATAACCAAAAAAAAAAAGATTTATTTTGAGTGGGCATAGAAGAAAAACTTATAAATATATCCGTAAAAAATGAAGTACAGAAAAAACGTCACTTAAATTTGTAGGAAAATTGGAAAATCAGGCAGATTATGCCTGACAACGGCAAAGCAATCAATTTAAAAGTTTTCCGTTACGCTCATATTCTGGTCTAAGTATTCACTTCAGAAACTTTTTGCTACGTAGCAATAAATATAGCACTTTACAACTGAAAGTTTAGAAGATTTGTATACCAGCTCAGGGTAAATTTAGTAAAGAACTCACTTACAAATCACATCCACCAATGTGTTAAAGCAATATTGGAGCCTTTTTACAATCTGAAATCCCTTATCTACCCATTTGTGAATATTCCAATGTTTGCTTGCAATTGGAATTTTTATAAATGTATGCCATTTATTCCATTTAAACATTAATAGTAGCATGTGCATTTGCGTGTGTGTGTGTGAGCTCGTTATTTCCAGCAATGCAATGCGCATGTTTGAATAGCTCTAAAGGGTACAATTTCTCAAAACTTAAACGACATTGTGGAACACAGTCGAAAAGGAGCGACACAAAAAACCAAAAATAAATTAAAGTTCGGGCGATAGTAAAAATTACTTGGCATATAACCAGCTGCAGCTTTTGTTGGTTAATTTATAAAAGGAGGGGCTGTAACAAGTTTTCCTAACAAGGCATGTGGCATAGGATTTTCCTGCTGTTGTTAAAAAAAAAAAACTACTTTTGAGTACAGCATGTGACTTCACATAAAACTTAAGGCTAACGTCTATTATATAAAGAACCGTATATGTCAAACCCTCCACTGGGGAATCCTATAGCGAAAGGGACGACCTGATTTGGGACTGAAAGAGCTTTTATGCGCAATACAAAGCTTAATAGCTTCAAAGCTTCCACAACTCAATTGTCAATTTCATCTATCTACGACAAATCATGGCGACCTCAAGTATCTCTTGAAACTAGAAGGTTCAAATTGGTTATATTATATCGCTCCCGAGATTGTCAGGCTGGTACTTAAATGGTGCTTATTACTGAAACGTACGGCATCTATATCCAACAAAGATCATCAACATCGAGTACTCTTCTCTCTTTGCTATAAGTACTAAAAATACATTTCTTAGTAAACGGATTCCCTCGACGACCTTAGAGCTTAAAATGATTAGATATGTAGCTTCCCTATATCTAACTTTTGAGCTTAAGGTTAGTAGGAAGCTTCCATTTATCTGTAACGTCTTCAAGGTGAATTTGAATATAAACAAATCTAGGAAGGCTAAGCGGGCTGGATGTTTCTGCAAAAAAAAATTTTAAAAATTAGAATTACTTTTGGAATGTTTTCGCTAGGGGTAAATGAAGGATGTGAATGATAGTGACTAATCATTGAATTGTTTAATTTCATAATTTCACTTATAATCATGTTACATGGGAAGCTCGTTGCATTTGGAATCTTTTACCATTGACTGGCCATCATTTACCACTAAGCTTTAAACTTAATACAGGGCTGCGTTTCAAGGGCTGGCTATTATGTTTACAGCAGCGCTATGCCCCATGCCATAAATTGTTACACTCACAAATTTGCATCAATATACTCTAAAGGAAGTGGTAGTACACTGAAATGACAGCTCTTGGTTGGAAAAAATCCCAAGGTACCCCGGCGCATAGAACGGGCTGCCACAGAAACCGATCAGTGGCTAGTATTATGCATTTCTATCAGATTTATCTGATCTTTTTGGATCGCGAAAGCACAGTTCAACTGAAAATTTTTTCATGCGACATTTCAAAAAAAAAAAAAAAATCGGCTCCCTGTGACCAAAAAATTTGCTTGATAAGACTTTTAATACTGTGATTTCTAAGAAGTGTCTTACTTGCGACTTCTGTGCAAAAGAATTTTTGTACCGGTCAGATATTGCCAGAACTAATCGAAAGTCTTACATCTTTGGCACACTCTTATCTCCAGCGAATTTGGAGCATCTTTTACCGACGATCATCATTTACTACAAGCTAGCTTTTGACTTATCTTGTTTGGTTGATTTTCCGACAGGGTGGACAAATGATGTATATTGGAACGATTTTCCGTCATCCCTTGTCAAATTTGGTTTTGAGACAAACCGGTTTCGGCGTTGTGCCATCATCAGTGTCGATTTTCGTTCTGATCTGTTGTTGTCATTTGTCCTGTATTTATAGTTCGTAGGTATATGAGCAGGTATTGTCAAATTGATGCTTGTGTATATTTAGTTATGTGTATGTGCTGTGTGTTCGTTCAGAACCGAGGGTGGTTTACTAATCGATTTGTGTGGCTGACTGGGTTAGGTAGAAATCTGTGATTTTAGTCGTTTGACCTTCTTTGTCGGTTTTTTGTTTTGGTGTGTTAATTTTTTTGTGTTTATTTGTTGTTGTGCGTTTGTCTGTTGTACCTGTGTGATTAAGTTGTTTCCTGTAAACAAGTTTTAAAGGCTCGAATATTGTGTCAGAAATGGTGTTTATCTGTTCGTTTATTATTCTACCGTCGAATGTTTTCTGTTTGTAGATTTCCATGTTTTCGAGTACGTTGAGACGTCGGCCCTTTTCTTGTATGTGAAGAACCCTAACTGTTTTATTGATGTTTGCTGAGGAACATTCATTCTCGACCATGTGATTCGCGAAGTTTGACTCGGGTATAATGTTTGGATTCCGTATTTTTTTGTTGTAATCTCTAATATGTTCTCTGAACCTCGTTCTTATTTGCCGTCCTGTTTGTCCTATGTAACTATGCTGGCATCCGCAGGTAAGCTTGTATACGCCGTGGCTGCTAAACGGATCCTCTGAGTTAATGTTAGTTCTTAGTTTTCGCCCTAGATTGTTCGATGTTTTGAATGCTGTGTTAATGTTGTATTTTTTAAAGAAATTTGCCAATTTATATGTTGCTTTTCCAGTATATGTCATAGTAGTCCAGCTATTATTTTCTTTTTCATTATTTCTTTTTGGTTCTCCATTTGTCCTTCTGAGCTTATCTACTAGTGCTTTTTTATATCCGTTGTTTGCAGCGATATTATATATGACCTCAAGTTCTCTCTTATATGCCTCTTGTGTAAGAGGTGTTCTTTCAAGTCTATGTACCAAGTGCCTTAATGCTGCATTTTTATGATGTTGAGGGTGATTTGAGGTATTGTGTATTATTGTGTCTGTGGCCGTTGACTTTCTATATATGTTATAGTTAAATCTTTTGGCTTCTTTATCAATATTTATCGTGAGGTCTAGATAGTTGATTCCTCCGTCTTTTTCGGTTTCCATTGTAAATTTTATATTGCCGTGCTGTTTGTTGAGGTACTCCAGTACGAGCTCTTCGTTATTAGTAGTTAAAACGCATATTATGTCATCCACGTATCTAGCATAAAATGACACGCCTAATATGGACTTCAGCTCCTGTATGTACTTTTCTTCCAGATTTTGCATGAACACTTCCATAAGAATTGCTGATGTGGGGCTTCCCATTCCAAGACCGTTTGTTTGTCTATATATTTTATTGTTGAATTTAAAATAGTTTTGACGTAAAGTGGTTCTTAGCGTATTTGTGATTTGCATACTTTTCACTTTGTTTTTTGTGTTATGAACTATTGTTGAGCTAACTATGTCCAAAGTCTCCGATAGTGGTATAGATGGGTATAGATCTTTTATGTCAAAAGATACCAATTTGCTGTTTCTTGTTAGCTCTACGGTCTCGAGTCTCTCTATTAGTTCTGTTGTGTTAGTTATTGCATATTCGTTCCTTAGCTCCAGAGTGTCTATCAATATCGTTAGCTTTTGTTATCGAGGTACTTACAATTGTTTATCGTAAATTAATCTAACCTTGGATGTGAGGTTTCAACTAGTGAAGTTCGGCTGCAATTTAAGCTATTTTACTCCAGTTTTTCTACTGCTTTATAGCTACTTCTTCCGCCTAAATTATTCTGGCGGCTTGTAGGATTTGTTTATATCCGTATCTGCACAGTACACCCCAGAGCCTATTACTTTCAATACTTGGGAACAATCGGTATACACGTTTTCGGTCTCGTTTGCGTCCAATATTTGGTGTTGCTTTATTACTATGGCCGTATGTTCTTCGTCACCTTGTGTACAGGGGGAATGTGCAGAGTTGTATGCAACTATTCCAAGGATAGGCTTGAAAATCACTGTAAATACAAAGAGGGATACAGAGGTCGATATACCGCGCATACACCCTAGCATTCTTTTGAAGGTATAAAGCGCTTTCGAGGCCTTAATCACTCTCTCCTCCGCGCTGATTTTCCAAGATATTTTATGAATTGATTCCTAGATATTTACGCTTACCTTACGCTTGCATATTTGTCTCCCCCCATAACATGAGCAAAGAAGTTTACACATCAATAACACGAACATGCAGCTAAGTATTAACAAAAAGGTAAATCCATCCAACTTAAAACTGCCGCGCAAACTCAAAGCCCAAAAGCAAATATTCAGAAGAACATAAAAAATTTAGTGCGTTTACGATTGCATCAAAAACTATGAACATTGAGCTCATCACCATTTCAAGCAATTGAAAACCGACTAAAAATTTTTGTAGAAGAGATTCGGAGAAAGGCAAAACCAACGCGCAACGACACACCAAAGTTCATATATTGCATACCGATTGTGTGAAAGATTTCCCTTTTCAAGTGATGGTGGCGTATTCTTTGCAATTCATGCCAAAGCTGCAGGCGGTAAAATGAAAAGCTTTTACCATTTTCTGGTTGCCGCTTATGACAACTAAAAACACTTTTATCAAAATTATTATTACAGTAAATGCTTTTTGTCATTGTAGTACCGACATAGTGAATAAAATTCCCACAATTTTTAGTCAGCCTCTAATTGCTGTTTACAACCCCATGGTGTTCAACGCCACCAGCATTACCATTACATTCTATTGCTGCGTGCTTTAACAACAACACCAAATGCCCGCTCACTCGGCACTATTTACGCTCAATCATTTTCGTTGTGAGATGCTGGTAGCGTGCATATTTAAGTTTTAATGTCAGCGAACATGCTGAGAGTAGCACAATGTTGGTTTTTTGTTTTTTTTTTTCTTTCCTTACAAGCTCAATATAGCGCCAACGCAAAACTATGCATTAAATATCGAAGCTAATGGGGGAATGCGCGAGTGGATTTTACGGTTGGGAATTAATAGAACAAAACATATTAACCCTTAAATGCATTGCGTTGCCGTTTGGCAACATAGCATTAAAAGTTCTATAATTTCGCATATACTACAGGTAACAGTTTAATTCGTGATGTAGACTTTTGGCTACATACTGTTCAAACGAAATCGTAAGTTGATTCGTCTGTTTTCATTGATCGTGCTTTTTTTGGCGCAATTTTTTGACATGAGTATACACATTGTCCATAAGTAGTGAAGTGTGAACTTTGAAAAGCGTTGTAAAATAATAAATAAAGCATCAATTGTTATTTAAAATAATTGTTTATACATAGAAAGGTATGTATTTGCATTTGCAGCAGTTGTATATATAAAAACAATTTTGATTGTTATCAAATTACCATTTGGCTACATTGTGCATATAATCATAGTTTGTTCAACTTGTGTGACCACTATTAATTCTCTTGTTCAGTTGTTTCAAAAATGAATAAACCATTCAAAACAGTGTAGGAGCTTACGATATATTTGCTGGAATATAATAGCGACGAAAGTGAAGATCAGCATGGCTTTGACGACGATATAGAGGACCCAGACTTTGCTCCGACTGATCTGGCACATTCTGATGATGATACAGAAATAGATGCAATCACGCAACCTCCTTTAGCTCCGAGTCCGTCATTGGAATGTAATTCTGCAGCCCCTTCAACCGAAGACTTTGGACAACGCACCAAAAAAAATCATCATTTGGAAAAAAAATCTACAATTAAATCAAGATCAACTCAAATTTCATGGCAACGATGAAATAGACGGTGAATTATTAAGTTTAGAGACTCCACACCAGTTTTTTTGTTACTTTTTTACTGATGAACTTATTATGAACACTGTGGAGCAGACAAATTTGTACAGTCTACAAAAGAATCAAGAGAAACATAACAAATATGCTCCGTCCGATATAAAAAAGTACATTGCCATTGTAGTGTACATGTCTATTGTACGTGCGCCGAGTATTAGATCTTATTGGAGTGATAAACTGGGCATTTCTTTTGTAAAAGACATAATGCCAGTCAACGCCTTTGAAAAATTGCGGCAGAATATACACTTCAATGATAATTCTTCTTTTATACCACGTGGTCAAGAAGGGCATGATCGGTTATACAAAATAAGGCCCCTAATCAATCATCTTCTTTCCAAATTTAGAAGCATACCATTGGAAAAGCAACTGGCCATCGACGAATAAATGTGCTCAACAAAAGTGAAACACTTCATGAAGCAACATATGCCAATGAAACCCCATAAATGGGGTTTCAAATTGTTTGTTTTGGCAGGAATTTCTGGATTTGCCTACATTTTTGAAATATACACTGGTGCTGAAAATAATATGCCCAGACCGCATGACGAACCAGATCTTGGGGCAACATCAAACATTGTTTTGCGTTTGTCTCGTATTATTCCAAGACAACAAAATTATCGCATATATCATGATAACTTTTATACAGCCATTCCACTGATAGTGTATTTAGCCAAAAAAGGTATTTTCTCGCTTGGAACTGTTCGTAGAAACAGAATTCCAAATTTCAAATTACCAACAGAAGCCGCAATGAAAAAAGAAGAACACGGAAAAAGCCATGAATATATGACGACTACAGATGGAGTCGATATAACTTCAGTTGTTTGGAAGGATAATAAATATGTTAACATAATATCTTCTTTTGCAGGAACATCTCCTGAAATATTAGTAAAACGATTTGATCGGAAAGCTGGCAAAGTAGTTGATGTAAAATGCCCCAATATTATTCAGGAATATAATCGTCATATGGGAGGCGTGGACCTATTAGATAGTTTAATGGGTCGGTATAAAATTGCTATTAAATATAGAAAGTGGTACTTGCGAATATTTTATCACTTGATTGACATGACAATGGTCAATGCATGGTTGACCTACAAACGCGTACTGAAGCAGAAGAACAAAACGGAATCTGATCTTTTAAACCAAGCTGATTTTCGTCTTGAAGTAGGTCGTTGTCTCAGCAAAGTGAAAGTGGGAATAAAACGTAGCAGACCAAGTAGCATAGAACCAGCAATTCAAATGAAGAAGAAAAGAGGTCCTGCTCAACATGTTCCTCCCAAGGATATTCGCAGAGATGAAACTGGACACTTGCCCGAGCACACGGAAACTAAAATGCGTTGCATATATCCTGAATGTAAGGGCCTCAGTCGCTTTAAATGTGAAAAATGTGGCATTGCTCTGTGTTTTAACAACAAAAATAATTGTTTTAAACTTTTTCATATAAATTAATATATCATTTACATGTTTTTTGAACAATTTAAATTGAATAAAATTATTTTTTCTCCTTGCATTTTCGATTTGTTTCAGTCCTGATAATTTTCACTATATCGCTCTATTAACACATGATGTAGCCATTTGGCAACAAACCCTTATCCTTAAGAAAAAAGGACAGTTTTGAACACTAAAATTTTTTTTATTATTTTTTCATGACTTTATAAGCAGTTATCTCTCGTTAAAAAAAACAAGTAAGGAAGGCTAAGTTCGGGTGTAACCGAACATTACATACTCAGTTGAGAGCTATGGAGACAAAATAAGGAAAATCACCATGTAGGAAAATGAACCTAGGGTAACCCTGGAATGTGGTTGTATCATGTCAATCAAATGGAAGGTATTAAAGAGTATTTTAAGAGAGAGTAGGCCATAGTTCTATGGATGGACGCCATTTAGGGATATCGCCATAAAGGTGGACCAGGGGTATCTCTATAATGTGTTTGTACGATATGGGTATCAAATGAAAGGTGGTAATGAGTATTTTAAAAGGGAATGGGCTTTAGTTCTATAGGTGAACGCCTTTTCGAGAAATCGCCATAAAGGTGGACCAGGGGTGGCTCTTTGGCGTTTGTACGATATGGGTATCAAATGAAAGCTGTTAATGAGTATTTTGCAAAGGAGTGATCCTTAGTTCCACAGGTGGACGCCGTTTCGAGATATCGCCATAAAGGTGGACCAGGGGTGTCTCTAGAATGTGTTTGTACGATATGGGAATCAAATGAAAGGTGTTACTGAGCATTTTAAGAGGGAGTTGGCATTAGGTCTGTAGGTGGACGCCTTTTCGAGATATCGCCATTAGGGTGGGCCAGGGTGACTCTAGAATGTGTTTGTACGATATGGGTATCAAATGAAAGGTGGTAATGAGTATTTTAAAAGGAGTAATCCTTAGTTCTATAGGTGGACGGACGCCTTTTCGAGATATCGCCATAAAGGTGGACCAAGGGTGACTCTAGAATGTTTGGACGATATGGGTATCAAACGAAAGGTGTAACTGAGTATTTTAAGAGGGAGTGGGCATTAGTTCTATAGGTGTACGCCTTTTCGAGATATCGCCATTAGGGTGGGCCAGGGGTGACTCTAGAATATTTGTACGATATGGGTACCAAACGAAAGGTGTTACTGAGCATTTTAAGAGGGAGTGGACATTAGGTCTATAGGTGCACGCCTTTTCGAGATATCATCATTAGGGTGGGCCAGGGGTGACTCTAGAATGTTTGTACGATATGGGTATCAAACGAAAGGTGTTACTGAGCATTTTAAGAGGGAGTGGGCATTGGGTCTATAGGTGGACACCTTTTCGAGATATCGCCATTAGGGTGGGCCAGGGGTGACTCTAGAATGTGTTTGTACCATATGGATATCAAAATAAAGGTATTAATGAGGGTTTTAAAAGCGAGTGGCCCTTAGATGTATATGTGAAGGCGTTCTCGCGATATCGACCAAAATGTGGACCAGGTGATCCAGAAAATTATCTGTCGGGTACTGCTAATTTATTTATATATGCAATACTACTAACAGTATTCCTGCCAAGATTCCAAGGGCTGATGATTTCTCCTTGTAGAACTTTTTCATTTTCTTCTACTTAATATGGTAGGTGTCACACCCATTTTACAAAGTTTTTTCCAAAGTTATATTTTGCGTCAATAAACCAATTCAGTTACCATGTTTCATACCTTTTTTCGTATTTGGTATAGAATTATGGCATTTTTTCATTTTTCGTAATTTTCGATATCGATACCTAAAGTGGGCGTGGTTATGGTCGGATTTCGGCCATTTTTTATACCAAGATAAAGTGAGTTCAGGTAAGTACGTGGCCTAGGCTTAGTAAAGATATATCGGTTTTTGCTCAAGTTATTGTGTTAACGGCCGAGCGGAAGGACAGACGGTGGACTGTGTATAAAAACTGGGCGTGGCTTCCACCGATTTCGCCCATTTTCACAGAGAACAGTTAGCTTCATAGAATTTATGCCCCTACCAAATTTGAGAAGGATTGGTAAATTTTTGTTCGACTTATGGCATTAAAAGTATTCTTGACAAACTAAATGAAAATGGGCGGAGCCACGCCCATTTTGAAATTTTCTTTTATTTTTGTATTTTGTTGCATCATATCATTACTGGAGTTGAATTTTGACTTAATTTACTTATATACAGTAAAGATATTAAATGTTTTGTTAAAATTTGAATTTAAAAAAGTTTTTTTAAAAAGTGAGCGTGTTCTTCATCCAATTTCGCTAATTTTTATTTATCACATATGTAGTAATAGTAGTAACACTCCTGCCAAATTTCATCATGATATCTTCAACGACTGCCAATTACAGCTTGCAAAACTTTTAAATTACCTTCTTGTAAAAGTGGGCGGTGCCACGCCCATTGTCCAAAATCTTACTAATTTTCTATTCTGCGTCATAACGTCAACCCGTATACCAAGTTTCATCGCTTTAACCGCCTTTGGAAATGAATTATCGCATTTTTTCGGTTTTTCGAAATTTTCGATATCGAAAAAGTGGGCGTGGTTATAGTCCAATATAGTTCATTTTAAATAGCGATCTGAGATGAGTGCCCAGGAATCCACATACCAAATTTCATCAAGATACCTCAAAATTTACTCAAGTTATCGTGTTAACGGGAAGACGGACGGACGGACGGACGGACATGGCTCAATAAAATTTTTTTTCGATACTGATGATTTTGATATATGGAAGTCTATATCTATCTCGATTCCTTTATACCTGTACAACCAACCATTATCCAATCAAAGTTAATATACTCTGTGAGCTCTGCTCAACTGAGTATAAAAAAAAATTCAAATCGGAGGTGTAATGCATTTAAGGGTTAACGCAAACACCCACACATACAATTTTGCGTGTATTTCACAAAATTTTTAATGCAATCGGGTTTTTTGTTCTATGTGCCATATACTTTTAGCATCCTTATACTGGCAGCACTATGATTTTGTTGTTTTAGTGCATAAAGACACTTACAGTGGGATATCAGCAAAGAAATTTATTTATTGGAAGATTAATGCTTCTGATAGGTTAAGTGGAAGTGGCCGGTCAATAAAGATCCCACCTAGACTGAATGTTTCCATAGTGCTAGCAGAATTTGTTTAACGACCAAACGGAAAATCTAGGTTAGGTAGTAGGACTTATGCCATAAAACAGCTCCGCCCTTCTGGCAAATACTAAAATTTTTCTAGGTCCTAGTCTTATAGTTGTATCGAGGTCTGGCAACTCTACCGCTCTAGAAGCTGGAGCCTTAACCTGGCGAGCTCAGGACACCCACATATAAAGTTTCTGCCTGCAAGTCGTACTTCTTCAGAAAGCAGTTCCCAGTAAATGCGAGCATCGTGAGTTTTAAGTCTTCTCTATTTAAAGATACCAGCAATTTTATGAGTCTAACGTCGTAGGATTTTTACATGGTCTTCTTCAGTTTCCAGCCCCATGATTCTGTGCACACTTTTATTGCTTGATGGATCATATGCAATTCCTCTTTTCTTTTGATTTCTCCCAAAACAAATGTGGACGTATACTGTATATTCATCGAGTACTGCACCCCCATTTGGAAAGTCATTGGCCTTTTTTATCACCCTTTTTGACCGGAAGCGCAGCATAAATGTGTGTTTCGGCCTGAGCGAAGTCTCTGCAATGCTTATTTGTATTCCACGACACTTTTTGATGAAGCTCAATGTGAGATTACTTATTGACTATATATGTATATATATATTGACGCGACTGCTGCAAAAGCGCGTTTCATCCAGAATTTCTCCTGCTTTCTTAACAGCTTCGATGTTTGCTTTAATTTGCTTTAAGACACTGCAGTAATCTTGCAGCCACTTATCTCCGGATCGACAAACAAACAGCAGACCAGACCCCTTCCGTAAATTTGGAACAATTGGTATACACTTGTTTAGTATGTTATGTAATTTCTGCACCCTTGAGCCAGCCTTTCGGCTCTAATCTGACCGCAAGACGGCCTTTGGAGCTCAGACACGGGACCATGTAGCCTTTTTGCCCGATATTTATTTATTTAAATTTATTCAACCAACTGGGCTTAGCCCTTAAGGATTGCGACAATATAAACGTACAAGATAAATATAATAGTTGGATCCATAGTTAATTCAAAAAGTAGCTTTTTAAATAGTTTTTGAATGAGTCTCTAGACATTTCGATATCAACTTGTGAAGATATAACATTAAATAACGAAATAAATTTATGAATCGGTTCATTCAAGCCATATGTGGTTCTTCGAAACCTAATGCGAAACACAGGCATATCTCTGCGAGGTCTAGTAGGAGCGTTAAAATATAGAAGCAATAATAGAACCATTGATAAAGTTGACGCCTTGTATATTCCTCCTAATAGAAAAGCTCCCTAAATTTAAGATTCTACACCGAAGGCTGTATGAGGGCAAAGAGCGTGATGAGTATATTCGACAAAGCGCGTACCTGCTGAAGTTTTTATGAACTCTTTCTATTCTGTCAGAATGTACGATAGATACCGAATCCCCAATAAAGGCTGCATATTCGATAAGGGATCGCAAAAAGTTAGAGATAAGGCTTTTGAGATTCAACGGGTCGAGAAATTCCTTTGAGTTTCTTTTTATGAAACCAAGTTTAGAATTTGCTGCGGAGATTATATATTCCCTGTGATGATCGAATGTTAATTTGGTTTCGAGATGAACTGGATCGCGCTATACTGCTATGGCCATAAGGCCTGCACTAAAGCTGCCCGGAGGCCTTAGGTTTTGGATTAAACGATTTGTTCCTCACACGGGATGCATGGTCCCTGCCAAATACTATTTTCAACCATAAAACCTCTGGTATCATTGTGATATGATTTGTTTTCACACAAGGAGCAATTAAACTCATAACAAACAGATAGAAATTAGTAACGAAGTCTGCAAGGAAAATATGAGTACCCTGATACTCATTTTATACATTAAATAATAATAACCACATTTCACAATATACTAACGCCTAGCTGCTCCTCCAAGTCGTGGTCTGCTGCAATTTATAATTTCATAAAAACTGGCGAATGTAGAGGTGTATTTTTGCTAAGAAAGCAGAGGTTGATTTTGAGGGGTTCCAAACCCACTGCGAGGGAGCTACCTTGAATCAAAAAGAAATTATAAAGTATATTGATATTGGTTGTCCCTTCTTTTGATTAGGAAGCCTTTTTATTGCGTTTGATGGTAAGCTTTCGCTGTGTGCCATTACTGACGCCAATTGGGAGAATCAAAGAAGTTCAGTCCATCTGTCACCTTTATTCACTGTACTATCTTCATATCTGCGTATAGCATATACAGCTCGTCATTAAACCTCCTTCGATAGCCGCCGTTGGCATCACGGACAGCACCATATACCTTTTCCCTCCGATACCGTCTATGCTTCCGAGCCATAATTAGGGCAGACATGATCAGCGACATGTAAATCGTGCTTTTGATTCATCGAGAGGGGACTTTACTTTTCAGTTGCCTTCACAGTCCAAAAAAGCAATAGTTGGCAAGAGTTATTCTCCGTTTGAATTCTAAGCTGACATGGTTTTCGCTGGCAATGCTGGCTACAAAATAAACGAAATCTTTCACAATATGGAACGTGACGTCGCTTACAAGGCGCGAATTTGTCGATTCTTTCTCTGATGCCAGCAAGTACTCCGTCTGGTTATCAAATGCAGGAAGACGAGATTTTTTTGCTTCCTTATCTAATCCCGATAAGGCAGATTTCACAACGCGTTTGTTTAAGCCGATAATATCAATATCATCAGCAGACGCCAGTGATTGTACGCCCTCATAATAGACTGTGCCATCACGACTTAGCTTTACTGTTAGAGTTATCTTCTCCAGCATTATGTTAAATAAATCGCATGAAGGCGAGGCTCTTTGGCTGCAGCATCTTTCGGTTTCGAATGGCTCGGAGAGGTATTTCAAAATTCTTGTAAAGCTGGTGGTGTTGGTCAATATCACTTGGTTAAGCCTTATTAACTTTGCAGAGAGCTTAAATTCGGACGCACCAGAATACAAGCAACTTCTTTTCACGCTGTCAAATGCTTTTTTGAAGCTTAGAAAAAGATGGTAAATTTTGATTCTCTTATTGTGAGTATTCTCCAGAAACTGGCGCATCATATAAATTGGATCTGTAATAAAATTCGCGGTTTATGGGATAATCTTTCCTCTTAATAAATATTTTATTCATCCGTTTAGTCCATCAAGTAGTAAATATAAAATTTTCCCCATAACGATCATGTTACCATACCACTGTACAACGCTGCAGTCTCATAAAACCCAACAAAAAAAAGGAAAAAAAATTATCTACACATCTACGTTTCGTCCACCAGTCTCTTTTGGGTTATAGTAAAACATTGTTCTTATTGTTGTTGCTGCATACAATGCTCCAGCTGATTGCGTATCGTTGCTATTAATGTTGCATACCCCGAGCATATGCCGCAGTGTTGCCGTTTATGCAGACACATTTTTTGTTGTTGCTGACGTTGCTGCTTTCGCAAACGAGTGCACTATAGCAATGCTGTTGAAATGAAAACATTAAACATTTAATTGCGATAATACAAGTGCATAAAATGTTAATGGAGTGTATGTAATCTGCTGCAATATACAAATGCACTGATAAATCAACGCAGCATAATGGAGTAGACATGTTTTACGGAATGGCAAAGATAGGAAATTTGAGAAACTGTAAAAATTGAGCAGGGAATTTCGAATTTTTGTGGTGGCCGCCGCGGTGTGATGATAGCGTGCTCCGCCATCCACACCGAAGATCCTGGGTTCACGCCCCTCGAAAAAGCAACATCAAAATTTTAGAAACAAGTTTTTTCAATTCGAAGACATTTTTTCTAAGCGTGGTCTCCCGTCGGCAGTGCTTGGCAAGCACTCCGAGTGTATTTCTTCCATGAAAAGCTTTCAGTGAAAACTTATCTACCTCGCAGATGCCGTTCGGAGTCGGCATAAAACATGTAGGTCCCGTCCCTCCAATTTGTAGGAAAAGTCAAGAGGAGTACAACGCAAATTGGAAGAGAAGCTCGGCCTAAAATCTCCTCGGAGGTCATCGCTCTTTACATTTTTATTTTTTATATCTATATTAGAGCTATATTATTGAAAACGTTCATAACGAGGAAATAATTAGCTCTGGTTGTAATTTTTCATTACAAAAAAGTATGTATCTATGTCACAAACTCCATTGGGCTGTTTCGTTGTAAGCTAAGCAGTTTCAAAAATATTTTTTTCTAGCGATTACTACTTCGGCTCACCGAAAGTTTTGACACGAAATAAATAACAAGTAGGTTGCACTTCGTTGGAAATTGATAACATTTCGTTTGTATATCGATATCTTTTTGATAGTAAATCGATATTTTTTCGGTAATAAATAGATAATATGCCGGAAAGATGTTGGGTATACTTTTTCGATAAGACTTGGGTAGCACCGCCATTAAAAATTGATAACTTTTCGATGGTCAATCGATAACTTTCGGATAACAAATAGCAGGCATGCTTAACGAACGAAACGATATCATTTCGTTACGATAATCAACGCTAATAAACGAAACGAAGTCACTTCGTTTCGTTTATTAACGTTAAGATCGTCAAATTAACGTTAAATTGACGTTCTTAACGTTAATAAACGAAACGAAATGACTTCGTTTCGTTTATTAACGTTGATTATCGTAACGAAATGATATCGTTTCGTTCGTTAAGCATGCCTGACAAATAGAAACATTTTTGATAAAAAATCGAAAATCTTTGATAACAAAAAGATCGTTTTTCGATAACACACCGAAAATAAATTGGTGGCACTCCGATAAATTATTTATCACTCTACGATATATAATCTATACATTTTTGGTAATCGATCGATATATTTTCTTTAAAAAACGATAACCCGTCCATAAATAGTTGATAACTTTTCTATAGTTTTTTCGTCTTAAAAATACACATTGTTAAAGCTGCAGGCCTGCCAAAATGCTGCACGCAGAACAGCCACGCAATGTCTTCTTAAGAATGAGGCAAAGGAGCTCAATATAAAAGATCATAAAGAGATATTGAACGGACATCTTTTGATTAATTGTTACAGGCCGGGATGCACAAAACAACTGCTTAGTTTAGTCCTGCCTCCAATAGGGTTAAGCAAACATCTCCATAAGCACTATGATGAGATCCGGCACCTACCTACACAGCCATTTTATTAAGATAAACATAAGGAGGCCCTAAGACTAATACATACAGAATCTGTAATCAACTTTTCTAGGTAGCGCCCGGTGAACCTTATTGTTAATATCCAACCCCTGTAGAAGAAGAAAGCAGACTTCCAAGGGAGACACGAGTCACTCTAATTAAACTTCGTTCTGGATACTCTAACAAGTTAAACATTTACTTGTCCAGAATCAACCCACATATACGTACGTAATGTATGTCCTGTATGCAAAGTGTGCTCACATGACAAGAAATATTGTTTCAATTTTAATGTGGAACCTACACCTGTAACATGAGCTTTCCATTGGTAAGAGGAGTTCGATGACAATTTATGAGTGATCACACCGATTGAATTGGGTAAAGAACTTTTAACACAAAAACCACAACATTGATAAAACATTTTCAACACTTCTATAGCAAATCAATAGTTCGTCTCTACTAGGTTACGATACAGTGTAAACACTACACTTACCTTTCCATTCCGTAGTACTTCATAGAGCATACCAATACATGTATTCTCAATATAGCATAACACTGCGATTACGCTTACGCTTAAACTTGATACTTTACGTTTTGATTCAAGATTCCCCAATGCTGTACGAAAAAATATTTTCACATAAAAAACTTGGCAATGATGGATTTTGTTACCTAGAGCAAATCTTCAATTAGTCTTCTTCCACCTTTGTTATCCCCGGAAAAATGGAGTACCTAATAAAGCCTAGGAAACCAGTTAACCTAGGATACTTATGTAGCAAAATGTCTCTAATTTTTAAAGTAGCCAAGACACTTGGAGCTGCCCTGCTCCCTTATTTTACTGCAAACCTTCGACCTGCCAACAACCAGCGTGGATATTGAAAATTTTGTAGCACTGCAACCGCGCGAAACGCCATCAACATAGAAAAAAATTGTGTATTAAACCCAAAACCCCAACAGAGAGCAGTCCTCTTGTTGCTAGGCTTATTAAAAACTCTTTTAACACCATCCATCACGGCGCGTTACTGCAAGACTTCGAAGGCTCTGCCATCGATCTAGCCTCAAAAGGTGGACCTCAAATTATTTGGGTAGATGGCAAGCATTGGTTCAGATCAGGAACGTGGCATCCTAAACAAGTGTCCTATCACCAATTTTGCTTAATTTTCACATATCGAAGCTCACTTTCCCACCAGAAAGAGTTACTTTAGCGTCCTACTCAGACGACTGCACAATACAGCAATAGGCCCTGGTTCTCCCTTGAGCTGTGCTAGAGAATTAAGGACTTTATTTCCAGTTTCTTCAGTTTTTTTTGCCTCGCATAACTTGGAACTATCATCGAACAAGTCCTCGGCAACTTACGACGTGAACAAATAAAATGTCAGCATTTTTGGATATCCTCGCCAATGGAACTGTGTGCCTGTGTGTATTGCACCTAAAAATTCTAGGAGTGACGATTAATAATGACTTGCATTTCGGCGGGAATACAGCCGCAATAGTAATAGTAAAGTTCAGAGTCACAACAACTCCCTCAAGTCCCTCCCCGGCAGCACTTCAGGTAAACTCAACGACATGCTCATAGTTGGCTAGCCACATATGTAGTATGAGTCTCCGATATGGCTTGAAAGAAATAAAAAAAGCTGCAGGCCTCTGCCAAAACACCATGCTCACAGCTGCGATGGGGTGTTTTCTTATGTCGCCAGAATAAAGGCTTCACGTTGAAGCGGCAATAATCGCATAAAGAACAGAAAAAATTGCTGAATAAACAGAGACAATCTCAAATACTCAGAAACCTGGGCATCCTAACAGATATCTGATTGAATAGGCCCTTTCTTTAGTTACTCCAAGCTAAAATAGAGAAAGCATATCGATAAGATCCTATCAAAGCCGACAAAAGAAGAATGATTTTCAGAAGCACTGCAGGAAAATCTTGGGGATGTAGCGCCAAACTTCTTGTTTAAATTGAGAATTATCGCAGTGTATGGAATAATTGCGTAGGAATACGGCGCAGCTCTGATGAATATACGGAAACCCCTGACCAACGTCCAACATCTGGCGTATATCTATATTGTGAGAGCCATGCGCTGGTTTTAAACACTTTTTACTATAGAGATGGGGAACAAAGTTGTGTGGGACACACTCATTTGGTACGCCGACGGCTTGAAGAAAACAGAAAGCATAGAAGCGGTGATCTACGGCCCGAAATTAAGGTATCCATATCATTACGACTTTATGTGAGCATTTCACAGACCGAGATTTATGCCATAAGCCTTTGTGCGGAGTTCAACCTGCAACAAGGTTGCAAAAATACGAGTATCGTTGTACTCAGCGACAGTCAGTCCGCGCTCAAGACAATATCGTTAGCTCATATAAGTTCATCAACAAGCATTGAGGGCCTTATTAGTTTGAATCGTTTAGGGACTAATAACACCATTAGTTTGACTTGGGTATCGGGAGGATTCTTGGACATTGCCGGGGTTTCAATAATGTTGCAAAATGGGCGATTATGGATGGTCTTAATTACATCAAAGTACATCCTGCCTTAATCAGATGGATCGGCTGCATGTTAATTTGCAGAAAGATTACATCACAATGGGGATTGTACGAGGCCACGAAATCAGTGGACAGGGGCACGCCGAAGGGAAGGGTGCTATCACCTCTGCTGTGGACGCTGGTCATCAACCAACTGCCCAGGAAATTCGATGAGGGACCCGTAAAAATTACGGCTTACGCAGATGACGTTGCAATTGTCATAAGTGGAAAGTGCCTTCCAACGATTAGTCCTTTGATGGATCGGGCGCTTCGGGATATTCATACCTGGGCATCTAATGTCGGGTTGAAAGTCAATGCGGAGAAGATGGATATGGTCTTATTTACAAAGAGGTACAAGGTCCCAAGTTGGACCAGGCCTAAGTTAGGAGGGGTGACCTTACAGGAGAAACCTTGCATAAAATATCTGGGAATCATCCTAGACAGTAAGCTCTCATGGAAGCTCAACATGAAGGAGAGGATCAAGAAGGCCTCAACGGCACTCTATGCATGTAAAAGAATACTGGGGTGTACGTGGGGCCATTGTAAGCCCTATTCTATACTATGGAGTTCTTGTTTGGTGGAAAGCCACACAAAAAACAACATACTTCAAAAAATTAGAGGGGGTATGCCGACTATCGATGCTTAGCATTACTGGAGCCCTGAAAACAACCCCGACGGCTGTACTGTATGCCATTCTGCACATCCCACCTGTAGACCTGGTAGCAAAGAACAAAGCGTTAACGACCGCAACCAGGCTCGGTGCTTCGGGGCAGCTTGAGCGCCGACCATATGGCCATAGTAGTATAGCGTCATCAATCACTAGACGAACAGACTACATGATTCCCTATCTGCGCTTCGAGGGAGACTTAAGGCCACAATAGAAGTGGACGGTTGGCGCAAGGGTGCGCAAATGGCTGGAAGCAGTAGGGTCTGCGGTATACTGCGCTGATCCGGAAATAAGCAGATCCTGCAGGCTGCCGGATTACTGTAGCGTTTTCCAAGCGGAAATATTAGCCGTAACCAAAGCAGTAGAAACCCTGGAGGAGAATAGCTTAAGCTGAAACCGTGTTAACTTTTATATTGACAGTCAAGCAGCAATTAAGGCAATAATCTCGCATAGTACAGCATCTAAATGCGTCTTAGAGTGTAAGCAGTCTCTGGAGAGAATCGGGACAGGGAGAAGCATACATCTATATTGGGTCCCAGGGCATTTGGGAATAGATGGGAATGAAAAAGCGGACGAACTAGCAAAAAAGGGCGCATCCCTCGAAACTTGCTCCGTAGATGCCCCAATTAGATTGGGCGAGATTAAGCGAAGGCGAGAGGTGCATATGATTGACCAAGCGGGAAAGGAGTGGGTTCAAGCGCGGGGCTGAAAGTGTCGAAAATTATGTGTAGGTCTTACAATCTTAGACTAACACAATTACTTCTATCATTAAAAAGAGAGGACTGTAGACTCATGACGGGTATTCTGACTAGAACTGCCCTCTGGCGTCACATGCCTTTAAATTAGGCTTGGCCAATGATAGCAGATGTAGGAAGTGCGGGTTGGAGGAGGAAACGATCGAGCACGTTCTGTGCTCGTGCCCTGAACTTGCCAGGCTAAGACTCCAGCTATTAGGAGTGACACAGCTGTCAGATCTAGAAGCAGCAAGTGGCTTAAGTCCTAGGAAGCTTCTAGTATTTGCGAAGAGGACGGAGTTATTTTATAACATAGGTCCTGGTTTTTGATAGGGTTTTTCAGTTTGGTCCTTAAAACAAACTTCTGGTAATACTACAGACTCAATCAGTCTATGTGAGGTCCTCATGGACCGGCCACTTCGACTTACCTACCTGGGTATCGGGCAATATGGGAGGATGGAAATTAGAAAGCGGACCGCGGCAGAGTAAATCATCCTCGAATGTGGTACCGTCTCAATAAGAAGATAAGGGATTTTTGCATCGTTAAAACTGAAAAAGAAGCATATATACTATCTTAACCAGTGCACCGTTCAGGATTTCCTCAGTGAGCTTGACTTGGATGAGTTGCTGTGAAGAGAATGACGGCACAATAGACCACTAAGTCACACTGCATTACTCCACAATAATCTATATCAAAACTATATATCATAACTGCATTCCCAATAAGCTTTTATACGCATTAATAACTACTTAGCTTAATAAAATAAACAACAAAAAATAAAAGCACGTTAGAAAAAACCAACTAAAAATATAAACAAACTTGAAAGGCTAAAAAAACTATGCAGGTAAATTTTTATTTAAAGCAAAAAAATTGCAACATCAAATAATATAAAAAAAAATTGCTAACAAAGTAAAAGAAGTTCAAAAAGTTTAAGATGAAGCACAACTAGCAGCGACAATAACAACAGCAACAGCAGCATCGAACAAGTTTTAGTTGGTATATCAACTCTCATTTGCGTGCCACAGCACTCGACATCAGAGCACAGCAGTTGACTTCCGATGGCACTTCAAGATCAGCAACGCTTCCATACTAAAATTCTATAGCAAAATATGTTTATTGTACACTGTCACTGAAGTCTTTACCATAAACACCAACACAAACATGCCGCACAAAGTTTCAAGTACAACTCAATTATGTCTGTATGTATGAATAGTGGAGAGTTCACAACTTTTTATACTCAGAGTGCTTTGCACACAGAGTATATTAACTTTGATTGGTTGGTTGTACAGGTATAAAGGAATCGAAATAGATATAGACTTCCATATATCAAAATCATCAGTATCGAAAAAAAATTTGTTTGAGCCATGTCCGTCCGTCTGTCTGCCCGTTAACACAATAAATAAATAAATGTAAGGCGCAATAACCTCCGAAGAGATCTAAGGCCGAGCTTCTCTTCCAATTTGCGTCGTGCTCCTCTTGATTTTGGCCGGACGGGACCTACATGTTTTAAGCCGACTCCGGACGGCATCTGCAAGGCAGATAGATTTTCACTGAGAGCTTTTCATGGCATAAATAAACCCGGAGCGCCTGCCAAACACTGCCGAGGGGCGACCCCGCTTAGAAAAATTTTCTTCTAATTTAAAAACCTTATTTCAAAAATTTTGATGTTGCTTTGCCCGGGGTGCGAACCCAGGGCGTACGGTGTGGTAGGCGGTGAACGCTACCATCACACCACGGTGGCCGCCAAACACCGCCGTTAACACAATAACTTGAGTAAATATAGAGATATCTTCACCAAATTTGGTACACGAGCTTATCTGGACCCAGAATAGATTGGTATTGAAAATGAGCGAAATCGGATGATAACCACGCCCAATTTTATATATATAACATTTTGGAAAACACAAAAACCTGATTATTTAGTAAATAATACACCTAGAATGTTGAAATTTTACGTGTGGACTGATATTGAGACTCTTGATGAAAATTTGAAAAATTTTTTTTTAAAATGGGCGTGGCACCGCCCTCTTGTGATAAAATCAATTTTACAAATATTATTAATCATAACTCAAAAATTGTTCAACCTATCGTAACAAAATTCGGCAGAGAGATTTATACTACAAGGAATGCTTTGAAGAAAAATTAACGAAATCGGTTAATGACCACGCCCACTTTTATATAAAAGATTTTTAAACTCTTCGCGGACGAATAAAATAAGCTATATCTTTGCAAAAAGAGCTTTGTATCAATGGTATTTAATTTCCCAAGTGTATTTATAACAATAAATATGAACAACTTCAAATTTAAAAAAACGGGCGTGGCACCGCCCCTTTTATGACTAAGCAATTTTCTATGTTTCGGGAGCCATAACTCGAAGAAAAATTAACGGATCGTAATAAAATTTGGTAAACAAATTTTCGCTAAGCAGGAAATATATCTAGAAAAAATGGACGAGATCGGTTAAAGACCACACCCACTTTCATATAAAAGATTTTTGAAAGTGTCGTAGATGAAAATATAAGCGAAAAAAAGCTTTGCCTAAATAGAATTTTACTTTCTAAATTGAATTATAACATTAAATTGGAAAACACTAAAATTTTTAAAAATGGGTGTGGCACCACCCCATGAAATTGTGTACACATATTTTCCTTATAGCAGAAAATATTTCTAGTACAAATGGACGGGATCGGTTAAAGACCACAGCAACTTAGATATAAAACAAGTCTAAGAGGGTCGTAGACTAGAATAATAAGCTATAACTTAGCAAAAAATAGTTTTGAATCAATGATATTTCACTTATCAAGTTTTATTGTAAGAGGAAATGGGGAGACATTTTTTTTTTAATGGGCGGTGCCACGTAATATGTAGAAAAGTAATTTATCTGTAATGAAATGTACAATTGAAGCTCACGCTGAGTATATAATGTTCGGTTACACCCGAACTAAGATACCTTTACTTGTTTTATACGTCCACATTCTATTGAAATTTGCATCAATATGCAATGGTGGAAGTTACTATGAAGAACAAGATAACAAGCAGCAGCAACAACAAGAACAAAAACAACGATACATTAATGCGAATGATACCAATACGACAAAATGCATATAAAAATAACTCGAGTATGTATTTTGTTTTGAACAAAATAAAAAAGTCGTCAACGAAAAAACTAAATGAAAAGGAAGTTGATAGAAAAATAGTTGTATTGAAGAAGCGTCAAGTTGAGTTTCATAATAAATATTTGTAGTGTATAAATGTGCAGCAGCGAGCAGTAAAACAGCAGCGACAATTTTTTTACCTATCATGAAAATGAAATGGTATATTAACTTACTCACGAATCACAAAATTTTAAGTCCTTAAAGGAAAATAGATAGACCCACCGTTAAGTATACCGAAATTATCAGGATGAAGAGTTGAGCTAATTTAGCCATGACCGTCGGCGGCCACCGTGGTGTGATGGTAGCGTGCTCCGCCTATCACACCGTATGCCCTGGGTTCAACTCCCGGGCAAAGCAACATCAAAATTTTAGAAATAAGATTTTTCAATTAGAAGAAAATTTTTCTAAGCGGGGTCGCCCCTCGGCAGTGTCTGGCAAGCGCTCCGATTGTATTTCTGCCATCAAAAGCTCTCAGTGAAAACTCGTCTGCCTTGCAGATGCCGTTCGGAGTCGGCATAAAACATGTAGGTCCCGTCCGGCCAATTTGTAGGGAAAAATCAAGAGGAGCACGACGCAAATTGGAAGAGAAGCTTGGCCTTAGATCTCTTCGGAGGTTATCGCGCCTTACATTTATTTTTATTTATTTTTAGTCGCTCAATTTTTGAGATATCTTGATAAAATTTAGTGAGCGGGTATATCTAGGCGTACGATTAGACATTTGTCGAAACCGACCGGATCGGAGCCCTGTAGCATGTATGGGGGATCACCATATGATTTGATTTCTCAGAAGAGGGGATTTTTGTCATATTTTCCTCAATTTACCAGTTTGAAGCTTTTCGTAATTACTGCCCCATTTTAGCAGCCAAAGGCTTCAAATTTCACCGAATGCCTACATATAGAGTATTAACTGTTGTCTGAAAAAATTTTATAGATCGGTGGTATATATAATATATATCTCATACAACTGTCCAGATTAGAAACTTTTCGTAATTTATGCCCCATTTTAAAAGCTAGAAGCTTCAAATTTCTCCCAACGCTTACGTATATAGCATATATTTCTGTATGAAAAAGCCATAGAGTTCGATGGTATATATAGTGTATACCCCATATAAACTCATTTTTTAAATTGCATCAAATTTCATCATCTACTTACGCTTAAGTCATATATTGTTGAAATAAGTTTACATGCAGACCACAAAAACGTGAAACTTTACATCTTCACTCAAACCCTACCTATTTTTTATTTTTATTTATCGATATATTTTAACTAATTATTTTTCTGTAAAAATCGAAAACTTTTGGATAACAAGTATATACCTTTTCGATAACAAACCCATCGCACACCGATAAAAAACTTCAATCATTAGGATAGGAACTCAATAAGTTTTTGATAACAAATCTATCATTTTTTAAGCCCATCAATAACTTTTCTATAAATAACCGATTTTTTTAAATTAAGAGCCAATAATTTATCGATAATAAATATATGGCGTTTGAATAACATTCGATAATTTTTTTAATAATAAACTGATAACTTTTCGTTAACGTGTACACTTTACAATTTACGCTTACCTTCAGCATTCACCCACACCACGAGCAAATATGTTTACATGTCAAAAATTCAAAATAAAGAAGTACCAATTTTTCGTTAAATTATCTGGAATTTTCCAAACTTCATTTGAGCTATTTCTTAAATTTCCGAAAACAAAGAGCAAAGGAATTAAATTGAAATAAAAGTAAAATAAAAAACTTTAAGTACTTCCTTTATATAAATGGACAAAATTCAGCGAAAAAGGTCTCCTTATATAAAGACATATTCTTGCCAAACTTTGATTTTTAAATTTTGACATAGAAATTGCAAAAATATTTATGATAAGTAAAAATATAAAAGTGGAGTGCACATTACTTAGATTGGAAAGTTTGTAGGAAAGGAGATATTATTAGTCAATCAATTGCGCTTCGCCTTTATATTTTTACTTCTCATAAATATTTTTGCAATTTCTATGTCAAAATTTAAAAATCAAAGTATAGCAAGAATATGTCTTTATATAAGGAGACATTTTTCGCTGGTTTTTGTCTATTTATAATTAACTGTTAAGTTTTACGCTTGTAGCTCAATGAGAACTTACATAAAAATCAATTCCAAAATTCCCTCCGTTCTGTTTGATTTTTCTAAATATCTCAGTACGTGCGCCCCCTAGCGAAACTTTTTGTATTGTGTCATCGGTTGTCATCGACCTCTGAATTAAGCTCTAAATTTTTAGTATCTAGCTCATCGAGAAGTTACGTAAAACCCGGTTTCAAATTTCCAAATTATTATCTAATTTTTTCGATCCGTGCGCCACCTAACGGATTTTTTTCTCCTTTTGTTCTTTGCCACGGTGTTTTATCACCTCAATACCTATCTGTGAAGGTTTGCAGTTGTAGCTCAATGAGAACTTACATAAAAATCTATCCCAAAATTCTCTCCGTTTCGTATGATTTTTCTAAATATCTCATACCGTGCGGCCCCTAGCGAAACTTTTTGTATTGTATCATCGGCTGTCATCGACTTCTGAATTAAGTTTGAAATTTCCAGCCTCTAGTTCATCGAGAAGTTACTGAAAAGCTGGTTTGAAAAATTTCAAATTCTTATCAAATTATTTCGATACGTAGATTTGTTTCCTTTTGTTGCACAGTGTTCAAATCTATGTGTAAAGATTCACGTTTGTAGCTCAATGAGAAGTTATTTAAAAATCGATTGCAAGATTGGTATGAAAAGCGGACAAAAAGTCAACTGTGGTGTTGTGGTACCATGCCCTGCCTATCACGCCAAGGTGCCTGGGTTCAACTCCCGCCTAAGTAACATTCAAAAATTTGAACCCGCGATCTTACAAGTCAGTAGGCCGATATAACAACAAAAATTTGAAATTTTGTTACAAATTGGATACAAATTTTTCTTTTCCGAGTTGCTACGCGAAAGTGATTTGATAAACATTCCGAGTGTATTCTGCCATGAATAGCTTTTCAGTGAAAATTCATCTTCCTTGCTGCTGCCGTTTGGAGTCAGCACAAAATATGCACGTCGCGCCCCGCCTATTTGTAGTGAAAATTAAAAGTAGCGCGCACCAATCGGAAGAGAATGTGGGCCTAAATCTTCTAGGGGGTAAACCATCCCGAAATTTTTATTTTTATTTTGGTTTCTATATATTCACACGCTTAAACTAGTATACAACACAGCGTAGGTACAAAGGTGTATGAGTAGCAGTCTTTGAAAAACAAAAACAGGAAATACCTTGCGTTGCGAATAAGCACTTCCGCTGAGATACAATACCACAACAACAATAGCATAAAAAACTTGTAAGCTCAAGCAAATGCAATGCAAAGAAGTGGATCTCGAGAAAAATGTTAACGGATCGCCGAGAGATGAGAGATGGCAAATATGCTACAACTAGAAAAAATAACTAAGTAAGGAAGTTTAAGTTTGGATAAAACTGAACATCGCATATGCAACTGTCCAGAAGCTTAGAGAGAAAGTGCAGCTGGGTATAAAACCGCATGGCATTGAGGTGAGTGGACTGCGATGGTTGTCTACAGGTAGCAAGCAAATTTTCTTCTAGTCATGAATCCGGAAACATAGAAAATTGCTTAGTCATAAAGGGTGTGGTGCCACGCCCATTTTCAAAAATTTGAGTTTTTTCATATTTCTTGTTATAACTTCACCTGGGAAAAGTGATATAATTGATATAAAGCAAAGACATAGCTTATTTCGTCCACGATCGCTTTGCAAATCTTTTATATAAAAGTGCACGTGGTCCTTAACCTATTTCGTTAATTTTTCTTAAAGACCTTCCTTATAGTAAAGACAAGCTCTCTGCCGAATTATTATGAAATGTTTAACAGTTTTTGATTTATGTTTAACAATATTTGTAAAATTGATTTTGTCAAAAGTGGGCGGTGTCACGCCCATTTGCAAACAGTTTTAAAATTTTAATCAAGATTCAATATCAGTCCACATTAAGTTTCAATATCTATGTGTATTCTTTACTAAATAATCAGTTCTTTTTATATATTCTGCGTTCAGATAAGCCCGTATACTACCGAATTTAGTGGAGGTATCTCAAAATTTGCCCAAGTTATCGTGTTAACGGACAGATAGATGGACGGACTGATGGTAGAACATGGTTAAACCAACATATTTTTCGATATTGATGATTTTGATATATGGAAGTCTAAGTCTTTCAGTGCCATAATATTATTTAAAAATTCTTAGTTTCCAACAAAAAAGTGCTATAAGTGTAAAGGGATTGAGCAGCTCTGATAATGGAAAAGAAATGTGCAAAAAAGCTCTTATCTGAACATTCATATGTGGGATATTTTTGTATTATGGGGATAACCAATCAAGCTTCTTGCTAATAAATCATAGAAGAAAAGACGAAAATCTTCTTATCCGAAAACTCGGTTACATGAACGTTATATGATATGGTGGTATCTCAAAAGTTGGGGGACTTGTTTGTGCTTAAAGAGACGGACTGACAAATAGACGAATAGAGAGATAGATGAAAATGGCTAAATCACCTCAAACATCATCCTTATCGTTTCGGTAGTCTAAAGATATGTCGATTTTTGCTCAAGTTATCGTGTTAACGGCCATGCGGGAGGACAGACGGACGACTGTGCATAAAAACTGGGCGTGGCTTCAACCGATTTCGCCCATCGGAAAACAGTTAACTTGATAAAATCTATGCTCCTACCAAATTTCAAAAGGATTGGTAAATTTTTGTTCGACTTATGGCATTAAAAGTATCCTAGACAAATTAAATGAAAAAGAGCGGAGCCACGCCCATTTTGAAATTTTCTTTTATTTTTGTATTTTGTTGCAACATATCATTACTGGAGTTGAATGTTGACATAATTTACTTATATACTGTAAAGATATTAAATTTTTTGTTAAAATTTTACTTAAAAAAAGTTTTTTTTTTAATTTTCCTAATTTTTTATTGAGCGTACATATAGTAATAGGAGTAACGTTCCTGCCAAATTTCATTATGATATCTTCAACGACTGCCAAGTTACAGCTTGTAAAATTTTAAATTACCTTCTTTTAAAAGTGGGCGGTGCTACGCCCATTGTCCAAAATTTTACTAATTTTCTATTCTGCGTCATAAGTTCAACTTACCTACCAAGTTTCATCGCTTTATCTGTCTTTGGTAATGAATTATTGCACTTTTTCGGTTTTTCGAAATTTTCGATATCGAAAAAGGCCGACATCGTTCATTTTAAATAGCGATCTGAGGAACCTACATACCAAATTTCATCAAGATACCTCAAAATTTACTCAAGTTATCGTGTTAACGGACGGACGAATGGGCGGACATGGCTCAATCAAATTTTTTTTTCGATCCTGATGATTTTGATATATGGAAGTCTATATCTATCTCGATTCCATTATACCTGTACAACCAACCGTTATCCAATCAAACTTAATATACTCTGTGAGCTCTGCTCAACTGAGTATAAAAACGATAGCTAGATTTAAATTAAATTAAAAAAAAAAATAAAAGGTAAGGCGCGATAACCTCCGAAGAGATCTAAGGCCGAGCTTCTCTTCCAATTTGCGTCGTGCTCCTCTTGATTTTCCCTACAAATTGACCGGACGGGACCTACATGTTTTATGCCGACTCCGAACGGCACTGAGAGCTTTTCATGGCAGAAATACACACGGAGCGCTTGCCAAACACTGCCGAGGGGCGACCCCGCTTAAAAAAATTTTCTTCTAATTTAAAAACTTTATTTCTAAAATTTTGATGTTGCTTTTTCCGGGGAGCGAACCCAGGGCATACGGTGTGGTAGGCGGAGCACGCTACCATCACACCACGGTGACCGCTAGATTTAAATTGGCTATCGAAAAAGCGAAACAGTTTCGATCACGGTTAGATAATTTTACGATATAAAAGATATAAAAAAGATAACGCCTTTAAAATTTTTACTCGACAGGATGATAACTTTTCTATAATATATCGATAAATCTGCGGTAAAAAATATATAGATGCTAAATAACATATCAATGACTTTTCGATAAACAGCCGGTCACTTTTCGATAATAAATATATCGATAACATTTTGATAATAACCAATCTTTTTGAATACATATCAACAATTTTTAGATTTGTTATTCATATCAATTCGATAACCTTTTGATAAATAATTGTTTACTTTGATATTGAATCGAAAAATTATAACACTTTAATAATAAATCGGTATTCTAATTACACCACAACGACAACGCACTTATAATAAACCTTTCCTTTCCCTTCATTGTTGCACATTATGCCATGTTTTGGGGACTACACACTAAGTATTAATTTTAATTCTCTCATATAGCATACCAGTATCACATACAACGCTTGCATTTACATTTTTCATTAATATATCCCCATATAGCATAATACTTCGAAGGCCTACGCGTACGCTTACATTGAGGATTTTCTAATACTGTGAGCAAAGATGTTCACATATCCAAAACAACGATAATAAAATAAGCACAGAAACAAGTCGATTCCAATTCTTACAGGGTAGCTATCGAAAATCCTGCTGCCCTTGCCGTTTCGCTGGCATTCCCATAAGCAGCATAAAATTGGCTTAATAATAATCAACAATCAAAAGCATAAATAAATCAAATCGCATATTCCTATCGTAATCACAATAATAACAAACTCTAGAATGTGTCTGTACGATATGGGTATCAAATGAAAGGTGATAATGAGTATTTTAAAAGGGAATGGGCTTTAGTTCTATAGGTGAACGCCTTTTCGAGAAATCGCCATAAAGGTGGACCAGGGGTGACTCTAGAATATGTTTGTACGATATGGGTATCAAATGAAAGCTGTTAATGAGTATTTTGAAAGGGAGTGATCCTTAGTTCCATAGGTGGACGCCGTTTCGAGATATCGCCATAAAGGTGGACCAGGGGTGTCTCTAGTTGTACGATATGGGAATCAAATGAAAGGTGTTACTGAGCATTTTAAGAGGGAGTGGGCATTAGGTCTATAGGTGGACGCCTTTTCGAAATGTCGCCATTAGGGTGGGCCAGGGGTGACTCTAGAATGTGTTTGTATGATATGGGTATCAAATGAAAGATGGTAATGAGTATTTTAAAAGGGAGTAATCCTTAGTTCTATAGGTGGACGCCTTTTCGAGATATCGCCATAAAGGTGGACCAGGGGTGACTCTAGAATATTTGTACACTATGGGTATCAAATGAAAGGTGCTATTGAGCATTTTAAGAGGGAGTGGGCATGATGTCTATAGGTGGACGCCTTTTCGAGATATCGTCATTAGGGTGGGCCAGGGGTGACTCTAGAATGTGTTTGTACGATATGGGTATCAAACGAAAGGTGTTACTGAGCATTTTAAGAGGGAGTGGGCATTAGGTCTATAGGTGGACGCCTTTTCGAGATATCGCCATTAGGGTGGGCCAGGGGTGACTCTAGAATGTTTGTACGATATGGGTATCAAACGAAAGGTGTTACTGAGCATTTTAAGAGGGAGTGGGCATTAGGTCTATAGGTGGACGCCTTTTCGAGATATCGCCATTAGGGTGGGCCAGGGGTGACTCTAGAATGTTTTTGTACGATATGGGTATCAAATGAAAGGTGGTAATGAGTATTTTAAAACGGAGTAATCCCTAGTTCTATAGGTGGACGCCTTTTCGAGATATCGCCATTAGGGTGGGCCAGGGTGACTCTAGAATGTGTTTGTACGATATGGGTATCAAATGAAAGGTGGTAATGAGTATTTTAAAAGGGAGTAATCCTTAGTTAGACTCTAGAATGTTTGTACACTATGGGTATCAAATGAAAGGTGCTATTGAGCATTTTAAGAGGGAGTGGGCATGATGTCTATAGGTGGACGCCTTTTCGAGATATCGCCATAAAGGTGGACCAAGGGTGACTCTAGAATGTTTGTACGATATGGGTATCAAACGAAAGGTGTTACTGAGCATTTTAAGAGGGAGTGGGCATTTGGTCTATAGGTGGACGCTTTTTCGAGATATCGCCATTAGGGTGGGCCAGGGGTGACTCTAGAATGTTTGTACGATATGGGTATCAAACGAAAGGTGTTACTGAGCATTTTAAGAGGGAGTGGGCATTAGGTCTATAGGTGGACGCCGTTTCGAGATATCGCCATTAGGGTGGGCCAGGGGTGACTCTAGAATGTTTGTACGATATGGGTATCAAACGAAAGGTGTTACTGAGCATTTTAAGAGGGAGTGCACATTAGGTATATAGGTGGACGCCTTTTCGAGATATCGCCATTAGGGTGGACCAGGGGTGACTCTAGAATGTTTGTACGATATGGGTATCAAACGAAAGGTGTTACTGAGCATTTTAAGAGGGAGTGGGAATTAGGTCTATAGGTGGACGCCTTTTCGAGATATCGCCATTAGGGTGGGCCAGGGTGACTCTAGAATGTGTTTGTACGATATGGATATCAAATTAAAAGTATTAATGAGGGTTTTAAAAGCGAGTGGCCCTTAGACGTATATGTGAAGGCGTTCTCGCGATATCGACCAAAATGTGGGCCAGGGTGACCCAGAAAATCATCTGTCGGGTACTGCTAATTTATTTATATATGCAATACCACTAACAGTATTCCTGCCAAGATTCCAAGGGCTGTTGATTTCGCCTTGTAGAACTTTTTCATTTTCTTCTACTTAATATGGTAGGTGTCACACCCATTTTACAAAGTTTTTTCCAAAGTTATATTTTGCGTCAATAAATCAATCCAGTTACCATGTTTCATCCCTTTTTTCGTAGTTGGTATAAAATTATGGCATTTTTTTCATTTTTCGTAATTTTCGATATCGATAAAGTGGGCGTGGTTATGGTCGGATTTCGGCCATTTTTTATACCAAGATAAAGTGAGTTCAGATAAGTACGTGGGCTAAGTTTAGTAAAGATATATCGGTTTTTGTTCAAGTTATTGTGTTAACGGCCGAGCGGAAGGACAGACGGTGGACTGTGTATAAAAACTGGGCGTGGCTTTCACCGATTTCGCCCATTTTCACAAAGAACAGTTATCGTCACAGAATCTATGCTCCTACCAAATTTGAGAAGGATTGGTACATTTTTGTTCGACTTATGGCATTATAAGTATTCTAGACAAACTAAATGAAAATGGGCGGAGCCACGCCCATTTTGAAATTTTCTTTTATTTTTGTATTTTGTTGCATGATATCATTACTAGAGTTGAATTTTGACTTAATTTACTTATATACAGTAAAGATATTAAATTTTTTGTTAAAATTTGAATTAAAAAAAATTTTTTTTTAAAAAGTGGGCGTGTTCTTCATCCAATTTTGCTAATTTTTATTTAGCACATATAGTAATAGTAGTAACGTTCCTGCCAAATTGCATCATGATATCTTCAACGACTGCCAAATTACAGCTTGCAAAACTTTTAAATTACCTTCTTGTAGAAGTGGGCGGTGCCACGCCCATTGTCCAAACTCTTACTAATTTTCTATTCTGCGTCATAACGTCAACCCATCTACCAAGTTTCATCGCTTTAACCGCCTTAGGCAATGAATTATCGCATTTTTTCGGTTTTGCGAAATTTTCGATATCGAAAAAGTGGGCGTGGTTATAGTCCGATATCGTTCATTTTAAATAGCGATCTGAGATGAGTGCTCAGGAACCTACATACCAAATTTCATCAAGATATCTCAAAATTTACTCAAGTTATCGTGTTAACGGACGGACGGACGGACGGACGGACGGACGGACGGACGGACGGACGGACATGGCTCAATCAAATTTTTTTTCGATCCTGAATATTTTGATATATGGAAGTCTATATCTATCTCGATTCCTTTATATATGTACAACCAACCGTTATCCAATCAAACTTAATATACTCTGTGAGCTCTGCTCAACTGAGTATAAAAACAAAAAAATCACGATTCGTAATCACCACCACAATTGCTTAAGGCTATTCACATCACTCGATAACAAATGTTAAGATATTACTCCAGTAGAAGAATAATGAAGAGTGCTGAATTTAAGTACATTAAATGTATTTATTAAGAATGAAGGAGTACTCCAAAATAAGCTAGAAATCATAATTATAAATGAAGTTAGATCCGCAATTTAGAGGCGGAAGACAGGACTATATCTTGTTTAGCAATAAGTAGGCTTTGAGTACTCCATAAAAAAATTAGATTGTACCACTATCAGTCTAAAAGAATACCACGAAAGGGAATCGCCTTATATGGAGCATCATTTGGTTGGAACGGCTTGGAGGGGTCTTTCAAAATTCTTACGGAGCTGCTGGTATTTCTCAGTGTCATTTGACAGATCATTTTTACTTTGATGGTAACTAAAATTAAGACATGGTAGTATATAAGCAATTCCTTTTCGAGCTGTCAAAGGCTCATTTGAAGTTGACAAGAGAAACTATGGCTGCCGTTTCATTTATCATGAAATTTCTCCAGGTTGAACTGGCCAGTCCATGAGGACTCACATAGACTGAATGAGTCCGTAGTGTTTTTCCAAGATATGGCGCATTGTGAAAATCTGTTCGGTGGTAAATTAACCAGGCTTCGGTCTTTCACACAGTTCGCTACAAAGAACTTTATACACGATATTAAGCAGGCTGATTCCATGGTAATTGACGCGGCTTGCGGGATCGTTTTTGTGGATTGGACAGAGTGAAATTGAATTTCAATCTGAAGGCATGCGCTCATTCTATCATATTTTGCATTGGAGTTAATGCATGCTCTTTTTCAACTCTTCGCCTCCGTATTTGAACAGCTCGGCGGGTAATTCTAGCATCTTGCGTTTTTAAGCTAGAATATTGCCACTCCCATTTCATCCTAGTTATATGGCAGAACGTGTTCTCCATGTTAGGCAGTTAGGGTATCGGGTTCGTCTTCTCCTTCCCTAGATAGAAATTTGGAGAAATGCTCCTTTCACAATCTTAGCATACTCTAAACATCTGTTACTAGGTCGTCATTAGCATTCCTATCGGAGTCTGCCTCTGTCTTGAAACCTTCCCTCATACGCCGGCTTTTTTGGCAAAATTTTCTAGCATTATTTCTATCAGCCAGCATCTGAAGCTCCTCGCACTCGTGTCAGCCTGCCTCAAGCATTTTCCTTTTAAATAAGCGTCCCTCTTCTTTTCTCGCCTCACAATAACAGTCCAATATACCACGCACTTACGCACCGTGGCCCTATCTTCTTTTTCAAGGCAGAGCGGTATTCCTCATCTTATTTGTTCCGTGAGCAGCTTTTCAACGGAATACTGTTTTTTGCGTCACTGCGCGCATTTGATTTGCTGCGCAAAGGCGCGTGCCTATCTTGGCTGCCACAAGGTAGCTATCAAAGTTTTTATTTGGAGCTCGTAGAGTGCAACTGTGTCTGCTGGCGATCACGACTTGGTCAAACTGGGTTCGTGTTCTTTAATCAGGAGCCATCCAAATAGTTTGGTGTTTCTTTTTATGTTGATGACCATACTGCAGATGACCATATATCGAGCCGTGGCGTAGTTAACCGGCCTCAATCCGTTGCCAGATGTTACAGCGTGAGACTCCGAAGTTCCAGTTTGTTCATATGGCCATTGACTATGGCAGATCGCAAGCCCAGCGTTACTTGTATTTTAGTAGCCATTTATGACAGGCAAACCAGATGCGGGTTATCCTTTAATAGTATCACCACTATGGTTGGATATAAAAATTCAAGAGGTTCTAAGCTAAGACAAAGAAGAAATATTTGACAGTTGTTGGGTATGAGTTATGAGCATAAAAGAAACACTCAAATGCTAAACTGAACGTGAATTTTTGGGTAATTCTTGGTTGTTGCTTCATCAGCTCTACACATCTACACATACTTGCATAAAATACACATTAGGCCGGGTCGATTTGTGGGGAGGCAAAAAAATCGCCCATTGCTCTGTGAAAATCATATTCTAGGGATCAAAATAAGAAACTTTGCCAAAGGAACCATACCTCTAAAACGAATTCTGACGAAGGCATCACTGTGATGCATTTGCATCTCGTAAACATAGTTGTGTGGGTTTTTTATTCAACCGTTTTAAAAAATGAAGGTATCACTGTGACAAAATTGCAGATCGTAAAATTGCTTGTGTTGTTTTTTTAAGCCACCACAAGACACAGCAGGTAGAATTGAAATTGCCCCTACCCAAAAGTTCGACCCAAAGGGGGGACATCAGAATTCGTTCTAGAGGTATGGTTCCTTCGGCAACGTTTCTTATTTTGATCCCTAGAATACGATTTTCACAGAGCAATGAGCGATTTTTAAATCGACCCGCCCTAATACACATATATGTAATTCACCTGAATGCAAACCAGGCATGTCTTGCATAAATTATACACGTACTAAAGAAATATTATCTTGAATGCCGCGACTTTTTTGTGACAAATGCACCTGTTTCCTGCTGCAATAAAAACAAGCACAAGGATGCTTACAACGGCATCAGAATTTTTACAAACTCTACAACGCAGCTAATGTCGCTCTACTTATAAGCCCGCACGACCATTCACAGTTTAATAAAATATTGCAAAAGAGCACTGAAGTATGAGTTACAGCTATGAATGTGCTAAAAGATGATAGATTTGAATTGAAGCAAGCTAGGTCCCTACAAATAATATGCTTTAGCCGGCTGTGATTCAAAAAGCATTTTTCAAAATGAGAATCGCAATGAAAATCTCACTGCTTAATGTAGCTAAAGTCAGCCATGATAAGAAAATAGAAAAAGGATTTACTACAAAGAGATAAATATTCCTTTGTTCGTATTCTAAGCCAAGTTGAGGTAATGCTATAAATATTTGTGAGATTTGTGCATTTTTAATGGATATATCGTTTTGTAATCAAGTGTCCTGAAGTCGTGGCTTGCACATCAGCTACACCTTGTGACAAGCGCGTTTCACTTGAATTTGCATTTGAATGTCAAAATTATAGATTGTCATTTGGGAAACGAACGCCTTGAAACAACAGCAGCGATATATCTATGAGGTGGACATCTGTGCAGAGGACCTGCATCTCAAGGTAAATGAAGTGCGTAGAAATGCATGAAAGTAAAAATTGTTTTGCTAAAACTGCAAAGTCGACAGTAGTCGATACTTGGGTTGGCTGGACGACAGATCAGTATTTCGTTATCCATGTAGCGCCCCAGAAGTTAACCTACGACACAGATTACTAAGTCAGCTGCATACTTTTGTATGTCAAATTTATTAGATTTTAGTTACTGAAGGATGTAAATTGTGATTGGGTCTAAAAGCGTCCTTGAGGGCATCGCGTTGTAGCTATAATTGGATCAGTTGTCCCTCCCAGCTGCAGTCTAATATTTATTCTCTTTGGCATGGATAGCACGGTAGCATGGTCCTTGGCTTACATCCTTGTCAACCACTGAAAGCTATCGAATATCTTTATACTCAGCTGAGCAGAGCTCATTTTTGAGGTATTTTAATGAAATTTGGTATGTAAGTTCCCGGGTGCTCATCTCAAATCACGAAATCGGACTATAACCATGCCCACTTTCTCGATATCGAAAATTTCGAAAAACCGAAAAAGTGCGATAATTCATTACCAAAGACGGATAAAGCCATCAAATTTGGTAGGTGGATTGACCTTATGACGCAGAATAGAAAATTAGTAAAATTTTGGACAATGGGCGTGGCACCGCCCACTTTTGAAAGAAGGTAATTTAAAAGTTTTGCAAGTTGCAATTTGACAGCTAAGTATGTACTGTTGGTTTACACCCGAACTTAGCCATCCCTACTTGTTATTATACTCAGCGTGCTTTGCACACAGAGTATATTAACTTTGATTGTATAACGGTTGGTTGTACAGGTATAAAGGAATCGAGATAGATATAGGCTTCCATATATCAAAATCATCCGTGTCGAAAAAAAATTTGATTGAGCCATGTCCGTCTGGCCGTCGGTCCACCTGTCCGTTCGTCCGTCTGCCCGTTAACACGATAACTTGAGTAAATATTGAGATATCTCCATTAAATTTGGTACACGAGCTTATCTGGACCCATAATAGATTGGTATTGAAAAAAAGCGAAATCGGATGATAACCACGCCTACTTTTATATATATAACATTTTGGAAAACACAAAAAACTTGATTATTTAGTAAATAATACCTAGAACGTTGAAATTTGACGTGTGGACTGATACTGAGACTCTTGATAAAAATTTGAAATTTTTTTTGAAATGGGCGCGGGACCACTTTTGATAAAACCAATTTTACAAAAATTATTAATCATAAATAAAAAATTGTTAAACCTATCGTAACAAAATTCGGCAGAGAGGTTGCCTTTACTATAGGGAATGCTTTAAAGAAAAATTAACGAAATCGTTTAAGGACCACGCCCACTTTTATATAAAAGATTTTTGAAAGGGTCGTGGAGGAATAAAATAAGCTATATCATTGCAAAATAGAGTTTTATATCAATGGTGTTCCATTTCCCAAGTGGATTTATAACAATAAATAAGAAAAACTTCAAATTTAAAAAAATGGGCGTCGCACGGTCCCTTTTATGACTAAGCAATTTTCTATGTTTCGGGAGCCATTTCTCGAATAAAAAGTGACGGATCATAATAAAATTGGGTACACAAATTTTCCCTATAGCAGAAAATATTTCTAGAAAAATGGGCGAGATCGGTTAAAGACTATGCCCACTTTTATACAAGAGATTTGTTAAAGGGTCGGAGACGAAAATAATAAGCTATATCTTAACGAAAAAGAGCTTTGTATCAGTAGAATTTTAAGTTTTAAATTGAGTTATAATATTAAATTGGAAAACACTATAATTTTTGAAAATGGGTGTGGCACCGCCCCTTTTATGACTAAGCAATTTTCTAGGTTTCGGAAGCCATAACTCGAAGAAAAATTAACGGATCGTAATAAAATTGGGTATATATGGGGTATTCCATCCCATTTCGACCAATTTTGAACCCGACCCGTTTAGAATTGGCTGAAAGTTTTTCTTCTTTTTCTAGCTTACGAAAGACGTTTTTCAGAAGTTTTTAAAATTTTTTCAACCAACTCAAAAAAAGTTATGAATTTAAAAAAAACACCGTTTTTGTTTATAAAATGCTATACCTTTTTCAAAAATTGATCGTTTGGAATCTTTTTTTTAAATGTACTTTTCGGAAAAAATTCAAAAATATTTTTAAAGTTTTTTTTTTTTTTTTTTTGTAATTTTTCAGTTTTTCGAGATTTTTCGAATTTCGCCCTTTTTTTCTCATAAACAACTTCAATCAACTTTGCAATCATTCCCACTAATCCCGGAGTGGGCCGAGAATTTTTTTGTTTTTTTTTTTTATTTAATTGAAAAAAAAAATAAATTTTAAATTTTTTTTGTATTTTTTTCGAAAAGTACATTTAAAAACATATTTAAAAAAAATGATCCCAAACGGTCAATTTTTGAAAAAGTTATAGCATTTTGAAAAAAAAAAACACTGTTTTCCAACTCAAAATAAGTTTTAAATATTTTGAAAAAACGGTGTTTTTTTTTTTTCAAAATGCTATAACTTTTTCAAAAATTGACCGTTTGGGATCCTTTTTTTTTTTAAATATGTCTTTAAATGCACTTTTCAAAAAAATACAAAAAAATTTTAAAGTTTTTTTTTTTCAATTAAATAAAACAAAAAATTCTCGGCCCACTCCGTGATTAGTGGGGATGATTGCAAAGTTGAGTGAAGTTTTTTATGAGAAAAAAAGGGCGAAATTCGAAAAATGTCGAAAAACTGAAAAATTACAAAAAAAAAAACTTTAAACATTTTTTTGAAATTTTTCCCAAAAGTACATTTAAAAACAAATTAAAAAAAAAAAAGATCCCAAACGGTCAATTTTTGAAAAAGTTATGGCATTTTGAAAACAAAAACGGTGTTTTTTTAAAAATTCATAACTTTTTTTGAGTTGGATGAAAAAATTTTAAAAACTTCAGAAAAACGGCTTTCGTAAGCTAGAAAAAGAAGAAAAACTTTCAGCCAATTCTAAAGGGGTCGGGTTCAAAATTGGTCGAAATGGGATGGAATACCCCATATATATTTCTTATTGTAGAAAATATTTTTAGGTAAAATGGACGGGATCGGTTAAAGACCACGGCAACTTAGATATAAAACAAATTTAAAAGGGTCGTATCTTGAATAATAAGCTACAACTTAGCAAAAAATAGTTTTGAATCAATGATATTTCACTCATCAAGTTTTATTGTAAGAGGAAATGGGGAGACATAGTTTTTAAACGGGCGGTGCCACGTGTTATGTAGACAAGTAATTTATCTGAAATGAAATGTGCATTGAAGCTCACGCTGAGTTTATAATGTTCGGTTACACCCGAACTTAGACACCTTTACTTGTTTTGGTTTTCAAATCCTTTTATTTTTTCCCGTCGTACTATAAATAGTTGTCTCAATGTATTTTCCTAACTGATAGCAATATTGATTCCTACATAGAGGGAGTTTGTTCTTGACGACCTCCCCTATGTGCTGATAGTGGACAAAGAAGCCACTGCGCTCGCTTCTGAGCTTACTTGAGAATAGCGAATATTTGCAAAAAATCTATTAGTACTTACAAATTAAAAATGTTTCATAGTTATTAGCCATTATTTTATATTCGTAGTTGCACGAATTCTTAATTCCACATACGTTTATGTATTTCAGAAGTAAGGTTTAGCTGTACTGAATTTAAGTGTTTGGAACAACAAACTCGTTGCTATTTTTTAAGCTCTTGTTAGGTCAAACTTAAATAAACCCCAAAAATATTTCATTCATAAATGGCTTAAAGTTGAATATAAGATTTAGGTTTCGAGTCCACATTTATGGGTGCTGTGGAAAAAAAAAAACAACTACAGAAATTTAATTTACAATGCAAGGCACGTCAACGACAGCAACACCACCCAATACGTCTTCATTGCAGTTGTAAATACTCACACAGACATACATACATACGTATTACATACGTAAATACGTACCATAAAGCTGCTAATAATAGGAGGAATCGTATTAGATGGGACAAAGGGCAGTCGTAAGGTGTCTGGGGCAGAACCAATATCAGCTGTGGTACACAAACTTGTTATATATACATAAATATATATGTGTCTTTATTTGTTGTTTTCTGTGTATTTTTATTGACATCAACTATGCCTACGGCACTAAGCTTAGTATTAGTTTTATCTATCGCTTCGAACAAAGATAATGACTTTTCGGAGATACGACAACAAATGGGTGTTAGCAAGATATTATAAATTTGCTGTATAAGCTGAATTTGAAATGAAGCAAGAAAATACAGCATGAGTTGAACTAACAACATACTTATATACAGTACTACCCACTTGTATCACTTTCATTACATATGTATAATTCGTATGCAAGACAAGAAGGAGTACGGGCTTGTACGAAGCTTGATCCGGTGTTCACAAAAGAGTTTGTACCGACTTTAAAGTCATATCGTAAAAGTCTTGTTTGCTCTTTTACTCCAAAAATGCTAAAGGTAAGGATTGAATTAAATTTTATAAACATTTAGAAATAAACTCGGATGATCCAAAGAGATTGTCTTTTTAGAGGAGCTTGTAAAATTCATTAACATTTTGATAAAGTCGCTGTGTAATAAAGGTTGCCTAATAAAGAGAGTCATTGGAAAAACAGAGCAGGAATGTAACTGTGAGAAGCTGATCCTGATGGTGAAAATGTCGTTAAGCAAGGCGTTCTGGAAATAGTGAAGGGAGTTGTCGAAGATCTCTAAATATCAAATAAATACGGCGAATAATGTTTTATGCAAAAACTTGCTCCCATGGTCGCGAATTCCCCTTTTCAGTGTCCAAAAGATGGACGGTATACAGCAAGCGTGGATGTAACTGCTGCTGAAATCAGGGGAGTTATATCCTAAAGAGAGAGTGAGAGGTAGCTAGGCGTTCAACGTTTAGGCCATATGAGTGAGCAGGGCCGTGTGCTATCCTCCCCGCACAACTCCAACACACTGCCGAACTTACCAAACCATGGGTAATGATTATATCTTTAAGCTCCCTAAATCAAAATTACATACTTGCGTTTTGGAGGGAGGCCAAGGTGGTTTTAATGCCAGAGGTGAAAAAGAGCTCTTACTGACAAACCAAACGATTTCAAGCCTATGAGAAGACCGCTGAAAGACTTTATCGCTTATTTTGCAAGCTCAACACGTATACAGTAAAGGCAGATCCACCTTCAATACTTTTCACTCCACGGTATCTGACATTGAAAGGTCACTCGAGTTAAAGAAATAATAATATTTTTTCGGAGGTAGTCAGTTCGGCTTTATTCGACCCATGCATAGTTGATTTTACAGACAAAACTGATGATTCGTCGAAGGATAAACACATGTTAAGGTAGAATCACGCTCCATAGAGACACCCTGCTAAAAGTTAGGGTGGAGACAGCTTACCAACTACTACGACTCATTGAGATGGAGGTCCATGGGGCAATTGCCTACACGGACGATATTTGAATTAGTATGTAACTGCACAAAAAGTTCAGGATCCGGGTTCAACTCGAAAAAACAGAACAGATATTCTTCGCAAATAAGTATCAAACGCTGAATGTTATACCACCCCAGATTGGTGGCGCAAGCCTGGTTTTTAGCGATAAAATCAATTAATAACTGATTGTTGTACTCCTTGCCACATTCTCACTAAAATGTACATAGTGTGCATTTGCACAACCCAAGAAGGGGCAAATGGGCAATTTCTTGTTCAGGGTACCATGCAACATATTTATCGATGGCTCCAGGCTTGGTGGGGTGGGATATTTTCACCCGAACTTAGACAAGATTTTTTTTTCGCCTTTCCGACCATTGTAGCGTGTACCAAAAGGAAATTTTAGTAGTACGCGGTGCTAATAATCATCTGGTAACTGTCCTAAATATAGAAAAAGATTGATAAATATGTCGAATAGCTAGGCCACGTTATAGGTCGTAGACTCCTGCATCAAAAACATGAATTCAATAACTGAATGTCGCAGATTTTTAGTGCGATGTTCCCGCAATTCAGTGCGAGCTCTATATTGGTACACGAACACGGGGATATTGAAGACAACTTTACGGCTTATGGGTAAGATCGCCCGAAACATTCTCGAAGATGATTGAGTAGGTATACCTATGGCCTCTTTTGAATTCCTTGCGAGCTCGAACTGTACAAGGAATCTAAATATGCTCTGGTCAGCGCTTCTTACATGCGAGCCATCAAGGTTAGTTTGACTTTCCAAAGACAAAGGACGCACAGAAATTATTTTGATAATTAGTAAATCAGAACTTACTTACTTACTTAATTGGCGCTTAACCGTCTAAACGGTTACGGCCGTCCAACAAGGCGCGCCAGTCGCTCCTTCGCTACACTAACCGGCGCCAATTGGTCACACCAAGGGAATTTAAATCGTTTTCCACCTGGTCCTTCCAACGGAGTGGGGGCCGCCCTCTACCTCTGCTTCCATAGGCGGGTTCCGATAGAAACACTTTCTTGGCCGGAGCATCATCTTTCATTCGCATAACATGGCCTATCCAGCGCAGCCGCTGCGTTTTAATTTGCTGGACTATGTTGATGTCTGCGTATGGCTTGTTCAGCTCATCATTAAATCTTCTTCGGTACTCGCAATCGCCAACACGTAGAGGTCCATATATCTTTCGAAGAACTTTTCTCTCGAACACTCCCAAAGCCGCTTCATCTGCTGTTGTCATGGTCCATGCTTCTGCCCCATATAGCAGGACAGGTACGATAAGTGACTTGTAGAGGATGATTTTCGTTCGCCGAGAGAGGACTTTACTTTTCAATTGCCTGCCTAGTCCAAAGTAGCATTTATTGGCAAGATTTATTCTTCGCTGGATTTCAGTGCTGATGTTGTTGCTAGTGTTGCTGCTGGTTCCCAAATAAACGAAGTCTTTTACTATTTCGAAATTATGGCTACCAACAGTAGCGTGGTTGCCCAGGCGCATATGCGCTGACTCTTTGCTCGATGACAGCAGGTACTTCGTTTTGTCCTCATTCACCATCAAACCCATCTTTACCGCTTCTTTTTCCAGTTTGGAGTTAGCAGAGCTAACAGCGCGGGTGTTTAGGCCGATGATATCTATGTCATCAGCATATGCCAGTAATTGAACTATCATCCCTTATAAAGATTTTCACTCGCCACTATTTTATAGGTTCTTACGACGATAGGGTGGACATCGAATTTTACGATTACTGCCACAGCTGCAGTTGTATTGAGAATGAGGAAAGTATGCTACTACTGCTGCGTCGCTATTTGGTCTTAGGTGGAAGGAAGTTCACTGCTCCCAGTCAGCCGTGTTTCAATAATTCTGAGGAGGTATTCAAGCTTGATATAAGAGCAATAGCTAACTCTATTTTCGATTCGCGGTGGTTGGTACAGTAAGGGCTTTTTACCGTTTAAGATATTACCTACAATGAGCCAACTGTTGGTATAAGAGTCGTGCTGGGAATGCAACTTGCCGCAAAGTCCTTTCAACCACAAGCTAACCTCAGACTAACTACCTAAGCCGGAAAGAGGGACCAAGTCCTGCATGTAAGAATTTATTAGGTCGCGAATTGGATTCATTCTTACAAGATTAATCCTATAAGTGTAACCCAAGACAAAACATCTAGAAATAAATTCTTGTGGTTACTCAAAGTGGAGAGAAGGGAGAAAAATGAAACGTTACACAGTATTTGTTGGAGAAGACAGTCAGTATTAAATTCGTGTCATGCTTATTTATAATACAAGACTATTTAAATTTAAAAGGGATTACATTTTCGCTGACAAATGAAATAAAAAATGTTTTAAACATAAGTGCGAAAAGAGTCCCAACTTTTACCTAGGCTTGAAATGATATTTAAAGTTAATTAATGCTCAACTGGCTCTTAACCTTTAAACGGTTATGACCGTCCAACATGGTACGCCAGATGCTTCATCGCTCTGGTGCTAATTGGTCACACCAAGGGAATTTAAATCGTTTTTCACCTAGTCCTTCCAGCGAAGTGGGGGCCGAAATCTTCCTCTGTTTCATAGGTGGGTTTCGATAAAAATATTTTCTTCGCCGGAGCGTCGCCTTTCATTCGCATAACATGTTCTTGCCAGCATAGCCGCTACGGTGTATTTAGCTGCTCGTACAGCTCATCAGTAAATCTTTTTCGGTACTCTCTTTTACCAACGCGTATAGGTCCGTCAAACTTTCGAAAAAACTTTTCTCTCGAGCACTTCCCGATCTGTCTCATCTATTGTTATAATGTGCAAAGCTTCTGCATCATATAGCAGTTCGGGTACGACAAGTGACTTGTAGAGCATGATTTTCGTTTCCGTGAGAGGACTTTACTTCTTAATTGCCCACCTAGTCCAAAGTATCATTTATTGGCAAGAGTGTTTTTTCTCTGGATTTCAGAGCTAATGTTGTTGTTTGTGTTAATGTTGGTTCCAAAAAAAAAAAAAAGAAGTATTCTACTGTTTCGAAATTATGGCTTCCAAAAGTAGCTTGGTTGTCAAAGCGCAAATGAGCGGAATTTTTGACGATATTAATAGGTATTCTATAAATCCACTTTGTCCAAGAAAAAAGTCAAGGCAGTTAAGAAACTGCGCCGCAGATAAAAATGTTTCCCCTAAAGCAAAATATACGCCTGCCAAATTTCATATGATTTTATATGATTATTACGCTCAATTACATAAACGATACATAAATGAAAAATTATTTGCTGTTGGCATTTTGAATTTGGCATTCCAAATGCAGCCATAATTTCATACATTCGGCCAACTCAATAATTTCGTACCTCGAATATTACAACATCAGATATAGTTTGGCATAAAGCACAGAGCTAAAGGCTCAAGCATTTATATTACTTTCCAAAAGCTGTCAATTTTTGTTTCAATTCGTAATTATTGTACCATTACCAATACATTTCAAATAAGTAAGGAAGGTTAAGTTCGGATGTAACCGAACATTACATACGCAGTTGAGAGCAAGGATGACAACATAAGGAAAAATAACCATGTAGGGAAATGAATCGAGGGAAACCCTGGAATGTGTTTGTATGACATGTGTATCAAATGAAAGGTGTTAATGAGGGTTTTAAGAGGGAGTGGTGGTAGTTGTATATGTGAAGGCGTTTTCCAGATAACGACCAAAATGTGGACCAGGGTGACCCAGAACCTCATCTGCTGGATACATGTAATACCTGCCAAGATTTCAAGGGTTTTTTATTTCGCACTGCTGAACTTTTCCATTTTGTTCTACTTAATATGGTAGGTGTCACAGCCATTTTACAAAGTTTTTTCTAAAGTTATATTTCGCGTCAATAAACCAATCCAATTACCTTACCATGTTTCATCCCTTTTTTCGTATTTGGTAAAGAATTATGGTTTTTTTTCATTTTTCGTAATTTTCGATATCGAAAAAGTGGGCGTGGTCATAGTCGGATTTCGTTCATTTTTTATACCAATATAAAGTGAGTTCAGATAAATACGTGAACTAAGTTCAGTAAAGATATGTCGATTTTTGCTCAAGTTATCGTGCTAACGGCCATGCGGAAGGACAGACGGAAGACTGTGTATAAAAACTGGGCGTGGCATCAACCGATTTCGCCAATTTTCACAGAAAACAGTTAACGTCATGAAATCTATGCCCCTACCGAATTTCAAGTAGAGGTATCTTAGACAAATTAAATAAAAAAGAGCGGAGCCACGCCCGTTTTGTAATTTTCTTTTATTTTTGTATTTTGTTGCACCATATCATTACTGGAGTTGAATAAAGACATAATTTACTTATATACTGTAAAGATATTAAATTTTTTGTTAAAAATATTCTTAAAATTTTTTTTTTTTTAAAGTGGGCGTGGTCCTTCTCCGATTTTGCTAATTTTTATTAAGCGTACATATAGTAACAGGAGTAACGTTCCTGCCAAATTTCATCATGATATCTTCTACGACTGCCAAATTACAGCTTGCAAAACTTTTAAATTACCTTCTTTTAAAAGTGGGCCGTGCCACGCCCATTGTCCAAAATTTTACTAATTTTCTATTCTGCGTCAGAAGCTCAACTCACCTACCAAGTTTCATTGCTTTACCTGTCTTTTGTAATGAATTGTCGCCCTTTTTCGGTTTATCGAAATTTTTGATATCGGAAAAGTGGGCGTGGTTATAGTTCGATATAGTTCATTTTAAATAGCGAAGTGAGATGAGTGCTCGGGAACCTACATACCAAATTTCATTAAGATAACTCAAAATTTACTCAAGTTATCGTGTTAACGGACGGACGGACGGACATGGCTCAATCAAATTTTTTTCGATCCTGATGATTTTGATATATGGAAGTCTATATCTATCTCGATTCCTTTATACCTGTACAACCAACCGTTATCCATATAAACTTTATATACTCTGTTAGCTCTGCTCAACTGAGTATAAAAATGTGAAATGGCAAACAGTCCCGTCGGAAATTTTCTCAGCTGCATGCTTTGAATTTATCCCTTGAATCTGCGTTACTCCCTTCACATTGAAAACAATAATTTAGAATAATTCTACATTAAAGAGGTAGTTAGTCAATGTGCCGGAAGTTAAAGTGGGCAGCGCTAAACTTTTATCATTTCCTCGGCGCTTTGAATATATTTTTACAAGGCATCTGCACTATTAGTGCGCTTCCCTTTAATTTCCGTGCCAATACTGTATCACACGTTAAAAGTTAAACGCTCCTAACTTGCTCGTGAATACCTCTATAGTTATGGAAGGTAATCTACAAGGATTTCAGCAAAGCCTTCGATTCGGTCAACCATGAGTTACTTTTTGGTTTTGCTGTAAAATTGCTTCGCCCTATCCAATATGTGCGATTACTCACAAATTATCATCAATATACTATAACGGGAGTCAGAAAAAACTTCGGTTTCAACACAACTGTACCAAAGAGATGAAATTGTTAGACATTCCACATTGCAATTGAAAAGATTGGTTGGATAAATAAGAGTTCAACCTATTACAATATCCAAATCGAAGTTTAGCTAAGGTCACTTGTGTCTCCCTGAGGACGTTGCTTTTCTCTGTTGTGTGTACAGGGTATTTGTCGTTGGGAAGGGAATTCATCAGACAATTGTTGCCATACTAATCCGGCGATTTTGTATGTATGTTGTTGGGAGCCTATTTATGCTCTTTTTTCAAACAGCTGACTACAAAAGGCCAGATTTTTTCATAAGTTCCTGGTAGGCGTGACCTTTTCAACTAGATGTTTGTTGGGATACAGGGGGTATTGAGCAGTTACTATTTCTGCAGTATTTCATATTTCCTTTATGAGAAGTTGCCTCTTGCCTCACTGTGTGGTTGCTGTTCTCTAGTCATTAGTGGAGACTCTGGGTGCGTACGGATAGCATACAAACGCCCGGCCAATTCTTAAATGAATGAAAGCGGGCGTTCCTTTATCTTTGCTCCAAGTGTTGCCTGTAAGAGACTTGAAGATTTTCTCACCGCTCTGGACATTAAGTACAATTTCAGCTGCACGCTCGCCAAAATGTAGGTCTTGATTGAACGCCACACCCAGTATTTTTATACACAGCGTGTTTTGCACACAGAGTATATTAACTTTGATTGGATAACGGTTGGTTGTACAGGTATAAAGGAATCGAGATAGATATAGACTTCCGTATATCAAAATCATCAGTATCGAAAAAAAATTTGATTGAGCCATATCCGTCCATCCGTCCATCTGCCCGTTAACACGATAACTTGAGTAAATATTGAGATATCTTCACCAAATTGGGTAGATGAGCTTATCTGGACCCAGAATAGATTGGTATTGAAAATGGGTGAAATCGGATGGTAACCACGCCCACTTTTTATATATATAACATTTTGGTAAACACAAAAAACCTGATTATTTAGTAAATAATACACCCAGAATGTCGAAATTTGACATGTGGACTGATATTGAGAATCTTGATAAAAATTTGAAAAAATTTTAAAAATGGGCGTGGCACCGCCCAATTGTGATAAAATCATTTTACAAATATTATTAATCAGATATCTAAAATCCTTAAATCTATCATAACAAAATCCGTTACTATAAGGAATGCTTTGAAGAAAAATTAACGAAATCGGTTAAGGATCACGCTCACTTTTATATAAAAGATTTTTAAAAGGGTCGTGGACGAATAAAATGAGCTTTATCTTAGCAAAAAATAGTTTTGAATCAATGATATTTCACTTATCAAGTTTTATTGTAAGAGGAAATGGGGAAACATTTTTTTTAAGTGCCACGAGTTATGTAGAAAAGTAATTTATCTGAAATCAAATGTACAATTGGAGCTCACGCTGAGTATATAATGTTCGGTTACACTCGAAATTAGGCACCTTTACTTGTTGGATATTATTTTGGAAATCGTTAGCGTGATGCCATATATGTGGATATCCAATATGAACGACATTTTTGGTCGGTTACATTGTCAGATTTCGCAAGATAAAAACTCTGGAAAGACTACGAAGATAGTCGTTCATTTTATAGCATAGCTTATCAATGGATGCACCGCAATCTTTTGCCAATATCGTGCAGTAATCGGCCAAGAACACAATGGTAACTTCTGTTGGAGAAGAGAGCTTCGATATGTAAAAGATAAACAAAAGTGGGGATAGGACACCACCGTGTCGCCGCCTTTTGTTGGATCCTTCTTGGTTTTGATAGTACGTTCTCACTTTCTACCACTCATGAGTAACTCAGTCATAAGCTTGATCTATTTGGCTTGCGGTCTCATCTTTTAATGTGTCTAGTAAGCTACCTTTCTAATATGAACCAGAAAAGCTTACATAAATGTAATATATTGGAGTTGTTTTTAGTATCGTCCGGTGTTCCTTAAGGAATCATACGGGCCCTTCGTTCTATACCCTGTTCATAAATGACTTATTTACCACAGATTATGGCACATTTTGTTACTATGAATTAATAAATAAAATTTCCCTACAGGGACTTAATTCAAACTCAAGATACGTGCCTATATATTATATATGTATGTTTTCATGTTTGTTTGCAAAGCGCATTTATAAACGTTTATTCGATTGAAGTGAGCATTAATATAAACCATTTAAATACATAAATGGTTATAAAATATTAAATTGCTCCTTATGTCCATGCACACATGGTTCCATACCTACACACACATTTGCCTTTGCAACGCCCCTGCAAAAAATGCGATTAGTGTAGGATGAGTCCGGGATGATTCGCGAAGGAGTATGCGACTAATGCCAGTTTTGGCCTTTTTGTATGCGTTGAACGCTAAAGTGTCTAATTTTACCCATTTATACCCTAACGGGAACGATAGAACCAATCCCCTATATATCCAGATGGGAACGAGTGAAGACTAATCTCTTTTCTACTCAAAAAGTGTTAGTTTTCGTATGGTACGAAGTTATGTGCATTTTAAACCCTATATTAAAATTGGCAAAAAATTGCTAGATCTACGTAAAAAAAATATTAAGTCGACAACTCGTTCCAAGAGATATGGGTCGACGATAGTGGAACATATTGTCAAAGACATTTAGGTTCGGTATAGGGCTCCGCATTTTTCTTAAAAAACTGGAATCAATAACCTATAAACTTTATACTCAGCTGAGCAGAGCTCACAGGGTATATTAACTTTGTTCGCATAACTGTAATCCGTAACGGCATAAACTATCGAAATAGACTTATATATATCAAAATTATCAGGGCGAAAAAAGAAATTCATTTAGCCATGTCCGTCCGTCCGTCCGTAAACACGATAACTTGAGTATATTTTGAGGTATCTTCATGAAACTTGGTACGTAGGTTCCTGAGCGCTCATCTCTGATCGCTATTTAAAATGAACGAAATCGGACTAAAACCACGCCAACTTTTTCGATATCGAAAATTTCGAAAAACCGAAAAAGTACGATAATTCATTACCAAAGACGGCTAAAGCGATGAAACTTGGTAGGTGCGTTGACCTTATGGACAACGGAAGTGGCACCGCCCACTTTTAAAAGAAGGTAATTTAAAAGTTTTGCAAGCTGTAATTTGGCAGTCGTTGAAGGTATCATGATGAAATTTGACAAGCACGTTACTCCTATTACTATATATGTTCTAAATAAAAATTAGCAAAATCGGATGACGAACACGCCGACTTTAAAAAAAAAATTTTTTTTAAGTCAAATTTTAACAAAAAAATTTATATTTTTACAGTATATAAGTAATTTATGTCAACATTCATCTCCAGTGCAACAAAATACAAAAATAAAAGAAAATTTCAAAATGGGCGTGGCTCCGTCCTTTTTCATTTCATTCGTCTAGAATACTTTTAATGCCATAAGTCGAACAAAAATTTACCAATCCTTGTGAAATTTGGTAGGGGCATAGATTCTATGACGTTAACTGTTTTCGTGAAAACACGCCCAGTTTTTATACACAGTCGACCGTCTGTCCTTCCGCTCGGCCGTTAACACGATAAATTGAGCAAAAATCGATATATCTTTACTAAACATAGTTCACGCACTAATCTGAACTCACTTTGTATTGGTATAAAAAATGGCCGAAATCCGACTATGACCACGCCCACTTTTTCGATATCGAAAATTACGAAAAATGAAAAAATGCCATAATTCTATAGCAAATATGAAAGAAGAGATGAAACATGATATTTGGATTGGTTTATTGACGCCAAATATAACTTTGGAAGAAAATGGGTGTGACACCTACCATATTAAGTAGAAGAAAATGAAAAAGTTTTGCTGGGCGAAATCAAAAGCCCTTGGAATCTTGGCAGGAATACTGTTCTTGGTATTACATATATAAATAAATTAGCGGTACCCGACAGATGATGTTCTGGGTCACCCTGGCCCACATTTTGGTCGATATCCCGAAAACGCCTTCACATATAAAACTAAGAGCCAGTCCCTTTTAAAATACTCATTAACACCTTTCAATTTATACCCATATCATACAAAAACATTTTAGAGTCACCCCTGGTCCACCTTTATGGCGATATATCGAAAAGGCGTTCACCTATAGAACTAAGGCCTACTCCCTTTTAAAATACTCATTAACGCTTTTCAATTTATACCCATATCGTACAAACACATTCTAGAGTCACCCCTGGTCCGCCTTTATGGCGATATCTCGAAAAGGCGTCCACCTATAGAACTAAGGCCTACTCCCTTTTAAATAATCATTAACAACTTCTATTTGAAACCCAGGTCATACAAACACATTCCAGGGTTACCCGAGATTCATTTTGCTAAATGATCATTTTCCCTTATTTTGTCTCCAAAGCTCTCAGCTGAGTATTTAATGTTCGGTTACACCCGAACTTGGCCTTCCTTACTTGTTTTTATTTAACTCAATTCCTTGCCGCTTTGTTTATGTTCTTTAAAATGGGCTAAATAGATTTGGATCCAAAAGGGACTAGAGGGGATTACGCTGCGAAAATCGCAAGTACTCCATGCATACATGTATGGAGTAAGCGCTATGCACAAAGCGAGTGCTCCAACATTAACCTCAATTCATACAAAAAATATGGTCCAATTAACATAGCGATGTCCTATCACTGGACCATACACTCCAGCTCAGCATTACATCAGAGTAATCCATGGAGAACGCAGTATGACACAAGTGGACCACATAATCCAATGATTTTTGCAGGGTAATTATGCCCCAATGTAGACAAAGAAGATCAATCGCAGCCCGCTCCCTTTAGGGACTAGTCGCACCATTTTTTGCAGGGGCATGCATTTAAATTTTAATAACTTACAAACATAAATACATATATACATCCACATCGTCATTTAAACCCACTTTTGCCATGTTAATTATTATGTAAACACTTTTGGCAGCTTTTGTAGCAAATACAAACATACAATTGTAGATATATAAATATCATCACGAATAAAGCAAGCACTTTATATGCCTATAAAAGATACTTAATTACATATTTATGTACTAATGCATATATAACATAAGTATGCTATTTTATTAGCTATTTGCAAATGTTTGCGTATCTAAATTGAATTTGGTTGGTTTCATTAATATTTGAATTTCGTACTTGTTGCAGACATCAGTATTTGCGGCATTTCAATATATCCACATGAATAAAGTATCTATTTATGACTGCTCATACCTATTTATGAACTTATAATCACATTTGTGTTATTCTGTGTAATTCAAGTAAGTAATTTCTTTTAATAAGTGTTTTGGTATTATATGGATATATGTAAACGTTAAGGTTGCATAATACTTTTAAAATGAAAGAATTTCGGCTTAAGAACTTTTTGCTAGTATTGATCTGAAGATAAAATACTTGTTCATAGCGGCCGTAGTGATGCGGCGACTCCGAAGGTCCTGGATTCAATTTCCGTGGCAAGCAACATACAAAATTTAGATACAAATATTTTGAATTATAAAAAAAAAATTCTAAGCGGGGTCGCCCCTTTACAAACATTTCGATTGTACTTCTGGCATGTGAAGCTCAGCGACAACTCGGAGTCGGTATAAAAACATGTAGGTCCCGTTCGACCAATTGGTAAGAAAAAAAAAAGTACGACGCAAAGTGGAAGAGAAGATCGGCCTGAAATCTTTTCGGCATTACATGTTGTTCATAGAATCCACTAAAACTGGACCTCCTGTTCATAATTGTCTAGAAGCCTCATTTTTCAACGTACTCCCAACGTGAAAGCAAATAAAATTTGAAAGATCTTTGGCAGTGTGATCGATGCTCTTCCTTTACATCTGTACGAGTCTTATTTCAGCTTTGTTAAGAGACATATGGAAAATAATTTTTGTTCATTGTATGGAATTAATTCCTCAATTGACTGCTCAGTCGAAAGTATACTTTTTTTGGTAAGAGCGATTACCTATTTTAAGCTGGTTTAAAAAAATATATCAATCTGTTGATGGTATCAAATTTGTAGGTGCTAATAAAAATATGGCCACTGTGGTGTGGTGGTAGCGTGCTCCACCAAGCACACCAAAGATCCTTGATTCAATCACGAGCAAAGCAACAACAAAAATGAAGAAACGAGTTTTTCCTATAAAAAATAAGTTTTTCGCCCCTCGGCAGTGATTTGGTAAACACTCCGAGTGTTTTTCCGCCATGAAAAGCATGTCAGCAAAATTCAACTGCTTTGTAGATGACGTTCGAAAATGGTATAAAACATGGTACCTACATTTCCCGCCCATTAGGAGGAAAAAATCAAATGGCCGCGGCTAAAATTGTAAGAAAACCTCGGCATAGAACCACTTCGGAGATTATATCGCCTTGTATTTATTTTTATACTCAGTTGAGCAGAGCTCACAGAGTATATTAAGTTTGATTGGATAACGGTTGGTTGTACATATATAAAGGAATCGAGATAGATATAGACTTCCATATATCAAAATAATCAGGATCGAAAAAAAATTTGATTGAGCCATGTCCGTCCGTCCGTCCGTCCGTTAACACGATAACTTGAGTAAATTTTGAGGTATCTTGATGAAATTTGGTATGTAGGTTCCTGAGCACTCATCTCAGATCACTATTTAAAATGAACGATATCGGACTATAACCACGCCCACTTTTTCGATATCGAAAATTTCGAAAAACCGAAAAAGTGCGATAATTCATTACAAAAGACCGATAAAGCGACGAAACCTGGTAGATGAGTTGAACTTATGACGCAAAATAGAAAATTAGTAAAATTTTGGACAATGGGCGTGGCACCGCCCACTTTTAAAAGAAGGTAATTTAAAACTTTTGCAAGCTGTAATTTGGCAGTGGTTGAAGATATCATGATGAAATTTGGCAGGAACGTTACTCCTATTACTATATGTATGCTTCATAAAAATTAGCAAAATCGGAGAAGGACCACGCCCACTTTTAAAAAAAAAAATTTTTTTAAAGTAAAATTGTAACAAAAAATTTAATATCTTTACAGTATATAAGTAAATTATGTCAACATTCAACTCCAGTAACGATATGGTGCAACAAAATACAAAAATAAAAGAAAATTTCAAAATGGGCGTGGCTCCGCCCTTTTTCATTTAATTTGTCTAGGATACTTTTAACGCCATAAGTCGAACAAAAATTAACCAATCCTTTTGAAATTTGGTAGGGGCATAGATTTTATGGCGTTAACTGTTTTCTGTGAAAATGGGCGAAATCGGTTGATGCCACGCCCAGTTTTTATACACAGTCCTCCGTCTGTCCTTCCGCATGGCCGTTAACACGATAACTTGAGCAAAAATCGATATATCTTTACTAAACTCAGTTCACGTACTTATCTGAACCCACTTTATCTTGGTATGAAAAATGAACGAAATCCGACTATAACCACGCCCACTTTTTCGATATCGAAAATTGCGAAAAATGAAAAAAATGCCATAATTCTATATCAAATACGAAAAAAGGGATGAAACATGGTGAGGTAATTGGATTGGTTTATTGACGCGAAATATAACTTTAGAAAAAATTTATAAAATGGTTGCGACACCTACCATATTAAGTAGAAGAAAATGAGAAAGTTCTGCAGGGCGAAATAAAAACCCTTAAAATCTTGGCAGGTATTACATATATAAATAAATTAGCGGTATCCAACAGATGATGTTCTGGGTCACCCTGGTCCACATTTTGGTCGATATCTGGAAAACGCCTTCCCATATACTACTACCACCACTCCCTTTTAAAACTCTCTTTAATACCTTTAATTTGATACCCATATCGTACAAACGAATTCTAGAGTCACCCCTGGCCCACCTTTATGGCGATATCTCGAAACGGCGTCTACCTATGGAACTAAGGATTACTCCCTTTTAAAATACTCATTAACACCTTTCATTTGATACCCATATCGTACAAACGCATTCTAGAGTCACACCTGGTCCATCTTTATGGCGATATCTCGAAAAGGCGTCCACCTATAGAACTAAGGCCCACTCCCTCTTAAAATACTCATTAACTCCTTTCGTTTGATACCCATATTGCACAAACGAATTCTAGAGTCACCCCTGGTCCACCTTTATGGCGATATCTCGAAAAGGGGTCCACCTATAGAACTAAGCCCCATGCCCTTTTAAAATAATCATTAACACCTTTCATTTGATATCCATATCGTACAAACAAAGTCTAGAGTCACCCTTGGTCCAGAAAGGCCCACTCCCTCTTAAAATACTCATTAACTCCTTTCATTTGATACCCATATTGCACAAACGAATTCTAGAGTCACCCCTGGCCCACCTTTATGGCGATATCTCGAAACGGCGTCCACCTATGGAACTAAGGATTACTCCCTTTTAAAATACTCATTAACACCTTTCATTTGATACCCATATCGTACAAACGCATTCTAGAGTCACACCTGGTCCATCTTTATGGCGATATCTCGAAAAGGCGTCCAGCTATAGAACTAAGGCCCACTCCCTCTTAAAATACTCATTAACTCCTTTCGTTTGATACCCATATTGCACAAACGAATTCTAGAGTCAGCCCTGGCCCACCTTTATGGCGATATCTCGAAACGGCGTCCACCTATAGAACTAAGGCCCACTCCCTCTTAAAATACTCATTAACTCCTTTCGTTTGGTACCCATATTGCACAAACGAATTCTAGAGTCACCCCTTGTCCACCTTTATGGCGATATCTCGAAAAGGGGTCCGTCCACCTATAGAACTAAGCCCCATGCCCTTTTAAAATAATCATTAACACCTTTCATTTGATATCCATATCGTACAAACAAAGTCTAGAGTCACCCTTGGTCCAGAAAGGCCCACTCCCTCTTAAAATACTCATTAACTCCTTTCATTTGATACCCATATTGCACAAACGAATTCTAGAGTCACCCCTGGCCCACCTTTATGGCGATATCTCGAAACGGCGTCCACCTATGGAACTAAGGATTACTCCCTTTTAAAATACTCATTAACACCTTTCATTTGATACCCATATCGTACAAACGCATTCTAGAGTCACACCTGGTCCATCTTTATGGCGATATCTCGAAAAGGCGTCCACCTATAGAACTAAGGCCCACTCCCTCTTAAAATACTCATTAACTCCTTTCGTTTGATACCCATATTGCACAAACGAATTCTAGAGTCAGCCCTGGCCCACCTTTATGGCGATATCTCGAAACGGCGTCCACCTATAGAACTAAGGCCCACTCCCTCTTAAAATACTCATTAACTCCTTTCGTTTGATACCCATATTGCACAAACGAATTCTAGAGTCACCCCTTGTCCACCTTTATGGCGATATCTCGAAAAGGGGTCCACCTATAGAACTAAGCCCCATGCCCTTTTAAAATAATCATTAACGCCTTTCATTTGATATCCATATCGTACAAACAAAGTCTAGAGTCACCCTTGGTCCAGAAAGGCCCACTCCCTCTTAAAATACTCATTAACTCCTTTCATTTGATACCCATATTGCACAAACGAATTCTAGAGTCACCCCTGGCCCACCTTTATGGCGATATCTCGAAACGGCGTCCACCTATGGAACTAAGGATTACTCCCTTTTAAAATACTCATTAACACCTTTCATTTGATACCCATATCGTACAAACGCATTCTAGAGTCAACCCTGATCCACCTTTATGGCTATATCCCGAAATGGCGTCCACCTATAGAACTATGGCCCACTCCCTCATAAAATACTCTTTAATGCCTTTAATTTGATACACATGTCATACAAACACATTCCAGGGTTTCCCTCGGTTCATTTTCCTACATGGTTATTTTCCCTTATGTTGTCACCTTAGCTCTCAACTGAGTATGTAATGTTCGGTTACACCCGAACTTAACCTTCCTTACTTGTTTATTTTAATAAAAATATATTTGCTATGAGTAAAACCTTCCATTGTTCTCTGCCATGATATCAAGTATTTGTTGTTGTTGTTGTTGCGATAAAGACACTCCCCGAAGGCCTTGTGGAGGGTTATGGAGTTGATGGTCCTTTTCGGGATGCAGATCCGGTACGTTCCGGTACCAAGCCAGACCACCTCAGGAATGATTTGTTATGACCACATTGGACCTTCTAGGCCATACCGCTCTCCCACCCCCTACATACATGAGGAGTTTGGGGTCGCCAGAGCATCGGCTGTTAGTGAAACAGTGTATAGAGTAAATCCACGTCAACTGTTTCTATAAGTTTTCATAAACTTTCTGCGACAGTGAATATAATTGTGAATATTTGAAAAAAAGAACATCGCATGCGAAAATGAGGAATGAAAATTTGTTCCATTTTTTACTAAAAATTTTCGCCTGCGCCGTTTTTGTTTAATTTTAGTCATAAGTGCTATTAAAACTTTTGGTGTTTTTTGTTTGTGGTGGCTTTTTTCTCAAAACTTGAGCGAGCTCTACTTAATTTAAAAATAATAGTTCTGTTGACGTACAACTGGATATTTAAACTTCGAGCTTCACGTGTATTTACTTGGTGTTCTTTCCTTTTTTATTTAATGTATTGATTGGCAATTTGCAGTGATGAGAGTTTCTACCTCATATTGTTGGTAAATTTTTTTAATAATTAATTTCATTGGTAGATCAGACCTTCGGAGGCACCTTTTAAAATATCTATATTTGTACTAGCAGACCCGCAGACGTTGCTCTGCCCTAGATTTGGTCTGTCTCCATAATTATTAAGCAGTTTTCCCCTCTTATTCTCCCTCCCCTTCTCTTTCCCTATTCCTCATATTTTTATTCACCCTGCCTTTCTATATTTCTATGTCTCTGTCTCCTCCATTTTTCCGTTTTTTCCGCTCCATCTATCCATATTTCTGTTGCCGCGATGGAAGCAATTATGGTGCATTGGTAATTTTTCAGCCCTCATGCAAAAAAAAGTCGAAAAATGTGAAATATTCACGGTAAACTATTAAAAATTCGAGATAGCATTAAACCAACTGAATGGCAGCCAATTATAAGCAGACGTGATATATAATATAAAAATTTGCCAATCAACACGTCAACCGTTCTTAAAAACGGTTTGTAGAGAATAAGTTAACTAAAACCGGCAAATTGAGTTCGGATGCATTTATGTTGGAGCATTTAGGCTAACTAGGAGTGTAGCTGAGAAATTCCACAAAGGAAATTTCGCTTGTTTCTCATGTTCATGCTTTTATGTTAGTCTTTAAGTGCGTTTCAAACACTTATGGCAACATCGATACTCGAAGATAAATACCCTGAATTATACTTCGGTTAAGCCTCAGGTTGACTGTCATTTCTACGGAGCATAAATGTTTTATTATCAAGGCCCCAACATAGATGCAGTCTTAGAATAATGAGAGTGCGACACTAAGAGTTTGGTATGAGTTATAACTGTGCCGACAACAGCGCTGACTATCTAATGAAGCTAATGAAGCCTAAATTATGCAAGACATCAAAGTCAGTCAAAACAAGTAAGGAAGTCTAAGTTCGGGTGAAACCGAAAATTACATACCCAGCTGTACACTTGAAATGCTGTTTTTGTTGGTTTTGTGTGCTTAATAGTGTTACAAGGCTGCGCAATAATACATATACATATGCTTCTACTCTGAAATAATTTTTCTTCGAGTTATGGCTCCCGAAACATAGAAAATTGTTTAGTCATAAAAGGGGCGGTGCCACACCTATTTTTTAAATTTAAAGTTTTCCTATTTATTGTTATAAATCCACTTGGGAAATGAAATACCATTGATATAAAGCTCTTTTTTGCAATGATATAGCTTATTTTATTCGTCCACGACCCTTTTAAAAATATTTTGTGGTACTTAAACGATTTCGTTAATTTTTCTTTAAAGCATTCCTTATAGTAAACGCAACTTCTTGGTGCCGAATTTTGTTACGATAAGTTTAACGATTTTTGATTTATGATAAATAATATTTGTAAAATTTATTTTATCACAAGTGAGCGGTGCCACGCCCATTTAAAAAAAATGTTTAAAAATGTTTATCAAGAGTCTTAATATCAGTCCACACGTCAAATTTCAACATCCTGGGTTTATTATTTACTAAATAATAAGGTTTTTGTGTGTTTCCAAAATCTTATATATATAAAAAGCGGGCGTGGTTATTATCCGATTTCGCTCATTTTCCCAATCTATTCTGGCTACAGATAAGCTCGTATACCAAATTTGTTGAAGATATCTCAATATTTACTCAAGTTATCATGTTAACGGACAGACAGACGGACGGACATGGCTCAATATTTTTTTTCGATTCTGATGATTTTCATATACGGAAGTCTATATATGTTTAAGCCGCCTTTATCAATATATTGACGGCGGCGAAATTCTTATGCGCAGCCGTGCGTTGCGAGTGGAAAGGCGCAAATTCACATACACTACCATCGTCAGCAACCGTCTTTATTCAACGAAGCAGTCTAGCACTATAAACCGGTAACGGCGGACGCGCCTCTTTGAATAGTTCTTTATACTTTCATATATATATATATATATATGGGGTATTCCATCCCACTTCGACCAATTTTGACGTTTTTCTGCAGTTTTTCAAATTTTTTCATCCAACTCAAAAAAAGTTATGAATTTAAAAAAAAACACCGTTTTTGTTTTCAAAATGCTATAACTTTTTCAAAAATTGACCGTTTGGGATCTTTTTTTTTTAATTTGTTTTTAAATGTAATTTTCGGAAAAAATTCAATAAAATTTTTAAAGTTTTTTTTTTTGTAATTTTTCAGTTTTTCGAAATTTTTTGAATTTCGCCCTTTTTTTTCTCATAAAAAACTTCAATCAATCCTGCAATCATCCCCACTAATCTCGGAGTGGGCCGAGAATTTTTTTTTTATTTAATTGAAAAAAAAAACTTTAAAATTTTTTTTGTATTTTTTCCGAAAAGTACATTTAAAAACATATTTAAAAAAAAAAAAAAATTATCTCAAACGGTCAATTTTTGAAAAAGTTATAGCATTTTGAAAACAAAAACGGTGTTTTAAAACTTATTTTGAGATGGAAAACGGTGTTTTTTTCAAAATGCTAAAATGCGAAATTCGAAAAATCTCGAAAAACTGAAAAATTACAAAAAAAAAACTTTAAACATTTTTTTGAATTTTTTCCGAAAAGTACATTTAAAAACAAATTAAAAAAAAAGAAAATCCCAAACGGTCAAAAAGCTACAGCATTTTGAAAACAAAAACGGTGTTTTTTTAAAAATTCATAACTTTTTTTGAGTTGGATGAAAAATTTGTAAAAACTTCTGAAAAACGTCTTTCGTAAGCTGGAAAAAGAAGAAAAACTTTCAGCCAATTCTAAAGGGGTCGGGTTCAAAATTGGCCGAAATGGGATTGAATACCCCATATATATTTACTTTGATTTTGTAAAAAGTCTAAAGTTAAAGTTTGAAGTTCGGCTCGAAGGACCATGAACGAGCTCACCTGGCCTTCGCTTCACCTACTTAGTCGAAAATAAAAGTTTTCATTGTTTTTTTCTTAAAACTTTATAAATATTTAATGTTGTGTTCACTTCTTTAACACGTTAGAAATTCACTTAATAAGTATGTTTTAATTTCGCTAAAAGCTTTAATTTTAAACTTTAACTTTAGACTTTTTATATATGAAAGTATAAAGATCGGTGCTGACGATGGCAGTGCATGTGAATTTGCGCCTTTCCACTCGCCTCGCACGGCTGTGCATAAGAATTTCGTCGCGGTTAATATATTGATAAAGGCGGCTTAAGCAATATCTATTTCGATTCCTTTATGCCTGTACAACCAACTGTTATCCAATCAAAATTGTAATACCCTGTGTACAAGTACAGCTGGGTATAATAACTGACATATGAGTATTCATATATTTATTATTATTTGCATCTAGTTGTGGATTTGTGTGTGTGCATGTGCGTAAAGGGTGATGGCGGTAAAAAGGCATCTGATTGTTACTTGATTGATGTTGCGTGACAAATAAAGCATGAACTTTGATTTATTAAAGTTTCAAATTTACACACAACACAGCAAATGATATGACATTAAAAATTGCCTTTGGGCACAACTTGCGCATATCGTCATTATACAGCCTATGTGAAAACAATTAAAGTAGATTTAATTTCTGCAAATTTGCGCATTATTCATGTACATACAAACACATAAATGTCACATAATAAACAACAAATAACAAACATTCATAAATGCGCGAAACTGGATGTGTATGCGTGAAATGCAAAATCTTTTATGTATATGGGGTATTCCATCCCATTTCGACCAATTTTGAACCCGACCCCTTTAGAATTAGCTGAGAGTTTTTCTTCTTTTTCTAGCTTACGAAACACGTTTTTCAGAATTTTTTCATCCAACTCAAAAAAAGTTATGAATTTTTAAAAAAATCACCGTTTTTGTTTTCAAAATGCTATAACTTTTTCAAAAATTGACCGTTTGGGATCTTTTTTTTTTAATTTGTTTTTAAATGTACTTTTCGGAAAAAATACAAAAAAATTTGTAAAGCTTTTTTTTGTAATTTTTCAGTTTTTCGAGATTTTTCGAATTTCGCAATTTTTTTTTTTTTCTCATAAAAAACTTCAATCAATTCTGCAATCATCCCCACTAATCCCGGAGTGGGCCGATTTTTTTTTTTATATTTTTTTAATTTTAATTGAAAAAAATTTTTTCAAAAATAAAATTTTTTTTTATCAATTTAATTTATATAACAAAAAAAATGTAAGAAAACTTCTTTCAAAATTTTGATATTGCTTTGCCCGGGACTTGAACCCAGAATCTTCTGCGTGGTAGGTGCAGCGCTTTATCACCACACCATGGCTGCTACCTTTGAATATAGCATCTGGTAATGTAACAGCCGCCAGCAACAATATTTCCAACAAAAATGGATTGAAATCTCGAGACGTACGCTTCTGTCGAAGCCAATTAAAAAAAATTAGTCTACTTAATAGTTCAGTCCAGTATCTTCCGCTGCTGGGCTTATAATGACAATACAAATGTACATGTTTATGTGTACAACTGTGTATAAACGCAGACATATTACATACATACATTGAATTTTGCGGCTTCATTCCTCATTTGCCAGGTTCTGTGTATACGGTGTGAGCTGCCATGGCGTATGAGCAACATTTCAGCACCGTCAATGATGTTTAACGATGTTGACGAGAGCAGCATAGCACATATGAATTCATGAACATATATATATACATCTACATACATTCATATGTATGTATATATAAATACGTTTGAATAGCGCGTATATGCCAACAAGGTATTGTTATTTTGGGCGCTAAAGTAGTAAGCTTTGTTTGGTTGGGATGAATTTAAGGCAGATATTCATCATTTGTATAAAACAGTTGCAATGATTTTTAAATGCACATACTACATACATACATACATAATCTGTATGTATTCATATGTATATTTTAATTGTTTTAGTTTCTTTGAGTATATGTTTGTTCATAGATCGTAAAGAAATGCTGGGAAAGTAGGCTTCCGTCGCAGTTAACAACGACTACCACAATTTCACACGTATTAATACACATCAGTGCACGCGTTTTTATTATACGGATGCGCTTTTGTTGCTGCTACTCTATATTTATATGTACATAATATATGCATAAGTACTACAGATGTATCTTGCAGTGTTTTGAGTGAAATTTAGAAGAAAATATTGAATTCTAAATTTAATTTAAATGGGCGAAGCATCAAAAAACTCAATCTTGGTCGAGTTCACTTGTGACATGAGTTCCCTATCAGCCCTTAGATTGACTGAGCTGCCAGGCATTACAACCTAGTAGCGCGTATAAGGCTAGGTTATGTTGAACTGGCCGGTCCTTGAGAACCGCAGTTAGATGAAAGACTACATAGTGTTTCCAGAGTCTTTCTCAACGGCCTGAAAAGTCTTATTAAAACCAGTACCATAAAATTACTCCGTTCCTTGGCAATTACTAAAATATTTCTGAAGCCTATGCTTTTTATATCTGATAGTTGTGTCACTCCGTATGGCTGGGGCCTTTATTTAGCAAGCCGTAGAACACGAGAACAGTACAGGTTTGATCGTTTCCTTCTGCCATGAACTTTCTACAACTACCAGCATGGATGTTGTTTAATTAAAAAGCATGTCACGCAAGAAGATATACAGCTGATATATATCTGAATCTTCAGGTCCGCTTTGCAGCACGGTTTCTTAGCTTTGCGACTACCAACACTACGCGTTCTTGTGAAACCCTACTTAATTTGACCTTTTGGTTTTTGTTTGTCAAGGCAACTTAGATCGTGCATCAAGGTTCAACTTTTCGACCATATAATTTGGTCAAAGATTTGCCTCATAGATCAAGTTGTTTTAGAGCTAGGTCAGGTAATGCTGAACAGACTTGTCAATAAAGACCTCACATAGATTGAATGTGTCGATAATGTTACAGAATTTGTTTGACGGCAAAACGTAAGAGCATCATTCACGTGCTAGGACTTATATTGAAGAATAGCTCCCTCTTCAAATACTGTAAGCTTTCTAGGACCTAGATTAATTGGCAACTCTGCTGCCTCTTATAGCTGGAGACTTGACCTGGTGAGCGCAGGACACGAACACAGAACCTGCTCAAATGTTTCTTTCTGCAGCTTGAACTTTCTACATCTTCTGTTTAAGACTAGGTCTGAAGTCCATTACCTTTATGTTGCCAAACGTGTCTGCACAGTTTCAACGACTACTCGAGACTTGGATACGGTCAAGCACACCACGTTACTGCAAGACTTGGAAGGGTCCTCCCTTTCTCCAAGTCTCAAATGGTGGACTGCAAATTATCTATCGGTTCGGCAAGCATCGGCGCAGTTCATGAACATAACATCTAAGTCCTATCCCAGCTTTTGTTTAACTTCTACATACCTTCACCACCAGAAGGAGTCACTTTCGTTTCCAACGCCGAGGCCCAGGCCCACACATCGATGACCTTTTGTAATAAAATAAACAGCTATCTCCATGATCTCTCTAGTTTTTTTCGCCTCGCGAAACCTGACATTATCACCGACCTTATTTACAACATGGGCACGACAAATGTCGACCATATTGGACATCCACTTACTCACTGGAGCAAAATACAGTCCTGCTAAAACACTGCCTTCAGAACCGCTACACGCTGTCTTCCCAGAACACCACCTACTCCTACACAGGGCCTCAGTGACTTCCACAAACAGGTGACGGACCTCTTTGCCAGGAATTTCCTGGCGAATCCAGTTCTTAAAGAAAAATACCCAGAACTCGCGGAAGAGGAACGCCCTCTCCCTAGGTAAGCGCACGTCACTCTAGCTCAACTTCGATATGGCTACTGTAATAGGCTAAACTCTTGCCTATCCAGAATCAACCACGACATACAAAATGTATGTACTTCTGTCAATGTGTACCAATATGACACAACCATCTCTTCAATTGTAATGTGGAGCCAACGCCGCTAAACCACCACTCACTATTATCCACCCTGTAGAAACTGCTAGTTTCCTTGGACTCCAGTTAGAGGATATTGATGAAAATTTGTGATGGGTCGCACCTATTGTATGGGGTGAAGCACTGCTACAACAATGACTACATGCGAGACTGGCACCACAACTAGTGTGGCCATCAAAGTGAAGAGATCTTAATACGATGTTTTTCATGATGAGTTCTCTCCCATTTCACTTTTGTGGAGCTGTCAGGTGCTGACAGTGCTGAATGGCTTTCAATAAATTCCGGGTTTTAAGCTTTTTAATATTATTCGGGAAGATGAGACCTCGACAACACTGCGTAAAACCAGAAATATATTTGAACTTAATAAGGAAATAATATTTCATAACATTTTTCTGGCATATCTTCATTAGTTTCAATATCCCACTGTCCATACTGAAGTATATGAATTTACAAAGCTTCATATCTATAACTTGAAGTCATCTGCGCATATCTGTGCTTTTTTGCATTGTGCTTTTGCTGCGTGTGAGAATGATTACAACGTGTAAATGTCCTTCACAGATGTGCCAGCTGTCAGGCCTGTCCAAAAGTGGACAAACGTTAAAAACGAATCAGCAGCAACTAACGACCAGCCGATAACTGACGGCCGACAACGAGCAACTACCAAACAAAGCTAGCCAGAAAAGTGCCACACAAGCGTTAGCCAGTTTAACATGTTAAGGTTTAGCCTCAAATTCTTGCACAAGCGCTCCGCAATCTACTGCTTTAAGTTGTGGTATTTGGAAATCATATACTACTTACTCAGTTGTAGAAAATTAAAAAGTAACGAGAACTCTTGGCTTATTCGATAACGGCAAACAAGTGCAGAGACGTTGCGTTATTGTAGGCATCTGGAAAAAAAATTCAACTGATAGGCATAGGATATTAGGTAAGGTTGAACTGGCCTGTCCTTGAGGACCTCACAGGGACTGAGTCTCTTGGCAAATACTCCAAGCTTTCTAAGATCTAACCCATTTACTGCTGCTTCATCTGATAAGAAGTGGTTAAAGTAATTTTTTAGTTAAAACAGATCCTACTGTATGTGTTTTTGTCGCTGTTTTAGCATTAAAGACACTCCCTGACGGTTTTGGGGGGTGTTATCGATGTAGGTGATCGTTTGCCGAATGTAGATCCGGTACGTTCCAGTAACAAGCACCATAAAGGTACAAGCCTGACAATCTAGGAAACGATTTTATATGAACACATCGCATCTTCTAGACCATCCCACCCTCATCCTCTAGTACCATGAGTAACTTGTGGTCGCCAGAGAATTAGAAGTTTAATAAACAGGATCCGCAACGGATAGGTGAGGTTTCCAATTGGGTTGTAAAAGCTTTATTTATCGCTGGCAACCCCTTTAAAGATTGCGCTGCGCTGCCCCTTGAATCATTTGGGTATGTAGGTCAACTCTAACGAAATGCAGGGGTATATTTTAGGTATTCTTATCCGCTGTAAGAACAGTTTCTCCTCTCCTTCTTGTATGCAAATTCTTTAAAGGACACATTTCAGAGTATAACAAATAGGTTCCAATTGTTTAGCTAAAACCTCAAAACCCAGAAGGAAAATAATATTTAATCCGGCTAAATTCTCTATCCTACAAAATTTAAGCTTCAATAAAAAATGAAGGCCCTTTTACAGGAAGCAATCACGCCTAATTCCTTTTGTACTCAGTCCTATCGGACAGATTCCATAGCACCTCTAAGAACCAGACTATCACCTAATATGAAGTTTTGTAAAATATCCAGATATCCCTCTCCATTCGTTTTTGAAATCGAGAAGATTTTCAGTTCAAGGAGATGTTTTGGAGTATGCTTTTCTTATCTATAGCCACTTACAGTACAAATAAAGCCTCTTAAAGTATAAGTATTCTAAAATTTGACTAAGATATATGTATTATATTCAATCTAGGCCTCTCGGATGTTTGTCCTTTTTTAGTAGTTTTTAAAAAGCTCGTTAATTTTCTGCCTTTAAAACTGCTTAATTATTCCATACTTTGTCTTATCAGGCGATTAAGAAATACTAAGATTATCTAATAAAGAACTTAGCCTTAAGAGAGAAATAACACGGTCTCACAAAATCATGAGGAATTGCGGAGGTTTGTTTTCTTCTCCTTTTTAGTGCGATAAATAATTTCCCGAAGTTTTAGTCGAGATTGATTGTGCTTTGTCGGATTTTGGTCGGGCACATTCCGGAAAATAGTACCAAAAAGGTACTAGTCGACCATCTTGGGAACCTGCTAGGTGATCCGCGCACCTCCTTCCGTGGGGAACTTTGAGTCGAAAGCACCTCAAGGGCTAAATGAACAGGATTCTCCACGGGTAGGAGTTATTGGAAATTGGGCCGAAGAAGCTACAAATTGCGCTGCTTTTTCAAGGTTTAATGTGATTATTGGTTTACTGCGCTCCCAGCCGTCTGCGGTTTAAATTTTCGAATAATTAAACTCTTGCATTTCATCAGTTGCAATCCAAAAGGATATTCGAAATTTATGGAAAATATTACAACCGAATTTTTTCGAAATTCACTGGGATTACATAGTGCTTATCTAGAGCTCCCTCACATTTGAACGAAAATATTAATCAATTCACATGCGAGGTGCTCCCCGCACTGCGTCTAGAGCTAATAAGGATTGGCTAGCCAAAAATCCCGCAGTCAGAAGGCAAACATATCGTTTTTTCAGCCCCAGGAAAGATTTTGCAGCTTTTAGTTTGATAAAAATCGTGGTCCTCTGAGTTTCAGAGTACAGAGTTCAGTCTAAAATAATTACCAAAATTTGGCAATTAGCGGTTCTGAGATGAAATTATGCCAAGCTTTGATGTTAAATATCCGTTTGACGTGTCGTATAAAGACAAAGTAAAAAAAAAACTCGATACGGCAACATTAAAGCGCCGGAGATTGGGATTCAAGTGATTGCAGAGCACAACAAAATGCATTCTCTCTTCATAACTTCTCCAACCCATTTGTTAACTAACACTCCTATTGTCAGTAGCGAAGAGTTGGAAATTGTCCTGCTTCCTCATTTTACTGCGATTCTCCAGTGGATTTGTACCATACTGGTTCTAGTTACCGGAACATACCAGATGCATATCCAGTAAACGATCATCAATGCCAATTACACTCTGCAAAACTATCGTGTATTGGCCTTATCATTAAAACGTTATACTAGAGAGAAGTGAAAAGCAGAAAGATCAGGTTTTTCACAACATTTTGAAGCGGCGTCGATTGACTTGCTTTGTAGAGCGCTGAAAAGTTTGTAATGGGTTTTCGACCATGTACAGTTCCCACTTTGTATACGACCACATGCTCATATATTTTAATGTGTTTATGTGCTTATTGGCACCATATATGTGGTAGGTCGTATGTACGTACGTTACTTTGCCAGCATTTGCGATTACAAGAGTGATGTGTAAAAATGCACAATTCACAATCCGCACTCGTATATGTAAAGCAGTGTAACAGTTGGTAATCGCACGCAGACACACACACACCCACACAAATATGTAAATAAATTGCGCTTGTATTTGTGTCATCAAATGAATGCTGCGCATCTTCACTCGACGTATTGTAAAATTCTTTGACAAGCGGAAATTAAAGTTGCTCACACAGTCAGCTTCTCTTCTACGCTCGCGCCTCTTTACTCGTCTACTTTACTATCGAATTCATATGTACATATGTACTTACTTACATTCTATACAACGTTTTCAGTTTATGCGATTAAAATTGAAATGCAATTTAACGCTACACGAATCACATTCAAGCGCAGGCGGTGTAGCAATTGCAGTAAAAAGAGGCAGTAAAAGCTTAACTTGGCAGTATGCGCTGCCACAACATTTAACATACAGCAAATCACTCATATGTTCCAGTACCTCAGCTTCCAACTCATTTTGTTACCTCTCTACATAGCCCCCTCCATATCTTGTGCCTGCATGCCTATGAGCGTCGTTTGCTTGGTGTTTTTGTTGAATTCGTTTGACTTTTTGTTTAAATGTGGAATATGAGCACTGCCGACGGTTTCATCTTTCTGTCTGCATCACACATCAACACACACACAAAGATTCACTTTGATACAAAGCAAAAACTTTTCTTGCAGCCTGCTAGGCATTTTGCACGGCTGCTTTGCTTTGCCTTCCTTTCAAATGAAGTGCAAGACATTGCCTTGGCAACTGGCAACGTACCTGTTGTGCCTGTTTCTTGTTGGACTGTCAGTCTGTGGTGACGTCTTGGCAGGCCTCACTTGCAAACATGAAATGCTTTTGCCATAACAAAGTTCGTTTTTATTTTCTAATATCAGCGCATATTTAGTAAATTTTATGTAAGTATATAACTATATTTTTAATGAGAAAAAATAACGTACTTTAGCCTCAAATACGTACATAAGTACGAACCAGTGTTGGGGATGAGAACTATCGCTAAAACCTTGCACTAACGCCTAACACATCGAAGGTCTAGGCGTCCCCCAGCGGATTAAGAGGTTAGAATATACCCGCGGTAGGTATGCCTGTCGTAAGAGGCGACTAAAATACCAAACTGATTCGAGGGTTTGTGTAGAGCAAACCTTTCAAGGGGTTGCCAGCGCAATATATAGCTTCTTCGACCCAATTGTCAACTTCACCTATCCATGGCGAATCCTATTTCATTAACAGCCGAGGCTCTGGCGATCCCGAACTCCTCATGGATCTAGGGGGTGGGAGGGCGGTATGGCTTAGAAGGTCGCATGTGGTCATAACAAATCGTTCCCGAGATGGTCGGGCTTGGTACAAACTACCGGATCTGCATCGGGTAAAGCAACATTAACATCGATAACACTGACCAAGGCCTTCGGGAAGTGTCCTTGTTGCTACGACAACAAAAACAAGAAGGTCTTTGCTTCAAGGCCCGGGAAAAGCTTAATGAAAATCTGAAGAAAAGATTTTGTTTCCAATAGGAAAACATTTTTCTAAGCGGTAAATATTGCTTAAGACCCGGAATAAAAATATTGATGTAGGAATTGCAAAACCTATATTTCAATTTTGACCGATTATAGTTGTGAAAAATATATTCTAGTTAGACTGTTTGGCATATAATCTGCAGGAAAAAAATGACAAAAAGAAGAAAATAAACCAAAAACGGATGTGTGTGTGCATCTTGTATGCGCCTGAAATACAAAGCCGATCCAAGGTAGGTTCTCAAGATCACCCGGTGTTTTGCTGGCTGTTTGAAATTTGGGAAAATTGTGCAGTGCCACGCCTACTGAAAGTGGTATAGGGAGCTCAAACGGAAGTGGGGGTGGGTATAATTGTGAAATGAAAATTTAAATTCGCTATAACTATGTATTTATCGGAAGGGGGTACACCATGAACCAATGACTAAAGATCCCGTAATGTCACAACCGTGTATTTGTAATATAATTTAGAAAAAAAATGACTGGCAAATAACGTAATGCTTTTGAAGTTTTTAGGTTTCTTCAGTTATTATTTTTCTTTAAATTGTCATTGATGATTTATACTAACGAACAAAAATTTTAATTTCGTAAAAGTTGATTTTTTCCTTGCGATCGTTTATCATTTTCAACCAAATTTTAAGCCAAGGGACTTTTAATCGGTTGTGGTAATTAATTAAGTGATACCGTAGGGCGTGTTCCATCTCAACTATTGTGTAATTTTTACATATCGAAGCTGCCTTTTCCCACCCGCAGCACTTACCATTGTTTTCTACGCCAATGATTACACGATACTTGCAACAGGTCCTGCCCTGTGATCTATGCACTTTGCTCTAAAACTAACAAATATCTTCCTAGTCTTTCATTCTTTTTCGCCTTATGAAACATGGAATTATCATCGGCCAATTCTTCAGCGACCATATTCACCACGTGAACCAAAAAAGCGTCGGAAATATTCTAGCCGATAAATGCCAGGCGAACCCCGTTCTCAGAGTCCAATATCCAAAGCTTCCAATTGAAGAAAACCAAATCCCCAGGGAATCAATCTGGCACAACTTCCAGCTAATTACCGTATAAGTAAAACTCTTATCTATCGAGAATCAACCCCTATATACATAATGTATTTTTTGTATGTACGACACCAACCACCTTTTCAGATCCAATGTGGAACCAACGCCTTTAACTTTCTTTGTTACAAAATTGTTGATACACCAAGTGTCCGGGGAATGTTAGAGGATATGGAAATTTCTGAGTGATAGCATCTTTTGAATGGGGCAAGGCACTGCTACAATAACAACCAATCTATTCTATCTTGGTACAAGACATCGGGATATCTCTGCATCACAAAGGACACTGTGTGGATTATGCTCTTCATGGTTTTCCTTTCACATGAACGTAGAACTGCGTAAATCATTATGTGTTATTTAATGGGATGTCCTGGTTTTTCGCAATTTAATTCACTCTTTGGCAGTGGGCACCTTTATCGTCACTACGTAAATGATGCGCTCCGCAGGTATGAGCGCAGTATTCTAACTGGCCCGCAGCCTTCTCCTTTGAGTTTCATTTAAGTTAGGCGGATGGCCAGTTGCCTTGAAAGCAATGCTTCTTTATCATTCCCCCAAGCGCTGGCAGCAAGTAACTTAAGGATTTTATTGCGCTTACAAATGTGGAGGAAAGAACACTAACCACTGGCAATTTTTCAGCGGGGTTTCTAAAATCCATGATTGATGTCTTAAAATTAAGTTTTGTGTAGATTTTATTTAAGTTTTCTCATAAGTTAATAGTTTGAATTTAGCTTTTCCTACAGAAATTTCAAAAAATAACAAAGCCCAGTTCAAGCAATTTTTTTTGCTTATTGTCTTTCCCTTTTATTACATTTCATTTCATTTGACACATATTTCAAAAGCGGGACGTCAAAGCAGAAGTTTAACTTTTTGTTGTTGTCTTTAACGCGAGATCTGTTACTTGGTTCATGGGGGTACACAATCTATGGCATATTAGTTCCATATAAGTGGTCAGTTGGGTGAGAGAAGTAGATAGTGTGGAAGTAACACTGAGAGAGGAAATGGGATTCAGATTAGGAATGGGAGTCGGAGTTGGTGTGAGACTGGGGCTGGTTATGGGTTTGGGAGTGGGAGGGAGAAGCAAAATGGGAAGGCAGTGCTGATTAAGGAAATAAGGTAACGATAGGAATAAGAAGGAAAAACGGTAGAAAAAGTATTAGCACATTCGATGACATAGAGAGTGTTAGTGGGAAGAGAGGCCCATTTTTCAAATTTAGGATAGGACAACGCCTGCAGGGTACGCTAGTGAGTTATAAATAGAAAAGTGCATTGAGGGCTTGGTGTGATAAAACGCCAAACTTTTGATGTGTGGATCGCTAATGATAAAGTGTTATAAGTTTTGGAAAACTGAGCTATACTTTGTATGGACTTAGTTTTCTTTCTCATTTGCTAATTTCCTGTATATAAAAATTTTACATAAAAAACTTGTAATATATGCATTTTACATAAATAACAAACAGGTTTTGAAAACGAGAAAATTTTAAAAAAAACTCAATACTTTTTTTTTGCAAGTAAATGAACTTGCTCTTGGATCTTTTTAAATAACCTCGTACGTCAATGGCCGAAAAAGAGCCAGAGGTTTCTCTATTTCTTGTTAACTGGTTACTCATCATTATCATTAAATGGCGCCCAACTCGTAACACGGCACGCCAGCTATCTTTGTTTCGCGTTATCTGCTGCTTATATAGGCCGGGGAGTCTTCGTCCATTTGAATAATATGATCTAGCCAGAAAGACTTTTGCCTTTTTTTCTTAGTACTTTTTTTATATCTGCGTAAAGCGCAAAGAGCTCGTCATTAAACCTCCTTCGATACTCGCCATCGGCATCATGGACAATACCATAAATATCCCGGAGAACTTTTCGCTAGAGTACTCTCAAAGCCATTTCAACTTCTCTCGGCACCGTGCACAATTCCAAACAATACATCAAGTCAGATATGATGAGGCACTAGTACCTTTGTTCGTCAAGACTGGGCTTTAGTTGACGATTGTCTACTCAGTCGAAAGTGACACTTGTTGCCAAGAGTTATTCTCCGTTTGATTTCCATGCTAAAACTGTTTTATATCCTTCAAAGGAAGTAACGTGGCTGCCACGGCGCCCCTGTGGCTTATGGTGGCTTATAATATACCCGCGGTGGGTATGCGTATCGTAAAAGGTGACTAAAATCCAAATCCCGTATCTGGGTTGTGCGCTAGGCTTATATAAATTTGTATGTCTATTCTATATGTAGTAGTATGTCCGGTGTGGCGACGGATCGCCATGCACTCACTATGCAATTATCTTACCAATCGATCCTGCGATAAGCCAAGGTCATCCCAGGGCTATTTGGGGGTAATTTCGGAAAGATTTTTGTGACTTCCTCAGGGCCCTCCCGGGATAATTAGGAGCTTATTTCGGAGATTTCGGGAACACCCTCGAAATCTTCCTGGACTCCCTCGGGATCCTCCCGAGGTCATTGGGTGTGATGTTGGGGACTCTCTCGGAGTCCTCCCGGTATAATTTCGGGTTGGTTTTGGGACCCTTTCGCAATCCTCCCGGGGTCGGTTGAGGATCATTTGGGGATCGCCTGGGGGAGGGTTATTTCGGGGACTCTTCTAAGGTCTCGCGGGTTCATTTGCTGGTCGTTTCAGGATGAATTTGGGAACTTTCCAGGGCTCCTCCCAGTGTCATTTGGGGATCATTTCGGGTTGTTCGGAAGTCATTTCGGGAGCTCTCTCCGGGTCCCACGCGTTGGTTTTGCCATCATTTCGGGATGATCTTGGGGACAATCCCTAGACGTTTGGGGATCATAATTAAAAATTCTCAATATATACAAATTTATTGAACCTTTTTCTGCTGTTGAAAATTTGCTTGCATAAACCAAGTTCATATTTGATAATAGAGCTATTAATCTGAGACAAAATTTCTATAGATCATTTTGGATTTATTCGTAAGGGGTTCTGTTAAGTAGACGCATTAAATGAATGTAAAAACATTAAGCTTTCCCCATCTATCCACATCCACAACACTTAAGATAACGTGGTCAAGATATTGATAAATTTATTACCATTTGACCCTTAAAATCATTGTCTTTTCTTATGACTGAGCTTGACAACAACAAGACAGACCAATTTTTATTCTCATAATGAAATGACAAAATATTAGAAAATACTCTCTCTACTGAACTGCAATCTAAAGTACAAAATACCGAATGCCATCAATGACAGGCGCATAGCAAATGAAAATTGCTTATGGTGTGAGTAGTTTGTGTAACGGTATCAAGCGACAAACTCCAAGCAATTGGACAAACAAATAGAGAATTGAATGGCATGCCGCCGACAAATGATTACAACAAACTACGAGTTACAACAACAATAAACAAAGGATCAAAAAACTATCGATGATGCTGATGATAACTTATAATGTATAAATGAGGTAAGAAGAAGAAGAAGTAGAAGGAGACAAAGCTAAGAAGGGCAGAGCAATAGCAGACAGACAATGTAAGAACTAAAAAATAAAAGGAGGAATAATATTGAAAATAAAAAAGGAAAGAGACAGACAAGTTAATAAATAAACGGACAAATGGACAATAATAAAAGAGTTGAGATATGAAAATGTTATATTTAAATAGAAAAGTAATTGTAAGAAATGTTTAAGTATGGATTGGGTTGTATGAAATTAATAAGTGAACTTGTATAAATAAAGAAATAGAGAAGAAGAAGAAAAGGCAAGAGTTACTTGTATACAAAGGAGCGTATCGTAATTTTTTTAAACGTTCCTTAAAAGTTTTAATATTTTAGTTTGTAAGAGTTTAAAATGGGGAAAGCATCCTAAATAATTTGCTTGTAAAAAAATGTTTAAAGAAAGCCCGAAAAGTAAATTTCTACCGAAAGTTCGTACTGTCAAAATCAATTTTTGAAACAGTGCGGCGGTCTGCTCTATGAAACCCTACGACTCGTTCTAATATATATCTTTTATATTATTTCCAGTTGTAAATGAAAAAAACAAAAGTAGTCAATTGAAAACGCGAAAGTGGTAGGTTAGGTTAGGTTAGGTGGTAGCTGCCCTAATAAGGAAAGCTCACTTGGGCAACAACAAGGTCCGTTGTGATACAACATACACCAAAAATAACAGTGACTTAGATCTAGCTACTTAGAGAATCGCTGGGGAGCAACGATAAAGCTCCGAATGATACCGATCTCAACTTTGGATAAATCCTCGGCAGATCCAAGTGAGTCGCGACCGAAGTACTTTCGCTTAGTTCTGGCAAAAGCTGGGCAATCAGGCATAAAGTGATTTGGTGATTCCACCTCATCATCTTCAATACAGCCATGGGACAGTGTCCTGACAAAACCCCAATGACCATTGAAATGTGAGCCTTAGTGAACCCAATTATTTCAGTAGACCTCCTACCATCCACTTTCGGCCAAAAAGATCTTGCTACTCTGCAAGTCGTGGTGTCTGCCCAACGTTTGCTGAGCTGACTCGATGCCCAGCTATGGCGAAGAAATCCACAGGTGGCCAGCAGAATACCGAAATCCCTACAGCCATCTTCATCTGGTTCATTTGTACCGATGCGGACTAAGAGGTCCACTTGACAGTTACCCGGGATATCACTATGGCCCGGGACCCAGAAAATCTTAATTGTAAAATAATTCGATGCAATCGCAAGCGAGGTCAGGCACTCCCAGACCACCCTCAATCGCACTGTTGTTGAGCTCAAGACCTTGATAGCCGCTTGGCTATCAGGGTAAATGGTAATTCCCTAACCATAGTAGCACTGGATATCATTTCATCCACCGCATCCTTAATCGCTGAAACACTGCAGTGATCAGCCAACTTAAACTTGCGGCTTACATTTAGCTCTTGGCAAAAAGCCCCCCACCAACCTTTCCGTTCAACTTCGACCCATCCGTGAACAAGTTAACCGGTCCCATGCTCCAGATAATTCCTTTTCCTCACTCCTCTCTCGGTGGAATGACTGGGGTGAAGGTTTTATAGGGAGCAGTTATCGGCATACAATAGACCGTTCTGTCCGGGATAAGGTCAAAATTGGTAAGAAGGCTAGAGTGTCCGAAGTCACAAAGCCCATAGCTCATATCACGAAGCCTGACTAGATTCTAGGGAGCTGAGTATTGAACTCGAATGAAAATGAATAACAACAAAGGCAACACTTAGAGACCAATTTCAAAGCAAGCAGTGGGGCATACATGTGGCTGAGTGGTTAAAAGCATCTGGCTTTACACTGGTATGAATGTTGGGGACTCGAGTTCAATACTCAGCTCCCGAGAAGGTAGCTGATGAAGAAGTGAAATTCAGAAACATGTCCCAGTAACTATCGCCGTTTGTAAACTTTGCAATTTTTCTCTAATATCAATAACAGAAAACCATTGTAAAAAGCAATATTAGCAAGTCTCGCTAATTGCATACAAATGATAAAGTTGAATAATTAATACGAAAATGTCAGCTGAAAATGCGAAGGCGTAATTTGAAATGCTCTTCACCCTCAAATCGTTCTAAATATTAAAGCTGTTTCTCTACAACATATCACTCGTTTGTCTGCGCGATTTTAATGTATCCCTTCACAAGAATTTTCACTTTTGCAGCATTGTCGCACACCAAAACTAGAAACCAAAGTACGCAATTGTCCATCTTAAACGAACTCACACATATATCGGTTGATTGACCTCATTTTAAACAATGATATCACACAAACTTAATAAAAATGTCTGCCTCTATCGAAGTGTCACTTTAGCATATGCGATTGACTCCTTTCCGCATAACGCTTTCACATTATCATTTGTTACTTTCTCATTTCAAATTGATAATTCTCATATCGAAGTGACGCTTTCTCATTTACAAATATGAATGGAAAGTACCCACCGCTCACATAAAATTGTATGGCATACGGATGGCCAAAAACACCAAAAGGGACTAAAGCTTGTCTCCGAGACCTAAGTAAGAATATTTAAGCCCTGACATTATAAATTGCTTTTGGGCGGTTATAGCAATAATGGAAATTCTTATTTTTTACCATTCTCAAGTGTTAATGTTGAGATCGATCCTTCATATTTTTTTTTACGTTTTCAATGAGAAACAGAGTTGAAACCTAGCAAAAATGCTAAAAAAATTGTAAAGGTTCCCGGAATAACGAGTTTCCAAAATCTATTTTTTTTTAATTTGGTATACCTGCTATGACTACATATTTTGTATACTAGATTGGGTTAGGTTGAACTGGCTGTGTTGTGAGGAGCTCACATAGATTGAATGGGTCTATAATGCAACCATTAGTTTGCTCAACATGCAAACTGAAAAACTCTTCCAGAAACCAGAACCTGTGTCACAAAATTACTTTGTCCTCTTGGTAAATACAAGAAGCTTTCTAGGACCTATGCTACATGCTAATTCTAGATTTGATAGCTGTGCGACTCTCGATAGCTATAGTCTTAGCCTTGCGAGCACAAAAAACGTGCTAGACCGTTTTTTCTGCCAACCCGCACTTCCTACATCTGCTATCACTGAAAAGGCCCAATTTTAAAATTTGTCTCCCGTCAAAAAATCCATCAGTTTGTCCCCTCTTCTACAATTAGATAGTAGCTTTGTTAGTCTAAGTTTGTAAGAGCTGCACATGATCTTCGACACCTTGCAGCCCCGCGCTTGGTTCCACGACTTTCCTACCTGGTCGATTATGTGCAGCTTTCACCTTCATTTAATCTCCCTCAATCTGATCGGAGCATCTAGGGTGCAAGCTTTGAGCTTTGCGCCCTGTGTAGCTAGCTCACCTGCTTTTTCATTTCATTGGGGACTTGTATTATAGGAATTATATATGATTTCAAACTTGATGCCTTCCAAAACAGCGTTCTCAAAATGAATCATTAAAATTTTAGGCGATAGCCATCAAATTTTAAAATTTCTGTTTCTGAAACAGTAGTAAAAACAACATTTTCCAACCGTAATTCTCACCTCGATGATTTTGTACCCTAAATGCAAGTGCTTCTGGGTATAGCAAAGTAAATAATGAATACAAACAAATCATCAACTCCATCGACGAACTAGTTTCATTGTTGTTTCATACAATTCATGTTGGTGTATTTTATTGTTGTTGTTGTTTTTGCGCATTACTTTGCTACTGAAAATAATCAAGATAGTTGTATTGTCTTTTAACAAATAATAAATACAGAATTGCCAATAATAGATAACAATTGTAAAACGAAGGTACTTTGTTACACAAATAATAACAACAGACACAAAAATACAATAAAAACAAAACTCTATGAAGCAAAGAAAGAAAAAGGAATTAAAATAAACAAGTTAGGAAGGCTAAGTTCGGGTGTAACCGAACATTACATACTCAGCTGAGGGCTTTGGAGACAAAATAAGGGAAAATCACCTTGTAGAAAAATGAACCTAGGGTAACCCTGGAATGTGTTTGTATGATATGGGTATCAAATTAAAGAATATTTTAAAAGGGCCATAGTTCTATGGGTGGTCGCCTTTTCGAGATATAGCCATAAAGCTGGACCAGGGGTGACTCTAGAATGTGTTTGTAGGATATGGATATCAAATGAAAGGTGCTAATGAGTATATTAAAAGGGAGTGGGCCTTAGTTCTATAGGTGGACGCCTTTTCGAGATATCGCCACAAAGGTGGACCAGAGGTGACTCTAGAATATAAGTTAACCCGTTGTGGGTTTAAAACTTAAAAAAAATTATTTTTTTGCAGGCTTATGCCGGTGTTTTTCACTTTATTACTTTTACATGAGCAAAATACAACTGAAATACAACTGAACTACAACTGAACTTAAAACTATATTAGTATGGCTTTTTATTAATTCTTAGCGACGGCCCAATTGCAGCGGCGTCGCATCGTTGTTGGTATTTTCATATGTTGCAGTGGTATCGTATCACTGCCAATGTTCCCATCCGCTGGTGACGCGCGGTTGACGTTTGTTGGATGCTCGTATAGAAATATGAAGCTAAGGTATGCGCAGTACTGGCAGTGCGAACTATGTTCCCACGGAGCGGTAGTGAGGCATCAGCATTTATTTCATATGCATGCGCGTTTTGTAACTGGAGTGAAGAATGCAGGTGGCTTATGTTGTTGATATCATGTCACCAGTAATGTTCCCATGATGTGAATATGCTTAGTCAGCGTTTATCGCATTCTCGTGTGCTGCGATGTGACTTAGAGAATGCAGGCAACCCACTATGTGAATGTTTGTGAAGTTGGAATGTGTGTGGTGTTAACTCCTCCCCTCTTAAAGACGGTTGTCCTCGATCGTCTGAAAAATTTGAAAAGTCCTTACTTCGGGTACTGGGACTTGGACTTGCCTGGTTGTTTCTTGGCTCTGGCTGCCTTGAGTGATTGATTGTAATGGTTGCTCTATAGGTTTATTTGTTTTTTTACTGCAGTGCCTCCTTACGCTGGCAATGACAAGGATAACTAGGATTATGGTAATCCCTGAGAATATTCGGTTGGCCGTGTTTTCTGTTTGGAGGGACTGGATTTGTATAGTGTTGTTCAAGTGTAACTCGCTAAGGGCTTCGAGTGACAAAAGTTTGGTGAAGCTCTCCTCCCTTGGATTTGGCTGTGCTATTGCTGGCATCACCCTTAAAGGAGGTGTTTCGAAATTCCTATAAGTTCTGCCGTTAGCTATTACCGTCTCATTTTTGAAGTTCATTATATAGGTGCCATTTATTTTGCGCATATCTCCGCTGATACTTATATTGCCATGGTAATCGTTAAGGAATAGTATTCCTGGGACAATTAGCTCGTCTCTTGGTATTTGGTGGCAATTTATCATGGGGCACGAAGAATTAAGGCTTTTAATTAGGTTAGTTATACAAAAGTCATTTTTTAAATCTAACAATTCGTCTTGCTTACAAATGCTAATTGAGTTATATTTTTTACAACTAGTTTTTATTCCGAATATTTCTTCTTTATTTTGAATAATATTATTGAATTTTAAATTAATCATTATATCTTTTTTTATTACTGATTTTATAATAAAATTGTTATAAATTACTTCTGTAGTTAATGGAATTTTCAAGACGTACAAAATAGAAGTTGAGTTGCTTAATACGCTAACTTTGGCTAATTCTAGAGCCTCTTCCATTGTGTTGAAGGGCATATTTTCCTTATTAAACTCCTTAATGGATATCTCAATTTCTTTCCTATTCAAAATCATGTAATTTATAATACCTAATCTAGCCCATTGTATGGCATATTTTATGTTAATTATTTCTTCTTTTATAAGCCTAATTTTATTTTGTAAATTTAAAGCGATTTCGTTTACAATTACCTTTTCGTTCTGAAAGGTACTTAATATATCGTTAGTGATTTTCGTTAGATTATTTATCTGCTGCTTAAAAGCATTGTTTATATAATATTGCTTATTATTATTGTTAATTAGTTTTTCTAAATAACCATTTATCATAATTAGGTCGTCATGATCTGGGTTTCCTGCCAGGTATTTCTAGGCAGTGCCAAGGATATCTAGGGATCTTCTTTGTCTGGGACTATGAGGAGGCTCTACGATTTCCAACATTTCAATAGCTTGTTGGGCCTCGTGTTGCAAGGTGGGATAAATAGGATTTTCGGTGGTTAAAACTTTGTCTATCATCTCAGTAATGTTTGGCAGAACTTGACGGTAGACTGCGGTATCAATGATGTGGATAAAGTTAAGGGTGCCATCCTTGATTTTGGAGAAACCATTATCGATGGTTATTAAGTGGGATGAGGAATAGTTGTGAATTTGGACTTCTCCCTGGGTAGTGCAGGCGAGTAGGCTGGAGAGAAAAAAAAAATTTTTTTGGGATACGACCATTTTATGAAATTTCCTTACTCTATTTATTCGAAGTTTTGTGAAATTTATTTGTTAAATCGTTCGCCTATGGCGTGTTAATCGATGGAAAATTCGTTACATGGAGGTAAGATACGAAATGAGAAAAAGTGATTTTTCTTCTTTAAAAAAAAAATTTTTTATATTATTATTTTTTTTTTATTTTTTTTTTTGTTATATTTTTATCAGCTCCTTATCAGCCCTTTGTGCACCGTCTTCCCTGATTGGGTTATGACTGTGGAGTTCCTGTCTTCTCTGACGACCTCCTTCCTGTACCTGGGTGTAAGCTTATTGCCTACTCTTTTGTTTATTCTGACATAGATGATGTCATTGGGATTGTAAATTTTGAAGATTGATCTTTTTTTATTGTGGAATTCTAAATCTTTTATTTGTTTTTCAGCTAAGTTTTTTATGTTTTCTTGCCTGTGGTTTTCCAATTGTTCGGGGTCGGTACTTACAGTCCTTCCGAAAAATACTTCTATTGGTTTTCTCTTAATTGTCGAATGGATGGAATAATTGTACTTGCAGAGTGATCTGTTAAGTAGATCTTCGAAGCTGTCGTGCGTCCTTTCACTTTTCACGCATCGCATTATTTCTGAAAGGGTGGAATGGAAGCGTTCGACCTGACCGTTGACAGTACTGGTGTAAGGGGGTGTCTTGTAAATCTCTATTCCGTATTGGTTTTCGAGCATAAAGGTTATGGTTACAGAGTTTAAGGATTTTTCGTTATCAATAACGATTTTTTCTGGGATACCAAAAGAGGTTAGCAATTCTTGAAGGGGTTGTTTTATATCCTCTGTCGCCCTTGATCTAAGTACTTTCGCTTGGGCGTATTTAGAGAATTTGTCGATGGCTGTGAGGATAACCTTATTGTTTGTGTGATATATATCGATATGGACAATGTGTCCTGGGTAATTGGGAATTGGGGTTGCTTGTATGATTGGGGCAGTAGGATGTCTTTCGTACTTATTTTCATTGCATATTTTGCATTGTTTTGTGATTCTTTTTATTTTAGCAGTCATTTGCGGGAAATAGCATTTATCTAAAAGCTGTTTTTTATTTTCTATTGCATTTCGATGAGCTCTATTATGCTCCTTTATGATTTCTGTTTCTTGTTCCGCTTCGTTCAAGATATCCTTTATGAATTTGCGGGTATAGAGTACTCTGTATCTGCTAAAATGAGTTTGGTATATTGTTTGGATTTTGCCCAGAATGCTATCTTCGGTTCTTATGCAGTTTGTTGTTGAAGGATTTAAGTATCGTTTAAGTAGGGTGGTGAGAGTTTCCTCCGTAAAATCTCTTTCGATTATGATATGACGGTGGTAGGTGGGGAAAATTATCTTAAATTGGTATGAAGGAATTTCTCCTACTGAAATAAAAATTTGGTTCTTGAATGCATTGATGTGTGCATCGGTGTAGGGAATAAGGGTTTGACCTGAACTTTCGTCGCTGTGTTGGGTGGGTGTCAATGAATTTATTTCTTGTGGTGGTCTAGAAAGTGCGTCCGCTACGACGTTTGTGTGGCCGGGCTTGTATTTGATCTCATAGTTGTACTCCTCCAAGATGGCTTTCCATCTCTTCAGTTTGCTATTGTTGTTCTTGTTGCTGAGGGCATATGTAAGAGGTTGGTGGTCTGTGAAAATTTTGACTACGGCAGGGCCGTAAAGATAGCTTCTCAAAGATTTGAGGGCCCAAATGATGGCTAACATTTCCTTCTCATTTGTTGCGTAGTTTTCCTCGGCCTTTGATAGGGTTCTAGATATGAATAGAATTGGTTTATTATCTTGTTCAAGCACTGCTCCTATTGCGTAATTGGAGGCGTCGGTAGTTAGATGGAATTCTTTACCAAAATTGGGGTATTGTAACATCACGTCGTTGGACGTAAGCGTCCTTTTTATTTTATTGAAGGCGTCTATTGCTTCGTTGTTCATGGTTATTGCTGTTTTTGCAGATAAATGTTTACTCATTCGTCCTTCCTCCCCTCTTAAGATGAGAGTAAGGGGTTTTGCTATTTTGGCGTAGTCCCTAATGAAACGTCTGTAAAACCCAGACATTCCTAGGAAAGATCTGAGGTCCTTTAGTGTTTTTGGTATAGGTACCTTTTCTATTGCTTCAATCTTTAATGGATTTGCTCTAATGCCGTCTGCAGTGACTATGAATCCTAAAAATTCTACTTCCTGCGCGAAGAATTTGCATTTGTCTAGCTGGATTTTCATATTGGCTTGCTCTAGTGTATCGAAAATTATTTGTAAGGATTTAGCATGGTCTTGTTCTGTCTTGCTGAAAATTATGATATCGTCTATGTAGACGTAACACAACTTCCCTATATGTTGCCGTAGTATATCGTCGAGGGTGCGTTGGAAAATTGATGGTGCGTTTTTCAGTCCGAAAGGGAGTCTAGTAAATTCATATTTTGCGTTGTTTATGGAAAATGCGGTTTTTTCGATATCTGATTCTTTCAGGGGTATTTGGTGGAATCCGCTTTTCAGATCGATGACGGAAAAGAACCTATTACGCCCTAGTTGCGCTAGTACTTCGTTTATTTCGGGGATGGGGTACCTGTCTGCAATAGTAACCGAGTTGAGCTTCCTGTAGTCAATTACTAGCCTGTATTGTTTATTTCCTGCAGAGTCTGCTTTCTTGTTAACGATCCAAACGAGGGAATTATAGGGGGAGTGAGATGGTCGTATAATCCCATCTTCGACAAGTTTATTGACCTGTTTTTCAACCTCATTTTTTAGAGAAATTGGATAAGGGTAATATTTGGTGTAAATTGGAGAGTCGTTTGTTGTACGGATTTCGCCGACGATTCTAGTGGTGTATGTTAGTTTTTTATCGGGTTCGGCGAATAATGTGGGGAACTGTTGCACTAAATTACCGATAATGATTTTTTGTTCTGGATTCATATGTTCAGTTTTTATTTCTATGTTGTTCACTGACTTAGAAATTTGTTGCTTAATGGGTACTTTTATTTTGTTTTCTATAAGCATGTAGTCGTTAGAGGTGTAAATAACAGCTTTGAATTGTTTTAAGCTGTCGTTGCCAATTATGGCGTGAAAGGATTTCAGGGTTGGTAGGATAAAGAACTTTAGCTTTTTATCTCTAAGGCCAAAAAGGTTAAGTTCGGTATGATGTGATACACTTATTTTTCCGCCTACGGAGTTTGCAAAGAACACGCTGTCATTTGGTTTAGGGTTTGTAACTAACGCGGGCTGAATTTAATTTTTGTTTGAACCAGTGTCGATGAGGAATTTAAGTATTCTGCCATCGCTTGTTTTACATTCAAAGTAAGGAAGCGATGAGGGAGTTAATCTAAAAAATGAACGTCCACGTATTCGTTTGCGTCGTCTTGGCGATACTGGTGCTCCTGTTGTTCGTAAGTGTTGTAGTAGTCCTGCCATGATTGTTCCTCGCTCTCCGGATCGGATGTGTTGGTGTCGCCTTCGTATTGGCCAGAGTCGGTTGTGGTGGAATCGAGGGTTGGGGAAATATGGTTTACACGTTGAACTTTGTTCGGGAAATTCCTAATATGTTGATGGGATTGCGTGGGCGGTGGTCGTTTCGACGTAGCATTGTTGTCGTTAGGTCTGTTGATGTAGTTAACATTCCTCGTTTTCAGCGACTGGTATACTTCCATTGGTACCGGCGGCTTTGGCTGAGTTGGTCTTGGAGGTGGTTTATTGTTAAGAGGTCTACCAGGAGGTACACCTTGCTCATAGTAGTACTGAGGATAGGGCTGTCGGTATATGTGTTGTTGGTATATGGGTTGTTGATATGAGGTATGCTGGAACTGTGGGGGGAACTGTATCATGGGAGGGGTTGGTTGAGGTATGTGGGCGAGCTGTGGGTAGAAGGGATGATTTCCGTGTTGGAACTTCCTTGCGGGAATAGTAGGTTTTTGGTGGGTGTCGAATGGGGTTGAAGGTGAACTCAGTATCTTCGGAAAGCTATATTGGTTGTTAGCATGTATGGACCTAAAGTTTTGGTTTTCTAATTTAGTGCATAAATGTAATGCTTCGGGTAAGTCTGCAGGTTCTTTCATGCCGAGGAGCCTGGAGAGGTCACCTGATAATCCTCTTACGAAGGTATCTAGTGCTTTATCGCGATATGTATTGGTGAGTACACGCATGGCTTCGTCGTTAATTTCCATACAGGAAATTTTATTGAGGATGAGAGATAGGTGCTTGTAAACTTCTGCGTAGAACTCCTGTACCGACTTCCGTCCTTGGATGAGACAGGTCATTTGGTACTCGAGGGTGCTGAGATCCCTCTTGTCGGCGTAGTGCGTTGTAAGACAACGCGAAATTGCCTTCCAATTGAGCGGGATGTTGTATGCTTCGAGCGCGGCATCTGCACCACCGATAATTTTGTTTCTGATAATGTTCAGGATACCAAAATACCTTGGAGTACCTACACTGGGTTCGTAAATTTTTAGTACTCTTTCTACGCTCTTCTTCCAACTACTGAACTCAGTAGGGTTTCCGCTGAACTCTCTTAGGGAACGGACGACGTCAGGGATCTTGTCCATGTCGGAAATGCTATTTCTGAACCTCTCGTCAATTGTCTGATCAGTTAGCAAAGGGGGTTGAGCACTGATTCTAGTCAGGACTGAAGCGTCGGTCTGAAGGATTTCGGCTAGGGTGCTTCTTACAACTTCCCTAAATTCCTCGGTCGTTGTTACGACTTGGGGAGGGGAAAGGTTTGCAGGTGCTGTTGAGGCAGCTGTTACTCCTGTATTTAGGAGTGGAGGCCTAAGTATATTATTCTGAGCCATTTTTCTCATTCGCTTACCAACCTCGCAAGTTAGTAAAAACAAAAATTGTTTAACGATAGCAGTTCACTTTCACTTTCACTTCACTTAATTTAGTTCTATTTTTATTGGTTAACTATATATTACTCTAATTTAATTATTTCTTACATTAGTCCCACGGCGTAGAGGGTTTTTGGTCCTTTTTGCATCTTTTCTCGATAGTTATAGAAATTCTCTGCTACTCTGGTTCCCTAGATGCGCACTCTGCGTGGGTGCGTGGCTTTCTTCTACTGAAGCTATTCACTTGTGGATTCCCGTTGTCGCGATGAGTTTTCCGCGAATCTGTTTGCGAGGCACTGCTTTAGGGCCTTTTGGAGCGTTAAATTCGCGGGGCACTACTTTAGGGCCTTTTAACTCGCGACTGGGCCGTTGGGCGCCAGTTAACCCGTTGTGGGTTTAAAACTTAAAAAAAAATTATTTTTTTGCCGGCTTATGCCGGTGTTTTTCACTTTATTACTTTTACATGAGCAAAATACAACTGAAATACAACTGAACTACAACTGAACTTAAAACTATATTAGTATGGCTTTTTATTAATTCTTAGCGACGGCCCAATTGCAGCGGCGTCGCATCGTTGTTGGTATTTTCATATGTTGCAGTGGTATCGTATCACTGCCAATGTTCCCATCCGCTGGTGACGCGCGGTTGACGTTTGTTGGATGCTCGTATAGAAATATGAAGCTAAGGTATGCGCAGTACTGGCAGTGCGAACTATGTTCCCACGGAGCGGTAGTGAGGCATCAGCATTTATTTCATATGAATGCGCGTTTTGTAACTGGAGTGAAGAATGCAGGTGGCTTATGTTGTTGATATCATGTCACCAGTAATGTTCCCATGATGTGAATATGCTTAGTCAGCGTTTATCGCATTCTCGTGTGCTGCGATGTGACTTAGAGAATGCAGGCAACCCACTATGTGAATGTTTGTGAAGTTTGAATGTGTGTTGTGTTAACTTATATTTGTAGGATATGGGTATCAAATTAAAGATATTAATGAGGGTTTTGAATGTGAGTGAATCTTAGTAGTATATGTGAAGGCGTTTTCGAGATATCGGCCAAAATATGGACCCGCGCTACCCAGGACATCATCTATCTGGTACCGCTAATTTATGTAGGATAATAGTTAAGGCGGCGACTGTAGTTGATAGGACAACGACACCTGTTTGTCAACCTCAGATAACAATAACTGGCAACGCCTACATGCGTCCCATTAATTACAACACTGATCAGTCACTTTCGCAACCCTTTCGCGTCGCTGCGAAGGTAACCGAAATATTCAAACGTTTTCAGTTGCAATTATATCCGCGTCACGACAAGTAAAACGCCTCCAATACCGCACCGGTAGTTCGAAAAGTGAACTTAATTACTCAAATTAAAACTTATTTCTCATCAACTTAACTTAACTTATCTTAATTCTAACTTAATCTAAATATAATATAATAAACTATTTGTGTTTAAATAACAAGTCTCAAGCATTACTGGGAATAAAAGGGGCTGTAAAAAGGTAAGAATCCCCACATTTATTTATATATGTAATACCACGAACAGTATTCCTGTCATGATTCCAAGGGCTTTTGATTTCGCCCTACAGAACTTTTTCATTTTCTTCTACTTAATATGGCAGTTGTCACACCCATTTTACAAAGTTTTTCTAAAGTTATATTTTGCGTAAATGAACCAATCCAATTACCATTTTTCATCCCTTTTTTCATATTTGGTATAGAATTATGGCAGTTTTTTCAGAAATCGAAAAAGTGGGCGTGGTCGTAGTCGGATTTCGCCAATTTTTAAAAACAAGATAAAGTGAGTTCAGGTAAGTACGTGAACTAATTTTAGTAAAGATATATAGACTTTTGATCAAAATATCATGTTAACGGCCGAACGGAAGGACAGACAGTCGACTGTGTTTAAAAACTGGGCGTGGCTTCACCAATTTCGCCCATTTTCACAGAAAACCGTTATCGTCATTGAAGCTATGCCCTTACCTTCACAAGGATTGGTAAATTTTTGTTCGACGTTTGGCATTGAAAGTATTCTAGGAAATTTAAATGAAAAAGGACGGAACTACGCCCATTTTGAAATTTTCTTTTATTTTTGTATTTTGCTGCACTGGAGTTGAATGTTGGCATAATTTACTTATATACTGTAAAGATATTAAATTTTTTGTTAAAATTTGACTTAAAAATTTTTTTTTTTTAAAAGTGGGCGTGTTCGCCATCCTATTTTGTTAATTTTTATCTAGAACACATACAGTAATAGGAGTAACGTTTCTGCCAAATTTCATCATGATATCTTCAACGACTGCCAAATTACAGTTTGCAAAACTTTTAAATTACCTCCTTTTAAAGTGGGCGGTGCGACGTCCACTGTCCAAAATTTTACTAATTTGCAATTGTGCGTCATAAGGTCAACCCGCCTACCAAGTTTCATCGCTTTATCCATCTTTGTTAATGAATTATCGCAATTTTTCGGTTTTTCGAAATTTTCGATATCGAAAAAGTGGGTGTGGTTATAGTCATATTTCTTTCCTTTTAAATAGCGATCTGAGATGAGTACCCAGGAACTTACATACCAAATTTCATTAAGATACCTCAAAATTGACCCAAGTTATCGCGTTTACGGACAAACGGACGGACGGACATGGCTAAATGAATTTCTTTTTTCGCCCAGATCATTTTGATATATAGAAGTCTATATCTATCTTGATTAGTTTATGTCGATACGGGGGGTACGGTTATGCGAACAAAATTAATATAATCTTTGAGCTGTGCTCAGCTGAGTATAAAAATTTGTACAGTTGTGCTCGTGATGCTGCAGAGTAGCAATAGTGCAGTCTCGTCAGACCATCATCGAGGTTACTGCAAATAAACAAAAGCACTAACAAACACTACGGCAGAAGTGCACGTGACGCGTCTGTGTAAACGAAATACATATCGTAGGCTGTTGGCAGCTGTTATTGACCCGCTACGGAAAATACTACGCCTTCCAACATCAGCCAAACCAAAACCACCCATAAGAGCAACATCTGTTGGGAGAAATACGGAAGCCTGAAGTTCAGTTTCCGTAGCGCTAAATTTTTTTAACACAACTTTGAAATTTTGTATTGGAGTTGTCACATGTTTCAGAGGGAAGAGGAAAATCAGAAGTAAAAGTTTATATTTAAGGCAGCGCATGGAGTGATGCAATTTTTAGGGAATACGAAATTTATCAAGTGAGGATTTATCCCAGCAAACACTCATTCATTTGGTGAAATTTGAAGCGTCTAACTAATAAATTGAGGAAGATATTACAAAAAACCTCTTTTCTGAAAAATCAGTTGTATGAGGGAGTTATATGCTATAGTGGTAGATTCGATCGGTTCCGACAAATGTATAATCCTACATCAAAAAATTCTCACTGACAAAAATTCCTTATAATATCTCAAAAATACGGGGACTAGATTGCGTTCAAAGATACAGACGGACAAACGGCTAAATCAATTCAGATCGTCATCCTGATCAATTTGGTGAACTTATTGGTGATTCTAATTTAATATACCATTTCATTCTGTTTGGGGATGACACTGGAAAAAGCGTAATTTAGCTTAAAAGCCAATTTTGATGACGTGAAAGCAACATTGCGCTGCCTTTCCAGCGCATTCAATTCAGGTGACTTCATAAAGTATTAAGGGTGTGATCTCGAATGGATGGAACCAGAATTAATAGAAAACAATATCACTAAGTGCTTATTCGAAAGAGATCATAAAGCCACAGGTTTGGTGCATGGGTAGGAAAATGGCTTACCCTTGTTCTTAATTAAGGGAAGGAGACAGGTCTGCTCTTACCTGCAATATCTTTCAGACGTAAATTGTAGCCGTTATAAAAGTACAAGAAATCCTGGAGGAAGTGTAAAAAATTTCAAAGATCACATGAAAAGTCCACAATGAGTGCTACTTGGGATTTTAAAGGCAAACTAGTGCACTGAAAAGAAAAATCCTACTACGACGAACAAAAGTCACGCTTCATAAATGTGTTACCTTATCTCTTCCTGCCCAGATTTGGCTCAGAATCGTGGAATGCGTCTAGAAAATATGAAATGGTTTTTTGAGTAAAAGGAATCATACAAAGAGGGTAGCCTGCACTTAATTGGGAGGGCCGTTCCTGTTGAAACAACTGTGGACTCTTTTTCTCGTCCCTAAGACGGAGATGACTTTGAGTATATGACAATATTTTTGGAGGCATAGCTCAAACTCAGACAGTTGGTTTGAATTAACCGCAATTACTTTCGTAAGGAACCTTGATGTTTCGGAGTGATAGTGCCATTCGAAAATGGAAATTTGTAAGGGCTTTAAAGAGTTCATGGCTCATAAGTGTTTGTTTTCTCAAGAGATGGGTGGCGTTATGATACCATAATTAGGTCATCCAAAAATTGAGAATCACATTTAGTATCCCACTGTAGCAGGATCCTTTGAAAACATTAACAGAATCCTTCTAAGGATCTCCGCTCAGCTCTCACAATCCCAGTTTTAAAAATAATCTACCACAACTTTTGCAGTTCCCAATATGAGCCACTTTACTCTTCTTAGTTTATTTAGTGTATCCGTCCCTTACGGCGGTTTACCCCTAGCCACATGGGGTTTCAATTAGCAGGAGTAAAAATGCTATATTACAAACCAGAGAGAACCATTTTCTTTCCAAACTAAGCCAACTCTTTCGAATTATAATTGAAAACTTGCGGACCTGTGAAAGAATATTTTCTTTTCCCCAATATAAACATTTCAAACTCAACTTTACCTTCATCCTAACCCTCCTCAACCGCTATGTTTAAGCAACATAAATTTTCATTTCTACCATTTCAGGTCATTTATTTGACTTAAAATAGCCGTCTGTCATTTAAGGAAGTGCAGCTGTACTAACTTCGCAAACATGCCATTTGCCACTTCCGCCTCAATATGGATCTTAACTTTGGAGGAATGTTTATAAAATAATTCCAGTGAATATACTTTAAGTTAGCAATTCAATTGAGAAAACTCTATAAGTTTGTTTATTTGTTGTTTACACAAAATAAAAATAAATTAAATGCAATTGGGTTGTCTTTGTATTCGGCATCTTGTTATCATTAAATTGAATTGTAGTTTTTGTGTATGTCTGTTATTGATTAAAAACTTTGATAATTTGACTTGGTAATTGCGAGTAATTTCCTCTGCAGCTTGCTTTATTTTGGATGTACAAAATAAAAGAATTAAAATTTTTAAATATTTAAAAAGTTTAATAGGATGTTGTATATGTTTTTGATTTAGTTCTTATGTTGAAATCAAAAGTTTTACAAACATTAAGGACTTATTGATATTCTTAAGTGATTGGGTGACAAATGATGTGATGCGTAGTGAAAAGATTGTGATAAAATAAAGTTTAATTAAACAGCTCATGTGGTATTATTTGATGGAAAATAAACAAGATAAAAGTTGATGTCGCCTGGTGCTCTCACGTGATGAGATGTGGTGTGATCAAGGCGAATCTATACCAGGTGGTGTCAAAGCGAATTCAATCAATTCGCCGTGCAGATGAATGTCAAGTCAAAAGAAAATTTTCATAGATTTCGATTAACTGACATTTTGCTGTACAAGACTTTGTATGGAAAATTATCAAGAAGAAGCAATCAGCTGATGGGATAACACCACCTGTAATGAATTCGCCTTGGGTGTGATGTAAAGAGCTATCCCCAAAGAGCATACATAACAAGAAGCGTCAGTTCGTATGTTTGATATCAAACACTCGCCACAAAATTTGGGGTTACTGACAGTTGCTTCCCACTTTTCGTTTTAATTTTCGCCGCATGTCAAAATACTAGAGCAGTGTTGCCAGAACTTCTTTACAGAAAAAGGGCTATATAGACAAAAATTAAAGGCTAAAAGAAGCGAAATAAAATTTTTTAAAGCTAAGAATAAATATAAATAAATGGAAGGCGCGATAACTTGTGAAGAGATTATAGGCCGAGCTTCTCTTCCAATTTGCGGCGTGCTCCTTTTTAATTTCTCTTAAAAATTGGCGGGGCGCGACCTACTTGTTTTATGCCGACTCCGAACGGCATCTACAAGGCATATGAGTTTTCACTGAGAGCTTTTCATGGCAGAAATACACGCGGAGTGTTTGCCAAACACTGCCGAGGGACGACCCCTCTTAGAAAAATTTTCTTCTAATTGAAAAACATTATTTCTAAAGTTTTGATGTTGCTTTGTCCGGGGCGTGAACCCAGGATCTTCGGTGTGATAGGCGGATCACGCTACCATCACACCACGGTGCGGTCACTTAGAAGAAAAGCTAAAAGTTAAAGGAAACTTGCCCATATACATAAATAAGTCTCAAAATATTTCAATATCACAGTGCTATTCATCATCTGATATATGCGAATTAATGAGATAATTTCTAATAACAAAGTCGTTGCAGCATACAAATTGTGGCATAACAAAATCGTGGCAATATTTCTTACAGAATAAGAAAATGGGTACAAACTCAGCCATGTTGCAGAGTGACAGGTTACCTAGTTAACGTCGATTCGCTTGAATGCACTAAATGTAAAATTTTGTTTTCAATTAATTTTTTCGCTGGCCATCTTATTGGCTCAATCAATGGCAAGCTTTATAAAATTACCAAGAGGCACATGTGATTTTTAAATAAATTTTTTATTTAATCGATCGAAATATCTAACCACCAAAACAAGAGCTCTCGTTCTGACAAGCCCGTTGTTTCATCAACTACCTACAAAATTTGTTTTTTGTAAAATCCGACATTACTCCTTTATGTGCCGGAATTGCCTTTGTTCTACTACAATTAAATAATTGAACGATTGTTGAATCTGTGCAGTAGTGAAAAAGACAAAAATATCAAAATCGTGGCTACTTGCTTAAAAAGCAATAAAATTGACAAAAAGCCACCAGCGCACCAAACATAGTCCAAAGTGGCAACCGTGGTTTTCGCCGTGTTTTTGCGAACAGCCTTAATAAGAAATGTCAGTAACCACAATCTAAATCAGCGAGTAGTTTTGGTTCGAAGCAAACATGTTAAGTGATGTCTCTTGTTGATTTATGCTGTTTGCGCATGTGACTGAATATGACAATACAAAAGTTGATATCGCCTGATGTGATATGATATCACGTGGTGAGATGTGATGTGATTACCATATTAGTCCTATGATTTTATATTATAAACTGCCATAGCTGTCAAGTTAAAATAACACAATTTCCCGAATTGTAGGCACTTATTTATATTAATTAGTGATTAAGTGACAAATGGTATGATGCATAGATATAGGATTTTGATATAAACTAAATTATGAACAATACAAAATTTTTCACGTGATTAGATATGATGTGATGTGATGTAAAATGTTATCCCATGATTTTTCTATTATGAGTAGCGTCGTTCTCATGTTAAAAGCAACTTCCTAAATTGTAAGTAGTTATTGATATTTAAATTGTTTAATAGATAAATGATGCGACGTAAAAAGATTAGATTATGCTACAAAAAAGTTAAATAAAAGAAAGCTTACAAGATTTGATTTAACATGAAAAATACATAAGTTGGTACCGCCTGATGTGATGTGACATGATGAAATGTGATGTGATGTTAAGAGATATTTTATGATTTTTTCACTAGGGACTTCCATCGCTCTCATGCAAAAATCACGCAATTTCGCACATTGTTTTTTCACTCATTAATATTTCTGCCATGTAAAGCTTCTCAGTGAAAATTCATTTGCTTTGCAGATTCCGTTTGGAGTCGGCATAAAATATGTAGGTCTAGTCCCGCCAAATTGTATGAGGAAATCAAAAGGTAAATCGCGCCAAGTATTTATTTTTTCTTTATATTTTTGCCTTAAGTAACAATGCGATTTAAAGCAAGTGACGTAAATAATAAATTGAAGTGAAATGAAGTTATGTGATTTCGTGCGATGTTATGATATAATATAAAATTTGAAATAATACTGCAACACATGATATGAAGCGACTTAAAACTTATTGTTTTAAATGTAAAACCAGACTTTTTGCCAAAATGTTGAACTCATTTTGACCCTAAAAGGTAGTCAAAAATGGTATCTGCATTACCATCGAGCTAGGCAGTAAATGCTGCACATCTTTAATGTAAACAGACGAAATAACGACACATACACACTTAGCAAGGATGTAATAACACCGAGTATCCACACAGCAGGGTATGTAGTCAGCTTAAACAACGTTAGATAAGCCACACACATATTTATAGAGCAGCAGTGAATATGAGATACAGAAGAGCGAGAAGTAAATAAGGAACTTTTCAGGAAGGCTATTGGGGATAGGTCTAGACCCTGGGAAAAATTATGACGAAGCAACTTAGCGGCGTAATCCAAGGAATCAGGAAATTAGTTGTGGAGTTCTACTACCACAGAACTCATGAATAAAGAGCGCTTTAACATACGGCTTTTTTATATGCGGAATAGTTTATTTATTTGATGATTAGTGATTCGGACCAATATCAGCGGGTACAAGAGTTTGAGAGTTCTTAAAATGCATCGCAACCTTTGCCCATAACAGCACTAGACATCATATAGTTCTCTTCATCATCAGTGCTGTAGATCCCGGTAGAAAATGCTTAAACTATCAACCTCAAAGCACCTGTGAACTTACTTCTCTCGGAGTGATGAGCAGCTAAAAAACTGGCGGCTCAAAAGACTTTCACTGTTTTAAGCTAATAGGTAGATGTTTTTGAACCTGAACTAATGTGAAATAAAATGTGAAATGATTGATTGCGATTGATAATTTCCTTGTAGCGATGCTTTAATATCTCGATGACAACGAATGTATGTAAAGATAAAGCAAGGAGTTGTATTATTTGTATCTACAAATATACATATTGTAACGATTTTACATGCAAATCCTCTTATTTGCCCTTCTGCTAAATTCGAATCACTAAACTGTTGAATAAATAACTCCAATATTGAATAATGGAAAAATGGCCTTTATTAAAGTACTTAACAATAACACTTAAACTCTGCAATTAGCTTGCTTAACAACCAAACTAATTGATAGCTCAAATGAAACTCACTCCTCGCCTCTACTGTCGCGCCTTTTATACTATTTGATTTCTTATTGCATACTTCCAGGCTTTTCCATTCCAGAACTTACTAGTTAGTTTCAGCTACAAAATCGCCGGCCACAACAGTGTTTATAACTTCTTTGAGTAATACTAGCACAAATTTTTGCCCTCTCTTGTGAAAAATTCAGATAAGATATATGCATGTGTTTGTGCATTGCTTCTCCGCTGCTCGTATACGTACATAAGTGTAGACGCAATTATTGATTCGTTTTTGTAGATACATAATGATTGATCTATGGATGTGCATGATGTCACTGTTTAGGATCGGCTTAGAGATGGCAGCACCCCTTAGTTTTCCTAATATTCGTAACACTGCCCTCCACCTAAGTCTGATCGTCCCGATCAGACAAATCTCCCGATCTAAACATTGACAGCCTTTCCATATGGAACACTTTCATTTTGGTTCGTGGTTTACCGATGTTTGTATGCGGTACACTACATCGTTGATCCGTTTTACAACTTTGTATGGGCCTTTTCGGAGACAAACCTTTTTTACCTTGTGGGTTGTATAACAGCACCAAATCTCTTTCTGAAAACCTTCCGAGTTAATTGCTTTATCGTATCTGGCTTTCATCTTGTCACTCATAATCTTTGTTCGTTGCCTTATCAGATCATGTATTTCTCTTAGCTCTTCTTCCAAATCACCAGTGGATTTCTTGACATTTCTCTCCCCATTGGCATCTATCCCAAACTTAAAATCAGCTGGCAATATAAGGTCATTGACAAAAATTACTTTTGCAGGGGTTTGGCCCATTGTCTCATGCACTGCTGATCGGTAAGCCATCAAAAATAATGGTATGCAGGTATCCCACTCTTTATGGTACTTGTCTACTAATTTCCTTAAGTGCTCCTCCAATGTTCTTTTGAATCGTTCTACCATACCATCGGATTGAGGATACGATGCAGTTGTCCGTGTTTTTCGAACGCCCAATGATTTACATATTTCCAGGAACACAGCTGATTCGAAATTCCTGCCTTGGTCAGAATGTAACTCCATTGGTACACCATACCTTGCAACCCAATTGTTTATAAACACTTCTGCTACTGTTTCCGCTTCTTGATTTGGGATTGAGTATACCTCTGGCCATTTGCTGAAATAATCCATAACTACCTGTACATATTTGTTTCCGCTGTTGCTAGTAGGAAATGGACCGGCGACATCCATAGCGATCCTTTCAAATGGCGCACCTGAGTTACATTGTTTCATCTGGCCATGACTTCGGGTTCTGGGCCCTTTCGCTCTGCTGCAAACCTCGCAATTCATAATCCACTCAGTGACCGACTGACGGCAACCAACCCAATAGAATCTCTGTTTAATCTTCTCGAGCGTCTTCGTGATTCCAAGATGACCTCCGCTTGGACCATTATGCAGCTCGCTGAGCACGTCAGGAATCCTCTTTCTGGGAACAACTATTAGTTTCTTCTTGCGTTTACCATCCTCACTCTCCCATACTCGATGAAGGCAACCGGATATCAATTCTAAACTGTTCCACTGTGCCCAGTATGACTTCGCAATGGGACTCTCTGCTGACATCTCTTCTCTGTTTGGTCTTTCGTTTCGTTCGAGACCTTGCATAACACGTGACAGATCTGTATTTTCTAGCTGACACTTTCTTAGCTGTTCCTTGTCGCATTCATCTGTACATGTTATAGTCATTAGCCGGACATCTATAATGTCTTCTTTAGCCTCGGCCTTTGAACAGTGCTTGAATTCCAAACTACATGGTCTTCGTGACATTGCATCGGCATTTCCATAGGTACTACCTTTTCGATGCTCAATGGAAAAGTCATAGCTTTGTAGTCGCTCGATGTGCCAATTTCCCTTCCGAATTACGGAACTGCAGAAGCCATTTTAACGCTGCGTGATCTGTCCTGACACGGAATCGCTGGCCGTAGAGGTATTTGTGAAAATGTTTAATGTACTCTACCAATGCCGACAGCTCTCTCCGCATAACGCAGTAGTTCCTCTCTTGTTTTCCAATCGAGCGGCTGTAATATGCAACTACCTTCTCCTGTCCATCGACCAGTTGTGATAAAACGCCTCCTATAGCATACCCACTCGCATCTGTATCTAGAATAAATGTTGCTCCTGGAATCGGATATGCTAACATTGGGGCAGGGCACAAACGCTCCTTCAATGTTTGGGAAGCCACTTCTTGCGCATTCTTCCATTCATAAGCTTTATTTTTTCTTGTAAGCTCCTGGAGGCTATGGGCTACGCTGGAAAAACTTGGTACAAATCGGCGGTAACATGTGCACAGCCCAAGGAAACTTTTCAATTCATGTAGCTTCTGTGGTCTTGGCCAATCCTTTACAGCCTCTATTTTTTCGTTAGCAGTGCAGATGCCCTCTATCGTTACCTTGTGACCCAAATAATTTACTTCCTTTTTAAACAGCGCAAACTTTTTGGGACTTAACTTCAGACCAGCGCCAGCTATTCTCTGGAAAACTTCCTCCAAGTTCTTAAGATGTTCATTAAAATTCTTGCCCAATACGATGATGTCGTCCAGGTACACCAAGCATGTTTTCCAATGTAGTCATTTCAGTACCTGGTCCATGAGTCTCTCAAAAGTAGCTGGTGCATTACAAAGTCCAAAAGGCATCACTGTAAATTGCCAAAGATCATCACAAACACTGAAGGCTGTTTTCTCTTTATCTTCCTCCTTCACCTCAATTTGCCAGTAGCTGCTTTTCAAGTCCAGTGTGGAAAACCATTTCGTACCAGATAGCGAGTCCAGAGTGTCGTCAATTCTTGGCAATTGGTAGCTATCCTTTTTCGTAACGTCATTCAACTTCCGGTAGTCCACGCAAAGCCTCATTTTCCCATCCTTCTTCTTTACAAGTACTACCGGTGAGCTCCATGGACTAGCTGACGGTTCGATGACGCCGCTGTCGCTCATTTCTTGTATGATTTAACTCACAACTTCCGGCTTCGCCAGTGGAACACTACATGTAGCTTGACGGATCGGCCTCGCATCTCCAGTGTCAATTTGATGTTTCACAACATTGGTGCGGCCTGGTTTGGGACCATCCTGGTCAAATATATTCGCGTACTTTAGGAGCAGTTGTTTTGCCTTACTCTGATAGGCCCCCTCTAGCCCCTGAGTCCATTCCGTTATGTCATTTGAAAGATCAGTATTACTAGATGAAACGTGTTCCTGGAGCTGTTCTAAGTTAATAACTACTTCGGCCTCTTGGAATCTTCCCAAAATAGCTCCTTTGGTCAAATTGAATGGTGACTTAAAGTCATTGAATACTCTTAACGGAATACATCCATCTTGTTTTGTCATAGCCAGGGTTTTTCCTACAAGTATGTTCAGTGCTGATTTATTTGCTGCTTCGACAACACAGAGTTTGTTTGTCCCAAAATCTCCATCAACCTTTGCCCAGATGACTGCTTCTGATTTTGGTGGTATTTGCTCTCTCTTTTCCACCAGCACTCGTTTACTGCTATATCCTCTCTCGTAGCCGAAATTAAGTGGCACATCCATGTTCTTATATCGCATCGTCTTGCTTTGCATATCGATTTTGAAGCCTTGTATGACTAAAAGTCCACTCCAATTATGATGTCATCAACAATACCTGCCACTATAAAATTGTGATGTTCCCAATAGCTACTTCACATTCTACTTCTCCAATTACCTGGGTGTTCTGTCCCGTGGCTTTACGCAATCTTGCTCCATGCAATGGTCTTATCTTCTTGTTGACTAAATCCGCTCGAATAATGGAATGGGATGCACCCGTATCTACAGTCAGCAAACGTTCCTTTCCATACACATGTCCTCCGACAGTAAGATTGCTTGACCTTCTTCCAATTTGTGAGATAGAAATTATGGGGCATTAAATTCAGGGAGCCAGCTGTCGGCCCTTGCGGCTGACTCGCTTCAGTTCAACGATTGATTGGTCTTGGAGTTCTGCTCATCTCCTTCAGCTCTGCGTTTATGACCACCCACATTACTAGGGTTGGTGTTGCAATAACGCGCAATGTACCCTGGCTTTCCACACTTAAAGCATTTGACTGCATAAATTCTTCTTCCGCGTACCATTCAATGCTTCCAAAATTGTGTCTACACAGTATGGCCTTTCCACTTCCACGCGATGAGCTTTGTATTCGGGCTTACTCAAAAGCGACGCTGCTCTTGAGTCAGTGCATGCGATACCGTTTCAGCAAATGTTAGTTTTGGATTCGCATATGTAGCCCGCTTCGTTTCCACATCTCGTATGCCATTTATGAAGCTCTGGATTTTTACCCTTTCAGTGTATTCCACGGGTGCGTCCACATTTGCAAGATGAGCCAATCTTTCAGTATCTGAAGCAAACTCCTGTAATGTCTCATTTGTTTTTTGGTAGCGGTTTTGCAACTCAATTTGGAATATCTGTTTTCTGTGCTCGCTTTCATAACGTCGTTCCACAGCAGCCATCAATGCTTCATAACTGTTCCGTTCGTACTCTGGAATCGTCTGTAAGATTTCCCCTGCAGGCACTTTCAATGCCACGAACAGTGCAGCAACTTTACCTTCCGCATTCCAGTTGTTCACTGCCGCGGCCTTCTCAAACTGTAGCTTGAAGACCTGGAAAGGAACAGAACCGTAAAAGGATGGTGTTTTTACCTTTGGATGACTCGTTGAAACTGCTGGGCGATTTAGTTGTAACTGCTCCATACGACCCTTCAAGGCATCGACTTCTGCCTGAAATTGAGCGATTTTTGCATCCTGCGCTTCCAGCTTTGATGTTACCCTTGCTTCCTGTGCTTCTAACTGCGAAGACATTTGTGTCACCTGCAATGATAAGCGCTCCTCTTGTTCTTCCATCTTGGATGTTATGCGTGTCTCCTGCGATTCCAGTTGGGATGCCATTTCGGATGTAATCTGTGTCGACATTTCTGACATACGCGTTTCTTGTGCTTCAATCTTCGCTGTTATACGGTTCTCCTGCGAATCCAGCTGAGTTTCCATCTTTAATGTAATATGTGTCGACATTTCTGAAATGCGTGCCTCCTGTATTTCCAATTGTAATGCCATATATGTCTTCTGTTATTCCAGTTGAGATGATATTTGCGACGACATTGATGTTACTGTCGATGTTTGTGCAGATATTGCAGCCAATATCATGTTCAAATATATGCTGCGAACTGTCTGCGATGTTTCGTTTTTCTCTTCAATTTTTGTTGTCTCCTCGCCATCAAGATGAAAGACGTACTCTTCCACGTTAATTCCTTCTGCTTCCATTGCCTCTCGTAGTCTTGCCTGAAGTTAGAGTTTATTGCTGGTTGTATTCAATCCACGGCTCTCCAACTCCTTCTTCAGTTGCTGGATCTTCAATTCACTGAACTTTGCCATGTCCTTGTTGTCCTCTGGAATTTATTCAACAATTCCTTTTCTGACACCAATTGTAACGATCTTACTTGCAAATCCTCTTATTTGCCCTTCAAATTGTAGCTAATTTACTTGCAAATCCTCTTATTTGCCCTTCTGCTAAGTTCGAATCACTAAACTGTTGAATAAATAACTCCAATATTGAATAATGGAAAAATGGGCTTTATTAAAGTACTTAACAATAACACTTATACTCTGCAATTAGCTTGCTTAACAACCAAACTGATTGATAGCTCAAATGTGACTCACTCCTCGCCTCTACTGTCGCGCCTTTTATACTATTTGATTTCTCATTGCATACTTCCAGGCTTTTCCATTCCAGAACTTACTAGTTAGTTTCAGCTACAAAATCGCCAGCCACAACTGCGTTTATAACTTCTTTGAGTAATACTTGCACAAATTATTGCCCTCTTTTGTGAGCAATTCAGATAAGATATATGCATGTGTTTGTGCATTGCTTCTCAGCTGCTCGTATACGTACATATGTGTAGACGCAATTATTGATTCCTTTATTTAGATACATCCCAATAAACATTTTTGTTGGAAATTGTTTTGAGGTCAAATGGAAATCCAACTCGGCTTCCAATTCTAATGTTTAATATCCATTGTATCTCCATTGGAGAACCAACCCATTCTCAAACAAAACGGCACATTTTTTATACGTAAATAATCTTAGCTCTCCACTTGAGAAATTCTTTGATATAAATTTGAACTGCAACATCAATCTCCAATTGGATTCAAAAGAAAAAGAAAACTTCAAGAATTAAATTTCCCATCCCAATCGAATAAAAATAACAGTGTTGTATATATATTTGGTTTCAGTATAACAGAATAAACATAAAGTAAATAGTAATTCATTTTACATATTTAAAAATAAATTAAAAGTATTTAAAAACTTAAAGTAATTGTAATTCATTAATTCGATTCTTACAAAACTTTAAAAATTCTTTGCACCATCATAGCTGAGATATTTTTTTTTTTTCAAATTTCAATGCACTTTTCAAGTGTCAAATATACTGTTTATACAACTTCGTCAACGAACATAACTTAAAATATCCATAACTTTACGAAAAGGTTCGTAATTAAGATCGTAATATCTTGAATTGAAGGGTAAGAGTAGTATTAAATGATATGATTGGAGAAAGAAATCACCATAAAATTGTGTACCCAGTAAAAGACCTCAAAAGTAGGGAAAAACGCCGTTTCTCGCGTACATAACTTCAATTATCTCAAAATTTGTCCGGTTGACCCCCACTTTTATTTACATTTTTCTATGTTTCTCAGTGCTTTGAGCACGAACAAAAATATCTCAGCTTTGGTGCAAAGAATTTTTAAAGTTTTGTAAAAATCGAATTTATGATTATTTTAGAATCATAAAAATAATGCAATAAATCAATATCTTATTTTTAATTAACTTCAGTAGCATTCTCTTTCTTGCTGTATTGCATTTTTTCCAACAGGCGATTTTTGGGTTCATGAACGAAGGACAGATTAGTCCTTTCAAAGTCCTCATGGGAAGGGTTGGAACATGTTTGATTGTAAGCCTCTGAAATAAAAAGGATTTCAATTATAAATTAAAATAATAATGGACATGTAATAGTTACTCTTCAGGGCTCCCGTTGTACTGAGCACTCTAATAGCTCTCTTGTGGGGCGTACCCTTCCAAGTGAAGTGCCTGGCAGCTTCGTGGTTCATCACTTTTCACCACACCATTTTTATGATGAATATGGAATTTCCACAAACTATAGTTTGGAGTTCAACAACCTAGAGAAAAGAGAGAGTACGAAGTATACAGTAGAATAGAATATATAAATAAAATAGTATATATATATACACAATATATTTAAAAGGCTATTGGCAGCTGCATTTGTAATATTGAATTCTACTGCCCAACTAGTTAACTCATAATTTAAGTTGGGCAAATCATCAGCAATCTCCTCTTAATAGCTTTCCGAGGAAGTTTCTTCACTTGAAAAGTTTTCCAAAGAAGGATTGTGAGCAGCAGTTGACGTGGAAGGCTCCATTGGCAAACTTTAAATTGTTGGCGAGCGCTCCGACAGCAAAGCCACCACCTGCCTTACATCACTTCTAATTTTCTTGCTTCTATACATTTTAATAGTTGCACATATATATATTAAATTAATTTAATACTTATAATATTAAAATTGGGTACTTACCCGAAATATATCAATTAATTCACTTTTTTCATTACTTTCAGTTTCACTGCTATCCAATATTTTGACAGATGATTGGCCAGCATTGCCACAAAATTAAATGAATAAACGCGTTACCATCTGAAAAAAATCCATTTGAATTTCCATTTGAGAACTATATATTTCTCAAAGGTTGGAAAAAAGTTTTACTTGAGCATATTGGGATAATGATTGATCTATGGATGTGCATAACATCACTGTTTAGCATCGGCTTAGAGATGGCAGCACCCCTTAGTTTTGCTAATATTCGTAACATCAAACACCCAATTGCAGATTGTCGACTTGCCAACACAATTTTACGGCAAGACCATGTACTACAAAATGAACAATGAAAGTTATCGAATCAATAAAATAGTAGACAAGTACTTAGTACGTAAATGCTCAACGTTTCGCGCAAGAAATTTTAAATGCAATGAAGTATGAAATTTGCCGAATTGAAAATAGATGCTGTATGAAATTTTCTCTAAGAAAAATAAGGATACGTCATAAAAAAATAAAAAGAAAGAAAACGAAAAGAACAATGCCAATAAACATATTTATGATTATATGTATTTTATGCATGTATCGCCGCTAACACATGAGCAGAAACAAACAAAATAAAGTGCAGGAAATAGATGAGATTGCTGTCGTTACGTTATGAAATCCCAAAACAAGCGTATAAATTGCGTTTTCTATTAAAATTGCAAATAATATTGGCAAACACATTGATAAAGTGCAAGCTGACAGTACAAATCTATTCACAAATATAAGTATGTGCCCATGTATATATAGAGACAATAAAAAGGCTATGTAGGAAATTAAGTTACGTTATTTAAAGCTGTGCTACATTATATGTAGTAAAAAAATTAGACGTTTTATAAAAATCGTCGAAATTCTGTATATTAAATTTCCATGCTGAACAAATAGTGTTGGCTTGAAAAATGCTCGGGTATGCTCCCAGAGGTTCTGGTTCCGAAAGACTCCGGATACTATCCCCTCTGGCGCCATTGAGCCATCGGTGTACCATACTATTTTATGTAGCTGCTGAATGCTTTCCATTCTACTTTCCATTCATGTACCCTTGTCTGTCAATTCTTGAAGTATTCGCCATAAGCCAGTGCGCTGACCTGAACCTCCAGCGCGAGTACTCCAATGAAACAATCGCCATAATCACTGACAGTCAGGCCGCCCTCAATCCCGGCGTTCGAAATAAAGTCAGCACTGGTCCGCGAGTGTGTCGAAAAGCTAAATCAACTAGGAAAGCCCAACGAACTGCTGTCGGCCTGGGTTCCTGGCCACAGGAGAGTTGAAGGTAATGAGCAGACGGACAGCCTAGTGAGAGAGGCAGCAACGACACGAGCCATCGGTCCCGAGCCGTACCTGCCAGTAGGCCCGCAGGAATTTAGGCGAAGAGAAGGAAAACAGGAAGGAATACTGGCGCATTATGCCAGGCCTGAGACACTCTAAGTTACTGTTAGGGGTTTGCAGCACAACTCGATATAGGGCATTAATAGGCCTCTCGAAAGATAAACTAAGAATCCTAACATCTATTCTTACAGGACATTGTAGACTGAACAGTTACATGCAGGAGCTGGGTATACTATCGATCAACAGATGCCGATTTTTCAGCGGAGACGGCGGATCATATCCTCCTGGAATGTGACGCAATCTCAAGTCCCAGGGATAAGTTTATGAGTTCACCATGGCCAAAGCATTCTCACATTAAATCCCTCAAGCCAGGTGAATTGCTAAGGTTCATCAGAGATGTCGGCTTGAATGAGGTGCTGTGAAGAAGATGAGGGCACAATAGACCAACGGTCGCAGTGCGATACTCAAATAATTATCTATCTATTATCTAAGAGTATTGGCTCCTCTTTTTTAGATAGCAGGCAGTTTATAATACCTAATCCTGGCTTTCAATCAGCTTCAGCGTCACCTATCAAAAATTAAATTTCGATCAAACCACGGTCTCAAGTTTCCACTAACTCCTTGTTAATGGAAAAACAACTGTAAATTGACCGAATAACGGACACATTCACATCACACCCTCTGAAGTATTTTTTTCTAAATATGAAACAAAAGCTTTAGTTATGGCTTTGTGAGGGCGCAATTCCACTATACACAAACGGTTCCAAAATGGAATGTGATGTAAGAGCGGGTATCCTCTGTAACCTAGATGCATTATCCACTTAAAACAATCAAAAGAAACATATATGGCAACTGCAAGGAATAAGCAGTTTTCAACTGGTACTCCTCGAACACTCGAAATATAATCAAGCAAGCCTGTCCAAATTAGGACAGTAAGAGAACATAGCACTAATTAAGAATGTCAAGAAAACAAATTTTTACGGTCACTACTGCAATAACGAATCACTGGCTACTCTGCCTTTATGCTGAGGAAATAGGGATCCTTTTCAACAGAAATTGCTGCGGCGAAAAAAACTGCAAAAATACTCTCGCGCAATACCGCGTCAATGCCCGGCATTAGACCACACTAGGTTTATTACTGCGTGCATTTATATCCTGCCGGAGCTTCGGGAAGTAGCTAAATTTTCTGTAAAAGATAGCGCTCTCTTGCTCCAATTGGTTTGAACGAAACATCGGCTAGCCATACTAAAAGAGCAGCAATTAATTAGGGGAGTGTAGATCAAAATGTCGCCCCACGCGCTACTTGGGCTCGTGTCTCTGATGTCCCGGCGGCACTGTAAGCAACAAACTAACATGGCTTTGTAAATTATAAGTTAAAAAAAATTCATACAGTTCTGATTTTTACAAACAAGTACCAGCCCAAAATCTTTGGATATACCTATAAGTTTCTCTTCGAAGGTACCTTAAAGGAATGAGCGAAAAAGGCTGCTATACCTTGTAGTCCATTCTAACAGTTACGAAAAAGTGTTTGAAATTTTCCTGCGTATGCCAGGATTGTTTCTGGATTAGTAAAAGTTTAAAATCGTAGTTGTATGTCAGAGTGACGCGCGTCTCCTTGGCAAGTATTTTTTTCCTCTACTGCGACTTTTGTGTATTTGATACTGAGGATGAGTTTCGTTGGGCATTTATTTGCAAATGCATTTATTGTCACTCTATAGGAATAAGGCTAAGTTCTTGTTCGCAGTGTTGTCGTAGATGAATGTCTATATCACTTGGAAGCGGGACTTCCTCAACCGGTTTTTTCGTTCTCTACTAAATGGTAAGTATTCCCACCTCACTGTTAGGATGATTTCCGGCGATATAAAAAACTCTTTGCAGTTATGAGCATTACTTTGACAGGCTTGCTGCTTTTACCAGAGTTCCATTAAGCTCCCGACCATATCAGAGTTACATAGCATACGTGCAGAAGAAATCTACTAATAATATTGGCTCGAAACGGGGATGAGGCCTTAACAATAATCTTTTTTCAGTTGTATTGTTGTTGAATATTGATAAAAAAAATAAAATTTTACCGTCAATGGCTTTTGGTGATGTAGACCTATTTCAAGGATTTCCAAATTATCAATAAATTTTCGGCTCCGCTGCGCTAATCATTCGGCCAACGGTTTCCAATTGGCGAGTTATCGGCCCCTTATCGACTGATTATAGGTATATCATCGATTTTGAATTGAATGTTTATCAGCATCACCTTCATAATAAACCGGTGAGTTTTCGATAACAATTCGATAACATTTCGCTTATAAACTGGCAGCACCCTTATAAGAAATTACAAAGTTTTCTTAAATCGATTGTTTTTCATTACAGTTCGAGGAGTTATCCATAGTTTTCGATAAAAAATCCAAAAATTTTCGACAACAACTCGATAAAAAATCAATAAATTTTGAATATCATGTCGATAACACTTCGATTACATTGAAAACATTGATAACACTTACTTACTTACCTAATTTGCGCTTAACCGTTTAAAAGGTTATGACCGTACAACAAGTCGCTTCTTCGCTCTAACAACTGATGTCAATTGGTCACACCAATTTTGAATCGTTTTCCACATGGTTCCTGCTTCCCTAGGCAGGATTCGGTAAATACCCGCGGTAGGTATGCCTGTCGTAAGAGGCGACTGAATTAAAAATTGATTCAAGGGGTTTGTATAGCGCAACACCCTCACGTTGCCATCGCAATATAAAGCTTCTGCAAATCCAATTGTCAACCTCGCTCACCCGTGGCAAATCCTGTTTCATTAACAGCCGTAGCTCTGGCGACCCCGAACTCCTGATGGATCTAGGGGGTGGGAGGGCCATTTGGCCTATAAGGTATCCTCTGTTCGTGTGTGACATAAAAATCTATAAATTGTAACAAGTTTTGTTAAACTCCTTTTTTAGAAGTAAATTGAAATCCAAAAATATACGGTTGCATGAAATATTCACTAACGTGCATAATTAAACACAAGTGTTCATTTTCTCCAATCACGTAGTGTTGAATTGGACACAACAAAGTTCAAGTCGTGAAACCAGCATTGCGCTTCATATTAAAAGCATCTTTTTGAGGCAAGATTGTGCAAAGAGCTAGGCTTCAGCACCTAAACGCTACAGGACCTGCTCAATACAACGCCGCAAACCGATAACAGAATTCATCAGTAGATGGCTTATTGCCACCGCCACCACCATCGTAATCACCTATCACCAAATCCATCAAATCACCACCATCATCATCAAGATAAGGAACCAGTAAATTTTTACCTTACTTTCTTGTAAGTGGCTGTATGGTACACGGCTTCTGCGATGATGTGGTGATGCTGGCTAAATATGGTGATATAGCGGCGGTGAACTCTGCGAATCGGCGGGGGTAGAGTGCGTCACTAAATTTGATAATAATTGCGGCCCACTAACGATGGAGAATATTTCTCTGGCTCGGAATAAAAAAGGGCTTCAAAAACGGAAAGGTACCGATGCAATAGGACGAAAATTGCACGTACAAAAAAACCGTCGTTGCTGAATGCAAAGAACTTTATGCAAGCTTCTATAACGATTTCACCAAGGCGAATGTTTCTCAAAGGAAAGGCACTTTATAAATTTCAAAAGTGAAACTATTTCTTTTAATATATTATATATAATATATTTAAAAGCGACTTTACAAATTTTTTGTGTCACACACGGGATGCTTAAAAGAATTCGAATCGTTCCCGAGATTGGCGGGATAGTGGCTTATGGTGCTTTTTACCTAAACGTACCGGATCTGTATCCGGAAAAGGACCATCAACATGGATAATACTCCCCAACGCCTTCGGGGTATGTCCTTATCGCTGCAACAACAACAAAAAGAATAACTTTGCATTTCAGTATATCCAACATAGCTTAGTTCAGCGCTCTTAGATTTGTGATTATATCTGTATAAGATAATATACATCAGAAATTAAGTCATATTCTGACAAGAAAGTTTTCAAAAATGCAAAAGTGGCTAAACCAATTTAAAATCTACCTACAGGGTAGTCAATATAGTACGCGTCTCAAGATATCTGAAGAGCTATAGTGAAAAGCTATTTGCAGTATTTGAAGCGGCAATTGGTATAAACACGAGCGCGGGTGGGAACAAAATTGCAAGCCAATAAGTATAAATATTCGTATATTGACTAAAGGGCTGCCGATTGAATATGGGGGTGAGAGCGAGATAACCGTTGAGTTGTGAGCTAGAACAAAGCTCCGAAAAACATATTCATCTATATACATATACTAATATGTACATGTGTTTGTAAAAATATCAAAATATTTCGTACGTAAATAATCTGACTCCCAAGCGCAGTAAAAGCAATGCAATTTGGCTTCAAACAAGTTAGCAACAGGCGAGAAATTTTTCGAGATATGAATATAGAATCATATATTTATATGTATGTATGCATGTGCGAGTGTATATGTTTTATGTTAGAAGAATAATAGAAATTGTGCAGTAAAAGGGCAAATCGCTTAACAAAAGAAAAACAAATTCATAACACTATAAAACAATGCTGTTTGTATTGCTAAATATAATTATGATTACGAGTTTTGGCTGTTTAGTGTTGTTGTTGGTTGGCGACTTAGAATATATGGAAAATAACACAAAAGCTTTTCTAAACACAAAAGAAGGTTATCAAAAAAGAAAGAACAACACATGCAGCTGTAAAAAGAACAATACAAACAAAACTAATGGCGATGGTTGTGTAAATAATATTATGTGTGTATGTATGTGTATGTAGATGCATAGAGTTGAGTCAAATGCGTGCTTTTTTGTAGGCATATGCATTGGTGTGCATAACTTTCAACACAATCAAATGATTGGAATACATCCAGCATTAAGAAATTCGTTCGGCTGCATGCTAAGCTACAGAAAGATTACAACGGAATGGGTTTTACGCTTGGTAACACCATCTGTCTTAGCATTAACCCATTTGCGCCCAAACAAAGACCGTTAGAATTTTTTTATATTTATTTGCAGTTTTGTCATCTTACAAATCACTTTAATTAAGTTTAGTATTAAAAATTTACGAAAAAGTGGTAAAAGTTGACTTTTGAGGGTGCTCCTTATTTAGTACAGCGGGCACTTATAAGTGATATATTTTAAAACATTCTTTGTCAATGCATAATGTTTTTTGGCATCCTGTACATTGCCTCTTTATTCGTGTATGACACAAAACACATTGTAGCTGTTTGGGAAGCTTTCCAGGGTTATGTCCGTTGTTCCTGTTTGGACCTGCTACGATAGAGCCGGATGGACGAGCTTTTTTGACGTTACGGTTCTTAAGGTAGCTCCGATCAATGTGCCTTCTGAAAGCCAATTGGTCGAACCTATTTTCGCTAGATAAAGTATGTAGACGCCAAGCGTTATATATGCTCATATCAAGCATGTATGTGAAGATAACCCACCACATTTTTTACCACGAATATTAACGCGATACAGAGAAATAGATCCTCCATTTCATCAACAACGCCCATTCCTTTGTTGTAGTTTTGAATCAAGTATGGAATACTCACATCTACTTTTTTCTTATTCTGTGAACACCAGCGTTTTACCTTACCCATAGGGTTCAATTGCATCAAAATTTGTTCCTATTGTGTCCACCTTACGACCAATATTTCGTTCATAGTATCGAATCTGTAGTCAAACTCAGCTCTAGGTGACTTTTCATATCTTTCGCCGATCGCAAAGGACAATTTTTGGTGCGATTTTCACGCATTGTTCCAGTTGCTTTATATCCAGTTTCTTTCAAGTCTCGCAGTAAATCACAATTAGTAAAAAAATTGTCAAAATAAATTGTATGTTCCTCAGGTATCGAAGCATTTTTAGTAACAACCCAGTTTTTGTAACCAAATCTAATTGCTTAGAGTGATGGTGGCCATAATATTTTATCATTGACTCGTCGATCGAAATGTCCTCATGAAATATCCCCTTCAGGCAAAACTTTTGAGTCAATAGGTCACACAAGGGTCTAATTTTGAACATCTTATCATTGAAAGTAGATGAGAGGCTATTATCAACTAAGTGAAAGCTTCTCTTGATTTCTATAAATCGTTTTCGTGGCATACAGTTCGACACAATAGAAACTTGAAGATCTTCGTCATAACTCCAATATTGGCGCTCACGTGGTAGTCTATGATAGCCCAATAGTATTAGGATAGTCAAGAATCTCCGTAGGTCATCATCGTCCAGTACGAAGTCATGCCTATTATTTTGGGCAGAATACAGGTTAGTGTTCTGCTTGATCAAATGGAGTACCTCCTCGTCAAATATTTTTTGAAAAATCTCTGCCGGCGAAAGGTTACGTAGCTGTTCAATAACTTCGAATTTTCGCGATGAGCAATCATTATTCATAAACTGGGAGGAGTAAGACGGCGCGCATTTTTCCCATTTTGGCCGTGACTCACGGATTTATACGTCTTCTTTTGCTACACAAGGGTTTGTCATCACTATCGTCCCATTCAGAACCGTCAAAATTCGCATTACGGTGCATGACCTCAATAGTGCCAGGAATGTCTGTTGGTAAAGTTGACGTTTGCAAATCCTCTTCATCACTTTCTTCGTCGGTTAGTTCATGAGGATCTGGCGGCAATATAATGATGTCATATTCATGGTCACCTTATTCCTCCATAATAGCGTTTACAGCTTCTTCAAGACCCAAATTACTGTTTCCACTTTTGAATTTCGACATTTTCTTCCAGATCCTAAAAAAGGAAAACGCTCATCATATACATATCACATGTGCCCATTGTACTAAGAAAGCGACAGTTGATAAAATGATTTCCTAAATCCTGAAAATACACAAACATTTACACTCATCGCACTAAATAAGATTAGCTTTGTCTTTTTGCACTTTAAAATTATGAATATTTAAATGGTAATTATAATATTTTAATAAAAAATTGCTAATTTTTCTTCTGACCAACTCCGATTTGATTTCGGCGGCCACCGTGGTGTGATGGTAGCGTGCTCCGCCTATCACACCGTATGCCCTGGGTTCAACTCCCGGGCAAAGCAACATCAAAATTTTAGAAATAAGATTTTTCAATTAGAAGAAAATTTTTCTAAGCGGGGTCGCCCCTCGGCAGTGTCTGGCAAGCGCTCCGATTGTATTTCTGCCATGAAAAGCTCTCAGTGAAAACTCATCTGCCTTGCAGATGCCGTTCGGAGTCGGCATAAAACATGTAGGTCCCGTCCGGCCAATTTGTAGGGAAAAAATCAAGAGGAGCACGACGCAAATTGGGAGAGAAGCTCGGCCTTAGATCTCTTCGGAGGTTATCGCGCCTTACATTTATTTTAATTTTATTTTAACTCCGATTTGAAAACTGCATGTGCAAATGTCAAAATCTGGAGCCAGATGTTATACCAATTTATCTGTAATCTTAGGCAAAATGAAGATCATATTAAAAGGTGGCTGCACATCTAATCACATCGATCAACAAGACGCGCCAGTCGCTTCTTCACCAGTGCGAATTGACAACGTCGCTGGAATTTAAACAGTTTCCGACTGGACTTCCATCGGAGTGAGGGCGGCTCTCTTTCTCTTCTTTCGTAGGCGGGTTCCGATAAAAAATACCCTCTTAGTCGGATCACCGTCGATGCCAGCTAATTCGCTGTATTTTTATGCGCTGGACTATACTGAAGTTTGCGTAAAGCTCGCACAGCTCATGATTAAATCTTCTTCTTTAATGGTTGTCCCCAACGCGCATAGGTCCGTAAATCTTTTGAAGTACTTTTCTCTCGAACAATCCCAGACCCGCTTCATCTGATGCTGTCAGTGTCCATGCTTAGCATATATATAAATTACTTTTATCGTAGAGACTTTTAGGGCATGATTTTTATTTTCCGCGAAAAGATTTCATTTTTAGTTGTCTTCTTAGTCCAAAGTAGCATTTATTGGCAAGACTGTTTCTTCGCAGGTTTCTAAATAAACGAAGTCTTTTACTTTATGGCTGCAAACAGTGGTGTGGTTGCCAAGGCGAAAATGCGCTAACTTTTGGTTTAATGACAGCAGGTAATTCGTTTTCTCCTTGTCCATCATCACACCCACGTTTTCTGCTTTTTGGTCCTGTTGGAGTAAGCAGAACTTACGGCGTCGGTGCTCAGGCCGATGACATCTGTGTTGTCAGCATACCTCCTTTTATTGCATGCTCTTATAAAATGATGCTCCAGAGCATCTGCGTTCTGCTGCTAATATAATTTTCTCCAGCATCAAATTAAAGAAATCGCTCGATAAGGGGTCATCCTGTCTGAAAACTTAGCTTAGTTTCCGACGGCACGAAGAGGTGTTTTCAACTCTGACTGAGTTGATGGTGTTGACCCACCTCATTTTGCACAGCCATATAGGTCTGAAGCCGTACCTATAAGGTCCAATCAGCCGATCCGCACTTGGCTTCACCCCTTCGCACAATAAACTTCACAAGACCCTACATATATGCAAAAAGGAGAAGGTTTATTCTGCGATATTGGGTACAGTATTCAGGATCCCCCTTTTTGGGACTTCACAACGACCACTTAGATTCCCGTCGTATGGCACGCATCCTTCCGACTATAATTTGCATAGAAGCTGATGCATGTGCTTTACAATCCATTTGCCTTCAAACATGAATATCTCCGCAGGCAATCCATCAGTGCACGCGGCCTTGTACCTTCTTAATTCAGCAATTGCTATTATGACTTCGTCATAGTCGGCTAGGGGAACCTTTTTCCATCATCATCTATTGCGAGATCGGGGCAATCAGAGGGAAAAGGCTCAAGCTGCAGCCACGTCAACTTTATGTCGAAAGCCAAGCAGCAATTAAGGCACTAATCTCGCATAGCACAATATCTGAAATAGTGTTTGTGTGCAAGCTGTCCCAAGAAAGGATTGGGAAATGAAAAACTGTACATCTATATTGGGTCTCTGGTCATATGGGATTAGATGAAAATGAACAAGTAAGGACGGGACTGTCTTCGGCTATGCGGAACACTTGATACCTTTCATGAATGGGGCTGAACACTAATCTTATCCCATTCGTAATATCCAAATAATCAGCTGCATAAAGTAAAATTTATATAGTGAACAAATGTGCATACCTAAGCGATTTTTAAGATAAATATAAAATAAAAAAATATGTGGGTACTTTGTGTGAGGATGCAGAGTTTCACGTTCTTTTTGGTCTGCATGAAAAAACTATGACCATGAATCACTTATTTTAACAATATATGACGTAAGCGTAAGTATTTGATGAAATATCCAGCTTCTAGCCGTTAAAAATGGGGGCAGAAACAACAGTTTATATGGGGTATATACTATATATACCACCGATATATACAATCAGACAACTATACATGCTATATAAGTAAGCATATGGTGAAATTTGAAGTTTCCAGCTGTTAAAATGGGGCGGAAATTACGAATAGTTTCTTATCTGAACAATCGGTTGTAGGGGATATATGCTATATATATGACCGACCTCTTCGAATTTCTCAGACAACAATATGTACAATATACGAAAGCATATGATGAAGTTTGATGCTTCAATCTGACAAATTGAGGAAGGTATGACAAAAATCCTCTTTTCTGAAAAATGGTGGTATGGGGGATATATCCTATAGTTGTCCGATCCGGCCGGTTCCGACAAATAAACAAAAATTTAGGGTTTAGTTTGCATACAAACAGACAGATGGACATGACTAAACCAACTCAGCTCTTCGTCCTGATCATTTCGTTATACTTATTAGTGGGTCTATCTTTTTTACTTTAAGGAATTACAATTTTGAGATTCGTGAAAAAATTAATATACCATTTAATTTTCATGAAAGGTATAAAAGGAGAATAAGCTGGCACAACAAGGCGCATCTCTCGGGGCTTGTATCGTGGACGTCACAACCAGATAGGTTGAAGTTAAGAGAACGCGAGAGCTGCTCATGTTCGACCAAGCAGAAAAGGTGGCAATGTGTGGAAGATCATGTGTAGGTTTTACAAACTTAGATAAACAAAGTTAAGCTTAACCTATAAAAGAAGGGATACTACCTGAACACTGCCTTCTCGCGTTACTTGTTAATAAATTTCGCCTAGTCAGTAACAGCAGATGTAGGACGTTCGGATTGGAAAAGTAAGCGATCGAGCACGTAACCAAAGCGCTTACCAGGCTACGACTCACGCTATTAGTAGAAATATTGATACGTATTTGTTCAAGGAACAACAAGTAGCACAGGTCCTAGACAGCTTCTAGTATTGGCCAAGGGAACGGAGCTATGTTATAACACATGTCCAGTTGTCAGACAAGGTTTTTCTTGAAAATATTAACACTGCCATTTTAATTTTCGTTGCTGTATAAAACCTGGAACCATGTAAAAACTAACATGCAAAAAATCATGCGATATTTGCATAAAGAGAGCGGTCTGCGATGGATCTCTTTTGTCCATACTGAGGTATAATTGATCCCCTATCGTCCCTTTTGCATATATTTGGCATCGGTCAGTTTGAAATGTATGTAACCAATTGAAAAAAAAAAACAATAAAAACCAAACAGAAACGAAATGAATAAAATAAAAAAATCAAATGTGATTGAATAGCATTATTTAAAACCTAAAATACTAGGACCATATGTTCTATTATCCTAATATTTGTTTTGTGTTTATTTTTCTACACATGTTAGTTCAATAAATTATAAATCCGTAAAAAATTCGGTAAGGGTAGAAAGAAGACTTCTCCGAGAGTACCCGTAGGCGAACAAAATATACTTGTGTGACTCTTGCTGTAGTGGCACGAAGAGAGTATGTCCGACAATACTCGTGTGGATAAAAAAGGGCCTGTCGGACACTTCCCATAGGGTTACAAAGAGGGAGTATCGAACACTATGGAAAGGATCTTTCCGACAGTACCCAGAAGGGTAAAAATGGAAGTGTCGAACATTACAAAAAGGATTTATCTGACAGTACCGTTAGCGGTATAAAGAGGTCCAGTCCGACACTACCCGTTCAGGCATAAACAAGTACAAAAGTCTCTCCATAGGACATGCTCAAACAAAAGCGACAACTCCAACCCATATAAAGAGATCAGAACTGGCTATAGTCGCATACTCCTTTGCGACTTATCCCGGACTCACACTAGACTAATCGCATTTTTTTTAGGGTAAGTAACAGAAAATACATAGATATACGCAGATGTATATATTTGTATGTATTTGCGTTGATATCTGTACTGAAATTACTTAAATATCACTCAATGAAATAGCTCACAACAAAATCAACTTGACTAAGTTTAAGTTACAATTTAAGTTTTAAACAACTGCAAAAGGAAATACGAGTAGGCTTTGAATGCTTTCTTCTTTATCACAAAATATGTACGTTTTCAAATGTTCAAACATTATCTAAAAGCCTACGTAAGAAAGGAAGATAAACTTATTCCGCAAAATATTTCTTATAATTACCAACATATTGACAATAATTATTTTGTGGTTTCATTGTTACATAAATACATATATATATATATATATATATATATATATATATATATATATATGGGGTATTCCATCCCATTTCGACCAATTTTGAACCCGATCCCTTTAGAATTGGCTGAAAGTTTTTCTTCTTTTTCTAGCTTACGAAAGACGTTTTTCAGAAGTTTTTCAAATTTTTTCATCCAACTCAAAAAAGTTATGAATTAAAAAAAAAAACACCGTTTTTGTTTTCAAAATGCTATACCTTTTTCAAAAATTGACCGTTTGGGATCTTTTTTTTTTAATTTGTTTTTAAATGTACTTTTCGGAAAAAATTCAAAAAAATGTTTAAAGTTTTTTTTTGTAATTTTTCAGTTTTTCGAGATTTTTCGAATTTCGCCCTTTTTTTCTCATAAAAAACTTCAATCAATTCTGCAATCATACCCACTAATCCCGGAGTGGGCCGAGAATTTTTTTTTATTTAATTGAAAAAAAAACTTAAAAATTTTTTTTGTATTTTTTTCGAAACGTACATTTAAAAACATATTTAAAAAAACATTATCCCAAACGGTCAATTTTTGAAAATGTTATAGCATTTTGAAAAAACACCATTTTCCAACTCAAAATAAGTTTTAAATAATAAAATAATAAAAATAAATAAAAATAAAAAAAGGGCGAAATTCGAAAAATCTCGAAAAACTGAAATATTACAAAAAAAAAAAAAAAAATTTTTTTTAATTTTTTTGAATTTTTTCCGAAAAGTACATTTAAAAACAATTAAAAAAAAAAAAAACAGTCCCAAACGGTCAATTTTTGAAAAAGTTATTGTATTTTGAAAACAAAAACGGTGTTTTTTTTTAAATTTATAACTGTTTTTGAGTTGTATGAAAAAATTTGAAAAGCTTCTGAAAAACGCCTTTCGGAAGTTAGAAAGAGAAGAAAAACTTTCACCCAAATTCTAAAGTGGTCGGGTTCAAAATTGGCCGAAATGGGATGGAACAGCCCATATATATACGAGCAGTTGTTCACAAGAAAGCGATACAACACAATTATTGTGTAAAGTTGTATGCAATTATTTGAAATTTATATTCATGCATATATATATATATGTACTTATATTTATGTGCTTCAAAAGGTTTGTGGCATATCTTAAGTATAAATTATTATAGAAGAATTTTCAAACTTTCAGATTGATTTTACTTGTCTTCCAAAGCAAAGCAAAGAACTTTCTTAGTATCATTTTGTGCAATATTTATTGTTTTCTAAACTTATACTGGGGCATGAAAAGTACAAACTTAGGGGTAGGAAAATATTACAATGTTCATAAGAATTTGTTGTGGCCGAAAGCATAATGAAAGCAGTGAAAGTACTGAAAAACACGAAACAATTTTTAAGCTGATAAAAGTTCCGAGAGCGATAAGTGATGGTACGAATACAAGGGAAATCTGTTGAAGATCTATAAACGTGGAAACAGTATGCCGAAGAGAGTTTCATAGAAAAAATTTCGTGCAGACATAGAAGGCTTCAGCGAAATGGCGAGATTGAGAAAGGTTGCGTCCAAGGGAAATACACTCAGTAAGACCTGTTCCGGTGCGCGACTATAACGAAGTGACAATGGCAATATCCCGCCTTAAAATGACTCTTAAAATGGTACCACGATGAGTAGATAGCTCGCGGAGCTTGCTTCGTTTCTGCTCATTCCCGTAGGCTCTTAAGTAGCATCGTGGTGGCTCGGGTTGATATCTGAATGCCTTAAGGGTTGGTTAGCTCGAATGTGGAGTTCATTCCAACTGGTTGCTATGACCCACATATTGGAAGAGATGATATATAGAACTCCTAAGCCACATCATTAATTGCAATCAAGGTAAGTGAGCCTTGGGAACCCGTCAGATGTTTATTTGTTTTTTATTTTTTTATTTATTTATTTAAAGTCGACAACAAACGTAAAATGGTCGATTACATGATAAAAATAAACATATATATGTATACAGTTCAAAGGATAAAATTTAAATATATCGGAATTTCAACAATGTTTTAGTAGAATGAATAATATATATAACAATACAATTAAATTTCTGAATATATGGCTAGAAATAAAAGAAAACAAAATAAGATCATATGCTGGCGGAATGCATTAGATTCCGCTTAGCAAGCATTCGGATTGCGTAGCGTTCCGATCGGCTTCCTGTGGGAACGCAAACAGGTGTGCTTTGTCCCGAGTCTATTGATGTATCGTAAGGTTACGCCGACGACGGCAGATGCTTCCGTAAAATCGATCAATTCATCTCTGTTTAAAAATCAAAAGGCGGCAAATTATGAGAGACTACCCGCCCAGCTGTAAAAAGACAGAGGCGACTAGTTTGTTGGAGGAGCGCATGCCACTGCATTAGAGATTAAATATGCTTTGCCTAATTTATTAAATAGGCGGTTTCGCAAACCGCATCAAAAAAGTCGAGTTCAGCCTGGTTAGTATCGCATTGAAGGTTCTTTAATCGTACTGTGCTGAGACTGAAGCTCATAGTCAACGCACTGGTTGAAAATTATCCCCTTCAGACCTGCAAATCAACCCGATTTTCACGATGCGCCAGACTCAACATAACAGAATCGACACTCACCATATTTTTTTATTTTAAATAGTCTTTGACAGTGCGAAAAGAAGATACTGGTAAGCTTCAAAGTTAATAAGGCAATGCCGAAAACCGCAGAGCAACGGCACCATCTTTGTAGGGATTGGGAAGGATTTTTCGAGCCATTCACCAACAGATGAAGCTTCAGACAAGGCGAGTTCCTTTCGTTCCATTTCCTTAACATAGTGTTTGATAAGATAGTTTTAGAAGTACAATTAACCCTTGCTGATAAAACCTTTTATATAAGCGCACAAAAACTGACGTATGCTAACAATATTGACATCATTTACCTCGACAAATACGCCGAAGGTTCTGCTTTCTCCGAATTTAATATATAGAGTCAAAAAGTCCTTGCGGTAAATGAATACAAAATGAAGTATTTGCTGCTATCAAAGAAATAATCGGTACATTCGCGCCTTGGCAGTAATTTCACTGTTGACGGATATTAATTTGAGTCTGTGAAGGATTTGATCTGTTTGGGAAGCGGTAAATAATGCCAACCTAGAAATCAAATAGAGAATATGCCTGCCAACAAGTGCTATTTTGAACTTAGTAGGCAATTTCAAAGTAAAATTCTTTCTTGGCGAACAAAAACCACGCTCTACAAGTCGCCTATCATACCTGGTACTTATGGTACGGAATCATGGCATGTGTCGATAAGAGATGAGATGGCCCTTGGAGTGTTCAAGAGAAAGTTTTTGAGAAGATTTATGAGCCTGTCCGTGATGCCAAAGGCGCTTATAAAAGGTGGTACAATGATGATTTTTAGGAGCGTTGCGGAGATATAAAAATCCAAATGCTACATTGGATAAGTGAGATTGTGGTTATGGACGCTCCGCCCAAATAAGTATTTCTATCGATACCGCAGTTTAAAAGCAGAGGAGGAAGAAAACCTCGCCTACTTCACCGAAAGTCCTGTGTTCAAGTCCCGGGAAAAGCAGAATCTACATACTTTATAACAAGTTTTTCTAAAGGGATTCACAGTAGTTATGCAAAACTCCGACTGTATTTCTGCCATGAAAAGGTTATCAGAAGAAATTCATCTTTCTTTCAGGTTTTACTCGGAGCAGGTACACATTATATAAAAGTAGATATGAGGTTAGTTCTTAATGAATCTCTAGTTAATAATGAATAAAAATGTTTATTGGGTAAGTTAAAAGTAAAACTGATGTTCTTTCATACAGTTACGGGTACCTGCTGGGTATGGGACTAATTTCATTTTTTGAAGGTAACGTATATATTCACATATATTTATATACATATATACGTATATTGAAACATATGTATATTATTATGTGACTGTAAAACTCCTTTGGGGTATTTAACCTACGAATGACTTCGAAGTATTGGTAAATTTTGTGATTGATTTTACTTGTCTGAAAACTTACAAGTATTATTTTGTGCAATATCTATTGTCTTCTAAAGCGTTAGTGTGGCATAAAACTTAGCGCTAATTAAATATAGTTTGTCAATTCATAATAACTTGCTGTTGCCAGAAGCTGAATGAAAGCTTAGATACTAAATTACATAATCAGAAAATTTATAAGGAACTGAGTTAATAAAATGTTAGGTTGGATTCTTAAAGCGAATGAGAAAGAAATTGTTACAGCAAAATAAATCTAAACAAGTTTAAATTAAATCAAGTAAGGAAGGCTAAGTTCGGCTGTAACCGAACATAACATACTCAGTTGAGAGCTATGGAGACAAAATAAAGGGAAATCACCATGTAGGAAAATGAACCTAGGGTAACCCTGGAATGTGTTTGTATGACATGGGTATCAAATGAAAGGCATTAAAGAGTATTTTAAGAGAGAGTAGGCCATAGCTCTATAGATGGACGCCATTTAGGGATATCGCTATAAAGGTGGACCAGGGGTACTCTAGAATTTGTTTGTACGATATGGGTATCAAATAAAAGGTGTTAATGAGTTGTTTAAAAGGGCGAGGGCCTTAGTTCTATTGGTGGACGCCTTTTTGAGATATCGAAATAAAGGTGGACCAGGGGTGACTCTAGAATTTGTTTGTACGATATGGGTATTTTTAAAAGGGAGTGGGCTTTAGTTCTATGGATGGGATGCCTTTTCGAGATATCGCTATAAAGGTGGACCAGGGGTGACTCTATAACGTGTGTTTGGGTATCAAATTAAAGGTATTCATGAGGGTTTTAAAAGGTAGTGGTGGTAGTTGTATATGTGAAGGCGTTTTCGAGATATCGACCAAAATGTGGACCAGGGTGACCCAGAACACAATCTGTCGCGTACCGCTAATTTATTTATATATTTAATAAAACGGACAGTATTCCTGCCAAGATTCCAAGGGCTTCTGATTTTGCCCTGCAAAACTTTTCCATTTTCTTCTACTTAATATGGTAGGTGTCACACCCATTTTACAAAGTTTTTTCTAAAGTTATATTTTGTGTCAACAAACCAATCCAATTACCATGTTTCATCTCTTTTTTCATATTTGGTACAGAATTATGGCATTTTTTTCATTTTTCGTAATTTTCGATATCGGAAAAGTGGGCGTGGTCAAAGTCGGATTTCGGCCATTTTTTATACCAATACCAAGTGAGTTCAGATAAGTACGTGAGCTGATTTTAGTAAAGATATATCGATTTTTGCTCAATTTACCATGTTAAAGGCCGAGCGGAAGGACAGACGGTCAACAGTGTATAAAAAATGGGCGTGGCTTCAACCGATTTCGCCCTTTTTCACAGAAAATAGTTATCGTCATAGAATCCAAGCCCCTACCAAATTCCACAAGGATTGGTACATTTTTGTTCGACTTATGGCATTAAAATTATCCTAGGCAAATTAAATAAAAAAGGGCGGAGCCACACCCGTTTTGAGATTTTCTTTTATTTTTGTATTTTGTTGCACCATATTAGAGCTGGAGTTGAATGTTGACATAATTATATACTGTAAAGATATTAAAATTTTTGTTAAAATTTGCCTTTAAAAAAGTTTTTTTTTAAGTTTGGGCGTGGTCGTTCTCCGATTTTGCTAATTTTTATTAAGCATACATATAGTAATAGGAGTAAAATTCCTGCCAAATTTTGTCATGAGAGCTTCAACGACTGCCAAATTACATCTTGAAAAATTTTAAATTACCTTCTTTTAAAAGTGGGCGGTGGCAAGCCCATTGTCATTTTACAAATTTTCTATTCTCCGTCATAAGTTTAAATCGCCTACCAAGTTTCATCGCTTTATCCGTCTTTGGTAATGAATTATCGCACTTTTTCGATATCGAAAAAGTGAGCGTGGTTATAGTCCGATATTGTTCATTTTAATTAGCGATCTGAGATGAGTGCCCAGGAACCTACATACCAAATTTCATCAAGATACCTCAAAATTTACTCAAGTTATCGTGTTAACAGACGGACGGACGGACGGACGGACATGGCTCAATCAATTTTTTTTTCGATACTGATGATTTTGATATATGGAAGTCTATATCTATCTCGATTCCTTTATACCTGCACAACCAACCGATATCCAATCAAAGCAAATATACTCTGTGGATTCTGCTCAACTGAGTATAACAAGTAGGGACGGGACTGTCTTCGGCTGTACCGAAGACTTCATACATTTCATGAATGGGGCTGAACAATAATCTTATCCCGTTCGTAATCTCCAAATAATCGGATGTATAAGATAAGAAATATATAGTGAACAGATGTACATACCTAAACGATTTTTAAGATAAATATAAAATAAAAAATGACAAAAATCCCCCTTATCTGAACGATCGGTTGAATGGGATATATATTATATATAGCTCCGATCGATATGATTTTTACAGGAAATCTTCTATGATAGATTAGAATAAATATCTTCAAGTTTAACGTTTTTATATTGGAAATTAAGGGAGAAATTGCCAAAAATCTTTCTATGTGAACGATCGGTTGTTTGGGATATATATTATATATAGCTCCGATCGAAATGATTTTTACGGGAAATCTTCTATGATATATTAGAATAAATATCTTCAAGTTTAACGTTTTTTTATTGGAAATTAAGGGAGAAATTGCCAAAAATCTTTCTATGTGAACGATCGGTTGTTTGGGATATATATTATATATAGCTCCGATCGAAATGATTTTTACGGGAAATCTTCTATGATATATTAGAATATTTGTCACCAAGTTTCACGTTTTTATATTGGAAACTAAGGGAGAAATGGCCAAAAATCTTTCTATCTGAACGATCGGTTGTATGGGATATATACTATATGTAGCTCTGATCAAAGTGATTTTTTCAGGATATCTTCTATGATATATTAGAATATTTCACCAAGTTTCACGTTTATCTTTTTAAATTGCGGCAGGAATGACCAAAATCGTCTTATCTGAACGATCGGTATATCTTATAGTATATATGTTATAGTGGTCCGATCCTACCGGATCCGACAAATGTCTAATATAATACAAAAATACATCCTTGTGCCAAATTTCATTGAGATATCTCAAAATTTGAGGGAATAGTTTGCGTTCAAACAGACAGACGGACAGACGGACGGACGGACGGACAGACGGACATAGCTATATCAACTCAGTTCGTCGCCCTGATCAATTCGGTATACTTAATGGTGAGTCTATCTTCTATATTTCTCAACGTTACAAACATCGGACCAAAGTTAATATACCATTTCATGTTCACGAAAGGTATACAAATTTAAGTGATGTAGATGATACTAAAATTAAATTACATCTTTGGAAGTGAGTAATAAAATACTTCCAAGATGAAAGAAATTGAAACAGGGTGAAACAAAATGAAACTGAATATAGCTGATATATGCTATAAATGTGACAAGCTTAGTAGAAAGTAATGAAGAGCAATTAATATTAGCAAAAATCAGGTGTCACTTCTTAATCAATAATCATTCTGACCGTTATGCTTCAAAACATCATTGATACTTTTCGTACAGCATATCCTAACCCTCACCCTCCGGCCGTTCCCTTGTCAGTGCTTCCGGGTCGTGATGCTATTTGCCAACTTTACAAAATACGAAAAAAATATCTTGGTTTGTGATATATTTATCCTATCTTTCTTTTTACTTTATCCACCACCTCAATTCATGCGCTATAGCTTTGCTTTTGTGGTGTATTTGTTGCTCCTTATTGATGTAACCACGGTCTAATCACTCAGTGATCTAAGGTGTGATAACGTGTTAATTGTTTCGTCACTACAACCCCAATTATGATACAAAGCAACTAGAAATATTTACTTATAAGATTCTCTAAGAACAAATTATGCTAGTGCTTCCTCGCATAACCGAAACATCACTTACAGCTGTTATCGAGAAAAGCCTTAAAGAGCTCATCAACTGTTGCAAAATTTGAAGAATATTCATTTTAAAATATTGTAGCGAATTTCAGGATATTCTTGGTTATCTACACATCATCTCCTTTTATTGTTCGAATAGCTGAATTGAATTACTTACATATTTAGTGTAGGAAAATATCATTTATTCACAACACTACTATGGTAGTAGTACTTCACAAATAAATAACTTGCTTACTTTACTTACAACGTTTTAAAATCAAATTAGTTGACCATCACTAGAGCTGCGATGCTTTAATATACTCAGTTTGCACCGTTTACTTATTTCTCCCAGAACCTAGACTTTTCGCGAACGGTCGCCTGGAATAGTTGCATAATTGTTTCTTGTTCCTGTACCTCATATTTTCTTATATACTGCTTGTTTCTGTAACGCATTTTGGCTTTGACCTCATACATGTATATCTGAAGTTTATGTGTGGTCATATGCGCTCTTTATTGAAGTCTACATGTGAGTGAAATATTAGCTGCGCTCTTAGCTACTATTTGTACGCATGTGTAGCTTCTTCCTTTGTCATCTGTTTGCTTTGACCAGCATTTGTTTACTAGTAGCATAGTGATGTGTCGGAACCGCTAATATTCATTGTTTACATTGCAAAAGTTAAACTAGTTTTTTGTTATGTTTGTGCAGAAAACACAATGAGTTGTTCGGTTATGCCAGGAAAACTAAAGTTTTTGGGTTAGAAATGTCGATTTGTTGAACCGAGTGTTGGATGTTAACTGTGTTAAATGATATTTACTGGAAAGATTCACATTTACAGATATCGAAATTCGTATTATTTTAATTTGGAGAAAAAAATGTCTGTGTCGGTTATGCCGGCAAGAAAACAGTAGTAAAATATCAATTTGTAGATGCTAAAATGAGGTTGATATGATGAGGATTTTCAGAAGCCTCCAGGGGGTAAAAGGACTTAGAATATGTCCGCTGTAAACATGATGGTCGTGAATGAAAACTAAAGTTCATAGACCAAATCGTTCGATGGGGCAAAAAAAGTGTTCCCGACCAGAAATCCCAGCAAGGTACTGCCTACACGCTTTAAAAGTCGGTCAGCAATTTCCTGGTAAAAATAACAACAAATCAATTCTTGTATCAGAAATTTCATTCTATTTCTATTTCCTTTTCCTTATTCGTTGGAAAATATTTTGTAAAAGGAACACACAGTCTCAAGAAAGAGCAGAGAAATATTAACAGGGCGACATTATTTTCAGAAAAAAATGAAATAAAATTTATGCATGGAATTTCCAATTGAAATTCAGAAAGTTAAGAATTAAAATTTTTTAAATTCAAAAAATTACAAATTTAAGTTTAGGTAATTAAAAATTAAGTTCAGATAACTACAATTTAAGTTCAGAACTTCCACTTAAAATTCAGAAAAAATAAGTTCGTGATTCGAATTTTATATTAAAGAATTTACCCTTTATGTTCATAATTTCCAACTTAAATTCAGAAAGTTGCAACTCAAATCCATAACTTTTACTTCAATTTCAGAATATTGAAATTCAAATTTGAAATTTCCAATTTAAATTATGAAAGATAAAATTCAAGTTCAGAAAATCACAATTCAGCTTCAAAATTTCGAATTTAATTTAATTTTCATTTAAGAATTCCCATTTAAAATTTATAAAACTTAAATTCGAGCACATAAAATTTCAATTAAAATTCAGAAATTCCTACTTAAAATCAGAAAGTTAAAATTCAATTCCAGAATTTTCAATTTAAGTTCAGAAATTTCTACTCAAATTTCGAAAACCAAAATTCGAGTTCAGAAAATTACAAATCATGTTCAGAACTCCCAATATAAATACGGAACTACCATTTTAAAATTCAGATGCACTCAATTTAAGTTCAGAAATTCCAATTCACATTAAAAAACAGCTACTCGAATTCCAAATATTTAAACTCAAGTTCTAAATGTTCATTTCAAATTCGGAATATTACAATTCAAGTCCAAAAAAATTGCAAATGAAGTTCATACAAAATTAATAAATATAATTTGTTCAATTTAAAAAAAAATGTTTAATACATTTTCATTTCAATTTATAGAAGTTTTTCGTTAAAATATTGAAATTGAAAAAAAGAGAATTTACTTGACGAAGTTTGATACAAATAAATTCAGTTGTTTTTTGCCCTTTATTTATAATTAAGTTTTAGCCAAATGCAAAAGGGGATGAGATTTATTAGTCAAAAATAACCTTGAATTACATAAGTATGAAAAATAGTAACACATAATACATTTTCTCTGCAAGTAAATATGATTATGCAAATTCTGTTCCTATTCTATGTACTATGCACATTACGTAATTACTTAACTGACTTAATTGCTTGTCTTTTTCCTGTCCGAATTCAAAAGCTATAACCCTACATTTTCTGATAAATTTTTATCAGTATTAATATATTGCGTGGTATAATATAGCAAATCAATGTCATTTACGCTGCTTTTTCAGCAATAATATGTATAAAATTTAATAGGTCAATTAGACTTGCTTCGCATAGTCTCAGAAGTAGTAATATTTTCCGCAGTCAATACATATTATGAATATATAAAACAAGCGTGTGTGCGCACTTAAATATTTCGCGTATTTATTGAATAAAATAAACATTTACTAGCCCAACCCACAATTAGAATTCACAACTTGAACCTTTTTTTAGCAAAATTTAAATTAAAATCACCATATAAAAGATTTTAAATTAACAAAGAGAGAGATGTTTCGAAACATTTTGAAAAAATTTTGAATTATTTAAGAGATGCTATAAATTAAGAGTTCTATAGGAAAAATATTAAGATTAAAATTATGTTAAATAAATGTTCCACAAGAGCATAAAATTGTAGGTCGGGCTAGTATATATGCCCAATAAGGCGTACACCATGTCGTATGAGTAATCTCTGCTGTGATTGTAGTGTAAGTGAATTTTTGACATTCTCTTGTGGATACTGAATGACGGTTAACTTATTTGCATAAATAATTGTGATTTTATTGTGACATACTTTATTATTGGAAATAATTTTAAAAAGGAGGCTGCACGTTGATAAGTAAGAAACGGTAAAATCTTTATTAATTACTTCAATAAGAGCGAGTAATTTTATTGATTCAAAAAGGAGCGTGCTAAGAATTATGCACTCAGTTGGACGTTATTTGATTAAAAGTGATTGGTATCAATATTCTTTGAGTGAATGATGTTATTGAATGCAAGAATATTCTTTGAAGCAGCGATAATGTTCTCGAGCGGAAACCATTAAAAAGACCAAGCCCTCCAAATCAAAAGGCCCAGACGTTATAGTTATGTCAATGCCGAAACACTTTGGAAATGAGGTCGTAAGCTACCTAGCTCATATTTGCAACTTGTTGTTGATGTTCTTTGTCATTCGTGACCAATAGAAAATAGAATAGATAATTACAGCACTAAGGCCTGGAAAATAAGGTAACGAAGGTGAGTCATATCGACCGATATCACTTCTCACGCCAGTAGTGAAGACGCAATCCTTATCCCCCAGCGGGTCAGGGGGCTTAGAATATACCCGCAGCAGATATGCCTATCATAAGAGACGACTAAAATACCAAATTGATTCAAGGGGTTGTTTAGCGCAACCCTTTCAAGGTGTTGCTATAGCAAAATATCGCTTCTCTAACCCAATTGTCAGCCTCACCTACACGTGGCGAATCCTCTTACTTTAATATCCGAGGCTCTGGCGACCCCAAGCTCTTCACGGATCTAGGGGTGGGAGGGCGATATGGCCTTGAGGGTTTCATTTAGTGATACTAAATCGTTCCCGAGATGGTCGGGCTGGTGCCTTAATTGTGCATGTTACCGGAACCTACCGGATCTGCATGCGACAAAGGAGCATCAACATCGACAACACTCCTATAGGCCTTCAAGCAGTGTCCACATCGCTACAACAACGCGCTCCTCATTTCACAACAAATCTTCGCTTCACCCATAGGCATGACTTTTCCAAAATGCATAGCAATACCACCGCCTTAAACACTATCAACACTAGGGTGGATCGATTTATTAACGTATATCGCGCCACAGATTTTTCGATAGGATTCGGGCTCAGGAAAAAGGTTCCACTACGCATACCCAAAAAAATAATTTTCGAGCCCGTGAAATATAATTTTTTTTTTTTACTTTTTTTCGACTTTGATTTTTAAGGTTTTTTCATGACCTACTAAAAAAATTATCATATGTATACCCTGTCCGGCCCAGAAGTGTCGGCTAAAAAATTGGCGATAACAGTTTTTTGGAAAAAAAAAAAAAATACATGAAAATTTTACAATCAAATTAAATCCTATCGAGAAAACGATGGCGCGATATCGGTTAACAAATCGACCCACCCTAATCAACACCCAGATAAATTACTGACTAATATAGCAATCAATACCATCAAAGGACGGTGCTCAAGGTACTTGATCTTTCAAACTCTTTTGAAGCACTGACCCACGGAACACTACTACAAGGTATATAAGGCTCACTTATACCCCTTGTCTAAAAAGATGTTCGGAACATTATTAGTATATTCGACAATCGTTTTTTCAATTTATCAACAAAGCCTCAAAAACATAGGAAAATTATACAAGGCTTGCTACAGAGTGGTATCTTATCTCCACTTCTGTTTAATTTCTACATATCAAAGCTGCTTTTACCACCAGAAGGGGTTAATATTTTTCCTCTGCCAACGACTGCACGATTATCGAAAGGATCTGGCAGTTCAATAGATGAATTATGTTCTTAAAACAATAAATATCTCCCAGTAGTTCTAACTTCTCCATCACGAGCGACCTGGTGCTAAATACACGGCCACACATTTTACGACATAGAAGGAACAGATGCTGCATATATTTGACGCTCACGGCGATGACATTTTGCCGCCGAGATAGAACACCTGCTTACGCAGCCATTTGATCCAGATAAGCGCATTGAGTCTCAAGCTTTATCCATTCGGAATCGGTTAACTTCATTGTTAGGTTTGCTTAGTTTGCAAACTTTACGGTCTCGCATACTTAACACAACCAATGCTCTTTCTCACCTTATGTTCACTTCACTTTACCTAAACTTACTCAATTATGCATGTAAATCTATTAGTGGCCGTCAAATTTGACAAACAACAATTCATATAATTAATTCATAATTGACATACATTTGTCTTGTATATGTGACTAATTGTGCGTTACACTTATTTATGCATATATATGTATGTATGAGCACATTAATGTTTAAATTTATATGTCAATTCAGTGTCAAAATCATTGAAAACACATACTAGGGATTTATATTAACAGGTGTTGTGCCAAAATCTAAAATCCACGAAGTCACTAATATAAACAACAATATTAGCGCCTTTCTCTTTCCCACCAATCACATACAGCACAAATAAACATTTGTTATATGGTAGATGCCTATATGAGAATAATAGCAAATGCAATTGAATTTTGTTTCAAACGTTTTTCAAGTAAATAAATAAATAAATTAATAATTTTGTTGAAATTGTCATATGTCGAGAATTCCCTTAGCTTTTGTATGTGTGTGCGTTAATTTTTACTAAAATATTTAACAGCTGTTCATGCATAGCAAGTGTTTCTAGTAAATTAATTATGAAGTTAAACAAAATTCGAACATTTAATAACAATATATACGAATGCATATAACATTTATGTTCACATATTTCATGATTATACTTATAAACAAAGCACCGAAGATACCCAGCTAAACAGAATTGTAAAAAATTGAGGCTTCTTTGAGCCCTTGATTTTGAAAGTGGTATAAGTCATATATTTTTTGTTTCGAGATATTAAGAGGCCAGTATTTTTAAGAATTAAAAAATATTTTCGTAATATGGTTTAAGACATTTTCACAATGAAGTAATGGCAACAAATAAGTACTTATTATGATTGTGAAATTTATAACCATTTTTTAAAAGAAATGTGGTTTTGAAAGCTGGAACGACTTGTAACTTTTTCAAAATTAGCTGCATGGATTTATAGATGACTTAAACCATAATCAAAATATTTCCTCTCCTTTTATATCATTTCCTTTCCTTTCGTTTCCTTTCATTTCCTTTTCTTTCCTTTCCTTTCCTTTCTTTTCCTTTACTTTCTTTTCCTTTCCTTTCGTTTCTTTTCGCTTCCTTTTTTCCTCTCCTCTCTTCTCCTTTCTTTTCCTTTCCTTTCCTTTCCTTTCCTTTCCTTAAAAAGTCGATTGGAATTCACGGCCAGCACAATAATTTTTTTCTACTGATAATTAATGTTTTTTTTTTTTTTAATTTTTCTATAATTGAAAAATTTTATTTTTGCAACGGTGATAAAATATATTTGGTAAGAAAGAATAGAAATAGCAATTTATAAATGAAAAAAGCCACCGCTGTATAGCTAAATGGTTAGCGCAGCGTGCCTAAAGCGTATTGACGATGAAGGCTTAGCACCCTTCGAAATGGATCTAAATGCGCAGCTATGGCAGGTTGTTTGAAAAATTTTCTAATTATTATTCCAAAAACCAAAATACAATTTTTCAATTATAGAAAAATCAAAAAAAAAAAAAAAAAAAACTAATTATCATTAGAAAAAAATTATTGTTCTGGCCTTGAGCTCGAATCCTACCTTGAATCATTCATTTTATTTTATTTTATTTTAATATTTTATTTGAATTCAGTTTACTTTATTTTATTTTTCATTATATATATATTTTTTATCGTTATTATATTTTGTGTTGTTGGAGTATCATCGCAAGGAAAAATACGGTCGGGCGGGAGAATGGGTCAGCTATCTATTTACATCTTAATTGAAATTTTGAAAATTTCATTAATTTCATGTAGTTTCGTAGTACTTTATACATACAAAGATATTGAAATCGGTCGATCAGTTGAAGCACGTATTCGATATTTGGTAAAGGGATTCCTGCATGAGGAAATTGATGTGAGATAGGGGGAGGGAATGGGAGGAAAACGAGTTTTAGTGGAAGTGGTACTAGGACTGGAATTGACTGTAGGGAATGGCAAGTTTGCTGGGAGTAGTAGTGAAGATGAGAGTGAGAGTGGGATTGATATTGGGAGTGTAACTGGAATGATTTTGGGAGTCTGAGGGAGGCAAACGAATTAAGAGATGGACAAGAATAATAAAAACAAGTAAGGAAGGCTAAGTTCGGGTGTAACCGAACATTACATACTCAGCTGAGAGCTTTGGATACAAAATAAGGGAAAATCACCATTTTGCAAAATGAACCTAGGGTAATCCTGTAATGTGTTTGTATGACATGTGTATCAAATGAAAGGTGTTAATGATTATTTAAAACGTAGTGGGCCTTAGTTCTATAGGTGGACGCCTTTTCGAGATATCGCAATAAAGGTGGACCAGGGGTGACTCTAAAATTTGTTCGTACGATATGGGTATCAAATTAAAAATATTAATGAGGGGTTTAAAATGGAGTAGCCCTTAGTTGTATATGTGAAGGCATTTTCGAGATATCGACCAAAATGTTGACCAGGGTGACCCAGAACATCTTTTGTCGGGTACCGCGTATTTATTTATATATGTCATACCACGAACAGTATTCCTGCTAAGATTCCAAGGGCCTTTGATTTCGCCCTGCATAACTTTTTCATTTTCTTCTACTTAATATGGTAGGTGTTACACCCATTTTACAAAGTTTTTTCTAAATTTATATTTTGCGTTAATAAACCAATCCAATTACCATGTTTCATCTCTTTTTTCATATTTGGTACAGAATTATGGCATTTTTTTCATTTTTCGTAATTTTCGATATCGGAAAAGTGGGCGTGGTCATAGTCGGATTTCGGCCATATTTTATACCAAGATAAAGGGACTTCAGATAAGTACGTGAACTAAGTTTAGCTAAGATATATCATTTTTTGCGCAAGTTACCGTGTTAAAGGCCGAGCGGAAGGACAGACGGTCGACTGTGTATAAAAACTGGACGTGGATTCAACCGATTTCGGCCATTTTCACAAAAAACAGTTATTGTCATAGAATCTATGTCCCTACCAAATTTCGAAAGGATTGGTTAATTTTTGTTTGACTTATGGCATTAAAAGTATTCTAGACGAATTAAATGAAAAAGGACGGAGTTACGCCCATTTTGAAAATTTCTTTTATCTTTGTATTTTGTTGCACCATATCATTACTGGAGTTGAATCTTGACATAATTTACGTTTATACTGTAAAGATATTAAATTTTTTTTAAAAGTGAGCGTGTTCGTCATCCGAATTTTATTTAGCACACACAGGAGTAACGTGCCTACCAAATTTCATTTGATATCTTCAACGACTGCCAAATTACAGCTTGCAAAAATTTTAAATTACATTCTTTTAAAAGTGGGCGGTGCCACGCCCATTGTCCAAAATTTGTCTAGCTTTATATTTTGCGTCCTAAGGTCAACGCACCTACCAAGTTTGATCGCTTTATCCGTCTTTGGTAATGAATTATCGCACTTTTTCGGTTTTCGAATTTTTCGATATCGAAAAAGTGGGCGTGGTTGTAGTCCGATTTCGTTGAATTTAAATAGTGATCTGAGATGAGCGACCAGGAACGTTCGTTCCAAATTTCAGCAAGATACCTAAAATTGAATCAAGTTATCCTGTTTACAGACAGACGGACGGACGGACGGACGGACATGGCTAATTGAATTTCTTTTTTCACCCAGATCATTTTAATATATAGAGAAGTGTATATCTATCTCGATTAGTTTATGGCGTTACGGATTACCGTTATGCGAAAAAAGTTAATATACTCTGTGAGCTCTGCTCAGTTGAGTATAAACATTGAGTATAGAATGGTAGTGAAGAAGGAAAGTGGGATAAATTTTTTTTGAAATGTGGGCAAACCAAGTTTTGGGACACACCAGAGTTTGCCGGCTACTCTAGTAAATGTATTTGTATATAATTTTGATTAATTGAAGACTCTTAAGGCCTCTTCTTAGGTCTGAACTAACTGAAGGCTACTCTTGCTTATGACAAATAGTTATGTAACATTTTATTATAAACCTATAAATTAGGAGTATTGGTTTTTCTGACAAAAAGTTTTTCCTTTAAAAAGAGAAAGCACCTTTACTGCCAATTCTTAAAACGCTTTTTCACCAACAACATTTTTTATTGGCTATTTGCACAAGTAGTAGTAAGTAAAAGTGTAAGCAGCGTTGCGGTGGCAACAGGAAATTTAACGTCTTTTTGTAAAAGTTTCGTGCTTTTGCCAACATATTTGTGATTCAAGTGCATAAATATGATTAAAGTTATGAAAATCGATGTTCGTTTCGACATACTTAATAAGAGCTCTATACAGACATGCATTTAAATATGTGCAACGCGGTTAAATCAAAAGTTCCGCTGTCATAAACTAAAATATTTAATATGAGCAATATTGAATTCAAGTAAAAATATTTAAGTTTTCATGATCCAAAAATTTCCAATGGACCCTTTTGCATTGAGCTTATAAAATATATATATCTAGCTGTTATTTTGTTTTATTTTGTGTTTTAAAATATGACAAAATTTGACTTGACTTAATTCCCCAAATAATTTGTAACTGTCACCGGTAAAATATTTGTGTGTGTGATATGTCTGTGAGTCTTTTATAGAAAAATTTAAGAGATAAGTTATATAAATGTAACATTTTTTAGGTAAAACTTTTGATGTTGAAAAGTTGCTCACAAATATTTAGTTTTAGGTAAGGTTCAACTATCATTGACCAAGCTTAATTTAAAGACATATTACGTCAGAAGTAAAGTCTCTTTAGTCGAAGGTTTTAAGATCTAAACATGATTTTCGACACTTTACAGATCCGCGCTTTTCCCGCTTCTGCAACTCACGCCTTTTTTAAACTTGCTTAACAATATTGGGATGTTTACGGAGCAAGCTTTGAGTATTGCGCCCTTTTTAACTAATTCATCCACTTTTTCATTCCTATTTATACCCATATGCCCTTGGACCCAATACAGATGAATGCTTCTGCCTACCTTGATTCTTTTCAGGCATTGATTACACCCTTGAACACTTTATTGTCTCAATTGCTGTTTGGCCGTCAATATCCGCATCAGCAGAGTATAGCGCGGACCATATTCTTTCCATTACTTTGAAATCAACGGTGTATCCTTGTATCGCCTTGTATACCATTTGATTCCCCCTGTGGGTTAGGGGTAGTACAATATGCCAACGGCAGGCACGCCAGTCGTAAGAGGCGACTATAATCCACAAAGGGGGGTATTGTTGATTTTCTAATTAAATTGGTTTATGTTGATCTTCGGATTTTCATACTCCAAGCCGACAGTGCACCTCTGTAACAAATTGCCGTCATATCATTAGTGACGAAAAGGGTGGATAGACCACCCTGACAAAATTGCCGTCATCGTATTAGTGACGAAAAGGGATTGTACTGGTGGTTAAATTGGTTTGCGTTTGATCTTCGGATCATCACACTCCAAACCTGTCAGTGCACCCTAACCGTAAAAAATGTACGTCATCTTATTAGTGACGATAAGGCTAACCAACCCTGAGTGGCTTTACTCGAAAGGGAGCAGGGAGAACGCTGGTATCACCCTGTGGGACCCCAAGCATGGTCTTTATAAAAACTGTCACCGCGGGAGCAGGAAATAATGCCGGGTGATCTGAATTTTCAGGTCTCACCTTCCTGTCCTGGGATGGCCCCCTTGTGGGAGCATTGCGGGGCTGTGGTTTCAGATCGTATTTCTGGAAAGATAACCAAGAATGCGTAGGATCGCCTCTGAGGAAGTTCGCTTCTTCGTTGGAGTTGACAGTGTTCTCTTCGGAGTAATGCTGTTGCTTCAGCCGCCGAATCAGAAAATATAGTATTCTCTTCGGAGTAATACCGTCTTCTTTGGTGGGAGGTGGGCAAGGAAGTTTACTCATGTACTTCTCATATGGAGTAGGTTGCCCAAGTACATGCTATGGTACATGATCAAGTTTGCGTTTTTAATACGCATTTGTACTTATAGATAACATTGGTAGTCATTCACGGCGAACGAGCGTATAACTGAGTGAACTTAGTACCTATGACTAATGAGATGTATCTTAATGTGCGAGTGGTTTAGTAATATGATTAGGAAGTGTATCCTGCGAGTGCTTGTGTCGTAAGTACTTGTGAGCATCACTGTGTGTTGCCAAAGAACAGATAGTTTTATTCGCAAGGAATTATATGACGCTCTCACTCTATGGAACACCTGAGTAGTTATTCATAAAGAAAGACATTTGCACTAATAAATTTCATCGATATTTAGTTCATAGCGAAGGTGTGTTGTGGATCATAAGGCTTTAAAAACATCCCTAAATTGTGTTCCACATTCGTGGTGCTTAGCAAGGGTTGCTCACAATGCCCCTAATACTTGTATTTAAATTGTGGGACTGTAGCAAGTATCTGAATACACACAGAACATGTTGCAGGCGAATTACTTGTGGGCAGAGAAGAACGTTCTATGATCCGGGGTGGAGTTGCCTAACAACCGGATGCCATTATCCATAAAATGGCCGGAGCTTGATACACTCCTATCTTACCAAGGTAAGGACATGTAAATGAATCGCCCGATTACAAGCAATTTGGTACCAAAAGATTCCGATAAGAAGTGTTGAGAGAAGGCAACATGGAGCTGATAGTTTGGGCCATTTATCATGCAGTAGATCCGTGTTTGACACCGTAGAGTTGAGTCAACAAAGACAGCTATTTGCGTTAAAATTCACCTTTAACTGTCTACCATTTGATATATTAACATCTTTCCTTATGGTATGGGGGAGCCCTGAATGTAAGCGTAAGATGTAATTGTTATGCTATGTTTCCCCCCATGTTGAACGTATATGCAAGCGGAGTGTGTAATATTGGTGTATATTCTGTATTGAGTACTAGGGAAGTATCACCGTTGGCGTAGTTGTTTTTGCTGAAGTAGTGATTCGCTCCATCCAATAGGTTCGACCTCTCACTAATGGTCATCAATATCCTCTAATGAGAGTCCGAGGAAACTTGCAGTTTCAACAGGTTTGTACTACGTGTTAGGGACATGCCAATCAAAAAGATGGTTGGTGTCATGTGAGGTTACATTAAAAGCCAGGGATATATTGGGTTTATCGGAATTGATTCTGGACTAGTAATAGTTAACCTTATTATAGGATCTGGATCGATGATTCAGCTAAAGTGTTGCGCGTCTCCCTAAGTTGGTCGCTTTCCTCAACTGCGAGCTAGGCGTGTTTGTTGTTGTTGAAGACATGAGTCAAATATACATATGCATACACGTACAATATTAATATATATAATCCTTACATCTTAATACTTACCTTAAATTTGTAATATATACCTACCCTTTTTAATTATATATAGACATTTCAGAAATACTTACCCTTATTTGAAATACTTACCATTCAGAAATATTTACATTGTATAAAATCACATACTCATACTCATACTCATATTTTACATTCACCCTGTATCGATTTAGTAAGCTACCGTTTGCCTAAAATATGCAGATTTAAGAAATGCATACATATTTTCCTATTTACCTATTTAAACACTTACCGTTTTTCTCTCTCCTTAAGTTAAAAAGTAAGCGGTCCAACTGAATGCATTGGACCGCTTTTAAGTTAGTTGTTCGCCATCAGCCTAACTATACAAGCGCCTCTAATTTATTATACGAAAAAGTGTTAAACTAAATAATTAAATAATAAATATTAAAGTTTATAATTTTATACCTATACAAAATCGAAAGTTGTCGCGCCTTTTTATTTACTAAAGTGAAGTGCTTCCCTTGTGCGTCTACTCCCTATAGTGCGTTCTATACTTGAGTGGAGTGCTCATCCCCTCTACCATTCCCTGGTGCACCCTTACCTATCTTAATTACTGCAATTTTATACATGGTCCTTTTGGAGCCATTCTGAGCAAGCGACCAAAAAAGAAACAAATTTAAATAAACTTAATATTAAAAACAAATCGGTTTTCGCGACGCGCTATCAACAAAAAATTGTGCAAAATAAATTTAAAACAAATATAAACCTCAAAAGACAAAAAAAGTGCAGTGCAAAACATTTATAAGTACGCTAAATTTCTAAAAAAAAAAAATTTAATTATACTATTTAATTATCACTAGCAGTATACCTGCGCCCCAAAGTGAAGAATATATGTACATACGTACACATAGTACACCACAAAAAGTGCACAGTAGGCAGTACCCAAAAAATATGATTTATTTTTAAATAAATCACTTGTTATAAAAAGGATATAAAATATAAGAAATTTGGTGAAAAACGAAAATAAGAGCTAAAAAGAAAAAGAAACACCTAAGAGTCTATATAAAATTGTGCAAGAATACAAAAAACCTGGAAAATAAAAGAAGAAAAGTTAGAAAAGACGTGATCCACTACCCTGAAAACAGAAGTTAATTAAAAAGAATTGAAAATATAAAAAGGGTAGGGTGCTTGAAAAGTAAAAACCTGAAAACTAAAGTTTATAAAAAATATAAAAAGCGAACAAAAATAAACAGTTTTGTTAAAGAAATAAATATCTTAAGTGCAATAAGAAGTGTGCATACACACATACATATACATATTCGTATACATAAAAAGTGTACAGTAGGGAGAACCAAAAAAAAAATATTATATCAAAATTGCTCATCGAAAAAAAAACTGAAAAGAAAATTTAAATTAAGCTAAAAAAAAAATACTGTGAGAAAATAACAGATATAATAAAGTGCCATTAGGAAAAAAAAGTATTTGTGAAGAAAATTACTTACCGGAAAAAAAAGTTCACTAACCTGAAAAAGAAAATCACTTACCTCGGAAAAGTGGCACTTACCTGGAAAAGAAAATTATACTTACCCTCTGGAAAACCCATTTTCAACAAAAAAATTCAAAAAATTATAAAAAAGGATAAGTGCTGGTTTTAAGTGCTAAGGCACAGAAGAGTGTCTCTTAAAACCATAAATATTTATTTCATAGCACGAGCAGTAGACCTGCAAGAGTGGTACAAAGCAGATTCGAAAGAAGCCAACAACAGCAACGTGAGTCTCAGCAACAGAAGCAACAGAAAGGTAACGGGTTCATCGGCTAAGAGGATATCACGGTACAGTACATTCAAAACATATTAGAATTGAAACCAGCGGTAAGTGCGCATATATTACGTATGTAAGTCTCATAGCGGTTCCAATTTACGGTAAATTCGAAATACATAATCTCTTATTTCTCAAATATAAATCTCGAGAGACTTGCAAATTAGTCCGCTACACTCAAACATACATACGTAATATACTTATAACACAATATTCTCAAATCCCATCACGTATATACCCCACGGCGTATTAACTCTCCATACCCACTGGCACATTCCCGTTATCAATTGCTGTCTCACAGGCATAAGAGCACTGTATTGAGTCTCTCATTCTCAATCCCAACAAAAGAACAAAATATAACCGCAAAATTCCCAAATTGGAGTCTCCCACTTGTGCCAGTGTATATATTATACATATATATATATAAAAAAAAAAAAAAAAAAAAATCTAACCCCAATCCGCTAACTGCACTTAGACGCGCTAAGGCAGTACAGAAACAAGTAAAACAAAACACCTTCACTAGGGTGTATTAACAAAACCCCAGCAACGAGCATAATTGTAATTAAGTAAATAATATTTAAAAATATTTGCACAACCGCAAAATATTTCGCCTACTTAATTTTTCCACACAAAAAAAAAAAAAAAACAACAACGACCCACCCTAATATAAACAAAATACTGGCACACAATTAAATACATATAAATAAGATCCAGCTATTTGCTCATCTTCTCATCTCGGTGTAAATTCCCGTTCCTGTGTACAAGCATTAGACTGTGTCACAAGAATTTATAAGCCGGAAAATAGTTAAGACCAAAATTATATTTCAAACATAGTAGAATTAAAGTGTCCTATCAATTAATATACTACTACCTCACTCAGCACTGCTTAAAATTTAACCAAGCAATACATTTAGAACCCTTCTCATTTGGTATCCCATATTATAATATTATAATTAACACCTGTTTACCCTGAACAAAACCAATATGAGCAAAAAAGCAAATGACACTCTTGATGTAGGTCAACCCGACACAAGTCTTGATACTTTCATTTTCGAAAGCAATAGACTAGAGGCCTTTTACTCAAAGTGGTCAGCAACCCTGATAGCTGACCAAACTGAGTCACTTCTCAAGGTAAAAACACAACAGCTCGAAAGATTGTGGGAATCACTCCTAGATTCCTACAGAAATGTATCTCTTTCTCCATCCCATCAGGAGTCCACCGATTCGATAGAGCAAAAATACCAAAAGTGCTCTGAAAGCTATGAAATTTGCATGTCACAAATTATGGACTGCGACCCTCACCTCAAATATCTCAGCCCTTAAATCCCCCAAATACTTCTAACTCATCACAAGTATACCTCAAAGTACCACCCTGCGATACTGAAATATTCCACGGCGGATACGAAGACTGGCCTGCATTCAGGGATATGTTTACGGCAGTCTACGGCAATCATCCCAAACTCACTCAAGCTCAAAAACTATATCACCTACGGCAGAAAACGAGAGGCCAAGCAGGTCAGTTAGTGAAGCAATACCCTCTCACAGACAACAGTTTTCAGTTAGCATGGGACGCCCTCAAAGCTCGGTACGAAAACCGAAGAATATTGGTTGACAACCAACTGAAGACCCTCTTTAGTCTTCAGCAAATTTTCTCAGAAAATGGTGAGCAAATTCAAAAGCTGCAAACCACCATAAATAATTGTTTGTGTACCCTGGAAGCACAAGGTATCCCAACCTCTAATTGGGACCCCATTCTTGTGTATATTTGCTCCTCAAAGCTGCCCAGTGAAACCCTCTCCCTATGGGAGCAATCTCTTACTTCTCGGAAAGAGTTGCCACTGTGGTCAGATATGGACAAATTTTTGACTTCCAGATACGAAGTAGTAGAGAGACTCCACAATTACCGACCAGGTAAGCCTAGAAATCCTCTACCAAACTTCACACCCAGGTCCACAAACCAAAACTCAATCCACAACTCCACGTTCTCAAATAAAAACAGAACAAATAATTTTCACTCTAATAATCATCACTCAAAACCACAGCAAGTCTCTTGCAAGCTGTGTAACTCAAACCACTCAATGATGTTTTGCGTGAAATTCAAAGAGCTTACGGTAGCAGACCGCCTCAAATTTGTAAAAGAAAACAATTATTGCGAGAATTGTTTGTCATACTCACATCTCAAGCGTGATTGTCAGAGCAAGTTTTCATGCGTTTATTGCCAAAAACGACATCACTCTCTCCTCCATTGTCAACAACATCAGAACGCATCTCGGGCAACAGGCCTCAGACCCCAAAATACACTAGCCCAAACCACAATCCCATATCAAATAAATGATGAACAAGCATCGACATCAAGGCAAGCAGCGACTGAAGCAGCGGCGCAGAAACACCAGGACTCAACAACCCACACGGTCTCGTCACATTTCTCCAGTAGCTGTGAAACAACACTACTCCCAACGGCACTAGTCCCCATTCACCACGCCGGGGAGTACCATAAAATTCGCGCACTTATTGACCAAGGCTCTCAGAAAACATTTTTGGCAACCCGAATCCAAAAAATGTTAGGCCTCCCAACAAAAAATGCAAGATATGAAATCTCAGGAATGGGAGGCACAGTGGTGCAAAATGCAAACAAAATCTGCGAGGTAACTCTTTGCTCCTCAGACTTAAGCAAAGAGATTAGCACCAACGCAATTTTGCTCCCACAACTCACTCATTTTCTTCCCAATAAGAAAATCTCAAAAGTCAGCTTAGGGGCATTCCAATCTCTCCAGCTCGCAGATCCTAACTGTCTCCATCCCTCAAAAATAGACATGGTTATAGGAAGCGATATAATTCCCCAAATACTGCTCGATGGTCTGCAAAGAAATCCGCAAGAAACCCTTATAGCTCAAAACACAATATTTGGATGGGTTCTCAGCGGACTAGTAAAGGAACTAGTCTCCACCTACTCTACACAAGCCAGTGAATCAACAGAACCGGACATCAGCACTCTACTCAAACGGTTCTGGGAACAGGAAGAGATCCACACAACTCTGTCCAGATCACCGGAGGACCAATTTTGTGAGGCCCTCTACACATCTACAACTACAAGAAGGGAAGATGGACGCTACGTCGTAAAACTTCCCTTTAAACCCAATTTCCCCCACTCATTGGCACTAGGGCACTCCCGCCCATCAGCGCAGCAACAATACATCAGTGTAGAAAGGAGTCTGGAAAAAAAGCCCGAATTATGTGAAAAGTACTCAGAAGTACTCATAGAGTACCTCCAAATGGACCACATGCAGCCCGCTCCAAACACAGAGGTAATCAGAAATGGTAAATATTTCTCATTTTACCTCCCTCATCACGCTGTTCTCAAACCCGACAGCAAAACCACAAAGGTTCGCGTGGTATTTAATGCATCAAAGACATCGCACTCAGGAAACTCTCTGAATGATGTTTTATACCCAGGCCCGATTCTCCAAAACGACTTGACGTCAATAATTCTCAATTGGCGCCTCTACAAGTTCGTGTTCAATGGCGATATCGAAAAAATGTATCGCCAAATTCTCGTCAAGGAAGAGGATCAAGACTTTCAGAGAATTCTCTTTCGGAAAGCTCCTCACCAGCCACTCCAAGATTTTAAGTTGAAAACCGTCACTTTCGGTGTAAACTGCGCTCCATATCTCGCAATCCGTACACTCCACCAACTCGCTCAGGATTGCGAAGAAACTCACCCGCTCGCTAAAGACATCATTCTTCGAGAAACTTACGTAGATGACGTCCTCTCAGGCGGGCATAATATACAGTCCACTCTCGCTTCCATGAATCAAACTATCGAAGCTCTAAAATCGGCTGGCTTTCCACTCAAAAAAATCACTGCAAACAGAGCAGAAATTCTCAATTCGATTCCAGCCTCTGATGTCTTAGATGCGGAATTTCTTAAATTCCATGACACCAGCTCCACTAAAACTCTGGGCATAAGATGGAATGCTCTAACTGACTCCTTTTCGTACTCTTACGACCCAATACCGGACTCTACGTCACACACAAAACGGCAAATACTCTCGGCCGTAGCTAAGCTGTTTGATCCCGCAGGATGGCTTTCGCCAATAATGATCCAAGCCAAAATTCTCCTCCAACAGCTATGGTTAGAAGGTACCGACTGGGATGAACAGGTCAAACCCGCAGCTGTTCACAAGTGGAACACTTTCCGGGAAAGTCTCCCAGCCATAAGCAATATACGTATTCCACGATGGGTGCAATTTGCCCCAAATAAATGCATCCAAATACACGGTTTCTCAGATGCCTCAGAAAAAGCATATGCAGCATGCGTCTATATCAGAGTACAATATGATGAAAACTCCTTCTCATCTCAGCTTTTCGTGGCTAAAACCAAAGTCGCTCCTCTACAGACGATTAGCTTACCACGATTAGAACTCTGTGGCGCAGTACTGTTATCAAAATTAGTAGCAAACACTCAATCCCAATTAAATCTGCCACCACATGAACTGACACTCTGGTCAGACCCCGCCATCGTGTTGGCTTGGCTAGAAAAACCCCCACATACATGGAAAACCTACGTGGCAAACAGAATCACCGTGATTCTACAGAACGTTAGTAACGCATCTTGGCGCCACGTACCCAGTGCTGACAACCCCGCCGATTTAGGAATCCGAGGATGCAAGCCGCAAGACTTAGCTGACTCTTCGTTATGGTGGAATTGACCCCAATGGCTCTCTAAACCGAGCTTGTTCTGGCCAAGATATGTCCCTTCTACACCAACCCTTCCGGAGAAGAAACTCGTCGAAGCCTGGCATGCTGTCGATCACGCCGATATACTGGAACGATTCTCATCATATCCGCGCGCGTTAAAAGTTGTGGCCTTCATGTACCGGTTTATCCGCCAAACCCAGAAACAACCAATTTCCAGTTCCCTAGTTCTCACGCAAGAAGAACTATATTTCGCAAAAATTAAACTTATAATGGTCACGCAACGCCATCATTTTCCGGCCGAAATCACCCAATTAGAAGCAGCAAAGCCTATCAGCAAGAAAAGTTCATTGTTGACCCTCAATCCCGTGCTAGATGAAGCTGGCCTCCTGCGAGTTAAGGGTCGTTTAGCTAATGCCGACATCAGCGAGAATGAACGGTATCCGATAATTATATCAGATAACTCCAAGTTCTGCTCACTGCTACTAGACTTTCTCCACAAAGTATTGCTTCATGCTGAGGTGCAACTGATGATTCGCATGATTCAAGCGGAATACTATATTCCCCGCATCAAGCAGAAAGTAAAGAAATGCATATTCCAATGCAAGACGTGCACGAAATACAAACAACAAATGCGTTCACAAATAATGGCCCCTCTACCCCCCGAACGTGCCACTTACTCCGTGCCAATTTAAGTCAACAGGAGTTGACTTCGCTGGTCCATTTATGGTGAAAACGTCCCTCTTACGACGAGCTTCTCACACAAAAGCGTACGTTTGCGTATTCGTCTGCTTCTCCACTAAATCAGTCCACCTCGAATCATGCACAAATTTGACAACTGAAACCTTCAGAGCCGCCTTCACCCGCTTCGTAGGGCGATGCGGATTACCCCACAAAATAATGTCTGACAACGGAAAGACGTTTGTTGGTGCACAACGAGCGATCCAGAGGGAGATAGCCCTATTCCTCAAAGAAGCAGCTGTTGATATTGCACAAAGGTATGTGGTACAGGGCCTCTCTTGGCAATTCATACCGCCGTATGCCCCACACATGGGCGGCCTATGGGAAGCTGCAGTAAAAAGCTTCAAAACCCATTTCACAAAAGTAGCTGGAAATCAAAAGTTTACATTTGAGGAATTCACCACTCTCCTCATTCGAATCGAAGCAGTGCTCAATTCTCGCCCTCTCTCTCCCATGTCACAGGATCCAAACGACTTATTAGCCCTAACTCCTGGACATTTTCTTCGATGAGCCCCCTTAACTTCCTCACCCGAACCGAATGCCGAAAACGTATCCCCTACTACGAAATGGCAAAGATTAAAGGTTCTGCATCACCAGTTCAGCTCACGTTGGAAGAGCGAGTACCTACAAACCTTGCATAAAAGATATAAATGGAAACATCCCCAACAAAATATTCGCGAAGGAGATATGGTCGTTATTAAAGACGACCTTCACCCCCCCAATGAATGGCGTTTGGGCCGAGTTATCAAACTCCATGCGGGCGCCGATCAACGGGTTCGTGTGGTAGATGTCCGCACCCAAGCAGGTATAGTCACGCGAAACATTACTAAACTCTGCCTCCTCCCATCTCAGGAACTGCCGCCATAGCAACTCTCTACATCAGCGTAGAATCTTCAACAAAGTCGACGGAACCTCAGAGGATCACGAAGAGCGTCTACATCCCTCAGCTCCGCAGGCCGGCCGCCATGTTGAAGACATGAGTCAAATATACATATGCATACACGTACAATATTAATATATATAATCCTTACATCTTAATACTTACCTTAAATTTGTAATATATACCTACCCTTTTTAATTATATATAGACATTTCAGAAATACTTACCCTTATTTGAAATACTTACCATTCAGAAATATTTACATTGTATAAAATCACATACTCATACTCATACTCATATTTTACATTCACCCTGTATCGATTTAGTAAGCTACCGTTTGCCTAAAATATGCAGATTTAAGAAATGCATACATATTTTCCTATTTACCTATTTAAACACTTACCGTTTTTCTCTCTCCTTAAGTTAAAAAGTAAGCGGTCCAACTGAATGCATTGGACCGCTTTTAAGTTAGTTGTTCGCCATCAGCCTAACTATACAAGCGCCTCTAATTTATTATACGAAAAAGTGTTAAACTAAATAATTAAATAATAAATATTAAAGTTTATAATTTTATACCTATACAAAATCGAAAGTTGTCGCGCCTTTTTATTTACTAAAGTGAAGTGCTTCCCTTGTGCGTCTACTCCCTATAGTGCGTTCTATACTTGAGTGGAGTGCTCATCCCCTCTACCATTCCCTGGTGCACCCTTACCTATCTTAATTACTGCAATTTTATACAGTTGTTAAGAATGAGGTTCATCGGATAATCACTGCCATAGTAAACCGACGCCTTTTAGTGGATGTCTCTGAGAACCTTTTTATGCTCCTTTTCTTCATAAGACTGAGTTTTTAAGTGCGAGATTACTTCATAATGCTTAAGGAGATGACTTCTTATTCTCTTCGGTCAGATATTTGCTGCGACTCCCAGGTTTCTGGGTATTCAGCAGAAGCTGTTTGCTCAGCATTTCATTTCTACGGCTATATGGAGGGTATTATCGCCTCAATGTTCTGGAGACATGAGAAAACATCTCAAGGAAATTTTGAGCATGAAGTTTTTTACAGGACTGCAGTTTACTCTATTGATGTCACTTTTCGAGACTGGGGGGAAGATCGGCCCGAGTCCGAATCTAACAGGAACGTGCCGTAATAGGCTAGGTCAAAAGCTTTTGATACGTATCTAATTGGGGTTTTTGATTCCGACCGCAATATATCTGTGCATTAATGGCATTAGGCGCGGTGGTGGTGGTGGTTATATCTCTCCTGATATCGCGTTATTTAAATTTATCCAAAATTTAGAAAACCCTAAAGTTTTATAAAAATGCTTTATTTTATTTAAGCAATACGAGTGCTTCCTGCTTAACAATAATATTTTTAAGAAATTGCAGTGCTTGCATAGCGGTCTCAACTTTTGCTTGGCGGCTTTAGTCTCATGTTCTGTTGCTGGAAGAAATAGCTGAAAACTTAAAAGAAAACTTATCATATATACGAAATTAAGAAAGTTCGTTAAAATTTGGCAAAGAATCGAAGTATCTTTTTGAGTAAACGAGTTCCACTTGAATTGGCCTTCAGGCCACAGCCGCTTTCTACAATACTTTTTTTTCTACAATGCATATACATAGAGACGTATTTAGTACACACACCCATACATGGGTAATCATAGCAGAAAAATTTTTTTTTGTTGTGTTTTCGTTATTTATATTGTTGGCATTCAATTTGATTTTTCATTTCCTGCAGCAAACGACAGCAAACACATCGAAGCGATAAACATAACAAATGCATGCAGTTGCACAAACTTATTCAAGAACATATGTATATATTAATTTTTGTATGGTCATATATACATGCATATACAGTACAGTCGGAAAGTATTAGAACAAGAAGAAAAAGTTGATTTTGTCAGTTTATCGTATCATTTATTAAAATATTATGCGCAGTAGTTTTGTACATTCAACTTAGTTCTATGATCCGAAGACATTTTGAATAAATTTTATTGAAAGTTTCATCAAAATTAATAAAAAAAGATTGAGTATGTTACTTTAAGCGATTTTCTTGAAAATGGCCACCTTTTGCTTTGGTGACTGCAGCTCACAATTTCGGCATTCTTTTGATGAGTTTTTGAAGTGTTTTATGTGGAGTTATATTCCACGCTTCGCTCAAACAATCTCAGAGGTGAGGAAGGCTAGCTCGATCCAATTCTTCCAACAATAGCTCGATGGGATTGAAATCGGGTGATTTTGGTGGCGGATGATATATTGTATCAAGGTCACGTATATTTTTTTTTTCGCGTTTCACGGCCAATCAAATTAATGCCAGATGGTATTGCATGGCGTTGGAGTATACTGTGATGCTGCTCTTTTTTCATAATTCCTTCAATTTTGTTTAGTTGACCAACGCTAGCGTTGCTGAAACAGCCCCAAACCATCACTGAGCCGCCGACATGTTTCACAGTTGGCACAATGCAATCTGCTTTGAATCTTTTATTGACATTTCTGCGAACATATTGACGCCTATAGAGACCGAAAAGTTCGAATTTTGAATCGTTTGACCACGAAACTGTTTTCCACTGATCAATCGTCCAGTCAATATATTCTTGATCGAACTTCAGTCTTTTCTGTTTATATGCTGGAGGTAGAAGTGACTTTCTGACAGCAATGCGTCCACTCATACCTTTTTCTTTAAGCCGGCCTTTGACTGTCGTGAGGCGATATTGGTGAATCCAAGTCTTCTTGGCCACCGTGGTGTGATGGTAGCGTGCTCCGCCTACCACACCGTATGCCCTGGGTTCACACCCCGGGCAAGGCAACATCAAAATTTTAGAAATAAGGTTTTTCAATTAGAAGAAAATGTTTCTAAGCGGGGTGGCCCCTCGGCAGTGTTTGGCAAGCGCTTCGGGTGTATTTCTGCCATGAAAAGCTCTCGGTGAAAACTCACCTGCCTTGCAGAAGCCGCTCGGAGTCGGCATAAAACATGTAGTTCCCGTCCGGCCAATTCGTAGGGAAAATCAAGAGGAGCACGACGCAAATTGGAAGAGAAGCTCGGCCTTAGTTCTCTTCGGAGGTTATCGCGCCTTACATTTATATTTATTTATTTAAGTTTTCTTTGATTTCGGCACGAATTTAAGATGCAGATTTCCGTCGATTGGCCTTACTTATGGCACATATTTTGTTGACGGTTATTTGGTTTACCGTTTTCTGTAAGTATTTTTTCCAATTTCCCAATATCTTCTGATGCCCGTATGAATTGAATACAGAGATATGTATTTTCACAAGTTTGACTATTTCTCGATAGTGTTTCCCTGTTTTTTGCAAAATAATGATTTGGGCTCGTATTTCGACATATATATCCTTTCGCTTGACCATTTTCAATCTGGGAAAATACATTTCTGAGGCTATTTTAAAATCAACATCTTTTTTGATCTTGTTCTAATACTTTCCGACCATAATTTATAGAATAATATATTAAAGATGTTTGCTTTGAGCCCTTCCATTGCCATATATCTGCTCGTTTTATTTGTTTTTTTTTTTATTCTTATATTTATTTGATGATTTTTCTCCAAAGTAATTTTTGTTGTAGCAAAATGTCAATTCTCAATTGATTCTATACTCACTTGCTACATTTATTCGTATCCAATTCATACATACATACCGAAACCAAACCATATGTCCATTTCATGCGCCATTGCCATATGCGATTATATTTGTGGTACTTGACTGTCTTAAAATACATAGCCGTGAGGATGCTGTAAAAACCAATAGCCAAATACACTATGGCGCACAGGAAAACGCTACAAGCGGTATAGTGAGTTTTTTGATGTGTATGTGTGTATGAGATTGCATACATTTTCGCTTAAACCATTTCGGTTTGTTTATTTTGTATGCCAAATTTTTAAGCAATTATTTTCTTTGCTCTCAGCACAAATCAACAACTGCGCTGGCTACTGTGTTTTTTTCTATTTTTTTACTTCTTTTAAATTTTCGTTTTTCATTTTTCCATTACATATTTTCATCTTTGCCGTTAGTAAAATTTTAAATTTTCCTTCTTCGCTAAAGTAAACATACATTAAACTCTTATATGAACTGATTCTTTACTTTCCGTTTTATTTTGCTTCCTTTTTTTTGATTTGTTTATAAATTCTAAATTATGTGTAATGCTATTGGCATATTTGGTCATTCGACTTCCTATTTCATTAGTGTATTTTCCTGTTGGACGTCTTCTGGTTACAGTTGCAAGCCAATATTTTAAAAGTAGATGCCTGTTGGTAAGACGTGTCGTATGCGTAACATATGAGGAGACTTATACTGTTTTCACACAGAAACTTAATGATCTCATTTCACCTTCTAATGAAATCGTAAATTTTTTGCTTTCACACAGAAGTAGCTGCTCGATTAGTATGAAGGATGAAATATCAAGCGAATAAAATGACAATGCTATATGACAGACAATGACATTTACTTTGACAAATGACATTTTTATGCACTGAACACACCAAAAACTAAGAAACTGAACGCTGCCAACAGAGTTGCATTGGGCTTTTGATTTCATTAGGCATTCGATTAGTCACTAATGAAATAATTATAGATTCGAGTTTTGTAGGGAAGATTGAGCTCAATAAGCGCCTTAATGTAGAAAACTTCCTTTATTATTCAATAAGCCGTGTGTGTGAAAATAGTATTATAAAAGTTCGCTAAGCATCATATTTTATCATTAACTGTCCATTTCGTAACAAGTCACGCCACCTATTCCGGTTTAACTGACGCCAATTGGGAGCACCAAGGGGGTCAAGTTAAAACTCGGTGGAGATTCCCCCTTTCACAGCTTCCAAACTGCGGTGTCGACTGAAATACTTTCTTGACCGAAGTGTCTTCGTCCATTCGTATAACACGGCCTAGCCAGCGAAACCTTTGGGTTTTTATTAGCTGGAATATCGTTATGTTTGCGTAAATGTCATACAGCTCAGCACTAAACCTAATACGATATCCGCCGTCGGCATCACGGACACGGCCACAATAAATTAAATTCCAGTTGCCTACTCAGTCCGAGGTAGCTATCGTTAGCAAAAGTTATTAGCCGTTTGATTTCTAAGCTGACATTGTTTTTGGTATTAATGCTGCTTCCGAAATAGATGAAATACTTTACGGTCTTGAATTTATATCCGTCAATTGTGATCTGGCTGCCAAGGCACGAATGCATCGATTCTTTCTTGCATGACAGCAAGTAATTCGCCTGTCTTCATTTACCGCAAGACTCGCGTTTTTGCATCTTTATCTTAACCAAAGAAGGCAGAACTTACAGTTCGTTTATTAGAGCCTATTACGTCGATATCATTAAGATGCGCTGGTGTTTGTACGCTCTTATAAAAGATTGCACCATCATGGTTTAGTTCTGCTGCTTGAATGAAGCCTCGTTTGAGTTTGAGTGGCTAGAGGCTGTCTTTCCCAAGCCTTGCAGATCTGGTGGTATTGTTCAACGTCTTTTGGCAGAAGCTTATTAGGGAGGCAACTTAGATGCAGACACAGCAGCATACAAACAACTTATTTTCGCGTGAGTGTCGATTCTCTTCTCGTGAGTCTTCTCTTGGATCTGGCTCGTCGTAAAGTTCTGGTATGTTAGATTTACCATGTCTGAAGCCACACTGATAAGGTTCAATCAGCTCGCCGAATATGTTAGCTTCATTACTTTGCCCAGTTCGCTAGGTAGAATCTTAAACGCAGGCTTATTCTGCGTTAAATGGCGTAGTTTGCGGGACCGCCTTTCTTTTGGATTGGGCAGAGTACACTTAATTTCCAATCTGGAGGAATGCGCTTGTCTGACACCCGCTAACCCTTAAATATACAGATGATAGGTTCCGCCACGTATGGAAGATTGTTTCTGTAATTTCTGGCGGCCGCCGTGATGTGCTGGTAGCGTGCCCTGTCTATAACACCGAAGATCCTGCGTTCACACCCCGGGCTTTCAATGAAAACTCATCTGCCATGCGGTTTGGAGTCGGCATACAAAAAATTGGGTCCCCTCCCGCCAATTTGAAAGAAAAATTAAAAGGAGCACGACGCAAATTGGAAGAGAAGTTCGGCGTAAAATCTCTTCCGAGGTTATTGCGCCTCACATTTATTTATTTATTTATGCATAAAATCTCATGCAACTGACCCTGTGTAGACCAGTGTTATTTATGTCAATGCAAAGCTAATAGGTCTAGTAGCGAAAACTGCGAGGGAACAGAATACGAACTAATACCGCTTCTTAATGCGATAGTTCTGCGCTAGCTCGCAACTAATGCGTTTCGCTGTAGGTTTATTTCAGCTCTTATTCTGTGTATGTGTGAGCACGGTGTAGGTGCGTGAAAGCCACGTATGCATTGTGTTGACGTGTCGCGCATTAATTGACAGCTTCGCTTTAGCGACTCACAAAACTGTTGACGAGACAGCGCGCATATCTAAGTTGTACGTGATGAGTATTTCAAGGCGTATATATTCTCAGCTTCAATGTTTGTGCACAAAAAGGAATTTAATATGTACATTAGGGTGGGTCGATTTGTATGGACGAAAGTTAACCGATATCGCGCCATCGATTTTTCGATTGGATTTGGGTTCAGGAAAAAAAGTTCCACTACGCATACCCAAAAAAAAAACATTTTCGAGCCTGCGAAATTTAATTTTTTTGACTTTTTTCTTCTTTGATTTTTAAGGTTTTTTTCATGACCTACTAACAAAATTTTCATATGTATACCCTGTCCAACCCAAAAATATCCGCTAAAAACATTGGCGATAATTAAATTATAAAATTTTTTTTCTCTCAAAATACTGTTATCGGCAACGTTGGCAATTTTTGGGTCGGACAGGGTATATATGAAAATTTTACAATCAAGTGAAAATTTTTTTAGTAGGTCATGAAAAAAATCTTAAAAATCAAAGTCGAAAAAAGTCAAAAAAATTAAATTTCGCAGGTTCGAAAATGTTTTTTTTTTTTGGGTATGCGTAGTGGAACTTTTTTTCCTGAGCCCAAATTCTGTCGAAAAATCGATGGCGCGATATCGGTTAATTAATCGACCACCCTATTGTACATGTATATATGTACACACTGGTGCTTATACTATCATGTTGTGCTCAAATGTAAATGCCATTGCATCATCAAAATTTTTAACTCACAATTTAACCTTTTCATATTCGAGTTCCCTGGCACAAATTGCCAAAATTCTCACGCATTTCATGAACCACTCTTTAGTTTAGCATACAGTTAACTGAGTCACTTAAATTGCATCTTTACTGCGAACAAAGGTTTATCAATCGAAATTTGCACACAGAAATTGGTTCGTTAAATGTTTCTATAAAATTAATTCTCTGAACTGTTTATGTGAATACTTACAAAGTTCTCACAAAACTTCTTCAAAAAAATATACACACAAATATGTGTATGTTCATGATCACCACTAAAAAATTTTTGTAATGCTAATAATTTATTTGTCTAAAATATGTGAGTAAGTTGATCGTCGCAAACATCATCATAAAGGAGTCTTTTGTGACTCTGATATTTAAAAATTTTGGGCCAAATAGTTGGAACATTCATTTAACAAAGAAACTTTTGAGCAAATACTCATATCTTGTTATGAAAATTTTTAATTTGAAAACAAAACAAAAAAATTTAATTATGTACATGTGTACATAATTATTATTTTTGGTTCGAAAATTTACATATATTTTTTGTTTTATTGTTTCTGGTCATTCTCAAGCGTTGCATTTTAGAATTGTAACTACTCCAAATATTTTCCGATGTTTTTCCCGAACTTTTGATAGGCTGGCTACTATCTCTTCCCACAGTTTCATAATCGATATTCTTCACAGCTTTCACGTCAGCAAATCTGGTATAATTCTTTACAAAGCAAAATTCATAATACAAGGAACTACAAGCTATCCCTCCTTATTTTCTCTTAAGAGCTTTTTTTTCCTTCATCTATGGGAATTTGCTTCACAAATTTCAATGTACTTACCCGAACATCATTAGATATAATGGCTTCAAAAAGCTTCAAAACGAAAACAATTCAGAACCCAATAAGTGCCATAAATATACTGTTGATATAAAGTAAATATACGTCGTATATGACTTAAATTCAGGCTCATATTAAATATGAAATTAGGCTTATATGGGGTGACCATCACTCGACGAAAATTGCGTTCGTACATATATAAATCTTAAGTTAACTCATAAAGAGCATAAATGCTCCAATTTAGGACTTCATTTTGATTCCGTTATGATCCCGAATGTTTGCTGGGAACAACATATTATGAAATATAAACATATAAGGGTTATTTCAAAGCAAACATTCCGAGTCGTGAAAGAGTCAGAAAGGATACCAAAATTGGAGCATTAAAACTCTATATGAGATAATTTTTGAGACAGAAATTAACGCATTTGGCTTCTTGTGATTCTCGTTAGTTAAGAGCGAAGATGGTGAATATATGAGTCATATATGAGTCATAAATTACCCGTATTGGTGTCCCAAACGGCTCATTTTTTGCACTTATTGGACTCAACAAAGACCATTTTATGACAATTTTCAGATTTATTTTTGACTCTTATTCAGTTTTTATCCTTAAATGACGCACTTTCTGTATTGGAATTGAAAAGTACTTGAAAACCGTTCGAAACATGAATTCTTAGAGGAATATAAACAGGATAAAAAAGCTGTATGAGTGCCTTCGCCATAACGTGGACATGCCGATATGACACCACTGGTGGCGGCGCTAGTTGGAGACATAGATGACTCAACACGCCAGCCGGTAAATAACGGTAAGTATGCCTCATCTCAAATGTAAGCCAAATACTTAGACTCTTTCAAATGCAGAATTTTTAGCGTCTATGCCACATATAAAAGGAACAGCAAAGAAGATCATAGCAAAAGCAATGCGCTTATGTATCAGGATTTTAGCGTTTTGGCAGCGTTCAATACGGCGGAAAATAGGCCCGGCTATCTTCAGTTGTTGAAAGAAAGAGATACAGAATGAGACCGCGATAGTCAATTAGAAATCAGATGAACGGTTCTATTAGTAATTGTTACGTCTATGCAGAAGTTATCACACTTGTCTTATCCACAATGGTCATAAAAGACTCCTTCATGTTCATATTTCTGAGGATCATATTTGGGACTCATTTCAGAATATATAGTTATGAGCGCTCCAAGAATGTTTGATTTCACAATATTTTACTACAACCTACTTTATCGAAATCTGCTCCTTTGATTCAATAAGAAATAGTTTGATATCTCTATCGTCACTGTTGTTTGTCTAATTCGCATCCTTTATCATTCATATTACAAAAGTTTTCTGTAGATTTGTATATATTTTGTTGCTTATATTTGGTATTTCTGTCGTAGCTCGTGTACTTCTTTAATTGTTGTTTGATTGTAACACGTCGATGATATTAACATCGATACATCCATAGCTGGTTTGATGATTTAAATGAGCCAGACAATCACCATTTCAATTAAAATTCGGAAATTTTATTGCCAGCACCTAATTGGGCGTTCGTGAATGATTATAATATTGAGGTAATGGAAGTGAATGCAGATGTGTTTATCTATGAGAATGTGTAGATTTCCTTTTGCAAAACTTTTGCATGGTGCTGAAGCTGAGTTTATCTGTATTAAAGCAGGGTGAGCGTTTGGGTTAGGTTGAATTGGCTGGTCCGTGTGAACCTCACATAAACTGAATAAGGCGTTTGAGACTAAGCAAATATAAATAAGGTATCGAAGTGATTGACTAAATCCTTTTTGTTTAATTTTTGTAATGTTCTTGTTTCCGTTTCGGTTGACGTCTGCTCACCAAGACTGCATTGCTTTTGCAAAGGGGAGGATTTTTGAAGAAGTAAATTTTGGCGCGGGTATAATTTTTTTTATAAAATTGATACATTTAGTGGCAAAACCCCCTTCTTTGTTCTAAAAGAGAAAGATGCAGCACTTGCTACACTAAAACTTCAGAATATCTCTGAGCTGTAGAGCGGATACATAACAGCGTTTATGAAAGTAATAAGAAAGTCCAAAGGAAATTTGATATTGCAACGACGCGATGAAATCATTATGCCTAAAAGCCAGACAGTCTTGCGTGCCTTGCAGTCTTACGCAATTATTTCTATGTCAGTGGATGAATGCATTGGAGTCTTAAATGATATACAAGCCAAAACAAGGTTTTGTAAGAATGAGTTCCCGGCCATCAGGGACATGAAATAAATTTACAGGCAGACTATCCAGCCAATCATGAAGTTATGGCAACATTATATGGTCCTTAGCCTTTCTGTGTGCTCACAAAACCACCCTTTAGATAGTATGAACAAATATAGGCTATATTAATTATACTACCAGAAACGAGAATATCAGCAAAACTATTTATTTAATTTTAATATAATTTAATTTAATTTAATATAATTTAATTTAATTTATTTAAAAATACACATATAAGATATAGCCTTTTACAGTGCCATATTTTTTATTATTCTTATTACTAGTACAAAGTAAGTTTAAAAACCTAAAAATAAAAATAGAAGTAACATTGAAACCATACAGACATATGTTCCATGGTGGTAAGTAAAAAAGAAAAAGTAAAACACATAAGAATGTTCAAAAACAAAGGGTACGATGTACAGCTAATTTGAAGTGCTGAGGATTTGATTCTAACTTTACTTTATAAGGGAAAGCATTCCACAACTGCACAGCTCTAACGAAAAACATTCTCGATGTTACTGTATATTTAAAATGCGGTAAAATTAGATTGCAAGTACGGGATGTTTGTGCCAAAGTAAGTTTTACAAAAAGGTATTCCGGTGTACGAGAAAAGATAATCTTATGTATAAATATTAGTAAACGACGATCAAAGAACGCTGATAAACTGCATTCAAGAATAGTTTTTGAAATATGATCCGTTTAAGATAGATATATCTGCCACAATTATTAATCAGTAGTTGACATTTGTTCATGGAAGCTTTATCCAGGCAACCGTATATCAGTTCATGGTAAGATATTATTGGTATTAATAGAGTTTTGACAAGTTTAAGTTTTATATCTTCTCGAATAAAATAAACCGTTTGACATAAATGCCTTAATATATAATATAATCTACTAATTGAGGAATCAACACAAGTAAGATGCTTATTTAAGATAAATCCAGGAGTTTTGACAGTCTTTTCTTATTTCACAACACTTCATTTCATTTCATTTATTTAATGATCAAAATTATTAGTACAATAAGATTTATGGTCTTTTATAGTACAACATGAAGGGAAAGATAGTTGTAAGTAGTAGTACAAAAAGAAAATAAACAGATATATATAAATATATATTGCAAGCCTATCCATAAAAGCTAATTTGTAATTTATTCTAGTATCGTTAAAAATACACGGCCGGTCAACATACTATTATCAAAAAAATAGTTATAGATAACATTCTTATAGTTGCTCCTGCTTATGCAATTTCTTATAGCATTGGGAATAGAATTCCAGATACGTATAGTGTTCACGAAGAATAGTCTAGTCGACGCAACAGATTTAAATGTGGGTACTATAAGGTCGTTTGAGCGAGCGGACCTTATGAAAGAAAGCTTACTATAAACATATAAGGGCGTCTTAGTGAGCATGAGTCGGAAAAGGAAAATGCAGCTCCTGGCTTTGAAATAGTCGGATATTTGACATCCCATAAGGCTAGATTTCCAACGGGATATGTGGTTGAACTTCGAAAGTCCATACACATAGCATGTTATATGGTTAAAGGCCACGTCTAGCCGATGAGCCGAGTGCGAATCTAGCTTATTATATATCAACTCGGAATATGTCAAATAAGGTAAAATTAGTTGGACAGCCAATTTATGGCGGATGTTACGAGCAGTAAACATCGCCGATAGCCTCAGATTTCGCAGTGCGCCATACACCTTTTATAGCCTGGTTAAAATAGTCAACACAAGTCAAACTGGAGTTGACTACAAAGCCGAGGTTTGTAATTTTACTCACCAGTTTAATTTAGTCGGTACCAATAAAAATCGGTAGAATACCCGTCTCAGCCAACTTTTTCTTTGATATAGTTAAGACGTAAGTTTTATTTGCGTTAAGAAGAAGCCCGTTGTTATTAGCCCACTGTAAAAATGTCATTGATAAACAAACTAAACAACAACGGCCCAAGAATTGACCCTTGAGGCACAACGCAGACTATTGCACTAAGTCGTGACATTTGGGACCCAATAAATACCCGTTGGTATCGGTTGGCTAAATAGCTTTTAATTAGTGCCAATGAATTGTAACTAAACCCAAAGTGGGACTTCAGCTTTCCGCAGAGCAAATCGTGGTCAACTGAGTCAAATGCCTTGGAAAAGTCAAGCAAGCACAGCAACGTTAGTAAGTTTTCATTGAAGTGACTACGAATATCGTCGAGGATCTTGAGCATAGCTGTTGCATAACTATGCTTAGCCCTAAATCCAGACTGCAGAAGTGACAGAAGTTGATATCTCAGCACGTGGTTTGAGATTTGTTTGGCTATTAATACCTCAAATGCTTTGGACAGAGCAGCTAGTATGCTAATAAGACGGAACTCAGAAGGAGTGTCGGCATACTTCTTCTTTGCAATGGGTCGAACTGATGCAATATTCCATTGATTAGGGAAGCAAGACGAAGTAATGCAGTGATTCACAATATGAGTTACGGCTCCAATGATGAATGGTAACACCATTTTTATAAATCTTATGGAATTCCCATCCACACCAGTAATAGTCGATTTAGTTTTTGATATACACTTTATGACGTCCAAGTCCGACACAGCTTCAAATTCAAACATATTACGGGAATAACAGGCGTTATCGCGGGGGTAGCGCACGGTGAGCGCCGGGTGTAGGGCAGATAACAAAGGTTTCATTAAGCAGGTCAGGATCTAGTGTATAAGTTTCATCATTGTCACTACCACATACACGCAGGCGTTGAAGGTTACGGCATAAAACATTAGGAGGCAGGGAGGCGTCAAGCTTGGCAACATAAAAATTACGCTTTCCACATCTGATAACGGAAGTTGCTCTGTTCCTGGCGGCTTTGAACGAATTGCAGTTAGACTGGTAAGGGTTTGCTTTCCATTTATATAAAGCCTTGTTATGCACCTTGATTGCTGTCAACACTCTAGGCGTGAACCAGGGCGACACCGATGATTTTTGCTTACCAAATCGCTCGGGGACATGCTTGTTAAAAATAATTAGCAGATTCTCATTATGGAACCTGGATGCACTATCTCCACACATCACCCGTTGGTACCTGTTTATCAAATAGCTTTCAAGTAACTTTACAGCATCGCTGCTGAATCCAAAATATTTTTTTTTGCTTATGCAGGAGAATTCTGTGGCAAACCGTGTCGAATGCCTTAGAAAAGTCCAATAATGTAATAATTGTGAGGTCGCCATTGTCAAAGTTTGGTCATATGTCTTCTAAAACCTTGAGCATAGCGGTTGAGCAACCATGTCCTATGCGATAACAAGATTGATTTTCCGAAAGCAGATTTTCTTCAGTCAGATATTTCCTAATTTGGTTCGATAAGAGCTTTTCCAAAAATTTTGATAAACATGCAAGAATACTTACTGGCCGAAAGACACATCGTTGGCAGCATTACCCTTTTTTGGAATAGGTATAATATTAGCCACTTTCCAAGCATCAGGAAAACTTAGAGATGTTAAAGCAAAATTTAAAATATACGTCAAAGGCGCAATCACATATGGTAATATAAGTTTAATAAATCTTAGACTTATTTTATCTTCGCCTGTTGCATTTGATTTTATTGAAAGTATGGATTGTATTGTATCAGATTCAGTGATATTAGAAAAGTTAAATTTACTGCACCAATCAAGCAAAGAATCGTCGCTGGAAATATTTGACTCACTGATTTTAAATCATTCTTAATACCAAGTTGTTTTAGATTATTCCAGAGAATCTTTGGTGGTAGGCATACATCAAAATTGCTTTGGAAATAACCCCTTTTGGCATCCCTAGTAAATTTTGTAGCTCTGTTTCGCAATATCTTATAAGCCTGCCAGTTTTCTTCACAAGATGATTTCCTCCAAATTGAATAGTTTTGTTTCTTGCTTTTATTGCCTGAAGTACTTCTCGATTGAACCATGGTTGCTTATTTTTGTTCACTCTAATTTTCTTAAGTGGGGCATATTTATTAAATAGATAGTTAAGCAAATTGGAAAAATTTTCAACATTTTTATTTATGTCTGCTTCAAACCAACTGTCATTCCAAGGGAGTGAAAATGCTTCAGCAACTAAAGCTCCGACATTGATTCTATTGAAACCACGTACGTACAGGTTGCCAATGGAGATGGTTATCGTAGATTGCAAAACTAAATTCTAACTGTAATTCGCTAACACCTCCCAGAAAATGCTGATCCAAATGTAAGACATTGCTCATGTCAGCCACACAAAATACATCTGGCAAACTTGGTTTGCAATGGGGTCCGAAACGAGTAGCAAGTTTATTTACAACTTCCAATCCTACGCCTGATAAGTAATCAACAAAATGTTTGGGCTGGTCGCTTTCCACAAGCAAATCTATATTGAGTTCTCCACACAATAGTATGTGTTCATAAATAGCCCTATATTTATCGAAACCCTTAAAAAAGTTACCCAAATCATACGAACTTTTCGGATTATATATACATAAAACAAGGCAACGCTCAGAATTATTGAAGAACTCACACATCAAATACTCCTCAGGATCAAGATGATCTGACCTGTCAATTACTCTTCCCTGCACTGCCTTTTTATAATATATATCGCTATGCCACCACCGAGCTTGTCTTGATGTCTGTCGTTCCTTACAATACAGTAATCAAGAAATTGGTAATTACAATCAGCCATATCATTCTGAAACCAAGTTTCAGTAACACAAAGAACATCAATACAAGCAGAGCTAAAAACGTGATTTAAGTAATCAAGTTTTGTTTGATTCAAACTTCTCGAGTTAAAATCACAAACATGAAATCCAGGATGAAAATCACTCAAAATCTTCAGTACTATCTTATTGTTACATTCGTTAGAGCCAACAGCTGAGCCATTTACCTTCATAAATAAATTCACTAGTGTGCGTTTCAAATTGCCAACATACTAGAGTGCATAAGAGAGAAGGGGTAACAGGAGAGTACATATGAAAAGTGATTTATCCTAAGCAGAAAAAACTAACGAATACTCACCGGGTACTATATGGGACACTATTGTCAACAATATCACTTTAGTAAGTTAAAAAAAAACTGTGGCTTTTTTATCATTAGGGACAAAGGCCGGTTCACATTCTCTGCGAATGCGCCGCTCAGGCTGGGTAAAGACTTTCCCATTTAAGAGGCATGACTCTTAATTATTTTGTGATCTGTGATCACATACGGTTATAGGCCGAAAGATCAAGCAATCTAGATGTATGTAGGTAAACTAAGGTCACAGTGCATCGAGGCATAATAATAATACTTAAGTATTAACAAGAATACACATCTAGCTTTACAATTAGTTACGCCTTTTTTTCAAATAATCCAACCCACTTTTTTTCAATGATACCGCCGGTTCTGTGTGCTTTGGTACTTACTAGAGTTCCGTTGATGGTCGTAAAAAAAATACTTCGCGCAGGTAAATACCTCCGACGAGATTAAGGCCGAAGTTCTTTTCTTTTTTTGATGTTCTCTACAAATTGACGGGACGAGACCTGCCAGTGTTACGGCGACTCCGAATGGCATCTGCAAGGCAGATGAGTTTTCACTGAGAATATTTTCATAGCAGAAATACAATCGAAATGTTTGCCAAATCACTTTCGAGGGGCGACCCTTGAAATTTTAATGTTACTTGCCCGGGAGTTGAAAGCAGGACCGCCGGTTTATTAGGCGAAACACGCTACCGCCACATTAATGGCGGCCATCGTATCTTACAAAAAACACTTTATCAATTTTTTTTTTAGTGAAGTTTAAAGACTTATTTTAGTACTTTTGGGTGGAACGAAGAAGAAATATTTGACATTTTACGTAATTAATATCACAACCACATTGTATTATATTTCAAGCAGCAATGCTTTAGAGTAATAAATAAATCCGACGCGTGCACAACAACATCTTGGCCTATATTTTGTGGTTAGAGTGCCTTTTATTTCGCTTAAATGTACAAATTCCCTTAACGATGAATATAAAAAAAAAAAACGAGGAATGTCCACTGTCATTTTAAGTAAGTTTTACTGTTTCAAGTATAAATTATTGAGCTCGTTTGTATGACAGCAAGTTATTAGCAGAAGAGCTATAGGCAGTGCCTTAGTGGTTTCATGTCCTTCATTCGATACGACTTAATGTGATGAGTATCTACGTGCATGTGCTTGCACTTAGTGGCCTTGATACTCTCATGAGTACTACATCATGTCACATTACTTATAAATAATCACCCTGCAGCCTAACCAACTGGTTGAAAACTTCGTTTTAACTCGTAAGAGTTCGAAATCTAACTAGTCAGCAAGTTGTCTACTTTCAAAAGTAAAACCTGATATTTTTTACATAACTAATATTAATAAATGAATGCTGTGGTATTTTTATTAGAACGATGTCATCAAAGTCACCACTATTAGCTACTATCCGAGAGGGAATGCAGGGGTCGACCACGAAAGGAGTTCTACGACTTAGATAATCCAACAGGTGGAAATTAACCGAAAACGAGCACGCGACGATATTAGACGAAATTACAGGGGGACGATTAAAAGAATCACAATTGATCTATCATCCTACACCAACCACATCACGGAGGTTTCTGACTTCGAGGTGCAGAACATAAGATATCCTTCGAACAAGGAACGGACGGAATACATAGACAAAGTAAGGGCTATTACAATGCACTTAGACGTCTCAAATTGGAAAGTAAGTTAATCTGCGAGTTAAGTAATCGTAACGACCCCCGACTAATTCACTGACTTCCAGGCGGACGTCTATGCCATAGAGATAGCATTCAGTCTGCTCAATGAAAGTACGGATTCAAACATCAACATAACAACCTTTGTCGACACCCAGGCTGCCTAAACGTCATTAAAATCCAAACTGATAAAGTAAGATATCGTGCGGAGGCGTAATACTTCGATGGTGGCCATAAGTACCTCAATATCTCGCTTTGCGAGGTCCCAGGGCACAATGATATTGAAGGAAATAAATTGGAAGATGAAATGGCCAGAAAAAAACAAGTCGATTTATGCCTCTCTCTCTCTCTGCTGATTTCCAGGGCTGCAAACAACACAACCTAGATTATTTGGCGCACGGTTTTTCGCCAGTCTGGCAGAGGCTAGGGAATTGGATTTTTCACTACTACTATGGATCACTAGGAATTAATCTGGTTGGATGAATTTTTCGCAACTCATAGTGGACAACCATGTCTTTGAGTAAAAGTGTGGGGAATTTCCACGCACATCCTTTTAACCCGACCTAAATGAACCGAACATTGGTTTATTAGAAGGAGCCACAAATAATTGTTATTCCTCAAAGCTTATACCCGAAATACCATCCTACGTCCAGATCGTATATTTTTGCTTGGAATATTCCAGAACTTATTTCTCAAATAGCTCGGGGAAAATTTTGGGTTTATTTCGGGTTTATGTTGGGATCTAACCAATTAGGGAATGCAATAAGCAACATTCCGGAACTGCCTTGACGGTTTTTTCGATATCATTTTGGGACTATTTCGGGAATATTTTGAGATCGCTATGGTTTCATCTTGGATTCATTCCGGAGCCATTTCGAAATAATTACGCGATGTTGGTAGCGTAGTTTTTGGGATTATTCTTGTACTATTTAGCAGGGTTCGCAATAATTCAGTTCTGAATATGACAACTTATCGCACTGTTATTATAATCATATTTTTATCAGCATACTATTGGTTTTGGATCGACCGATTATCGGCTTTTTATCAATAAGAAAGGTTCTCCAAGAATTATTGGTATATTATCGTTGAATTATCCACGTGTTTTGATTTAATTTTCAAATGTAATCGATTTTTTCCGAAGCAAATATATATACAAAAATAATGATTAATTATCGATAAATTATGTATTTGTAATCGTTGAAATATCGAAAAGTTAACGACGAAATAACGATTTGTTATAAAAAATTATCGACTTGTATACTTTCCGTTAACTGGGACCTGTTAAGCCCACCAAAAGGGGCCATGTTTTCTTCCGCCGGGCACCTCTCGCATCAAAAGACCATCCACCAAACCTTTAAAGTTTTCATTCATGGCACAACGCTCATATCGGACTAAAGTTTTTCGGAGGTTACAGCGGCTTATATTTATTGTTTATTATTCTTCACGCAGAAGAACTCTTCACTCGAAATCTAAAAGCATCATGACGTAATTATTCCACACCAGTCATGATCTAAACCACATCCTTTACCCACCAAAATTTATGTGTGTCAAAGTTTTACATTATCGCTACAACAAAAGCTAGTGTTAGCACTTGGCATCCATGCTCAACTACTAATTTTTATACTCCACGTGTTTTGCACACAGAGTATACTAACTTCGGTAACATAATGGTTGAACGTAACGGCTTAAACGAATCGAGATAAATATAGACTTCCATAAATCAGAATGCTCAGAATGAAAAAAGGTCCGTCCGTCCGTCTGTCCATCTGTTCGTCCGTCTACCTTTGTACACGACAACTTGAGTAAATATTGAGATATCTTAAAATGAGCTAAATCGAATGATAACACGCCCATTTTTATGCATATAACATTTTGGAGAACACATTAAACCTGATTATTTAGTAAATAATAAATTTAGAAGGTTGAGATTTTATGAGTGGACTGAAATGAGGACTGAAATTTAGAATCTCAATACAAATTTGAAAAAAAATTTTTTTAAATGGGCGTTACACCGCCTACTTGTGATAAAATCAATTTTACAAATATTATTAATCGTAAATCAAAAACAGTTGAACCTATCGTAACAAAGTGCGGCACAGAAGTTACCTTTATAATAAGGAATGTTTGGTAAAAGAATTGACGAAATCGGTTAAGGAACACGCAAACTTTTATATAAAAGATTTTTAAAATTGTCGTGGACGAATAAAATAAGCTATATCTTTGCAAAATATAGCTTGTTATTAAAAGTATTTCTTTTTGCAATTCGAATTATATAATAAAATAGGAAAAAAATTAAATTTTTGAAAATGGGCGTGGAAGTCCATATTTTATTCATTTATGCCGTTACATTAAAAAAAAGACATAATGCACATAACTTCACACAAAATACTCCGATTTTAAAACGGATAGAATGTGCATACGAAGCCGAAATAAAGCCATGAATTAATAATACCCACATAACTATTTACATACGTCCTATCCGATTTGCCTGGCAATAAGGGATGAAGAAGAATGGGAAAAACTTTAGAGAAGAGAAAAGAGAGAAGCAGACTGAGAAAGAGATAGCGTGAGACGAAAATAGAGATAGATGTAGCGAAAATACGGAGGGAGGAGTGAATAAAATGATTAAGAAAAAGTGAGGAGGGGGGCAGAGCTAGACGGAAAAAGCTTATTAAAATGCATGGAGATATACCAAATTTAGGGCAGAACAACGTCTGACGGGTCTGCTAGTCTAATATATAAAAGTCTTCTGTCCGAAACAGCTGAACCGATTCTCATGAAATTTTGTGAGCATATTGGGTAGGTCTGCGAATCGGCCAACGCCTACCTTTTTTTTCGCTACGTGCCTAGTGTCTTGAGATCGAAACGTGGACCCGGGTACCCCTAGAATGTGTTTATACAATATGGATATCAAATGAAAGCTGTTGATGAGTGCTATAGTACAGGATAATTTTAATACAAGTGGGAGGCTAGGGTCTCGAGATATAGCCCAAAACGTGCACCCGGATACCCCTAGAACGTGTGTGTATTATGGATATCAAATGAAAGCTGTTGCTGAGAGCTCTAAAGTTCATTGTGATATTTGATTTAGTCGCATCAACCTGGAAAAGTTGACAAATATGCATGAGAAGCCGAAATAGAGACAAGAATTAATAATACCCACATACATATTTACATACGTCCTATTCGATTTGCCTGAAATTTCGTATATAAATTTGTCTATATTAGTATTTACGATGCTTTTTTCCGGGAAGTATACCAGAGACGGACTGGGACTGGGATTAGGATAAGGACTAGGACTGGGACTGAAACTGAGACTGGGACTGAGATTCGGAATGGGACTGGAACAAAATACATACCACCCTCTAGGACTGGCAATAAGAGATGAAGAAGAAGGAGAAAAACTTGAGAGAAGAGAAAAGAGAGAAGGAGACTGAGAAAGAGATAGAATGAGACGAAGATGGAGATGAAAAAAAAGCTTATTAAAATGTATGCAAATAGGCCAAATAAACAGAAGCGTTAATTCAACTCTCGTTACACCCGAAATTATACTCCTTTACTTTCTTGGAATTAGTTTGTGTTAAAAATATGCCTTAGTGGGATTATAAAACTAATTTATCTGAAATAACCTGTACAAATAAAACTCACGCTGAGTTTTTAATATTCGGATACACCAACGCTTAGACAACCTTACTTGTTTTAACTTACCATTGATAGCAAGACGGTACTTTGCCTAATCATTGCTACAACGATTATGAGTTCTCCGCACTATTCCATTATGTAATGCATTTGTTTGTTTTACGAGTTGATGCTCTATGCCTGGTTAATATTGATAATTATCATCATTTGCATCTTATAACGAAAGGATAACAATATAAAGGCCTTACTAATCCTGTTGTTGTGTTTGTCATTGGCATGCAATTGAGCAGTGTAACGGTGAACATGGTGGCAGAGACTATGTACATATCACAATATCTATCATTCAGTATAATTACACATGTGTATATAGTAATGTAACTATGACAAATTACGCTTGATATCTGTGCATTGGTATTTATGAGACTGTGTTACGTTTGTTTGTAAAATTTTTTATTGCCTGTGTGTGTGCACATTCATAATTACAAAGTACAATGACAAACAGGCTTAAACAAGTAAAAGGATAGTTCTGCAATGACAATCAATTTTGAAATTAAGCTTTGAGCAAATTTTTTCTTGTACATATGTACATTCAATGAATTTCATAGTTGGGCATACTGCACTCCGTAAGCAAGAGAGCTTCATTTTTATTACTCATAAACTCCAGTACTTTTATTCCGACCAAAAGTGAAATTGTGTCAGGACAAATTGTACAAATATGCGTTATGCTCGATTCTAATGAATTTAGCTAGGCCCTGTTTATGAAAATAACACCCTATTTTGAGTCAAATCTCTCTAAATGCGTCCAATGTGTACTGCATGATGTCGGTATATGGCGAAACCATTGGAATCAAACAGAATGACATCAGTTAGCTATGTAAGTGGCTGGGATAAGTACGTCTCATTGCTAAGCTGAGAGGCTGTCCACTTAACCAAATCTTTTAAAATTAACCAAAAAGTTCATAACATATTTCTGATTCCCGTTATGGCGGAATTCACAATGTAAGCTTAAGGTAAGTATAGGCGTAAGTGTAGTCTTTGGAAATGGTACACTATACACGGGATTATGATATGAGTATAGGCTTAGTGTGTTATATTGATGTACTCTATGCGGGGTAAATAATCTTAGTGCAGGTGTAGTCACTACGATGAGTTAACGAATTGTTATAAACGGGCTATGGACTAGGTACAGACGATTTATCCATTTGTGATAGAATTGTTAAAATTTCCATCCATAGGCGCCAATTAATGATGATAATAACAAAAGTTACAACTAAGCTATCCAGTTCTTAACGACGGGAAGTTACCCATATATTATAACAAAATTTAATGAAGAACAATCGATTTTTTATCGAAAATTTATCGCTTTGTTGTTAAAAGCTTATCGAAATGTTCTAAAAAATTGTATGTAAAATCTTTTGGATTTGCTATCAAAAAATGTGCGATAAGTTATGTTTTTATTGTTATATTAACGATAAAGATATGTTGTCGATTGGCTATCATAAAGTTATGGAAATATTATCGATTTCTTATAGTAGAGTTACCAATTTGATTATTGTTTGTCATCCTCGACTCATAAATTTTTTGAAATAGATACCAAGAAAACTTCCATATAATGTCGATCTCCTTAATAAGCTGATAAGAAAGCAATAAGAAGCCCATGGCTCGGTGATAGCAAGATCGATAACAAAATGATAACTTGATAAAAAATAACTTGAAAGTAAACAGTTAAGAAATCAACAAGTTTTCGATATCGGCTTTTATTTATGATTCAAGGTTCGATTCGAGCTCAAGGCCAGAACAATAATTTTTATCTAATGATAATTATTGTTATTTTTAATTTTTCTAAATTTTAAAAATTGTATTTTGTTTTTGGAATACAGTTTTTCAAATTTAGAAAAATTAAAAAATAACAATAATTATCTTCAGAAAAAAATTATTGTTCTGGCCTTGAGCTCGAATCGAACCATGAATCATTTATCAATAGGCCGGTAAAAACAAAAACGGTTGTTATTTATAAAAATACGAAGAATTTCGTACGAAATACTTTTAGTAACGCTGACACTTTAAGGAAGCATGTCAATCCTGCTGGCTCTTACGAGAGTAATGCTGTTAGCAGTAATTTTCTATACACAAGAGTCGGATGCCCAAGAATCGGGGAAGGCGATGTTGGTTGTACCCCAATAGTAGTATGAACTTTTGACTATTTATACAATGGTTTAACAAGGGTAATTGAAATACTGGTCTTATGCTAATTGCGACTTGATATACAGCCACTTTCACTTGTGCGGAACGCTTGCTTGTTCATTTCGCCTTAACAACAGGGGAGACCGGTTGACTAATATTAGTAAGCAGCCCCTGACATTCAAGGACATTCTAAACTCAGTATATTGGCTTTGGTAATCTACCAGGGTAGTGCGGGAGTACGTCTCGCCACAGGCACTGAGACGTGTTACATTTTAACGTAAGCAGAATGTTCGTGCATTGCCTTTTTGCTGAGTAATAGGGGTGGCAAATCCCTACTCACTTAGAAGAAATGTGATCGAAAGTGAGGTTTACCTGTCGGCAGTGAGGAAGACCTGTATGGCGGATCAGACCTAGTAAACAACCCCCCTCTGACCAAAAAAGGATCTCTTGTCAGCTACCACAGTAGCTGCCAGCCACTTCACTCACCCAGAGGGCATTCGCAAACGTCACAATTTTCCGTATTCCATAGGACCACGGCATCTTTCGTGGTGTGATGGAAGCATGCTCCGCCTACCACACCTTGGGTCCAGGGTTCAATTCCCGCTCAAATTAACATCAAAAAAATTTAGAGACATTTTTTTTGTTTTAATTATAAAAAAGTTTTTCCAATCGGTGTTCATTTGCTAACCTGTTCCGCGAAAGTGATTTGGCAAACACTCCGAGTATGTTTCTGCTTTAGAAATCTTATCAGTGAAAATTCGTCTGCTTTGCAGATGCCGTTCGAAATAGGCGTAAAACATGTAGGTCAAGCTCTGTCAGTTTGTAGGCAAAATCAAAAAGGAGCACGATGCAAATTGGAAGAGAGACTCGGCTCGGCTCCTCGGAGGTAAATCGTGCCAAGCATTTATTCATTTTACTTTCGATCACATCAAAGATGCCATACTTTTGGAGGTATGGTTTGATTGAGGAAAGCTCAACTAGCAGTTCTTACTAATAGTATGTTTGATGTCGAAACATGTTTGAAATGTGGAAGCTTTAGGCAACATTAAAGAACAACAATAAAAGGCATAGCTAAAGCTCGCTTCACCTGTAAAAAATTGGCAACTTTAACGAATTTTGTTCATTATCATCGGTGATACACTTCATAAACAATGTTTTAAAGTCGAAATCCGCACATAGTAATTCATATGTTCAACTAAATTATCAAGCCCCATTCAAGTATGTCTGAAAAGTTTAAGATTTCCAAACATTTAAAATTTTTTCGTTCTACATATAAATATTTAAGATAAATAGAGACTGCATTTCAAAGCACGTTATTCATTCCATTGCTGCCTTTTAAGTTCTCAAGTATAAATTGTTCATTTGCTAACCTGCCTATAATGTGCAAGCATATATACATACTTACAGATTGATATCTACTTTTTCATGCTTTGTTTGTTCACATTTTGTTGAACATTGTATGTTTAGCTACCTTTTGCGACTGACTTTTAATTTAATTTGGTAACACTGTTCAAACACAGCATGCAGCCAACGAGCAGAAAGCTAAAGAAATGCCTATAGAAATACCTATGCATACAATAATACACTTGAACACATACACATACACACACACATACATGGCTGTCTTAAGCACAAACGTACAGTTGTTCATTCACTATACAAGATGTTTGATAATAAAGGCGTTTCAGTTTTGCTTTGCTGCTTTGGGAAATATTGCACAGGAATACATGTTCGTATTTTGCTATCTAAATTGATTTTTTAACTCAAACAAAGATGTGGATAACACAGACGCCTGATGGAAAATTACATATACTTGTATGTGTATATTTAATTATATGTATGTATGTATTCCTATGTACTCATTTGTAGTTTGACACATATGTGATTACGCCAAAGTTAAGTATAAAATTGTTTCTAAGATTAACTACTATGACGTTTTCGAAAAAAAATTTGAAAATAAAATTATTTTTAACTAAGCGCTATGTCATAGTGAACTAAAGTAACCGGCGAACTTTGATATGCCCGAAAATTGGTTTGCCTACATTTCAAAAGTGAGCCTCGCTTCTTCTCTTCACACTCTATCCCGTTATCGTCTACTTTATCTTCCAGTTTTATACTTTTGATGAAAGTGAAATTGTATATTAAATTTTTCATGAGTTTCAAAATTGTAAGCCCGTAAAGGAGAAGTGATAGACCCACCATTAAGTATACTGAGTTGTATAAGTTGAGATTCTGGTTTGTCTTAACCATGCCCGACTGTCCGCTTGCTTGTTTCAACGCAAATTAGTCCCTCAATTTTTGAGCGCTTTATAATATTTTATCAGCCGATATATTTTGATGTCGGATAAGACATTTGTCGGAATCGACTGAAGTGGACCACTCTAGCCTATATCCCCATACAACCATTTTTCACAAAACAGGTTTTTTGTCTAATATCACTGCAGTTAAAGGCAAAGTAGTCAGGAAATATTCTAGTTCCTTGACTAGAATTTTGTGGGGTTATTCATATTAGTTAGTATTTGATTAATTTATTCGACTAAAATTTCGTCTGTCGGGCTCGAGGAAATGGGCGAATGCTTTCCGTAACCAATTTGCAATGCATACTTCAGTTGACAATGCATGATCTCGTCCAAATCAACGGGTAAATAGACACAAGCATTACGAGTCGACCTTCACCGTTACCTCAACAGAGATTAGAGAAGCCACTGAAAAGGCCAAACCTTCCATACCAATAGTCCCAAGACGAAAAACCTATGTCGATGCCAAAACACATTGGCCATGAGGGCTTTAGCAGCTTAGCACATTTTTTTTACATGTCTTTGAAAGCCTTTGCCATTCCAGAATAACAGTGAAAGACTGGAAACCTAGCCAATATCTGACGATATTATCGTTTAGTCAGTAACGAAAATGTTTGAAGCTGTTATTATTCCCTTAATTAAATGAAATTCTTCGGTTATTCAGCCACCAGCATGACTTCCGTAAAGTGCATATCACTACCACCATTCTGAACTCCATTAACGCTCATCATAAAAATAAAATAAATGTAAGACGCGATAACCTCCAAAGAGATCTGAGGCCGAGCTTCTATTTCAATTTGTGTCAGCTCCTTTTGATTTTCCCAACAAATTGGCCGGACGGGACCTACATGTTTTATGCCGACTCCGAACGGCATCTGCAAGGCAGATGAGTTTTCACTGAGAGCTTTTAATGGCAGAAATACACCCGGAGCGCTTGCCAAACACTGCCGAGGGGCGACCCCGCTTAGAAAAATTTCCTTCTAATTGAAAAACCTTATTTCTAAAATTTTGATGTTGCTTTGCCCGGGGTGTGAACCCAGGGCATATGGTGTGGTAAGCAGATCACACTACCATCACACCACGGTGGTAGGACGGTGTTAATACAGCTTGGCCTGTTTTGCCACAGTCAACCACGGCTGGTTCGTTCCTTCTCCGCTAGATAGATGGATAATTTATTGCAGATTGCACTGCGAACATTGGTCATTATGACAATTGAAGCGGAGCCGCGAATAACGTTTTAAAAGCCAATTTTTGTAAAACGTATTTTTTTGCAAATTTCCATTACTGTTACTCTCTTGCAACTCCAAAGCATCAAATAAGTTAATATTAAACACTAAAGGGCAATTAAAAAACAATTAGTAGAACTCAGTCCGTGGAAGAACGTTGTAAGTTACACGCAAAATGATACGACCGCAGTTGTCGCAGGTAATTGATAAGTGTAACAGAGGTACAAAAAGGAAATGTAATGTTGAAAATTGGAAAGATATTAAAAACAAAAAGTTAAGAAATAGTGGAAATGCATATACAACCAGGACAAACAAAAATATCCCTCAAAAAAACGCTCCAGAACAAGTAATGTGGAAAAACGTTTTAAGTGTACTTGCTGTAATTTTTATTTTATTTATTGTTTATATTTACGTTTGTGATTGTCGTTGCTATTTCAATTGCCAAAACTTTAGTGTTAGTCAAATGAAGGACTATTGGCCTGAGAAGTACGCAGAGTTCTATAAATCGATCTGCAGTAAATAAAGATAGTATATAAATCTCTTATTTGAAAGAGCACACTTACACGATGGTTTTTAGCCCTCTTTATGTAAAAGTTACCGTGAAAACACTCAGGAATTAATATTTAAAAAGAAGTAAACAAAAAAAATAGGTTGGAAAGTTATTGTGTAAATAGGCTCAAAGCAACCCAAGATTTATTCACAGTTTTTGGAATATTTTCATTTCTGCTTTGAACACATTTTTTTTTTGCCGAGTTAACATTTTGTATGAAATAAATAAACTTTAAGCATTCTATAATATACCCTTTATTTGAAAAACAAACCAATATATAATTTTTTTGCGATAGTAACATTTTAAATCCGTTCCTACAAACCGTATTTCTCAGTGGAACAACGTTTTAAAAGCCATCAGTACAGATGCTGTGCATAATGGAACAACGTTATAACTGCTGTCGCGCTTGGGATATGAAACGTTTTTCCACTGAAAAAAGTTTTCAAATTACCGCTTGCTTGTAATTAGAAATAAAAACTCCTCAATTTTTTTCATATAAGTTATTAATGTCATTGTTTTGGACAAGCCAACAATACAGGAACAAAAAACAATCACAAAGCCTCCTGTTTAAGCGACTTAAACTATGACTTTTTTTCTTTCGTTTGTTTCATTAGCCATTGAGTGTGCTTGTAATTCTCAACTTCTTAGTGAAATATTCTAAAGATATAGTTTTAGTTTTTAATTTAAAGTTGAGGTCCTTCGAGCAGAAGATGGGGAGCCAATACTTCAGAGCCCAGTGCTCGCCTCCATATCTCATTTTTTAAGGGTTCTTCAAATAGAGGATGAGGTGGCTCATTAGAGCGAAACCTCAGAGCCCCCAGTGCTCGCCCCCAATGAATAAATACAAGAGGTTCTTCAAATAGAAGATGAGGTGGCTCATTAGAGCGAAACCTCAGAGACCCCAGTGTTCGCCCCCAATGAATAAATACAAGGGGGTTTTCAAAGCAAAACAAGGTAGCTCATCCCGCAGCCAATACCTTGGAGCCCCCAGTGCTCGCCCCCAATGAATAAATACAAGGTGTAACAGGTACATAGTGACCTCTCTCTAAATAAATTTAAAAATAACAAACAAATACATTAAAATAAAGATATCATAAATAAGGTGTACCGATGCTTTGCATCGTCCCGCATTTTAAATGCACCATAAACAAAGTAAAATAACATACAGTCCATTAAAATAGTAATTTATAAAATAAAAAAGATAATAAATTTAAAAAATGCTTGCTTGCAGTGGGCTTTGAACCCGCAACCCCAAACGTGCGAGTCGGGTACGTCATCCACTGTGCCACGACTCATACGCCTACAAGCGCACTCCCTTATAACTCATATTAAACTGCTCGCCCTCAACTGCCCCACGCTTAGCTACCTCCAAAAAACGTTTTTTTTTTTCTTTTCTGTGAAAAAACGATTTTGTCATTTACAACGTTATTCGCGGCTCCGCTTCAATTGGTAAGATATTGATGTAAATAATAACAAGTATGCCAACTGGTATAATGCTAGCGCAAAGTCTGACTAGTATGGCATATGGTACGATATTGGTGTATATAATGCCTAGTTTGTGAATTGGTATGATGCTGATGCAGAGACTGGCAATTGATATTTCGTAGGACATCGCCATGTTAAAAATACCAGTTGCTAATATAGAAAAATTACAGAACTCATATTAGTTGGGATATTTGGCAAACTAGCATTCTTCTAGTATACAACTAGTTGGTTTGGCTGCAGGGATCTTCCTCAATTTATCCCTTAAAAGCTTAAAATTTCACCAAATGCTTAGGTTTAGGGCATATACTACTGTCTAGAAAAATTTTATAGATCGGTGGTATATACTTATGAACCTGTTGCTCAGAAAAGAAACATTTCGCAATTTCTACACCATTTCAAAATCATAAAATTTTGCCAAAAAATTACGTATATAGCAAATATTCTTATCTGAAATCATAGCGATCGGTCTAATATATACCAATTTTTCAGATAAGGAGCTTTCCGTTATTTCTGTGCCATTTTAAAAGCCATAAGTTTCAAGTTTCCTCAAGTACCTACGCATACGTGATATTTTGTTCAGATAAGTGATTCATGGTCATAGCTCTCTCATGCAGACCTCAAAAAACGTGAAACTTTGTATCCACACACAAAGTAACGATCTATTTTTTTAATTAACATCTATCGAAAATATCACTTATGTATATCTGTTCTCCATATCTAGCACATTTCTTCCAATTTTAATTTTTCCTTCAAATTTGCGGAACGGGATCTACATGTCTTATGCCGACTCCGAAAGGCACATGCAAGTCAGATGAGTTTTCACTCAGAGTGCTTTGCCAAATCACCGCCGAATGGCGGCCCGCTTAGAAAAACTTTCTTCTAATTGAAAAAACTTGTTTCCAGCAGACAGACGGAGAGTATCCAGATGGCCATAGCCGTGACAACTCAACTCGTTCTCTTGATCATTTCGGTATACTTATTCGTGGGTTTATTTCTTATCTTTTAAGGCCTTACAATTTCCAATCTCGGTCCAATCTAAATATATCATTTCATTCCTATCAAAAGTATAAATATAATATAAACTGGAAAGTAGATTCAGGTGAAACAAAACATTATATACCTATTTGAGATCTTTTGTAGCATTCCGCGTATGTAATTCAAAATTATTTAAATCTTCTGTTACGTTAAGAAAAACTTACGCATTTGCTGTTAATGTCACGAAATGGCTAGCCTTATGTTTTCTATGTATAGCTTAATATGCTTAAAAGTTTTTAATCTCAGTTGCAGTTTTCAACATTTATAAATTTAATTGATTATTCTGAGGTTTGTAGAACAAGTTTAGGTTTATATACATATATATGAGCAAGACAGTATTGTGTAATATTGTGGTTCGTATAGGTTCTTCTTGTTGCTACTTGCAATCGGTAAAAAAATTTTGAAAATTTCTTATGAAATTTGTAAGATTTATTGATTTAATTGATTATATATCGGTATTCTTGTGATTTGTTGGACGTGTTATATACGTAGGATGCCGGCCTACCATACCAAAGGTCCTTTGTTCAATGGAAGAATTAACATCAAAACAGTTTCGAAAAAGTTTTTTAAGCGGGCTCGCCTCTTGAAAGCGATCTGGGGTACACTCCGAATGTATTCCGTAATGAAAATCTTTCCATATTATAATACCACTCCTTAAGCAGTCTCCATAAATCTTTAGCGAAAAAAGTACCCCCTTATCACTAATTGGATACAAACTTCAATCCAATTACTATCAATTTTATTATTTTTTATCCGATAATTTCTTTTTATGCTCAGAACAACAGCTTTGGTTACGTAATGACCTTATGTCGGGCCCACGTAAGTTCGTTTGTTATCAGTTTTTGTAATACGCTAAATCTTTGGTTAGGTTAGGCTAATTGGCTGCCCCCCAGAAATGTGAGGGACACACTTATGCCGGCTGCCCCATTGTGATACCACTGTGTGGGCTATGGCCCTTCCTCCTTTAGATCTGTACAAATTTGAACCAATTTGTCCTTCTGATGTAGCGTAGAATATTTTCCATTTTCGCAGAGCCAGTCGATGAAATACTTATTCAGACATTCCATACGTTTACTGGCCAGAGCAATGCTTCAACAGAGAAAGTGCTCAACGCTTTCTACATCTTCATCACTGCAGCTCCGACAAAAATCGTTGGTTGGAATTCCCATTCGTACGCCGAGTATTCCCATCAGGCAGTGGTCGGTTAGTACCCCGATCTGTGGACCTAAGGAGAGACGGATGAGGTTAATGAGGAACCTAGTTTGATTCTCATTTATGCGATGACAGGTTTGTTTGGACACCTCGCATGTGTGTTCCAGCGTCCATCAGGAATTTGCCTCTTCGTGAAAAATGATGTGAGCCAGTATTTGCACGCAGTAAGAGGGGGAGCAATGTCCTTCAGCCGGCTTAGCTCTGTCTGCTCAGTAGCCTTCCTCGCTATTTCATCGGCAGCATAGTTCACGGGTACACCGCTGTGATCTGGCACCCATTCAACAGCTATCTTGCATGCATATTGATATGCAAACGTCAAGCTGTTTAGTTTGTTTTGTATCTGTGCTCTTGTCTTTTTTGATAAACAAATTGTTTAATATTGTTAAAGATAGTTTTATTGTTGACATAAGTAGTGAAGTGAATTCATTGTGTGTGCTAATTAAAGAAATTCAATTAATTTCAGTTGTTTTAGTTAAATATTTAATATAAAAACTAATTTTTCATTAATTTGCATATACACACACTTATTTACATACAATTGATTTGCCGAGTGTTTTCTGCATTGCATTGTGTTGTTGCTGTTGGTAGGCATCAGTTTTAATAGTGTAATTGTTTTTATTTTTGATTTTGCGCGCACACTTCATTTCTCTTTCTTAGTGCCACAGCTGTTTGCGCGGTTTGTTCAGTGTTATCACAGTGTATCTCAAACTGCTCATACAGTGCATCCAAACTGTTTTTTTTTATTTTTTCTATATAACCCGCTGTGCTATTTTTCAATTAATCAACTTACTCTCACTATTTTATTAATTTCTTTTTTCTGTCTCTTAATTTTTATTAAAATGTCTTGCCTATATGCGAACTGCTTGATAAAAAGTGATTCCCATCCCTTCGTGTCATGCTGGCTTTGCGATGGGCTCGCCCATATGAAATGTGCCGGTTTGTCAGCAAGAGTGGTTGACGCTCTCAACGATAGTGATAAGGGAGTTCGTTGGGCTTGTTTGAAATGTAGACCAACTGAGATTGATCTTTTCAAAGTTTTCAAAGAGGCTCGTGATGGGTTCTCTGAAATAGGCAGGGAAATTGACGCACTGTCCAAGAAATTCATCCAGTATGAAAACTTATTTAAGTCTTTCAAATATCCGGATGATTTAACTAACGTAAACCAACATAGAAATTGTAATGCCTCCTCAAGTGCTCCGACACTCAATGCCGTTGCTGAAGTTCCTCCACCCGTAGTTACAGCACCCCCAACTATCGAATTAATAAATCTGGCATCTCCAAATCCCTTACCAGCTCAGCCATCTTCATCCAAGGTTTCTTTAACAAAACCTAAAAAATATTCTGCAAAAGATAATCAAGATCAACAAAACTCTTCTACGGAATCCGAACCGCCGTCTAACAATCTTATTGTTGTCCCTATTAAAAAATCTGTTTTTGTATCAAGATTTGATAAAGACACCACAGAAGAGGACCTAAAGTCGTACATCATCGCTAAGCTTAAATTTGAAAACGTGACAGTTCGAAAATTCAATTTTAACTATCCTAGGGATATTTCGTCTTTTAGGATTGATGTATCCGCACAACATTTTGATACTATATTAAATAATTCTTTTTGGCCGCCCGGTGCTTTTGTGCGGGAATTGAGCGTAGGCGTAATACTAATATTTCAAATCTTGCTACACTTCCACATAACAATATTGCATCAAAAAACTGAATGTTAAATCGGTCCTAAATTTGTTTTATCAAAATGTTAGAGGTTTAAACACTAAACTAACTGAATTGTATTTGAAATCGTTTAACTGCAATTACAACATTATCGCTTTAACTGAAACTTGGCTAAAACCTCATGTATTTAATTCAGAGATTCTTTGCCATGATTACCAAATATACAGAAATGATCGCTTGAACAGAATTGGGGGTGAAGTTTTGCTTGCGGTACATTCTTCTGTACCTTCAGCTGAGGTTAATTTACCCATTATTGATTCTACAGAATTCAAATGCATTAGAATCAATCTCGGAATGGGTTGTGTCTATATCGCGGTCTGCTATATCCCACCATCTTCTGATCCTTCGGTGTATATGGATCATATTTCCCTGCTCAAAATTGTTAATTCATTGATGAAGCCCATTGATTCGATGATAGTCCTGGGTGACTTTAATATCCCGCATGTATTATGGACCATATCTGATCAGAATATTGTACCTATTTCTTCTAACCTGTCCAACAACGAATTTTTAGCCGAAATAACTGAACTTTGCCTTAAACAGATAAATATAATTCCTAACATGTTCGGGAGGACCCTTGATTTGGTATTTGTCGATGATACATCAAAATATACTCTAAGCCGGGGTGAACCTCTTACTGTACCTGAAGACCCTTACCATCCTTCCCTGGAAATAGCATACGAATTCGAAAGAAATTCTCCGAGTAGCATTGCTACTAAATACGACTCTAGTTTCAGATTTCAATTCGCGAAGGCTAATTTTAGTAAACTTAATCAAACTTTATCTACAGTGGCTTGGCCCAAATATGGTGTTGATATTGACAAAAATGTTTCTGACTTTTATACCACCATTTACGGTATCTTGGAAAAACACGTACCTAAGCGAAAACGTGTGTCTACCGAATCAGTCCAAATATGGTTCACTAAAGAGCTGAAGTCCTTAAAAAACAGAAAATCTCGCTTCTTCAAATTATACAAAAGGTCGGGCTCTCACTCCGATTACTTGCATTACTCTATTTTGCGTCATAAATATTTTGAATTAAACAAAAAGTGCTATAATACGTACATATGTAAGATGAAAAGGAAAATAACTTGCAATCCGAAAGCTTTCTATAATTTCGTGAACTCTAAACGTAGGGTTAAAGGGTTTCCCTCTGCTCTAAAATACCAGGGTGATTTGTCTAGCGACGATTAAGATATTGCTAACTTCTTTGCACAATTTTTCAAGTCCAACTATTCCAATGAATTTAATACTTTTTCAAATGAATATCCATTTCAGCTTAACTCACTTAACACCATTAATATTCCAGAAATATATCCGGATGAAGTTTTTTCATATTTAACGTCTTTGAAAGAATCTTACAAGTACGGTCCTGATTTAATTCCCACTTGTTTTCTTAAAAAATGCGCTGAGCACATTTATCAACCTCTAACTGATTTATTCAATATGTCCCTAAAAAGTGGAGTCTTTCCTTCTGCTTGGAAGGAATCTTTTCTCATACCCCTTCACAAAAGTGGTAGTAGGTCGTGTGTAGAGAACTATCGAGGAATAGCAAAGTTGTCGGTCATCCCAAAGTTGTTTGAAGCTATCGTTACCAATCAGCCAACATTTTCCATTTCTACTTTGATTGCAGAACCCCAACACGGATTCTGTAAAGGCAAATCTACCATTACTAATCTACTTGAGTTCACAACTCATGTTTCTAAGGGATTTAGAGAAAATCTTCACACAGATGTTATTTATACTGATTTCAGTAAAGCATTTGACAAAGTATCCCACTCCTTACTTATCTACAAGCTGGATCGGCTTGGCTTCCAACCTGGTCTCACCCAGTGGATCTCGTCGTATCTCTGCGGTCGAACGCAAAAAGTTATTTTTAAAAATACTTTTTCAAATGTCATCGATGTTCCCTCTGGCGTCCCACAAGGCAGCCACCTTGGTCCAATTCTGTTCTTGCTATTTATTAATGATATCTGTACCACTATAAAATATTCCAAAATCTTAATGTATGCTGATGATGTAAAACTTTTTAGGTCTTATGTGTCTATCGAAGAACGTCCCTTGCTTCAAGGGGATTTAAACTGCCTAGTTACTTGGTGCAACGTAAATTCAATGCCGCTGAACCTCAATAAATGAAAATTCATGTGCCTATCTCGAAGATCTTTACCAGCAGCCTCTTACGTAATTAATAATTTTTTCTTCTATCAGTAAACTATTTTGAGGACTTGGGAGTCACGATAGATGCTAAACTTAGTTTCAACCTTCATACTAATGCTACTGTCAATAAGGCTAGAGGTGTTCTTTCATACGTGAAACGGTGGTCCAAAGAATTTAGTGACCCTTATGTAACTAAAGCCCTTTTCATCACCTTAGTTAGACCGATACTAGAATACGGATCAATAGTCTGGAATCCACAATATCGAGTTCATGCAGATAGACTTGAATCAATACAAAAGCAATTTCTACTTTTCTCTTTAAGGAATTTTCAGTGGGACTCTGCGTATAATCTTCCACCTTATACTAGTCGGTTAAAGCTTATCAGTCTTCCAACTCTTTCAAGTCGTAGAGAAATGCTAGGCGTTATATTTATGGCTAAATTCCTGAATGGACTGATTTCTAGTCCAATTCTTTTGAACGAAGTAAATTTCAACGTCCCATCACGGGTGTCAAGACATTACAAACCTCCTCTTTTGAGGCAGTGTAGAACTAATTTCGAATTAAATGAATCTTTTCGGTGTTTGTGTCATGATTTTAACACTCATTCTAATTCATTTGATATAACGGATTCACTTTTTACCATAAAGAAAACGGTCTTATCCTATCTTAACTTTTAACAAAAAAAAAAAAAAAAAAAAAAAAATCAAATAAATTAAAAATGTTCACTTATTTAACAATGTAGTATATATATGTATAATTTCTATGTAATTTCTAACTGTTATGTATAGTACTCAGCTGATGATTTTTATTCTGTAGCTGAGCAGTTTTAGATCTCGACGCTTAACAAACCTCCGCCTATCAACAACTCGGCAATAACAAATCCGTGCGTCATGCGGATGCGCCCCTCGCGCCGGTCGGGCGGGCTTTGGAGGGTTTAATCCGTTGGGTATTACTATTATTATTATTATCTCGCACCGCGATGCAAGTTCGTTGAGGGTCTTTCTGCATTATATTGATAATTTTGATTAAGTGTTCTTGCCTTGGAGGGCTTATATTACCATTTAGCTGTCAGAGTAAATCGCCACTGATGTGGGATTCTTAGATAGCAGCAATTGGCGGCCTCCATTATTGCAGTTAATTCCGCCAGAAAGACGCTACAGTGGCTGGGCAGCCCTATATTTTCGGGGCTAAATCTTGCTTTTTAGGCTTTTTAGTGGGAGCTTCTGTCAATACACAAAGTAATGAAAGGAAATTCCAAAAATTTTCTCTTAACAAGAAATATGAGAAAAACAAAGTAAAAAGGTCATCAAATTACCTTAACGCAACGGAAGGGTTAAGTAATTTTAATTTTACTTACTTAATTAGTGATTAGCTGCTTTAACGGTTATGGCCGTTTAACAAGGCGCGCCGATCGCTTCTTCGTTGGGCTAACTGACACCAATTAGTCACACCAAGGTAATATAAATCGTTTTCTGCATAGTCCTTCCAGCAGAGTGGTGGTCGCTCTCTTCATCTGCTTCCATAGGTGGGTTCCGGTAAGATTACCCTTTTGGCCAGAACATCGTCTTTAATTCACATAATATGGCCTCTTTTTCGCAATACATGGCACCATTTAGCCTAACCAAGAAGCGACTGGCGCGAATTGTTGGCCGGTTAAAACCGTTCAAACAGTTAAACTCCATATACATAAGTTATTAATAACTTAATATCATTATATGCCTCTTTAAAATATCGTTGCTGAATTTCGGACTCGGCGGAAAATATTTAGCTCCTCTCATTCAAATTTCGGCTAAGATTTCTTGTCGATTTCATAATTCTCCATTTTTTATATTTAGCTGTGAATATAAAATTTTTTTTTCAGGTCGCCCGTTTTTATCTTACTTGATAAGGTCTTTCGCCTTTCCTGTACGCTCCACTCCGCGATCGCATTCATTGAACTAGCGTTTTCTCTTCTCAGCTCTTCGAAAGCCTTAAAAAGCTGCACATGCAGTATTCTTCCAATTCAAAGTTAGATTGCCCGATACAAAATTAATTTTAGAGCACAGTCGCAGCTTTTAGTAGAAAATCCCAGGACTGTTTTTATTTTTGTGACATTTTCTCAACAAAAAATTTTTATTTGCATTTTGATTGCAACTCTTTCCTTGCATCTTAGCTTTTTCTATATTTTTATATTATACCTTTATATTAAGTCGCTTTCATGTTTTCCATACTAATTTTTGACCCACGGAAAAGTCTTTTTCGGTAACTTCTCGTTGAGCTAGACACTTGATACTTAGAGCATAGTTCAGATCTGCAAGACATTACAATGCGAGTGAAAAAAATCCGCTAGGTGGCGCATGGATCGAGATATACAGAAAATTTATTTTAAAATGGAAATTTTGCGATCTACTTTTAACTAATTTCTCGATGATCCATCGATTTGAAACTTGGCGCATAGGTTCCGAGTCGATGGCACTACAATTACCGCCAGGTGGCAAACGAATCGAGATAAACGAAAATCGCTGAAAATCCCTGAAAAAACGCAGGGAATCTTGCAATCAATTTGTAAGTAACTTTCCGGTGAGCTTTGGACCTGAAACTTGGGCCGTGAGTCAGAACTCGCTGACGATGCAATATTTGATGCAAAAAAAAATTCGCTAAGTGGCGCACGCGGATCGAGATGGTAAGAAAACAATTTTAATTTGGAATTTTTCAATCCATATTTAACTAACTTCCCGGTTACCTAGAGACTTGAAACTTGGCACTTAGTTAGAGGCCTGGCGACAATACAACTTATAGAATACAAATTTCCGCTAGGTGACGCGCTAGTCAAAATAACTGCAAATCCTTTTAAAACGGGGGGAATTTTGCGATCGATTTTTAAGTAACTTCCCGGTGAGCTAGAGACCTGAAGCTTGGGCCTTGAGTCAGAGCCCGGTGGCAATGCAATATTTGATCAAAAAAATTTCCCTAGGTGGCGCATGGATCGAGATATTAAGAGAATTAATTTTGATTTGGGAATTTTTCAATCCATTTTTAACTAACTTCCCGGTTACTTAAAGACTTGAAACTTGGCACTTTGTTAGAGGCCTAGTGACAATACAACTTGTAGAAAACAAATTTCCGCTAGGTGGCGTGCTTGCCAAGATAACTGCAAATCCTTGAAAACGCGGGGAGTCTTGCAAACGATTTTTAAGTAACTTCCCGGTGAGCTAGAGACTTGAAACTTGGGCCGTGATTCTGAACCCAATGCCTTTTTGTAGGCAGCACTAAAAAAGTGAATATAAAAAGATGGAAAAAAAATTTTAAGGACTATCTTTATATAAATGGACCAGAAAATAAAAGGCAATTTTTCCTTTAATGCAGGCATAATGTTTTTGAGTTTTGACTAAAAAACTTTAACAATAGCTCTTGTAAAAAAATTTTGGGATTTAAAAATATAAAGGTAGAGCGCGTGCTTAAATTTTAAATAATCAATTAGTTAATCCCAAGTACAGTGTTTGCCTTAAATTGAAGGAGTGCGCTCCACCTTTATAGTTTTAAATCCCAAAATTCTTTTACAAGAGCTATTGTTAAAGTTTTTTAGTCAAAATTCAACTAGATTATGTCTGCATTAAAGAAAAAATTGCCTTCTATTTTTTGGTTCATTTATATAAAGGTAGTCCTTAAAATTTTTGTATTATCTTTTTATTTAAGACTTACATTTACCTTCTGATTTAAATTCTTATTTGTTTCCTTATTTCTCATATTTGCTACTCTAAATTGATGCTTCGTTAGCATTTGTACACAAACGGAAAAGTGCATACGTTCACATATGGACACACACACACACACACACACACACACACACATGTGTGTACAAGTAAAGTGCAACACTTTCGGCAGAATACATTGTTTCATATATTCTAAGCATACGTGAATGTGAAAAGGCAAACATTCACATATATTTTCTTATGTTTTAGTTGTTGATTTGAAATTTATTTTACAAATTTCCCTTTTAAATTTGTGCTTCTGCATTTTCCAAAAATTGTCTCCATATATACCAATGCTCTTGGCTCGTTTGTTAGTTCGTCGTATATAAACTTGTTTAGTACAAAAAAAAAGAAAAATATTTATTTTTTCGCAACTTTTTTCTTTGCAATTTCATTTTGTTTATTTTTTTTCCTCTTGTCTACATTTGTTTTGCTTCAATGCACCAAAGTTCGCAAGTCCGGACCCAAATGTTTGTCTGAGTTGATGCTTCCGCTCGCTGTTAACTTCTCGCCTACGCAATTGTTATTTCTATATGTTTATTTCGTTACTTTGTGTATTTGTCAGTATTGCGTGCCTTCTACGCTTGTTGGCTAATTTGAAACTCTTGTGTTGGATTCAAGCATTACTTTGGCTCCTTCTACTGCTTTGCTGGTACTCCAACTACAGACTGGTCATTTGAATGTTATAAAGCAAAGCATGCCAATTGTATACACTTCAGTGCAGTTGGCAGAAAGATATTTTCTTCCTTCTTCAGTAAATAGCCACTCTGGCGTATACGCAACTATTTACCTATGTTTGGGCATATAAGTACATAGCAGAGCTCGAAAATAACTCTAAAATAACTGAAAGGGGCGGATGGCGCGACTTATAAAAAAAACTCAGTAACGGCTCTTAGGCATTATATTTTCACTCAGAATAAGATAGATTAACAATTATTTTTTAATTTAATTTAAATTCTTAAGAATACATCAAATAATATTTTTATAATAAGCTGCCTACATTGTAAGATAATTTTTTTTTCAGTAGATTTGGCACACCTGCTTACCTGCGCAGAATATTTGGTAGCCAATTTAGCGGTGGTTCTTTGATACTGATCATACCAAAAAAGCACAACATTACCGCGGCATCCCTCAGGGATCTGTTCTAGATCCTACGCCATGAAATATGATGTATGACGGTGTGCTACAAAACGACCTTCCCGAATGCATTCAAATTGTTGGCTACGCAGATGATACTGTCGTAGTAGTGACTAAGAAACTTGCAGTAGAGGCAAGCAGTACTAAGCCGAAGAAGGAGGAAAGGAACGGCTGACGAATAGGGGGCTTGAGATGGCTTGAGAGCAGCAAGACAGGAGAGGTTTTGTTAAGCTCAAAGAGAACTGTGGGCCAATATGTCCTAACCATAAGAGATAATTAAATAAAGCACATCAGAGTGGTCCGGGAAAAAGTTTCTTAAGTTGGTGCGACTAATGCCCAATCCCGCTGGCCCAGGTGAAGCTACCCGTCAGCTATTGTTCAACATAACAAAAGAAATGAACACAAGGCACGATATACCTACGAAGAGATTCAGGAGGTCAGCTTGTGTTTCCCACACACAAGCGGGATAGAACCCACATGATGCCAAATCACTGCCAAGAAGCGACCCTGCTTTTCTTAATGAAAAAACTTGTTTCTAAATTTTTCATGTTACTTTGTTCTGGAATTGAGCCCAATATCTTCGATGTGGAAGGCGGAGCATGCTACCGTCAACCTCGGCGGCCGCCGTAAGCGTTAACAGCGAAATAATATTAAACACAACACCTACCAAAAGATAAACTAGCAGGTTATATGAATAGCAAGTACTTATTGGACGATGACTGACAACGTGACCCTTGTTTTATGTCGGAAAATCAGAGTTGATATTCTGTCAAATGAAATGGCCGATCTCTAAAATATTGGAATAGGACGACCATCTGAAGACGCCAAGAAAGGTACAATGTCACGAAAAATAGTTAGATGACAACAACGAAGGAAGGAATCGAGGAAGGGGTATTGGACTTTGACGTTAGTTCGGAAGAAATAGGAATAGTAGGGATATTGAATTAAACTACTGCGCCATACGGACATTGAGTGGGCATGGCGGTTTTAAAGGGAATTTTCATAAGCGTTTGATAGATTGGGATCTTTATGTACACACTGTATCACCGCGTTGGGAAAAGCAGAAGACGTTATATTTCATTCATCACCATGGCGGCCGTCGTGGGTTGATGGTAGCGTGCTCCGCCTACCACACCGAACATCCTGGGTTCACGCCCCGCGCAAAGCAATATCAAAATTTTAGAAACAAGTTTTTTCCATTAGAAGAAAATGTTTCTAAGCCGGGTCGCCACTCGGCAGTGTTTGGCGAACACACTAAATGTATTTCTGCCATGAAAAGCTCTCAGTGAAAACTCGTCTGCCTTGTATATGCCCTTCGGAGTCGGCATAAAACAAGTAGGTTCCGTCCCGCCAATTTGTAGGAAAAATTTAAAGGGGCGCGACGCAAATTGAAAGAGAAGCACGGCCTAAAATCTCCTCGGAGTTTATCGCGCCTTATATTTGTTTTTTATTTATTTATATTTCACTGTCTTGGCTTTTTCGGCGAAAGAAGCTGGGGTACACAGAATTTTATGAGACGAACTTTCCATAAGGAATTTATTTGCCCTAATGTGTAGACAAATCGTTTATTTGACTGCTGTGAGTCGGCTTGAACTATTGGTATTTGAGTTTAAAAAAAAAAAATAAATGTAAGGCGCGATAACCTCCGAAGAGATCTAAGGCCGAGCTTCTCTTCCAATTTGCGTCGTGCTCCTCTTGATTTTTCCCTACAAATTGGCCGGACGGGACCTACATGTTTTATGCCGACTCCGAACGGCATCTGCAAGGCAGATGAGTTTTCACTGAGAGCTTTTCATGGCAGAAATACAATCGGAGCGCTTGCCTGACACTGCCGAGGGGCGACCCCGCTTAGAAAAATTTTCTTCTAATTGAAAAATCTTATTTCTAAAATTTTGATGTTGCTTTGCCCGGGAGTTGAACCCAGGGCATACGGTGTGATAGGCGGAGCACGCTACCATCACACCACGGTGGCCGCCATTTGAGTTTATGTTTTCTAAATATCTAACTGTACTGGACTTTGGAAACAGTGGGCAGTACTACCCCCTTTACCCTTTAGCGCATTTTTTAAGTCAAAATAACTGTCAAACAATTTGACTTGGACCGATGATATTTGGAATCTAGCTCACTTAAATGAACTGTGCTATTTGATGTGGAATATTGAGCTGTGCAATACACCGCAATATATTTTATAAAGATTTAGAACTAAGAGTCAATTTGACGAAGTCTTATTATCTTTAGGCGATATTGATCGAGATTAAAGTAATTTTGCAACAGTAAGCAGTGTACCGAGCCCTTCTTGCAATTTAAGTGTAACCAACAAAAAGTAAATTTTACAGTAGAAGTTTTTTTGTAATTATCTTCTGACAAAAAATAGCTACTATCATGAAATTTGTTATGTGTATAAAATATTTCTTGAGCCTGTAATTAAGACTTCGGTTTTTGAAAACACTGTACCGAAAGTCCTGTTATCTGTACTTACGTTTTTTTTTTTTTTGCGTCATGTTGGCTCACTTTCCAAACACTAAATTGTTGGTTTCCTTAAATTTTAAGTTTTTCAATTATATTTTTCACATTACATAGGGCACACTAAAGGCGTATTTTTTGCAATTTTTTAGTACATACATACATTTGAAATTAAAGGAAACTTATACAATTCCAAATTTGAACACAATATATTAAACAGTATTGTTGTAAACAAAATAATTGAGTCATCTTCGTCTGTCTCAGGCAATGTATTTATTATATTTCCAGTATGGAATAAGCTAATATATTCACAGTGAAATTGTTTTGGTATGATATTCTTTTCGCAAAGAGCTTTTAGGTTGTTATATTTTGAAAATGAAATGTATAAGAAGTGATCATAAAAGATAACAGGACCCTTTTTTTTTTTTTTTTTGTGCGGGAGGCTGATTCTTAAGAGCCTACTGTTGTCCCTGCGTCCAGGTTCCCGCTATTTGCTCTGAGTGTCAATTTAATTGCCACTGCTTCGCATGCGCATTTTTCTGCGCTCCCTCTCAGCATTCATCATACTATAAATGCTATTTTGCTCACTGCAGTTCAGCACTCTTTCCTGTTGCACATATGTGATACTAAATTTCTCGTGGTAGGTTCCTCCCCAAAGACTCCATGCAAGGTGAGTCTTTCTTCGTGGAAACGGGGGCAGTGGAACATGACGTGTTCTGCGTTTTCTAACTCCGTGGTACACATTGGGAAATGAGGATCTTCCTCTATCCTACGCTTCCATAAATACTCTTTGAAACCGCCATGTCCACTCATTATCTGCGTGAGATGGTAGTTCAGTTCGCCGTACTTCCGCTCATTCCATTGAGCTACGTTCCAAACTAGTGTGAAATTCCAACGCCCTTTACTCGAGGCCTCCCACCGTCCTTTCCACTGAGATATTGGTTGTGTCCTTGCTCTTTTCTTGTCTTCTTCAGGTAACAGGACCCTTACTAAGTGTGAGAGAATTTCGTCTTGACCGCACAATTGTACTGAGATCGTATATCGTTTTTCGCTATCGTCATAATAACAATAGTGTAGTTTAAAAAATGGAGCATTTTTTTCGAAGATAGCGCAACGCAAAGACTTGAATGATATTTCAGCTGAAGCTGGAAAAGGTTTTCCAATCTTTAAAATCCGAATTATGAATTGAAATGCATGTATAATTTTCTGGTATAGTTCTTGCGTTCGAAATAATTGTATACCATTCGTTTGGAGCCCAAACATTTCTATGGCGAATAAAATACTCAATAGGGATCTGTATGGAGTCCACGAGTATCATGGTATGCCCAGGCAACAGGTAAGTTAATTTAATGTGTCTTATGTTAGCAGTCTTCTCTAAGAAATATATTATCATTGCTTGCATAGCTCTGTTCCTGTTCTGCCCAACACAACTATCACAATATAGACTTATATCGGAATGAGTCCCCCTTTCATCCACGATATTTAATTATTGGAAAATTGTACTGGAAATTTCGTTACATCCACGTTTTCCATCCGATTCACCCCATAAAAAGCAATAACCGTTTCTTGTGCCCTTTTCGTAAACGCGTTCATTATAAAAAGCATATTTTCTTGAATAGAAAAGGTTTATGCTTTTTCCGTGTGGTGTATTCAATAATTTCTGAAGGTCGAAGCTGGCGCAAATATACGTCCCATTCTCTTTGCTTTTTCTTTGGTCCCCTAAGAAAATTTATTTTGATTTATCTCTGTCCCATATGTGCATTTTATGTTCCTCAGTTTGTTGTAGAAGGTTTTGTGTTTCTCTGTCCGAATTCTTATACTTTTCACAAATAATGCATTTGTCCTTTTTTGGCAAATGGAAGCCTATATGGTAATCACTTTTGAAAATGGTAACTTAGCTTGCTCCTGATTTGTATTTATCAAGTGCTGCATGTAACACCTATACAAAGTTGGCACGTTTCGAAAATACTGTGGAAGATATAACTTAGTACTTTTGTTCCTACAATAGTGGGAAGGAACTGCTGGTAGGTGTTCAATGAATGATTTCAAAAGAGCCACATTTATTTCGTCAGACTTATTATGGGGAGGAGGTATTTTTTTGGTCAGGCAAGAGGTATTTGAAGAGTTATGTTTTTTTTAAAACATATTAACGTGTTCTGGGAAATATTAAGCGTTTTCTGTCAAAACTGCTGACAAACTTTAAAACGCTTTTCGTTATAGGTAATGAAATATACACAACTCAACTGTTTTTTAAGGCTATCTGATGTTCTCCTTTGAACGCATTTCCGGGTCATGCACGATAGAAGCCTCTCTTTGTCGTGTCTTGTTGCCTAAGCCCCAAAAGTGTTCATTTAGCATCAACCGATCTTGCTCACTAAGCTTTTCACAACACTTGTTTCCACACTTTTTACCTACGCAGGAATTTGGTTTAACTTCACACAGCTTTCGTTTTATACACCGAAGTCTTTTAGGAAGTTTTCGTTTCTTCTTGTACCCTCTTGTTCCAACGCATATCTCGTTTTCTAATTCCCCAGAATATGTCTTTTCAGACTCAGTATCGCTATATGGCACCAGTGAGTTATTCTTGATCGTATTGGACTTTGACGTTAGTTCGGAAGAAACAGGAATAGTAGTAGTTTTGTTATTTTATTTTAAAGATAATATAAAATAATTAATCACCTTATTTTATAAAAGCTTCATATTAAAATAATAAAACAATTTTATTGGATTTCACGATTTCACTACACAAGCACAACGCTTTGTTCGCATGATCTGGAAGTCTCCCAACCATAGTACTCCAAGGTAGGACATATGTAGATGTAACTATTCTAGATTGCATAGTCCAGAAGACAATTATAAACATGTAAAATAGATTTAAGTTAGGCTTAGGAAAGCCGTAATAAATAAATACATTATACATTATACATTATACTTAAGCAGAAATGATTTGTATCAAACTAAAATTTATATTTTCGTTTTCAGCCATATTTTTTTCTTTTTGCAAAATGGTTGCTTAAATCATGCATATACAGTATAATTTTAACAAGTGCTTTTGCGAACAATATAAATATACACGATAAAAGTGAAAATAAACATTACTCGTAAGATACCACAGAGAAGCACTTTTGAGGTAAGTAGCAATTTGCGGTCACAAAAAAAGTAAACAAACCTCAAAATTCACTTACAATAAATTTCTTTTTGATTTAGCTTGATAACGGTACTATTCTCTATTATAAAAATTTGTGAGATGATCAAAATCATGCAAAACTATGGGTTTTCAGCAAAAAACTAATATCTGTATTTTTGTTGGTTACAATTAAATTGCGGTAAGGGCTCGGTATGCTAAACCCAGAAACCATTTTACCGACACAGCTCTTAAATATTGATTCGCTGAACTCTTGTTCTGGATTCCCTGTAGATGCATGTGTACATATGTTTGGTTATTTCACTACATAGCCTATATTTAAATTGGGTATCTTCTAAATGTACTTCATGTATGTAAAAAAAAAACTTTCTTTTTTTTTTTATTTCTTTTATTATCAAATTACATTACACTTGAGTGAAAGTTGCAAAAGTTTTCTTGTTTTTGTGCGTAGTTAAATGTTGTAGACATTGTTGTTGTTTTAGTGCGGCAAGCAAATAAATTGCATTTATCATGTGCAAATTTCTAAGCAAATCAAGACCTTTCCAAATAAATGTGTTTATATTAATTTGCTTTTACTTAAAAATGTTGAAATGCTTGTAAATTTATTTCTTTTATCTAATTTTTAACGCTTGAAAAGATGCGTAGCTAAGTTTAAAGCAAAATTTAAAATGCACATTAAAGCGAAATTTTATTAGCAGCATTCGTAAGAAAATTGTTGTGCTAATGGAATATAAAAATTGATTTAGAAAGTCTTAACTTCTAATAGCTTATGGTTAAGTACACTTAGTTCTCAATGCAAGCGCATTTTATTTCATCTCTTTTTATCCCTCCCAGTGGCGCTCTCAGCTTTTTGAGGTCTGAGTTCAACCAAATAGAAATCATTTATGGAATTTTAAAAGCATAGAATAAATGTTATACAGTTGCACGATGTAACCAAACCTTAAGAGGCACCAGTAGACTCAAGATAACTTCTGACTTAAAAGAGAGATCATATATTCTACGTCCGTCGGTTTTAATTTGCCTACCTAATTACTTAATTAGCACTTAATCGTTTGATCGGTTATGCCCATCCAATAAGCTGCGATGTCATTTCGGCGTTGGGCTAGTTGGCGCCAATTAGTAAGACAAAGAGAATTTAAATCGTTTTTCATATAGTCCTTTCAACATAGTGGGGCCGCTCCCTTCCCCTGCTCCCACAGAAAGGTTCCGGTAAGAATACGCTTTTGGGCGAAGCATAATCGTTCATTCATATAATATGAACAAGCCAGCAAAGCCATTGTGATTTTATTCGTTGCGCCATGTTGGTGTCTGCGTAAAGCTCGTACTCATCATTAGGTCGTTTTCAGTACTAGCCGTCGCCGCTGTGTAGAGACGAATATATCTTTCGTAGAACTTTTCTTTCGAACACTCCCAGAGCCTCATCATCTGATGTTGTCATGATCCATGCTTCTGCACGATATAGCAGGACGGGTACGGTAAATATCTTGTAGAGCATAATTTTCGTTTGCGGGGAGAGGACTTTACTTTTCAATTGCGTATCAAGTCAAAAGTAGTATTTATTCGCAAGAGCGTTGTTGTGTTAGATTTGGTTTCCAGATAATGGAACTCTTTTACTGTTTCAAAATTGTGGCTGCCAACAGTGGCGTGGTTGCCAAGGCGGAAATTCGCTGACACTGTGATCGATGATAGCAGGTACTTTGTTTTGTCCGCGTTGACCATAAAAGCCATCATCTCCTCTTCTTTTTTTCAGTGTGGAGTAAGCAGAACGACGGTAACTTTTCTTTCGATAATAATTCAAAATTATAACTATAACTAGTGGGTATCGGTTGTTATCTATAAAAAGCTGAATAAGCACTCCTCAAATAATCAAATTTGTATCTTTTTAGTTAAGAGTACTAAGTGCTGACGCCTTTTTAATACTCGAAGCGTTACTGCAACAAAAAATTAATATCCAATATCTGTATTTATTTAAAATCGCTCATTATATAATAATAGCTCATGATAGATATATTCCTCCTTTCCTGTACCAACTGTGGTCTCCATACATCTTCTCTTCTACGTCTTTCTCTGCACGTCCGTGACTATAACTTCTTTCTCTCACCCTTCTTATATTTCTGCATCTCTTCGTAGCAATCGCTATCCATTTCTCCTCGCTTTCCTACTGCTTTGACCCTACTTCTCCCTCTGCATCCATATGTCGTAATCGCTTGACATTTCCTCTCTTCGTCCCAAACTCTTTCCGCATCAAGTTCTTGTACATCGTCCTTTCCTTTATCTTTCTTCCCCTCTCCCCTATTTTGCTTCATTTTTCTTTACTCTTGCCCTCGTTCCTGAAAACCATCCTAAATACCAACTTATGCAGAAAGCTTTTTTAATAGGTGACACATTTCAAGCAAGTCGCGTAATAAAGAAAAAATTTTTTGAACATCTACATATAAGATTTTTTACAATGAGTAGTTTTTTGTCCCCTCTAAAGGAAACTTTCCTTAGTATTACCGTTGGTAGATTGCTTTCAATGGACCTAGTGTATCAAAAAGCTTGGTCTTTATTAAATTTCCTGGGAAAAGGGCTATACAAGGGTTTATAGAATAAGGTACACACTCTTTAACTTTTAAACTAATCGGATAACTAATATCCGAAAGTGCTAAAGTTATATTAGAAAATGTAATATAGTGGTTGGGTATTTTTAAATTTTCTAATCTTCTTTGGTACTTTCTTTGCTTTTTCTTTCACAAGAGCCTTCTGTTGAGAACAGAAGCACTACACAGTAACTAGAAAAATCGGTTTGTCTGTGCACGCACGACGCCATGAGTAAACTGCAGGGAATAGGTCTAGTTCCACGATATCGCAGAACAATCGCATTTATAGATGTAATTGATTCTAATTCTGTCCCCTAGCAGTGCTTTTGACTTAACCTTTTAACATTTTCGTGTTTTACGAAATGGCAATTACCCCCTTTTCAGAACCTTTGAACGCATTTCGTCGTAGGGGGTTCTCAAATATTCGCAGCCTTTGATTAAACAATTAAGATACGTACAGCTTTGACTTTCGCATTGTGGCTAGAAGTGTAATTACCAAATGCGTCGCTAGGCTTCCGATTGGCATCTGTTCCCACAAAGTTCAATGTTGTCCTATTAAATCGCTCTCGAAATGATCCGGATTATACTTTAATGGTGATTGTTACCAGAACGCACGGGATCTACATCCGGCAAAAGGCCATCAACATCGATACTTACTTACTTACTTACTTAATTGGCGCTTAACCGTCTAAACGGTTAGGGCCGTCCAACAAGGCGCGCCAGTCGCTCCTTCGCTCCGCCAACCGGCGCCAATTGGTCACACCAAGGGAGTTTAAATCGTTTTCCACCTGGTCCTTCCAACGGAGTGGGGGCCGCCCTCTACCTCTGCTTCCATAGGCGGGTTCCGATAGAAACACTTTCTTGGCCGGAGCATCATCTTTCATTCGCATAACATGGCCTAGCCAGCGCAGCCGGTGCGTTTTAATTCGCTGGACTATGTTGATATCTGCGTATAGCTCGAACAGCTCATCACTAAATCTTCTTCGGTACTCATCATCGCCAACGCGTAGAGGTCCATAAATCTTTCGAAGAACTTTTCTCTCGAACACTCCCAAAGCCGCTTCATCTACTGTAGTCATGGTCCATGCTTCTGCCCCATATAGCAGGACGGGTACGATAAGTGACTTGTAGAGTATGGTTTTCGTTCGCCGAGAGAGGACTTTACTTTTCAATTGCCTACCTAGTCCAAAGTAGCATTTATTGGCAAGATTGATTCTTCGCTGGATTTCAGTGCTGATGTTGTTGCAAGTGTTGATGCTGGTTCCCAAATCAACGAAGTCTTTTACTATTTCGAAATTATGGCTGGCAACAGTAGCATTGTTGCCAAGGCGCGTATGCGCTGACTCTTTGCTCGATGACAGCAGGTACTTCGTTTTGTCCTCATTCATCATCAAACCCATCTTTACCACTTCTTTTTCCAGTTTCGAGTAAGCAGAACTAACAGCGCGGGTGCTTAGGCCGATGATATCAATGTCATCAGCATATGCCAATAATTGCACGATTTTATAGTATATTGTTCCAGTGCGGTTAAGTTCTGCAGCTAGTATAATTTTCTCCATCATCAAATTAAAGAATTCGCACGATAGGGGGTCACCCTGTCTGAAACCTCGTTTAGTTTCGAACGGCTCGGAGAGGTCCTTCCCAATTCTGACTGAGCTGATGGTGTTGCTCAACGTCATTTTGCACAGCCGTATAAGTTTTGCGGGGAAACCAAATTCAGACATAGCGTCATATAGGCAGCTCCTTTTCGTACTATCGAAGGTGGCTTTAAAGTCGACGAAGAGGAGATGGTTGTCGATTCTTTTTTCACGGGGTTTTTCCAAGCATTGGCGCATTGTGAAAATCTGGTCGATGGTAGATTTACCAGGTCTGAAGCCGCACTGATAAGGTCCAATCAGCCGGTTCACGGTGGGCTTCAATCTTTCGCACCAACATCGATAACACTCTTCAAAACATTGGTGCAGTACTTTATCGCTAGAACAAAAACAACAACAACGCAAATTTTAATAGAATCTCAGCCCATATCTCTTCCTAGTAGCAGGCTCTAAGTATTTACTTTTTTTATAGATTTAAGGAGCCTACCTCTTTAGAAAAGACACGGCATACTTGAGGCATGATTAGAATAGCTTTGGCTCTTACCCTTAGTCCTCGTTTCCAATTTATGAATTACCAATCCTATTAAAAAACGCATATAAACCAATTTATTGTCAACACTTGCATAATTTTCCTGATGCAATGACAGCAAAGTCAAATTTAGGTTGTTGTTGCATAAATGAAAATAGCGTAGATGGTTGCAAAGAAAGCAAAGAGAAAAACAGCTTACAATTCAACTAATTAAACTCTGGCTAGAAGATATTTTGGAAAGAATACAAAAGAAAGAGAAATATAATCACCCGAAACTGCACAAAAAGCACATGCATTAAGGGTCTGACACTTTACTGGACATTTTTGTTGTATCACTAAAAATCAGCTGACGCATAGGCTACTTTGCTAAAATGAATTAAACGACATTAAAAATAAAGCAAACTAAAAGCCCTACTGCAAAACGAAAAGCATAGAGTAACATTTGAAAGTGACAATTTGAATTGCAAACAAGTAAGGACGGGACTGTCTTCGGCTGAACGATGGGTTGTATGGGATATATATTATATATAGCTCCGATCGAAATGATTTTTTCATGAACTCTTCTATGATATATTAGAATAAATATCACCAAATTTAACGTTTATACTTTCTAAATTGCAGCAGGAATGACCAAAATCGTCTTATCTGAACGATCGGTTGTATGGGAGATATATGTTATAGAGGTCCAATCCTACCGAATCCGACAAACGTCTAATATAATACAAAAATACATTCTTGTGCCAAATCTCATTGAGATATCTAAAAATTTGAGGGACTAGTTTACGTTCAAACAGACAGACGGGTGGACAGGCGGACGGACCGACGGACGGACAGACGGACATGGCTATATCAACTCAGTTCGTTGCCCTGATCAATTCGGTATACTTATTGGCGAGTCTATCTTCCATATTTCTCAACGTTACAAAAATCGGACCAAAGTTAATATACCATTTCATGTTCATGAAAGGTATAAAAATAGAAGAAGATGATGAAAAAAGTAATTATTTCTGAAAAGCAGCAAATATTAATTATTTCAATGCTACAAACGTTTTTACAAAGCTGTATAGAATAGCTAGGCTGTATTGTACAGTTAGAGTTAAACTATAATATAAGTCGCTAAGTGCATGACAATAGTAAAGTGCAGCTGCGCAACAAACTTGCAAATATTTAATAAAATTACAAAATGAATTAACAAAAGCCGAAAAGAGATGACCAAAGAGCGAGAATGGGTCTTGCAAAGGCTGAGTGAGAGATCAGCGACATTTTGATGCTGTGTGCTTGAAGTTAAGTAAATATTTAGAACAGTGATGCACTCGAGAGATTGGGAACATTTTTCGGCGTTGACCTACATATCGTGTAAGCGCATCGAAAAAGATACAGTAAAGCTAGCAGTCAATTGTTTTTAGCTTGCACTTCAAGCAGTAGACATCTCATTCTTGAATCTAATGCTCAAACATTCTCCATGTATACACATACTACTGCAATAAAAGTGGCGTTTGTACTCGAAGCTCTGCCGGCGTTGTGCACTACTGATATAGAAGCGTTAGAGAGTGAGTCAGCTAAGACGTGGGTATTCATTGTACGTAGAACAGGCCCAAAAAGTGTAATCCATAGTTGAATACGCGAACTCAAGATAATTTAATGCAATATAAAGTGACAAAAAGTGTGCACGTAATAAAATGCAAAAGCGGGCGTGGGTTGGAAGGAAAGTTAAATAAAGAAAAAATAAACCACAAGGTATAATTAGAAATATTTGTCAATAAATGGTAGTTATGCATTTAATCAATAGTAAAATTTTTAGAGATATAGACATGCACGTCCAATTTTCCGAAATATGACATAATATATTTTCCTATTTCAAACCCAAGTAGCGCTTTAGGCGCCATTTTGATGCACATTATCCTGGATCCAAATGTATTTACTCAAACCATTTCGTTAGGTAGAACAATAAACTTTCTGATGTCCTACATCTAGCATTTTGACAGCGTCTCTAAGTCGGGCAGTGCAAAACTGCCTGGAGTTCGGAACGTCGTTTGCTAGGGTTGGACACTCGCAGAGAAAATGGGCACCCATTCCTTACACCCGTCAACAATACAGCTCCTGCGCATGTCGTTAAAAGGGATTATCATTTCCTCCACATGTTGGCCAAATAAGCAGTGCCCTATAGTGGTAGATGTTATTCTAAATGTTTATTTTCTAGATATATTCAATAGAGGCTCTATTCTTTTCTGGTTGTAGTCAGGCCATAATTACTAGCTTATTTTGCAGGTATCCATAGAATTCCAGTTGCGAATCGCGGTCACTCTTTTCTGATACAAGAGGACGGTACAACATGACTGCCTCCGAGGAGTGTTATGATACACCGGTCTTTGCCAATTCCTCCACTTTATATTTACCGTCAAAGTTTGTGATCGTTCGTGTTTATCGTAACGCTCTCTTACTGGTTTCGATGGCTTTAGAAAATATATATGGCGAATCTAGTGCATTCAATGCTCCGAGTTTGTGCGTATCTCACTATCCTTTACCCAATTTTTAATAACAGGCTAAGTTATAATCATGTGATGTCAGAAGGCAGTGTCCACTTGGTATAATGGAAATGTTGCATCTCCACGCTTATGTTCACACCTTTTCTGCTTGATGGAGCATATACAATTCCTGTATCCTTTTGATTTCTTCCAAACCGATTCAACGTTTACCGTCAATTAATCGAGTGATGCCAACTCATCGGCAATTAAAAAAACGTTTTCAATTTCCAACGTTGCTTTGCCAGGTACTTAAACCCAGAACCTTCGATGTGATGGGTGAAACCATCTTCAACCACATATCCGTCCACGCCGTCCCCGTATATATAATTCAAAATGTTTTATCACTCCCAACTCTCCCAATTCATTTTTCTCTATGATCTCACTGTCCACTTTTCACGTTTTCTTTCTTGCTTTCTCTCTCATTCTCATTCTCTCCCGATTTAATTTTACTATCCTTCCTTCCACTTCCCGTTCTCTTTTTGCCTGTCTACATGCGTTCATTTTCAGATCAACCTTTTCCGGCTTACTTTTGATTTCACACACATATTTCACATATCTCTTTCCTTCTCCTTCCCATCTTTTTTCTTGCTCTTATACCCTCTCTCCCTCTACGCGTAATAACACTGCATGTTCTGAATATTGGTGGAGCCGGTTAGTACGACACAATTATAGAATGCTTCGATATAACTGTCTTATAGATTATTAGATTACTAGATTATTGGTGGATGTGATCATATTTGATGTAGTTGCTGAGCAGAAAAAGAATCGATGAAACCGTCGATTATTATAACTGGTGACTAAATATATGAAAAAGTGTCGCTGCTCGCTTTGGTCGAGTCTATTTATAAACAGATCAATCATCGCAGGATTGGGGTGTTGAATCCGGCACCCGGTATAAAAGACCCTTAACATATTTACAAGTTATAATCGAATCAGCTGTCACCTTATTCGTCCTGATAACGCAGAGTAATTTAAATATCCCAGGATAATTCTGACGTCAGCGATCAACATTAAAGACTGCAGTAAACTCTGCAGACGTCTGCGTACAAAGGTCAGACCAAATTATGATTAAAACGACGCTGGATATTTAAAGAGCATTGTATTAAACTAGGGAGAAATATGCTGCAGTAACATAATTGCCGGGAGGTGTGAGTTATAAACAGGATTGTACCGGGTTTTAGCAGACATTCCGTTAAGTTTTATGAATAACTGATAATATATATTATTTCTTAATTATGTAATAAAACGAAGAAAAAATTTATAAACACAAAGTAATGTGCACCGACAAAAAAGTATACTTAACACACCCAAGCAAATGACGGCTTCTGGCATAAGCAGCAATCTTTTGCAGTCACGTTGACAAACTCACCGAATGTGTTAAGCAATAAAGCGTAGTCGCACGACTTCTTGGCGTAGAGTATTGCAAGGTACATTATATGCCTACACTAGTCTTTGAATAATTAATTTTGAACTGCTACTTCGTTCGAAAATCAAAATTTCGATAGAAAAAGGCGTGAGTACTAACTACTCCTGAAGTTCGATGTGTAAGCACACAAGCGTATATCTAAAAAACCAATGTTTGAAAAGTAACGATAGCTCACACAAAGTTTTAAACAAAAAAAAAAAAAAAAACACCAAACGTAACTTTACCAGAAGCCAATAGTTTGACACTTTTTGAGAAGAGCTCCTTCTGATATTTATGGGTAACATCCGATTCCGACCAGTTATTTATATTGATAGCGGGTCATTTTCGTTATCGGTCTGTTATCGCTTTATTTTCACCAAGTCATCAGCTCCTTATTGGTATATGTTCGGTCTGTTATCGACGAGTTACAAATGTGTCATGGACTTTAATTTGAAGTCATAACGGTATCTGTTTCGTAACAAACCGATGAACAGTCGTTAATAAGCAGATATCTCCCCGATATAAGATTAGTATTACTCAGAAAAGAAATCTATTATTTTTCGATATAAATTCGACAAAATTTTGATAACCAATAGAAAACTTTTTGATAATTAATCGAAAATTTTTTTGTTAAATAATCGATAACTTTTCGATGGTAAATTCATAACTATTCTATAACTCATCAATTACTTTTCTACAACAAATCGATGACTTGCCGATAACAAAGTGGTAACACTTTCATAACACGGCGCTAATACCTTGGTAACTCTCCGTAAAAAATCGATAACTTTTGTAAAAGAACGCGATTTTTTTCGATTACAAATCGATAAATTTTACGTAACATGCCGATTCAAAATTTGTAATCCTCTGATAACAAATCTATAACTTTTTATAGCAAATCGATAACTTTTTGATAATATTTCGAAAACTTTTTCATAAATCATCGATAACTTTCCGATAGTCAGTTGATGACTATTCTATAATAAGTCGATGATACGCCCATAACAATGTGATAACTCCCCGTAGAAAAATTGATAACTTTTTGCATACAAAGCAATAACTTTTTGATAACTTTTCGAAAACTTCGGATAGTAAATCCATACATTTTTAGATGAGTTTTTTTCATCGCAATGACGTAAAATTGCTGCTACAGGAAATGTCCATTGCAACGCTAAACAACAACATCCAACAGCAAAACACTTAATTCGCTTTATGTGCGAAATCAAAATAGATCTAAAACGAAATAGCTAAGAATAAATGTTGCTGCCGCAGAGATTACGGACCCGTATAAAATTGAATAAAACATAAAATGTGAATGCGCAGTTCAAGCAAAAGTTAGTACGCAACAACTCAATTACCAAGTAGTGAAATTTTTAAAATAAAATGACGTAAAAGAAGCTCTCCTTGCGGTGAATTGAAGTTTTGAAAAATATGTAGTGTTTAAGCTAATGCAGCAGTCGTCGTTATGCAGTGTTTGTAAGCATAACACACGCTTTTCCACTTAATTCATATAACTCACGTTTTTGCGTCTGGTCTGCATCGCTGCTACGCCTTAATTCTTCGGCTACCGGCCAATGTCTTATGCTGGTCACAGCGTCTTCATTTTTGCATTTTTCTATGCACTGCAATAAGTATTTACAGTGTAACGAATTTAGTGCAATTCCTCTTATTTTCAAACCTCTGCTAACGTTCGAATCACTAAACTGTTGAATAAATAACTCCACTGTTCAATAATGCAAAATAGCCTTTATTAAAGTACTTCACAATAACACTACTATTACTCGCCAGATAGCGTCTCAAATCAAATTGATTGTCGTGCTTCTACTGTTGCCATTTTTTTAATGTCCGGTTTCCTCACCGGCATATTTCTAGGCGCTTCTATTTCCAGAAGTTACTAGTTAGTTATCAGCTATAAATTTCTCAGCTATAACTACAGATGCACGGTTTTTTATAGCTTCTCCCATAGCCCATGCGCGTGTATATGTGAGTAATACTTGCACAATTACTGCATAATTTCAGGAGTATCTCAGATATATGCATGTGGTTGTGCGTTGCTTCTCTCTGCGTGTACGTACATATGCGTAGACATATTGATTGATTTATTGATGTGCATACAAGTCACTGCTTAGCATCGGCTTAGAGATGATAGTATCCCTTAATGTTGCTAATATTCGTCACAATAGTTTTACTGTGCCTTTGGGTGTAATTTCAAAGCTACGCATTGAAAATGATGAAAACACAAAAACATTTAAGGAATATAGTCTTAGAGCGAACTTAAAGGCGTTTTAGGCAAGCAAGATTGATACCCTTTCGAAACTTAATAGGAGTGATCAGAAGTGGTATGCTATAACTGTCATGGAAGCCATGGTTCTCTTTAAAGACAAAGAACTAAAAATGGCACAGATCAGAACACAATGTCTGGGCTGGTTTCAATCCAAAAAAAAAAAAAAATTACAAAGGATATGGGAAAATCGTTTTGTTATGCATCAATATGCATTTTACCTGCAGTGACCTTCTTAGACCCATCTTCGAGTGAAAGAGCTAAATTTGTGTTCTTACATTAGACCGAGAGTAGTAATTACTTCTTCGTAGAATGTCATAATGCTAAAAGTGGGACTAGAAAGTACTCCGTGAGGTTATCTTGCAAATGGTGAAACAAATTATAAGTACATTATTAAAATAGAGTAGGAACTTGCAAATTCACACAGGCTGTCAATTGCTTCATAAAGCCATATGTTATATGCACCACTACAAAGCACGCCAATTACAATGATCAAAGTTCGTTTCTGTAGAGCGAAAGCCAAGGAGCGGACGCACCTCCATGAAACAGCGAAAAGGTTTAAGCAAATGAAAAATTATACATAAAAGCGTGCCTTCAGAGCCCTTAGAATACGCAATTTGAAAGTCAGGTGTGGTCTCAATGATCAATACAACGGAAGCATTGAAATCTTAGCAAGGGGCGTTCAGCCATAGTAGGATAGCGTCATGTAATATTGTACGTACATGCACTTCGTGGTGGAACTTAAAATAATAGAATAGGGAGAAATCTACATCCATATTGGGTTCCTGGTCTCCTTTTGTGTACATAATAACGAAAAGACGGGTGAATTGACAAGCGAGGGTGAAACGTTTAAAGTATATTTGTGCATATTGGTGAGATAAAAAGCAGGCAAGAGTTGCATTCAATGAACAAAGCAGAAAGCGGATTGAACCAACTGCGGTTCTACAAAGTGTCAATGGTAAAGTGAAAGTCTTTTGACATTTCACTAGCAAAGTGTTATCTCTAAACAGAGGTATTGTAGGCTCTTGATGAGCGTTATCTTAATACGACACAAGCACAAAATTAGTTCTGAGCAGTGAAAACACTACCACAATTTTTCGATATTGAAGTAGCAAGTTGGGTCAATTTAAAAAAACGTCTGGCATTTACAAAGAAGGACAAAATAGTCCCTCCAGCGGTATAAACGTCTTATAATATAATCCCGATAACTACGCTTGTCGTAAGAGGCGACTAAAATCCAACTACCTAGAACGTTTGACGAAGGCATATTAAAGCGGTTCCAAAATCGGCGGGCTAGTACTTTAATTGGAATGCACAAGATCAATATCCGGCAAAGGACCATCATCATCGATCATGCTCTCCAAGGCAATAGGAAGAAAAAGTAGAGGAAGTTAGAGAAAAACAAGTAAGGAAGGCTAAGTTCGGATGTAACCGAACATTACATACTCAGTTGAGAGCTGTGGAGACAAAGTAAGGGAAATCACCATGTTGTAAAAGGAACCTAGGGTAGCCCTGGAATGTGTTTGTATGACATGTGTATCAAATGGAAGGTACTAAAGAGTATTTTAAGAGGTAGTGGGCCATAGATCTATAGATGGACGCCATTTAGAGATATCGCCATAAAGGTGGACCAGGGGTGACTCTAGAATTTGTTTGTACGATATGGGTATCAAATGAAAGGTGTTAATGAGTATTTTAAAAGGGAGTGGGCATAAGTTCTATAGGTTGACGCCTTTTCGAGATATCGAAATAAAGGTGGACCAGGGGTGACTCTAGAATTTGTTTATACGATATGGGTATCAAATGAAAGGTGTTAATGATTATTTTCAAAGGGAGTGGGCCTTAGTTCTATAGGTGGATGCCTTTTCGAGATATCGCCAGTGGGGCAGGGGTGACTCTAGAATGTTTTTGTACGATATGGGTATCAAATGAAAGGTGTTAATGAGTATTTTAAAAATGCGTGGGCCTTAGTTCTATAGGTGGACGCCTTTTCGAGATATCGACATGAAGGTGGACCAGGGGTGACTCTAGAATTTGTTTGTACGATATGGATATCAAATGAAAGGTGTTAATGAGTATTTTAAAAAGGAGTGGGCCTAGTTCTATATGTGGATGCCTTTTCGAGATATCGCCATAAACGTGGACTGACTCTAGAATGTGTTTGTACGATATGGGTATCAAATTAAAGGTATTAATGAGGGTTTTAAAAGGGAGTGGCCCTTAGTTGTATATGAGAAGGCGTTTTCGAGATATCTGCCAAAATCTGGACCAGGGTGATCCAGAACATCATCTGTCGAGTACCGCTAATTTATTTATATATGTAATACCACGTACAGTATTCCTTCCAAGATTCCAAGGGTTTTTGATTTCGCCCTGCAAAACTTTTTCATTTTCTTCTACTTAATATGGTAGGTGTCACACCCATTTTACCAAGTTTTTTTCTAAAGTTATATTTTGCGTCAATAGGCCAATAAAATTACCATGTTTCATTCCTTTTTTTGTATTTGGTATATAATTATGGCATTTTTTTCATTTTTCGTAATTTTCGATATCGAAAAAGTGGGCGTGGTCATAGTCGGATTTCGCCCATTTTTTACACCAATACAAAGTGAGTTCAGATAAGTACGTGAACTGAGTTTAGAAAGGATATATCGATTTTTGCTCAAGTTATCGTGTTAATGGCCGCGCGGAAGGACATACGGTCGACTGTGTATAAAAACTGGACGTGGCATCAACCGATTTCGCCCATTTTCACAGAAAACAGTTAATGTCATAAAGTCTATGCCCCTACCAAATTTCACAAGGGTTGGTTGATTTTTGTTCGACTTATGGCATTAAAAGCATCCTAGACAAATTAAATGAAAAAGGGCGCAGCCACGCCCATTTTGAAATTTTCTTTTATTTTTGTATTTTGTTGCACCATATCACTACTGGAGTTGGAATGTTGGCATAATTTACTTATATGCTGTAAAGATATTAACTTTTCTTTTAAAATTTGAATTTAAAAAAAATTTTATTTAAAAAGTGGGCGTGGTCGTTCTACGATTTTGCCAATTTTTATTAGGCAGACATAAAGTAATAAAAGTAACGTTCCTGCCAAATTTCATCATGATATCTTCAACGACTGCCAATTACAGCTTGCAAAACTTCTAAATTACCTTCATTTAAAAGTGGGCGGTGCCACGCCCATTGTCCAAAATTTTACTAGTTTTATATTCTGCGTCATAAGCTCAACTCACTTACCAAGTTTCATCGCTTAACGCGTATTTGGTAATGAATTATCACACTTTTTCGATTTTTCGAAATTTTCGATTTCGAAAAAGTGGGCGTGGTTATTGTCCGATATCGTTCATTTTAAATAGAGATCTGAGATGAGTGCCCATTAACCTACATACCAAATTTCATCAAGATACCTCAAAATGTACTCAAATTATCGTGTTAACGGACAGACGGACGGACATGGCTCAATCGAATTTTTTTTCGATACTGATGATTTTTTTTATACCTGTACAACCTACCGTTATGCAATCAAAGTTAACCTACTCTGTGAGCTCTGCTCTACTGAGTATAATAAGAAAAGTGAAGAGACCAAGAGGAGAGGAAGATTTAGAGCGAGAGTAAAAGTAAGAATTACGGTACTAGTTTGAGAGTAATAAGTAAAAAGAAAGTACAGGGAAGAGTAAGAATATTATAAGGATAGGATAGGATAGGACTAGGAGTAATAGTTATAGCTAGACTTGGATAAGAGAAAGATGAAACAGCGGGAAGATTTACGGAAGAATGAAAAGGGATAGGGAAGTTGAATGGAACGATTAAAGTAAACTAGAAAATGCAGAGTGGAGACGAAATAAAACAGGATGAAAAGGGTTAGTTAGAAGAGAGGCAGGTGGATGTATAACGAAAGACGCAACCATGTCTGTCGTGTTTGATCACATGGCTCTTTCATGTCTGTCTAAAAGTTTCCAAGGTCAGCTAGAGTCTTTAAAATTAATTTTTAATAGGCTACATATTTCTTTTTTGCCATCAATGCATTTCTATAAGCTTTGACTTTTTGAAGCATCCAGCCACCACTTTCTGCTCAGTGAACCTACTTCTACGTTTACAACCCTCCCAGGTAATCTTTCGGGATTTCATGACATTGTTCCAGGTCTTCAATCATCTCATTGATGTCAAAAGTATGTTACCGTATTAGTTGTGGAAAAGGGATACTTTGGAGATCCAGCTATTTGGTTTCGTTGACTTAAACTTTTCCATTTCAACTCCGGGAAAGAAAACTAAAACCCCCACAAAAGGAAGTACAGACCCCGGGCGTTGTTTTCCTGTACGTTGCTTCATATTTCAGAAAGGCATTAATGCAGTATTTTCTTATGATACTAAAAAAATCAATGCTGCAGATTAGTTAAGAAGCAACACTTAGGATTGTGAGGGTGAGTATTGTCAAATACGACTCCGTTTTGTAATAATGACTTCACCTGTCTGGTTTTATTTCGTTATGATTTCAACTTTGTTTTCTTTTTCATTTGACGCAAGAACACCTACAGACAAGAGCGAACTGTCAAGTTCACTTTGGGCGTTTTTTTCTTAAAGCTTGAAATTTTTTTCTGCTCGCTATGAAAAAAATTGCAATAGGAAAACAAAAACAAATAAAGCAAGTTGTTTAATTTATTTTTCTTTTTCAATTGCAGTTTATTTGTAAGCGAGCAGAAAAAATTTTGAAGCTTAAAGGTTTTAGAAAAAAAAAAAAAAACACCCATTGTTTAATACATTTTGAGTAGAACTATGTTGGTTAGTTTTTTTATGCTTTTTTAGTAAATTTTTTTTTTCGAAGCGAGCAGAACAAACTTTGAAGCCTTAGAAAAAAGCCCTTTACTTTAACTATATTTATAAAAATTATAAACTACACATTATAAGCTTACAAATGGTATTGCAAAGTTCATCTGATTCACCCTCGCAAATTAACCTCATTTACACCTAAAAGCTTTACATTATCTTTTAACTTAATTCACTTTAAAAACTACGAAAATAGTTCTAAAATCATGGTTAGGTTTGCAAGCACAAACTCTCATTTATACCCATTTAAATATTCACCCAGTCTATGCGGTTTTACTTTTATAGTTGATGACTTCATAATCCAACTTCCTTATTATTACCTTAACGCTTTTTCCGATCGCCTTTGTTGCACTCAATTATTTTCTCAGCTCAGTTATAGCTATAAAACTAAGAGCTGCGTAAAATCTGAGTTAAAAATGCAGCAAAGGCGCTAAACTTACTAAGGAAAGACTTCAACGCTGTGCGGGCGAACACTCTGACATTATAAACTGTAATATGTGTGTTCATGCAAACAAAAATATTTACATATTTTTATACCCAATTAAATTGCTTTACATATTTTGTAACCTTAAGAAGAAAAGAGAGGAATGTAGACTCATGATGTATATTCTGACTAGACACTGCCTTCTGGCGCCACATTCCCTTAAAATAGGCTTGGTCAGTGATAGCAGATATAGGAAGTGCGGGTTGGGGGGAGGAAATGTTCGAGCACGTTTTGGGCTCATTCCATGCGCTTGCCAGCCTTATACTCCAGCTATTAGAAGTGATACGGCGGTCAGATCAAGAAGCAGCAAGCGGCATGGGTCATTGAACACAACTAGTATTTACTTATTTATTGTCTACCGAATAGCTCTAACAGACTCATTACTTAAAAAGTATAAAGAGACGAGTCTTAAAGCTATTAATCTCTAAACCAATGGAAAGAGTTATTTCATAAATGGTCCTGGTTTTTGATAGGATTTTTCAGTTTGGTCGTTAAACAAACTTCTGCTAGTACAACGGACTCATTCAGTCTATGTGAGGTCCTCATGGAAGGCCCGGTTCAACACAACCTAACTTAACCTTGTAACCATAAATAAAATGGAATAATACTGAAATTTTGAAATCACTTTACCTCTTACGTCATATAAATGCAATTAAAAATGTTCTAAGCACCAGCGTTATTCCGATGCTATCTGTATTGCTTCGCGGTCGTTCCGAGATATTTGGGGTTATTTCGACATACATAATTTAGAAACTAATTTCGGTATGATTTCGCGATGTTTTCGATAAACTTTCGGGACTATTTCGGATTGTCCTTGGAGACTGTGTGTTAGACATTTTCGAGACTTTTCCAATACAAATTACGTTATAATTTCTGCCTGTTTTGTATAGACTTTGGTCTAATTAATATTTGAAAGTATGCGGTTTTCGGAATAAATACAGGATAATTTCGTGACTAACTTCGGCTCATTTTGAGATCTCTCAGGTACTATTTCATGATTATTTTCGAACTATTTCGGAACAAATTTTGAATTATTTCGAGACAATTTCAAAATTGATTTTTTTTTTTATTGAATCGGGACCATCTCAGGAATATTTTAAGGATCATCTCCGCCTTTTTCGATATTTTTCGGGATCATCTAAAGATCGTTTCGGAATTATCTCTGTATTGGAATCTCTGCGTTTGAATTGTTTTAAGATTCCGAAATCGGTTTAAGGGCGAATCGGGACTATTTCTCTATAATTTGCATCATACGCCCAGTCGGGAGGAGTATTTTCTTAATTAGTTGGATATTTTTAGTTCAACGAAAAATCATAATTTATTTGCTTCGTGCAATTATCCTATAAGATCTATTGTCCACTTAAAAGTTTACTCTAAACTTCTCGTTGAAAAGATTCTTTTGATCTCAGTGGGGGACCACGTTGGCCCAGTTTTTTATCTCATTTTTCAATAGGAAGGGATCAAAATATATGAAAAGACGCGCCGAATTCGAGGTAAGGTTGTGTAAGGTTTTATTTGCTGGTCCGTGAGGACCACACATAGACTGGATGAGTCCGTGTTACCTGAAGTTTGTTTAACTACCAAACTGATAAGCCCTGTAAGAAACCAAGACCTAAACTATAAAATAGCTCCATCCTCTTGACAAATACTAGAAGATAAGCCTTAGGCCTATGCTACTTTTTGCTTATAGATTTCATAGCTGTGCAGGTCCTAATACCTGGAGTCTTACACCACATTTTCGACATCTGTTATGACTGAAAATGCCTAATTCAAAAGCATGTGCAGTCAGAAGGCAGTGTCCAGTTAGAATAGACATCATGAGGCTATTGTTCCCCCATTTAAAGGAGGAAAGTAACATTGTTAGTCTTAGGTTGTAAGACCTGCACATGATCTTCAACACTTTGCTGCCTCTCGCTTGGATCCACCCCTCTCTTTCTTGGTCTATTATGTGCAGCTCTCGCCTCCGTTTAACCCAGCGGAATCTGATTCGGACTTCTACAGAGCAAGCTTCAAGGGATGCGCTCTTTTTAGCTAACTCCTTCTCTTTTCCATTTAAATCTATTCCCATATGCGCACGAACCCAATATTAATGTATAGTAGGTAGGTAGGTATAACAGCTGCAACCCTGGTCGCCCAACTAGCTAATTAAAAGCAGTTTTGATGTCATAAAGCTCCTCTGAACCTACTGAGTACTACATGAATATGTTTTACAACCAGCCTGAGTTGTTTATAAAATCAAGAATGTTTGCCCTCCTATTTCTGCCAATCTTCCTAGATCTTCCAAAAAAGAGCTCCCGAATGATCTTAAACGGGTTCCGGCTATAGCCGGGCATTTACACAAAAAGTGCTCGACCGTCTCTTTTCCATCTAGTTTAGGTTAGGTTAGGTGGCCACCGGTGCGAGCACCAGTGCACTTAGGCCCAAAAAGGTTCCATTGTGATACCACGTGGATCTCTCCTCTACTTAAACCAAAAGGTCGATAAAGCAAACATGAGGAGTTTCTTAGGTTCCAACTTAGCCACAAAGATCGACAAAGAAGGGAGATCCCAGAGATGTCTTCCTCTTTTTCATCTATGTCTTTACAACTTCTGCAGTGGTCATTGTGCGGAATACCCAAATTTTCAGATACCTTGTTTTCCTTTCATTGTAGTCCGGCCAAATGGCCACAACCCGCGGTGCTCTTCCGTTTTTGTTGGGCTTTGTTCACATAAAAATCTCGAATAAGTCAATCGATCACAACCAGGGGTATACCTACTTCGACACTGGTTATTCCCTCACCCCCCTCTGCTGAGCCCCTATGTGCCAGTTCATCAGCCATCTCATTTCCCTCGATCCCCCTATGTCCAGGAACCTAGATAATGGATATTTTCAGAGTGTCGGTCAGCGCCGATAAGAGTTGTTTGCATGACCCTAACAGCTTTGAGCTAGTATATGGTGCAGCTAACGCCTTAATTGTTGCTTGACTGTCAGAAAGGGTAGACACTTTAATGTATGGTACTCCTCACGAAAATATTAAAAAAAAAATCTCTTTTCATGCGACTAAATATTCAACATTGGTTAACATTTTAAAATGAAGAATGGAAGAAGGTGTTATCTGTATGACCATTTCGGAAAAGCAGAATGGACATAATGCCAATATCCTTCACATTTTAACCCTCTGATACTTGACGTTGTGGCCATTTTATATGCTTAAATTGACATTTCATTAGCTTAAATTGACTATATAACGTTTTGATGTGGTCATAAAGTCAATTGACTTATGTCACTCATCAGCTCAAACTTCCAACTTACATTTTCCCCCACTGCCGCTTAACCCTTAAAACGATTTTGGGCGTCCAAGTCGTACCAGTCGCTTCTTCGCTAACTGGTGCTGGTTAGTAACACCAACGGGGGGTTAATCGTTTTCCACTTGCTCATTTCAATGCCTCCATCGGCTGATCCAATCGGCGATTACTTACTGGTTTAAGTTCTTTGAACTATGTTGATGTCTGCATGAAGTATTATTTAAATTCGACAACTGGGTATATAAAATTCCATTTCAGCCAAAACTCTTACCTTGTTAACTTATTTCTTTTTATTTACTTCTTTTTTTAATTTTAAATGCCATCAGCTTCCACTTTTTCATTAGCCACTTTCATTGTAAAAAAAAAATTTGCTCGCTTTGCCTATTATTGTTGTATTATTTTTGTTGTTGCGCCTCCAGCTAACAACACAGCTAAAAGCAGCAACATTGTCACGTCAGTTTTGTTGACGCTGCCATCATTGTCGTCGTCGTCATCGTCATCGTGAGCTACACTTAGGACACATAATTAAAATCTAAACTTTCAACATGCACTTTGGTGAGCATTATATTTTTCGCTACGATTTTCCCTGTTGTCATTATATTTTCCTTAGAGCAGAAAAATAGAAAATTAAGTAGAAAGTAAACTTAATAAATATGAATATTATATAAGAAAGCAAGTCATGGCATGCTGCATGAAAAATACTTAAGATGCGGGGGTGGTGATGCGATGGGGTGGTTGAGTGTTGATGTGGGCGTGATGGTGGCAGTAGCCAGTCCGTTAAAAGTCACAAAGCAACGCGTTGCTCATATGCACTGCTCAGTATTACGATGCCGTAGATAGCTGTAGAAGTTTTGTTTTTGGGAGGTTGTTTTTGTTTTTTGATGCTTTGAAGTCAAGTATGCTCTTGACTGCCACACTTGCCGCATGCCACATGCTGTGTGCAACACTTCTCAAGCACTGCTGGCGGCAATTCAGGGTCTAGTTTATACTCTTATTCAATTTTCTTTTTTTTCCCTATTTCTTTTCATACCAGTCACCCCTCTATCTGTGGTTGTGTGTGCTGCGCTTTTCGTTTATTTTGTGGCGAAAAGTAAACAATTAGGATCTTGTTGGCAATATGAGGTAATTATCGTAGAAAACATACATTCAAACACACATTGACGCGCTGTCTCATCTTTTATGCACACATGGCATACTTATAAACTCATACAGTCACATGCACCATAACACATACACAGTTGTAACTTTAAACAATTATATTTACATTTAGCATATTATCCTTTTTAATGAAGCTGCTCCCACAAATGTTTGTATGTATGTATGTGCCTCAGTTTTAAGCTCTTACAAAGAGACAATTTTTAAGCTAATTTGCTGTGCTAAATACTTGGGAGAAATGTTTGTTAAACAATGTTTATTCTTAAATTTTTGTTGGAAATAATTACGAAGGCATTTTCTTGATTTTAAAAGAGTGTCTAAAAAATAAAAATTATTACATGACAATTTTTCGGTTAAAACTTAATGCATTAAGCTAAAATATTAGCTGTAATTAAAAAAAATAAAAAAAAAACTACCTTGACTTAAAAAGCCCTGATTTATTTGTTTTTGAGAACAATACATAGCTGTCTAGCTTCACAGCATTTCCTTCACTGTACTCGACCTCACGTTTATACAAATATTTGACCTACAACGCCTCTGTGACCCCAAGAAAATTAGAAGAGGAAGGAGTCAGATGACCTAACAACTCGAATTGGACATATTAAAACCTTTTAAATAGAAATCGCATCTTTATATAACTGTTTTATGTCGATACAGCTGGCTTCAATTAGGGAAAGAGGTAAAAACCCGAAAGGAGGCGAGGAAATGAAAGTATAAAAGAGACAGGGGAAGGAAGGGAAAAGAAAGGAAAGGAAACGAAAAGAAAGGAACGGAAAGGAAAGGAAAGGAAAGGAAGGGATAAAAATTTTTATCGACGAGTCGTCAGACTGTTATCGACAGTTAATGGGCGGTTAATGAGCGTTTTGTCTATCGGTTTGTTACCGGCGAATTATAAACGACAAAGCGATTCGTTGTCGAATAAATGCGAATCTGTTCTCGATATAAAACGTTGTAATCAGATTGCTACAGAAAAGTTATCGATTTGTTATCAAAAATATATCGATTTTTTATTGCAAATTATTGAATTGCTATCGATAAAAAATTGATATTTCGTGGATGTCAAATTTATATTTCTTTCATATCAAATCAATATTTATCGATATCTATCCATATTTTTCCGATAAGACGTCGATAAAAATCGTAAGATTTAAGATAACAAATCAATAATTTTTCGACAAGAAATCGATACTTTTTCGATAACAAATCGGCATTTGAAAAAAATCGATATTTTTTCGATTACCTATCGATAAAAGTCGTTATTTTGTCATTTGTGTCATTATTCTGTATTACAAAATTCTGGGTGACAAAATTCTGTAAATTGCAAAAAAAATCTGCTAGAACAAAATTCTGCTTTTTAAAATTCTGCTTTCTAAAATTCTGCTTTCTAAAATTCTGCTTTTTCAAAATTCTGCATGTTTAATTCTGGAAGTCAAAATTCTGGAATCATGGCATGGCGTAGCCGGTGTTGGATCGGCTAAGGGTAATTTTTTTGAAGTGCGGCCGAAGGCCACCTACGCAGAAGGGTATACTACGCAGAAGGACATCACTGTGGCGATAGCCACAGGCAATACCACACACCCGGACTTGGCATGGTGTAGCCCAGGGTTATTTTTTATAAGCGCGGCCGAAGGCCGCCTACACAGAAAGGTGTTCTACGCAGAATTACTTTGGATGGCGCACTTTTTTCAAAAAAATTACATGACCGCTTTAACATTGTTAACCTTATATTTTAATACAGAATTTTGTAATACAGAATTTTGAAAGCAGAATTTTAGAAAGCAGAATTTTGTTTTAAGAATTTTGTACATACAAAATTTTGACACAAACCCGTTATTTTTTCGAAATAAAATCGATACATTTTGATAGCAAATCCATATTTTTTCAATAAGAAATAGATACATTATCGATAATGAGCCGATAGCACGTCGATTACCATTGAAAACCCGATAGTAATCCGATAATAATAACAGCTTGATAACTTTTCGTATTTTTGTATTTGTATTGTATTTTGTATTGTATATTATATATTTTCTTATAAATACGTACAATTTTCTAAGTAGTACAATATAAAAAAAACAAGTAAGGAAGGCTAAGTTCGGGTGTAGCCGAACATTACATACTCAGTTGAGAGCTGTGGAGAAAAAGTAAGGGAAAATCACCATGTTGTAAAAAGAACCTAGGGCAACCCTGGAATGTGTTTGTATGACATGTGTATCAAATGGAAGGTATTAAAGAGTATTTTAAGAGGAAGTGGGCCATAGATCTATAGATGGACGCCATTTAGGGATATCGCCATAAAGGTGGACCAGGCCTGACTCTAGAATTTGTTTGTTGGGCCTTAGTTCTATAGGTGGACGCCTTTTCGAAATATCGCCATAAAGGTGGACCAGGGGCGACTCTAGAATTTGTTTGTACGATATTGGTATCAAATGAAAGGTGTTAATGAGTATTTAAAAAGGAGTGGGCCTTAGTTCTATGTTTGGACGCCTTTTCGAGATATCGCCATAAACGTGGACCAGGGGTGACTCTAGAATTTGTTTGTATTATATGGGTATCAAATGAAAGGTATTAATGAGTATTTTAAAAGGGAGTGGACCTTAGTTCTATAGGTGGATGCCTTTTCGAGATATCGCCATAAACGTGGACCAGGGGTGACTCTGGAATTTGTTTGTACGATATGGGTATCAAATGAAAGGTGTTAATGAGTATTTTAAAAGGGCGTGGGCCTTAGTTCTATAGGTGGACGCCTTTTAAAAATATCGCCATAAACGTGGACCAGGAGTGACTCTAGAATTTGTTTGTACGGTATGGGTATCAAATGAAAGGTGTTAATGAGAATTTTAAAAAGGAGTGGGCCGTAGTTTTATATGTGGACGCCTTTTCGATATATCGCCATAAAGGTGGACCAGGGGTGACTCTAGAATGTGTTTGTACGGTGTGGTTATCAAATTAAAGGTATTAATGAGGGTTTTAAAAGGGAGTGGCCCTTAGTTGTATATGTGAAGGCGTTTTCGAGATATCGACCAAAATGTGGACCATGGTGATCCAGAACATCATCTGTAGGGTACCGCTAATTTATTTATATATGTAATACCACGAACCATATTCCTTCCAAAATTCCAAGGGCTTTTGATTTCGCCCTGCAAAACTTTTTCGTTTTCTTCTACTTAATATGGTAGGTGTCACACCCATTTTACCAAGTTTTTTCCTAAAGTTATATTTTGCGTCAATAGACCAATACAATTAATATGTTTCATCCCTTTTTTCGTATTTGGTATATAATTATGTAATTTTTTTCATTTTTCGTAATTTTCGATATCGAAAAAGTGGGCGTGGTCATATTCGAATTTCGGCCATTGTTTACACCAATACAATGTGAGTACAGATAAGTGCGTGAACTGAGTTTAGTAAAGATATATCAATTTTTGCTCAAGTTATCATGTTAACGGTCGAGCGGAAGGACAGACGGTCGACTGTGTATAAAAACTGGGCGTGGCTTCAAGCGATTTCGCCCTTTTTCACAGAAAACAGTTATCGTCCTAGAGTCTAAGCCTCTACCAAATTTCACAAGGATTGGTAAATTTTTGTTCGAATTATGGCATTAAAAGTATCCTAGACAAATTAAATGAAAAAGGGCATTTTGAAATTTTCTTTTATTTTTGTATTTTGTTGCACCATATCATTACTGGAGTTGAATATTGACATAATTTACTTATATACTGTAAAGATATTAACTTTTCTTTTTAAATTGGAATTAAAAAAAAAAAAAAAAATTTTTAAAGTGGTTGTGGTCGATCTCCGATTTTGCTAATTTTTATTAAGCATACATATAGTAATAAGAGTAATCTTCCTGCCAAATTTCATCATGATATCTTCAACGACTGCTAAATTACAGCTTGCGAAACTTCTAAATTACCTTCTTTTTTTTTTTTGTCCAAAATTTTACTAGTTTTCTATTTTGCGTCATAAGTCCAACTCACCTATCAAGTTTCATCGCTTAATCCATATTTGGTAATGAATTATCGCACTTTTTCGATTTTTCGAAATTTTCGATATCGAAAAAGTGGGCGTGGTTATTGTCCGATATCGTTAATTTTAAATAGCGATCTGAGATGAGTGCCCAGGAACCTACATACCAAATTACATCAAGATACCTCAAAATTTACTCAAGTTATCGTGTTAACGGACAGACGGACGGACGGACGGGGATGGCTCAATCGAATTTTTTTTCGATACTGATGATTTTGATATATGGAAGTCTATATCTATCTCGATTCCTTTATACCTGTACAACCAACCGAGTATAATAACAAATTCAAATAAGAAAGTAGTTAATGATATTAAATGCTAATTATAAAAGCAGTGGAAATGCCATTTCCTTTAATTATAATTATAAGTGCTTGTGGGCGCATAACAATCACAAGATATAATTTCTACAATCCCTAGTTAAAGTAAAGACCAGAGAATAACTATTTAAAAAAAAAATACTATTAATGACAAAGTACTTACATATAAAGCTAAAAACTTCAAAAAATATTACATACCGGAATTTATACAATGGGTCGCAACAGAATTCCTACACCCTCATGATTGAAACCAAGTAGCCACAGTTTCACATCCCTCATAAACTTAGAAAGTTTTGTAATGAGTTGTATTACAGCAGGTAATTTATTATATAGTTTACATGACACGATTGTGTAAAAGTTACGGAAAAGTGTGGTCCGAAAACGAGGAGTTTTTACACTTGATAACGGTCTACTTCTTAGGCTGTAAGGGTTATATATCGGGCTTTGTGAATACCCACTCCTTATAAAAATTTTGTTCAAAACTTTGTTGTAGTAAAAGTGTCGAATGGGAAGTATGTTTAATTTTTTGAAAAGGTCCATAGAGTGTGATGGACGGTGTGCGTTACACATTTTTCGGATAAAGCACTTCTGTGGGATTAAAAGCGCATTTAACTTACTAGCGTACGCTCCACCCCAGCAACTGATTCCATATTGTAATTTTGAGTGGACTTGTCCATGACATATTAATGCTAACACTCGATTTGAGCACAGCTTTTTAGGTTAAAGAAGGAACAAACCGCTGACAACAAGTACGATTTCGAAGCAAAAATATGTGATGACCAACTTAGGTCTTGGTCGAATATAACTCCTAAATATTTAAAATTAGGGACTACATCAATTTTAAAGCAATTACTGTCACAAGTTATTGTCTCGTCAAAGGTGTTGACAGAGTTTTGATGAGTACATTTACTTGAACACATACGAAACCGCATACAGTTAGAGCCGTGAAAGAAAATATCGATTCTAGGTAACTCCTTTCCGCATTGATTAAAATACATCAACTTTGTCTTGTTGCTTACCACGAGTTTGTGGCTAGCAAATCAAGACCTCAGCATAAAAACATCGTGATTAATATCAGAAAAAAGATTAAATTCATTTGTAGATGCATATGCAATGGCAACGTCATCTGCTAATGCCGTTACTTTACCAAAAAATGGTAACGAGAATAGTGAATTAATGTATATTAGAAACAAGATAGGTCCAAGAATCGAGCATTGTGGCACCTTAAGGTAATAGGTCTGGGTTCACTTTGAACATTTACGACTTTAACTTGCTGAATTCTATTCGTTAGGTACGACTTAAACCAACTAAAAACGTTGCCACGAAACCCAGCGGGGCTAAGCTTACTCAGTAGAATATTATGGCCCACCATACCAAATACTTTAGTAATATCTACAAGCAGACTAGCGCAACAAATTTTTTCGTCAATCGCCTTATGTATAAAGGAAGAAAAGTCTAAAAGACCATCTTCAGTTGAGAACCCTGACATAAAACCAAATTGCTTGGGACTAAAAAATTTAATTTTGTTGAGATAAGTTAACACCGTAGCCTTAACTGCCTTTTCAAAGATTTTTGAGATTGAGGATAGCAACGATATAGGCCTGTAATTATTCTTGTCTTTTTTGTCTCCCTTTTTGAACAGCGGTATCACGGTAGCACATTTTAAATATTCTGGAAAAACTCCGGAGTTTATACTCAATTTATGCTTTTTAAGGTCTTATTTGAAATGTTGTCACTGCTACTTAAATCAGACTTGCTCAAAGTTTGAATTATTTTAGGAATTTCTAAACCTGTAATTGGATCAAAGAAAAAACTATTACTGGGAGTTCTGAATTCTGCGATGTTTCGATTTTTACGGCACATACAGATATTTGGATTCCTCACTGTATTAGAAGCTGCTCCTACATTTAAAACAAAATTAGTAAGTTAATTAGCTACTACCAGAGTCTCCGATGTATCCGCGCCATCCACACTTAACACAAGCGAGTGGGACCTTTTCTTATAGTTTCGGTTCATTATTCTTTTTCGTGTTACCTTGTGCTGATAGAAAGAGATTTTGATAATATTTTTCCCGAGTTGAATTTATGTCAACCCCGACACAGTTTCTCAGCCTAGTATTGGCCGGATTTCTTTTGCATTTTTTGCGTTACCTACTTTTCAGTCGGATCTTATGTAACAAAGTACGAGTTATCCATGGCTTGAGAGTTAAAGATGATGGTCTTGGCAGGAAACAAATACTCGAATTATTAATGTGAACCGTGAGTTTATTCATAAATAAATTATATGAATTGGCTACGTCTGTTTCACCATAAACAGTTTCCCTGTTTTCCTCGCGAATATATTCATTCAGAACGTTAAAATTTATTTTCCTGGTACCTGATGGGGTATATAAATTGGTAATACGCTTACTTATATTTATGTTTTGAAGTTGAATACCAGTCATGCAATGATCAGAGATTCCGAAATCAATATTTATACCTATATATATGTTATCTTCCAAATTATTTAACCTACCATATACATGGACTAAACAGGTCCCTGAATCTGGGCGGGTAGTCTCAAGAATGAATGAAACTAGACAATGGTCCACAAGGAGTGTAAGATAATAATCTAATAAAGCATTATGAATATGTAATTCAAAATCAAAATCACCCATTATATCAGTACTTGCTGCTTTTTCTCTACTCAAAAAGAGAGAAAAATCCACATGAAAGAGTTTAAAAGTTATTGAATGAAACATATACAGGCAAATAAATGTGTTCATAAGTGACTTTTTACGTACTCTGCTACATGATTCTAAACTAGAATTCATCTATTTCTAAATGACTCTGGAACGATCCCAAGATGATTCCAGGATTGCTCCTATAAATAATACCGAAATTCTCCCTAACACATTTCCAAATTGATCACATAATAATACGTAAAACTGTTTTGAGAAAATCTGAAATATTCCCAATATGATTATAAAACAAGCAAAGGTGTCTAAGTTCGCGTGTAACCGAACATTATATACTCAGCGTGAGCTTCAATTGCATATTTCATTTCAGATAAATTACTTTTCTAGATAACACGAGGCACCGCCCGTTTAAAAAAAATGTCTCCCCAGTTCCTCTTACAATACAACTTGATAAGAGAAACATCATTGAATCAAAACTATTTTTTGCTAAATTATAGCTTATTATTCTAGTCTACGACCCTTTTAAACTTGTTTTATATCTAAGTTGCCGTGGTCTTTAACCGATCCCGTCCATTTCTAATATCAAGATTTTCTACTATAAGGAAAATTTTTGTACCCAATTTTATTACGATCCGTTAATTTTTCCTTGAGTTATGGCTCCCGAAACATAGAAAATTGCTTAGTCGTAAAAAGGGCCGTGCCAAGCCCATTTTTTTAAATTTGAAGGTTTTCCTATTGATTGTTATAAATCCACTTGGGAAATGAAATACCATTGATATAAAGCTCTTTTTTGCAAAGATATGTCTTATTTTATTCGTCCACGACCCTTTTAAAAATCTTTTATATAAAAGTGGGCGTGGTCCTTAACCGATTTCGTTAATTTTTCTCCAAATCATTCCTTATATTAAAGGCAACCTCTCTGCCGAATTTTGTTAAGATATGTTTAACGATTTTTGATTTATGATTAATAATATTTGTAAAATTCAGTTTATCACAAGTGGGCGGTGCCACGCCCATTTTAAACAGTACCAAGATATTTGTTCGGGACTAAGTATAGGTGTTCTTTTCTAAATTTGAGGAATAAAAATTATGGCAGACCACAAAATAACGTAATGTAAATTTTTTTTTAAGAGGAGTGTTGCGAACGGTGCAGGGATGTAGTGGAAGCCCAGGTGGGCTGATACCGTAACCCGCCTACTGCACCGAAGATCCTGCGTTCAATTCCCGTGTTAGGCAATTTCAAAACTTCGGCAATAAACTCTTTTACATTTTTCTAAACGGGGTCATCCCTCCGCAGTGATTTGGCAAACCCAAAGGAGCAGGAAGCAAATGGGAAGAGAAGCTGGGTCTAAATAATAAATACAGTTTAAAAAACCTAAAAACACGCTTTTAAATATTTAGTTTTAGTATCTACAATACTTGATGTTGATAGCACCGTAGCACAGAGGTTCGTGTCTCCGATATTAAGCACAACTGGTTTTGTAGCGTGTTATTCAACCACTGCCGCGAGTCTTCAATAGTTGCCGCTAGTTGGAACTAACTCTCCCTTTACGTGCCTAACCTAGATAGTTACAAACAAGTATACATGCAAGTGAGGCTAATATAAGGGTGTTAAAAACAGCTATTCGAAGGCATATCGCGCATTGTATTTTTTTATGTTTTTTTTTTTAGTTTTTGTTAAAAACCAGCTGTTCAGCAGAACAAACTTTCTCAATAGTTATCGTTTTATGACATAAAACTGATAAAAAAAAGCAAATTTCTTATGACTTACGTTAGAGCGTGTTATATGCAGAGGCTTTTACTTGCGCTGATGATATTCATATTCTGGACTTGAAATTCCAGCAGCAAGAGCAGTGCATAGATTCATAACTGCCCTACTTTTCCAAGTCAACCGTACTTATGTAACGATTAGTCGTGGTTGTGTTTTCCGGAATGACGGGTTGTAAAGTTACTAGTTTGCAATCATGCGGATCTATATACGGATACAGGCTCTCAGGATCGATAAAAATATAAGGTAATGAATACAAAGTGTCTCTTTAAATAGAAAAAATTAACTCCCATTAGTTTCTCAATTTTTCCTTTCTTCTACTCTACTTCATTCGTTATGCTCCTACTTCGTGAGGTTGCAGTTTCGTTTGACTTTAGTCAGCAATTCTCTTTGGGAAATTAAAAGCTACGTGTCTGAAAGTTTTGCATCAATTTAAACATACAAAAGTAAATACATACATACCTATGTTAACATATATATTTCACAGCTTCTTCTCTATTTTCTATCTTACATCAGGAGGCATTTTTCTTATACTTTTCTTACCAACGTGTGTATACACGGAGATATTAATTTATATACTTCAACTTGCATGTATACACAAATCCTTTAAAAAAAAGTCAGGCAATCAAGGAAATAAAAGAGTATGTGTGTTCAGAAACTTTCTAACTGCATAGCAACACAACAGTTACAGGAGATTTTATATTGTACTATGTATACTTATACAGTTCTGAGTAAGAAAATAGCAGCAAGCATTGATAATGAATTTTATAAGTGTTTGTTTTTCTTGATGTGTGCACATCTTTGTTCTTTGTATGGGTGAACAAAGAACGTAAGCGTAGTCTTTAAAAAAAGGTATACTGAACTGGTGAATACAGAAGGAATATAAGTGTAAGTGTAATCACTATTCTGAAGCGTATAGTAGGAACAATGTACGCGGTAGACTCGATAAGACCGAAATCAAACAGCAAGGCAAGGCAAAGGGAAAGAAAAGCAAAGAAAAGAGAAGAAAAGAATAGAAAAGAAAAGAAAAGAAAAGAAAAGAAAAGAAAAGAAAAGAAAAGAAAAGAAAAGAAAAGAAAAGAAAAGAAAAGAAAAGAAAAAAAGAAAAGAAAAGAAAAGAAAGAAAAGAAAAGAGAAGAGAAGAAACGAAAATAAAAGAAATGAAAAAAGTAGAGGGAAAGAACGGAAAGTAAAGCCAAGCAGTAACTGAAAGAAAAGGAAACGTACTGAAAGGAAAGAAAGGGAAAGGAACAGGTTAAGGAGGGGAGATAAATGAAAGATTAAAAATCAAAACGAAAGCGAAATGCGAAGCCAAAGCCGAAGCAGGAACCGAAACCGGATAAAGTGGTATTTATTAGTTATCCAAGTGTCAACGGTTCGTTATCGATGATTTATAGGTTTGTTATCCACGAGTTTTAGACGTGATATCCATTTCTTATCAACCAGTTATCGATTTGTTTTACGTGTGCTAGCCTTTTAAGTAATAGACGTGTTATCGATTTGTTATTGAGGCGTTATAAATCTGGTGTATATAGCAAAGGTTATAAATTAATTATTGATTTTTCATCGAAAAGTTTTTGTTCTTCTTTTGTAAAATTTATCGACCTATATTTTAAGAGTTGTCGATTATTTATCGAAAAGTTATCGATATAGTTTCCAAAAGTAATCGAGTTGTTATGGAGTTGTTTTCAATTCGTTCGCGGCGTGTTATCAAAAGGTGACCGATCTATTATCGAAAAGATATATATTTGCTATTACAAAATTATCAACATGTAATGAGAGGTTATCAATTTAAAAAAAAAAAGTTGTCGTGGTTTAATCGGAGCGCAACAAATATTTTAGCGGAGTATAATCGCTTAGTTGCTTACTTTTTATCGAAAACTTGTGGTCTTGTCATCAAACATTTACGGATTTACTATCATAATTTTACCAATTTTTTAACGAACCGATTTGTTATCGACCCCTCCGTGGTTTTCTATGAAACAGGAAATGATAAAAATTAAATACAAAATGAATGGCACATCTATAACCCAATGATAAAAAGTCGATTAGAAACCTTAAATTCGTCGACAATAATTCGCTTTTAGTAACAATACTAAGCCTACGAAGCTCTTCTCAAAAGCCTCAAAGTTATTTGTTTCTGGCAAAGTTACCACTGTTGTGTTTAAACTTCAATCCCTGGGCGTGCTCTAGTCAACTTCAGAACCTAAGTTTTCTAAACATACGCCTGTGTTTACACTTCGAATTTCACAAGTGCTTGGTACTCACGCATATTTTTATTTTTATTTTTTTTTTTTTGTTAACGGTGGCCACCGTGGTGTGATGGTAGCCTGCTCCGCCTACCACACCGTATGCCCTGGGTTCAAACCCCGGGCAAAGCAACATCAAAATTTTAGAAATAAGGTTTTTCAATTAGAAGAACATTTTTCTAAGCGGGGTCGCCCTCGGCAGTGTTTGGCAAGCGCTCCGGGTGTATTTCTGCCATGAAAAGCTCTCAGTGAAAACTCGTCTGCCTTGCAGATGCCGTTCGGAGTCGGTATAAAACATTTAGGTCCCGTCCGGCCAATTTGTAGGGAAAATCAAGAGGAGCAAATCGGAAGAGAAGCTCGGCCTTAGATCTCTTCGGAGGTTATCGTGCCTTACATTTATTTATTTATAAAAAGAGTTATGAGTTATATGGGTGCACCTCTTAATCCCGACTTTCACAATTCCAACAACATTACAAAGCCCACAATACAACAGGCCAAAGTACAGACATAAAAACAATCGCGCTAACTCTTAATCCCGACCAGAATTAATGTGAACAAATTTATGCAGAAAAAATATAACAGATTGTGAAAATCGGATCATTTTTGTATGCCAAACCTGTATGTGTGTGTGTATATAAGTTTCCTTTGGACTTAGAGCTAAAGTCTTATTACTGTTCGTAAGTATATCCCACTACTTTAAGTACGTTCGCATGGCCTTTTCAAGTACCCGAATCTAAAAAAGTACCTGGTTCTCTACGAGTCTCCAGTTCCCAAAAATTACAAGGTTCGTAAAACGTGCCCGATGTTGAAAAAGTACCCGGTTCAAAAAAGTACCTGTTCTAAAAACGTACCTTGTTCAAACTCGGCTGAAAATAGTGCCCTCTCCAAGTAAAGTAACTCGTTCAAACAAGTACCTGCTTTTGAAAAAGTACCCGATCCAAGGAAGTATCCTGTTCTAAAAAAGGATCCGATTCAAAAAAGGAGACGGTTTTAAGGAAGT